>NW_028270174.1:36264789-37464789 GCF_037043375.1 Chiloscyllium plagiosum | reverse complement strand
AAAGTTTGCTGTAGTTTCTTTTAGCATTAATAATAAACCAGGGAATGAAAACTGGCAGTGCATTTAGCTAAATAAAAACAGAAAGAATTGCAGGTGCTGTAAATCAGAAACAAGACTAGAAGTTGCTGGAAATCTGTGAAAATCAGGTCTGGTGACTTCTGCAGTTCTGAGGAAGAGCTAATGGACCAGAAACATTCACTCTGATTTCTCCTCACAAATGCTGCCAGACCTGCTAAGTTTTTCATGCAACTTCTGTTTTTAAGCATGTATTTAACTAGTGTGGCACAAAATGACTTAGTTGACATATAATCAATAGTCTGCTGTGACTGAACAATTGGTTTCATGGAAAAGGTCACCAAATTCAAAATCTGGGGTCCCAACATTGAAGCTAAATGGCTACTAAATAAAGATCCAGGATACAATAAAGTGAGACAAGAGACATACAGACAAAAGAACAGGGACACTAGTAAACAATCCAAATGTTTGCAGTGATTCAAAAGTGTACATTTGGACGCATACCCTCTCCAGATTTACTTGACGCAGAATCCTTAGTGATATTTTAGATCCCTTCACAGATAATAAACGCTAAATATTGCAGATGCCAGAAATCTGAAATAAAAACAAAGCACTGGAAAAATTCAAGGTCCGGCAGTAGACTCAAGACACTTTTTTTCCTCTCTTCACAGATGCTGCAGATCTGAATGTTTTCAGCACTTATGTTTTCATTTCTCAAACAGTTTCCTGTTGATACGATATTCTCATATTTAAATTTAAAACTACACAGCAACCAATTTTCAGCATGCACAAGTAATTAACAATGCCTTGGTGGTACAAAAGTTGAATTTGCTGAAAAGAGAGGTGTTGTTGAAGCTTTTCATCTTGGACTCATAATGAGAAAGGCAATGATGCCAATTTCAAACAATCACAAGAACAAATCAGCACCTTTTCTCCTTCAGCATTAATTGCAATTCTGGCACTCTTCCTAATGAATTCAAGGTGAAAATCCTCAATAAGATGTGTCATTTTTCAGCAATAAATAATTGCATGTCACATTTATGACTTATTTATCTGACATCAACCTTCTGTGACATTGGAGCAAAAATCTGCATATCAACAATATGGAAACCACATTGCTGGTTTGCACTGCCTGCAGCCAAACTCAAAATTAGCAAACCAGCCAACAAATGCTGTTGGCAAGAGCTACATCTTATTATTGCCAATCGATTTTTTAAAAAAACTGCTTTCAGTACCCTTGCACTTGTATTGTACTATAATGGCTGCCTCAGCACACTGGTATGCTGCTTAAAATTTCCATTTCAAACCAAGAATGTTTTAACAAGCCTTTCGTTTTTAACAAGGCATTTAACCAGAGCACCACTACATTTCTTTCAGAAAACTAGCTGGGGAAATATGCAGTTTATTAGCCGCACCAATTGTCTATATACATTTCCAAAATATACAGAATTATCCAAGACCCTGAATGTATCTATCTGTATTTTTATAAGTCACAGAGTAATGTTATTCAAAGTAGTTGTGAATTTTCATATAAAATAAATTCTAACAATGACACTTCTTCTGCAGTTGAATCATGTAATTGAAGTCAATGACTAACTGAATTGAGATAGTCTGAAACACTAATTTCTTGCACCTTCTAACAGTGACATACCAATGCTCAGCTTGTGAGAGGAGCTATCCACAGTACCTTCTGGATTTGCACATCTG
Organism: Chiloscyllium plagiosum; assembly: GCF_037043375.1. NCBI lineage: Eukaryota > Metazoa > Chordata > Chondrichthyes > Orectolobiformes > Hemiscylliidae > Chiloscyllium > Chiloscyllium plagiosum. The sequence continues at coordinate 37,463,067 of NW_028270174.1, read as the reverse complement.
ACTCCAAGTGCTACAGTTAGCAATCCATAAAATACCTTTTGCGGAAAAAATTCTAAATAGTGGCAACCTGGAAAAACATTTTTTTGTTATGTTTAATGGAAGAGCGATCATGAACTCTTCCAACAAACATTCTAGAGCGATCATGAACTCTTCCAACAAACAGTAACTAGTCATTTCTAGGATTTAGTTCATAATGTAACACTCTCCTGATTTCTGCACTTAGAAAATATAATTCAATCGTGGTTTTGTTAATGCAGAGAGCATCTTTCTCAAGTTGTCAGAGCATATTTAACTGTTAATCATGACCCAATGCTACCAGCTAAATTATTACATCAAGGACACATACGATTTTGTTCGTTTAGACCTATAGCTCAAATTCAGAACTAATATCTGCAATAATTTACCACACAAAGTATGCCTAAATGTATTTAAATAAATTGTAACAATTTTGTAATCACATAAAGTGCAGAAATAATGACAATGACAAAGAAACTGAGGGGAAAGCAATGATGTGCAATTTTTTTTTTGAGTGAATACTATCACCCAAGTCCTTCAAGTCTTGAACTTCTACTTTTCCCTTATCCCAATATTCCAGTCATTTCACATACGTGGTTCAAAGTTCAAATTAAAATCATAATATAAGTTTGTTGCGAAGGTTGGTGATTTCTTCAACTGATCAATACCAGTAATTTCACTGGAAGGGCCAATAGAGCACAATAGCTTGTAAATGTCAATGAACTGATACTATTTCTTTCTGAAAGACCAACTGCTGATGAGTATTGCTACATATCCCTGTAACCTAGCATTCCCATGGCTAATTCACCTAGACTGCACATCTTTGGTCCGTGGGAGGAGACTAGAGCACCCAGAACAAAACCACTGATTCACGGGGAGAACGTGTAAACTCCATGCAGACAGACAGTCACCCAAGATTGGAATCAAATTCAGGTGCATGGCACTGTGAGGCAGGAGTGCTAACCCCTGAACCAACGTGTCGCCCATCTTATAATCTGTATTCAAAGAGGACAAAGACACTATAGCCTAGGATATCAGTTGGGATGGTGAGGTTGCAGAATACAATAAGATTAATAAGGAGAAAGTATTAGATGTTTTAGCAGGCATACCGGTGCATAAATTCCCAAGGCCTGATGAGATACATCTCAGGTTCCTATTGGAGGCAAGGAAGGAGATTTCTGGGGCCATGGCAGATATATTTAATACTTCGCTAGTCATAGGTGAAATGCCAGATGACTGAACGATATCTTATAATGCTCTTTTATTTAAGAAGGGTAGCAGAGATATGCCAGGTAATTAGACCAGTTAACCAGTTAGTTAGGTAGTGAAATTATTGGAAAAAATTCTGAAGGACAAGATTAATCAACACTTGGAAAGACAGGGATAGTTAGCATGGATTTGTTAGAGGGAGATCACGTCAGAGTAATTTAATTGAGTTTATTGAAATGTGACTAAATATAAGAGGGTAGTGCAGTTGATGTGGTTTCCATGCACTTCACCAAGACCTTGGCAAGGTGCAAACTAGATCAAAATTAAAGGAGGCAAAGGGTGATAGAACAGCAGTGACTTTGTAAATGGAAGTTTGTACACAGTGGCATACCACTGGGATTGGTGCTGGGACCCTTGTTGTTACATACATTAACAACTTGGATGTCAATGTGGAAGGTTTAATTAGTAAGCTTGCTCTTGACACAAAATTTAGAGGTGTTATTGACAGTGAAGAGGATGGTTTCAGGCTACAGTCTTCTATTGATCAACTGGTAAACTGGGCAGATGGAACTTAATGTGAGGTGATGCATTTTGGGATGTCTAAGAAGGGAAGAACATACACAGTAAATGGTAAGTTTGGACAGAGTACTGAGGAATAAAAGGTCCTTGGTGTCCAAGTTGATAGATCCCTGAAAATGTCAATACAGGCAGACATAGTGATTGAAGGCAGCATATGGGATGCTTGCCTTCATTAGTCAGGATGTGGAATATAGGAGAAAGTAATTCTTGTCACCAATTTTATAAAATATTGGTTAGACCACAGATGGATTATTGTATGCAGTTCTAATCAGCACACCTTCGGAAGGACACAATTGCACTGGAAATGGTGCAGACGGTATTCACCAGGATGAAAAATCTTAATTATAAGGAGAGGCTGTATAGGCTGGGTTTGTTTTCCTTGGTGCAGAGGAGGTTGAAGGGGTGTCTGACTGAGGTTTACAAAGTTATTAAAGGCATAGACAGTAGATCGAGAAGCTCTTCCCTTGGCAGACATGCCTCAGACCAGAGGGCATAGGTTTAAGATGAGGAGCAAGTGTTTCAGACGAGATCTGAGAATAACCTTTTTCCCCCAGAGGGTGGTAGATACATGTAGCATACAATCTGAAAGGGAATGAAGGCTGGAATTCTCACAACATTTAAGAATCATCTGGATGAGTACATAAAATGCCAGGCCATAGTGGGTTAGGCCAAGTAAGTGGGATTAGAATAGTTTGGTGTTTATTGGTTAGCATAGACATGGTGGGCTAAAGGGCATGTGGGTATGCCATATGACTCTATATCTATCTATTCAACTCAAATTCACTGCCTTGTAGGTCAGTTAGATTTCAGCTTTTGACTCCTTTTGAAGCAGTTTCATCTTTTTATTGGCTAAAATTATGGCACATTTAGATGGAAAATCTTCCAATATAAATTTTGGCAAACCCTATTGCCACGTTAAAAAGTATTATCTGATACCATACTTATGTTGCACTAATTGCAACATCATGAGAAGCAACACAAATGCAATTTACAAAACAATTTTAATCTGGTTAATAGAGCACTGACCATGACCTCAGTAATCCTAAAACTTGATATAAATGTGGATATTGATGAGAGTACTTGGTTGTCAACATACAATTGTCACTTATGGGATACTGGTTAAAAGTGGTTAAGCAGGTTTGAATTACACATGTTGGAGCAGAAGCAAGGGCCTGCTAATATCATTGTATGTACCTATTTGATACTGAAAATAACAAATAACCAAAAATACTTATCTATTTTGGATTTTTTTTTGCTTTTATATCGTTCTCTTTGAATCACCATAATATTTAGAAATTAGTTTCTTCAGATCCATTATGTATTAACTTGTGGGTATGTAAATAATTACCTAGGGTTAAAATAATCACGCATGCATACCAAGCACGAAATGATATAACTTAAAAAAAAAATATTCAACGGGATACTTTGCATCAGTCTTCACAGTGGAAGACATGAGTAATATCCCAACAATTAAAGGGAGTCAGGGGGCTGAGTTGAGTATGGTTGCCATTACAAAACAGAAAGTGCTAGAAAAGCTAAAAGGTCTTAAAATTGATAAATCTCCTGGCCTCAATGGGCTACATTCTAGAGTTCTGACGGAGGTGGGTGAGGAAATAGCAGAGGCGTTGGTTGAGATCTTTCAAAAGTCACTGGAGTCAGGGAAAGTCCCGGATGATTGGAAGATCGCTGTTGTAATCCCCTTGTTCAAGAAAGGATCAAGACAGAAGATGGAAAATTATAGGCCAATTAGCCTAACCTTGGTTTTTGGTAAAATTCTAGAATCCATCATAAAGGATGAGGTTTCTAAATTCTTGGAAGAGCAGGGTCAGATTAGAACAAGTCAACATGGATTTAGTAAGGGGAGGTCGTGCCTGACAAACCTGTTGGAGTTCTTTGAAGAGGTGACAAGTAGGTTAGACCGGGGAAACCCAGTGGATGTGGTCTACCTAGACTTCCAAAAGGCCTTTGATAAGGTGGCACACGGGAGGCTGCTGAGCAAGGTGAGGGCCCATGGTGTTTGAGGTGAGCTACTGGTATGGATTGAGGATTGGCTGTCTGACAGAAGGCAGAGAGTTGGGATAAAAGGTTTGTTTTCGGAATGGCAGCCGGTGACAAGCAGTGTCCCGCAGGGTTCAGTGTTGGGGCCGCAGCTGTTCACATTATATATTAATGATCTGGATGAAGGGACTGGGGGCATTCTAGCGAAGTTTGCCGATGATACAAAGTTAGGTGGACAGGCAGGTAGTACTGAGGAAGTTGGGAGGCTGCAGAAGGATCTAGACAGTTTGGAAGAGTGGTCCAGGAAATGGCTGATGGAATTCAATGTGAGCAAATGCAAGGTCTTGCACTTTGGAAAAAAGAATATTAGCATGGACTACTTTCTAAACGGTGAGAAAATTCGTAAAGCCAAAGTACAGAGGGATCTGGGAGTGCTAGTTGAGGATTCTCTAAAGGTAAACATGCAGGTTGATTAAGAAAGCGAATGCAATGTTGCCAATTATCTCAAGAGGGTTGGAATATAAAAGCACTGTTGTGCTACTGAGACTTTATAAAGCTCTGGTTAGGCCCCATTTGGAGTACTGTGTCCAGTTTTGGTCCCCACACCTCAGGAAGGACATACTGGCACTGGAGCGTGTCCAGTGGAGATTCACACGGATGATCCCTGGAATGGTAGGCCTAACATATGAGGAATGGCTGAGGATCCTGGGATTGTATTCATTAGAGTTTAGAAGATTAAGGGGAGATCTAATACAAACTTACAAGATAATACATGGCTTGGAGAGGGTGGACGCTAGGAAATTGTTTCCGTTAGGTGAAGAGACTAGGACCCGTAGACACGGCCTTAGAATTAGAGAGGGTAAATTCGGAAGAGAAATGTGGAGACATTTCTTCAGCCAGAGAGTGGTGAGCCTGGGGACTTCATTGCCGCAGAGTGCAGTGGAGGCTGGGACGCTAAATGTCTTCAAGGCAGAAATTGATAAATTCTTGATGTCACAAGGAATTAAGAGGTACGGGGAGAATGCGGGTAAGTGGAGTTGAAATGCCCAGCCATGATTGAATGGCAGAGTGGATTCGATGGGCCGAATGGCCTTACTTCCGCTCCTATGTCTTATACTGCTTTTTTAAAAAAGACTACAACGTACCTTTTAAAGGTTTCTCCAGGATTTCTGTCACATTCGCCTGCCTGCAGCACGCTGTGAACTGCTGGTTCTCGCAGTTTCTCTTCATATCCCTGGACCAAACTGCTGTTGCGAATTTGGGAGACGAGGCTTTGTATGAAGTTGCTAACACACAGTGTGTCTGCATCCTGAGCTTTACAGAAGTGAAAGGCGAGTGCCTGGCGATGCAACCCCCGCTGCATTACCTGCGGGCAAGTGGGCCAAATCAACTCTGTGCACAGTGCTGTCTTACCGCTGCCGGGACCCCCAACGATCAAAATACCCCCGATGCCTCCAACGTTTTTCCCAGGGACACCACCATTCCCGTTAGGATTGGAGATCCCAAACATTTTACCACTGTTCTTTTCTTGAAGACAATAATGGAGTTTATGGAAAACCCACTCCCGACAGAAAAATCTCTTTCCTTGTAATAAACTCTGAGACATTTTTGTATGCAGTGATGATGTCCTTTGCGATGTTATTAATGCTTTACTGCATATGCAGAGGTGAACAGTTGCCAAATATAAAAAGAATCTCAAGCTAAAAAATCATGCTAAGAATTGTTATCTTCTGAAAAGACCACAGCGTATCTTACTACTCCGTGCAGTTAAACACCTGTAGCGAAATTTGAGCCATTTTCTTCCGTTTTTGTTATCCTTTTGTTTGTCAGTTACAGATCTAACAAGTATTTGCATTATTTGTCAAATATTGTCCGCACAGTACTGAGTAATACAATATCCATCCATTATATTTTTATTCCATCGTCGCTCGCCCGTTTAATTTTCTTATTTTTCTATAGATCCAAAATCGATTAATATTGTCATTCTCCTTGTTACCATTATCTTCACCATAGATCCATCCAAGTTATTTAATCTGCAAATTTACGGCAGCTGTCCACGATCTACACATCGTGGTCCTCACATCGTTAATCCAGCGCCACAAAGGTTCTTGGGGATGATACGAGGTGTAAATGGTGTCGGCCTGCTATCCTCCCCACTCGCTCGCCAAGTTACGTTCCGGGTTCACATGCCTGGTAAACGCCAGCAACGAACTGCAGGATCCCGGACCAAATGCTCCCCCTTCATCTCCTCCTCCTAGTTCAGCGTGCAGCCGAGCAGACTGAAATCCTGAGCTTGGATAAGGGCAGTCCAGTTGCAGCCTCTGTATAAACAGAAAACCACTCGGGGGAGTGAATCCATCAACAGTTAAAATAAAAGCTGCTGGGCAGACACTTGTCCTGACTTAACCCCGCTCCCCGAGCCGGGCTGGCCCCGCTCCCCCCCTCTCTCCCCGAGCCGGGCTGGCCCCGCTCCCCCCTCTCTCGACCCCGAGCCGGGCTGGCCCCGCTCCCCCCCTCTCGACCCCGAGCCGGGCTGGCCCCGCTCCCCCCTCTCTCCCCGCTCCCCCCTCTCTCCCCGCTCCCCGAGCCGGGCTGGCCCCGCTCCCCCCGAGCCGGGCTGGCCCCGCTCCCCCCGAGCCGGGCTGGCCCCGCTCCCCCCTCTCTCGACCCCGAGCCGGGCTGGCCCCGCTCCCCCCCTCTCGACCCCGAGCCGGGCTGGCCCCGCTCCCCCCCTCTCTCCCCGCTCCCCCCTCGCTCCCCGAGCCGGGCTGGCCCCGCTCCCCCCGAGCCGGGCTGGCCCCGCTCCCCCCTCTCTATCACTTACTAGGGGCCGCGGGTAGTTCCCGTCTTTCTGGATCCTGGTCGCCCTCCTGAACCTAAACTCAGTGTCTGACTAAAATTATCTCCATAAAACCCGGAGATCCGCGCTGCCACCCCGGGGCTCGGTGTCTCTCGCTCTCTCTGACCGGAGCCCCCGGGGCTCGGTGTCTCTCTCTCTCTCTGACCGGAGCCCCCGGGGCTCGGTGTCTCTCTCTCTCTCTGACCGGAGCCCCCGGGGCTCGGTGTCTCTCTCTCTCTCTGACCGGAGCCCCCGGGGCTCGGTCTCTCTCTCTCTCTGACCGGAGCCCCCGGGGCTCGGTGTCTCTCTCTCTCTCTCTGACCGGAGCCCCCGCGGCTCGGTCTCTCTCTCTCTCTGACCGGAGCCCCCGGGGCTCGGTGTCTCTCTCTCTCTCTCTGACCGGAGCCCCCGCGGCTCGGTCTCTCTCTCTCTCTGACCGGAGCCCCCGGGGCTCGGTGTCTCTCTCTCTCTCTCTGACCGGAGCCCCCGCGGCTCGGTCTCTCTCTCTCTCTGACCGGAGCCCCCGCGGCTCGGTCTCTCTCTCTCTCTGACCGGAGCCCCCGCGGCTCGGTGTCTCTCTCTCTGACCGGAGCCCCCGGGGCTCGGTGTCTCTCTCTCTCTCTCTCTCTGACCGGAGCCCCCGCGGCTCGGTCTCTCTCTCTCTCTCTGACCGGAGCCCCCGGGGCTCGGTGTCTCTCTCTCTCTCTCTGACCGGAGCCCCCGGGGCTTGGTGTGTCTCTCTCTCTGTGACCGGAGCCCCCGGGGGTCGGTCTCTCTCTCTAACCGGAGCCCTCGGTGTCTCTCTCTCCTCCCCCCCTCTCTCTCTCTCTCTCTCTCCCCCCCCTCTCTCTCTCTCTCTCTCTCTCCCCCCCTCTCTCTCTCTCTCTCTCTCTCCCCCCTCTCTCTCTCTCTCCCCCCCTCTCTCTCTCTCTCTCTCTCCCCCCCTCTCTCTCTCTCTCTCTCTCTCCCCCCCTCTCTCTCTCTCTCTCTCTCCCCCCCTCTCTCTCTCTCTCCCTCTCTCTCTCTGACCGGAGCCCCCGGGGGTCGGTCTCTCTCTCTCTAACCGGAGCCCTCGGTGTCTCTCTCTCCCTCTCTCTGACCGGAGCCCCCGGGCTCGGTATGTGTGTGTAACCGGAGCCCCCGGTCGGGGTATGTGTGTGACTGTTTGACCGCACTGACACCCTCCGCCGGCGACAGTTAAAGAAGCGCACAGAGCCGCTCGCGCTCCTACCGTCTGCCTCGCGCAGCAGCCGTTCAACTCAAACTGTAAAGGCTGCGCGAGCCAGTAATGCCACCCTCCAGCCCGCGTACAAACCCCCGCCCACCGCACGGCACTCTGGGATTTGCAGTCCTAACCTCGCCAACACCTTTCCCAGGTGGATGCAGACCTCAGTGGAGCAGTCGGCCCAATACAAAGACCACCCGTCGAGCTCTGGAGCGCGTGACGTTTTGTGGGAGTTGTAATACCACGCAATCGACTTTGATGGGATCCGGTGAAAGTCTAAAGGGGCTGGCGCGAAGGCTTGATTCTATTGGAGACTACAGCTCCCGGGGTGCATCGCCACACCGGCGCAGACAGATATCTGTGTTCGAGGTTTTCATTTAGGAATGGGAAAATATAGTTATTGACAAAAAATAAATTAGAGTCGTTGTCTGTCGGAAAGCAAACAGAAAGTAAAACTTTCATTAGTTAAAATAATTGCGTGTAACTGAACTGTTTGAAATAATATACCTGAAAATGGGACAAGATAAATAGAACTGAAAATGTGTTGCTGGAAAAGCGCAGCAGGTCAGGCAGCATCCAAGGAGCAGGAGAATCGACGTTTCGGGTATAAGCCCTTCAGGAATAAGGAAAGTGTGCCCAGCAGGCTAAGATAAAAGGTAGGGAGGAGGGACTTGGGGCAGGGGCTCTCTCTTCCTCCCTCTACAAGCTCTTACAAGATAAATAGAAGCCGGGCTGAAATTAAAACAGGCTCTGTTCCTGATGAAGGGCTTTTGCTCGAAACATCAATTTTCCTGCTCCTTGGATGCTGCCTGACCTGCTGTGCTTTTCCAGCACCACTCTATTCTAAATGCTGGAGGTCACAGTGGTCAGGCAGCATCCATGGAGAGAAAACAAGCTAAAGTTTCCAGTCTAGATTACTCCATAAGAGAGAGCAATTGTTGTTTTCAGTACCGATGCAGTCATTTTGTTCCTAAATTGTAACCAATTGTTTTAGTGGTTGGAGTTAGGAATGAGTGGTTACTGATTCAAAGTATGTATATAATGTTTTTTTTGGGGGGTGGTTGATATCTTTTTCCTGATTTGTGTGGTCATGGTCTTCACTTCCAGCATTTGTGGCTGAGGTAGAAACTACGTAGCATTCAAGATTATATTGGTAAAGTGTGATTGAGAAAATGTGATTGAAGAAATACAGTTATGATTTGGAGATGCTGGTGTTGGACTGGGGGTGTACAAAGTTACAAATCACACAACACCAGCTTATAGTCCAACAGGTTTAATTGGAAGCACACTAGCTTTCGGAGCGACGCTCCTTCATCAGGTGAAGAAATACAGAGATGTGATAAATGTATTTGAAAAAGTGCAAATGAAAGGTGTTGATTTTGATTACGGCTTCTTTTCATACTAATTTTATTTTTTCTTGTGATTATAGAAAGTTCTAATGATTATATAAAAGTGAACACTGCATTAGCCTTTTGATTTTAATTTATGCAAGGAAGCGAGATTTAAGTTGCAAAGCATTTGTTGTGGAAGTTGTCCAAAATCTTACATTTGTAAGATGCTATTAATGTAAGAAAACATCAAGGTTTTGCACAGAAGCATAATTTTAAGAAACGTGACACCAAACCAAAGAAAGAGATAACAAATATGGAGAACTGAATGTGTTGCCAAAGAAATATTAAGATGGCTGTTAATAGAAGAAATTGGTACTTCACAGATTTACAGAGTCTGGGGTCAGGGAGTCCAGAACTAGAGGGCATAGGTTTAGTTTGAGAGGGGAAAGAGACCTAAGGGGCAACTTTTTCATGCAGGAGATGGTATGTGTATGGAATGAGCTGCCAGAGGAAGTGTTGGAGCCTGGTATAATTGCAACATTTAAGAAGCATTTGGATGGGTATTTGAATAGGAAGGGTGTGGAGCGATATGGGCCGGGTGCTGGCAGGTGGGACTAGATTGAGTTGGGATATCTGGTCGGCATGGACAGGTTGGACCGACGGGTCTGTTTCCATGCTGGAAATCTCTATGATTCTATGATAATCCCACTGTTTAGAATGGAGTCGGCTGAAGAACTGGCCCTGAATGATAAAGTGAGTGTATTGTGTGACGTAAAAGAACTGATCTGAAAACACACAGCCCCTGGGGGATGGGGCTAAAGGAGGTCGGGTGTTAGGGAGAGGTGAGGCCATGAAGCAATTTAAAAATTAGAATATGAATTTTAAATTGTGACTGGTATTAATGTTGACCCATGAGCATGCGGGTGATGACTAAGTACTGCAGATTCACATATGGGCTACAGATTTTAGGTGGGCATAAGTTAATAGGCAGTGCAGAAGGGGAGGTTGGAAGACTGAGCAAATCCTGGGTTTTTTTCTTCGTATGTCTTTGTCTCTCTAATTATTGAATTAGATATTCTCAAAAAGTATTTAACTGTTAATAAATCTATACTTATTATCAGTTGGTGTATTTGTGTTCCAGGACTGCTGCTAATGGGTGACCCTGTCTTGGGCAGAGATTGGATTTGAAAATTGTACTGGAAGTTTCGCTTTGGTGGAATATCAACCATGAATTAAATACTGGTGTGACTAAATCAAAGGTAATAACCAAAAGAAATTGTAGAACAACTAATGTGTACAATCATTTTTAGAACAAGTTTTAAACAAGTTTCACCGGCCTATTTAATGTTTGCTGAAATAAATCCTAACTTACATTCAAGGAAGACATAACAACTGACTGACATAGAATTAATTTTATTTTAATTACATAACAATATATCATTATGACAAAGATGACCTTTTAAAAATCTGCAATAAGAAAGGAATGGAGTGTCAGTGTCATTTGTACATTCACAATATGTCTTTTTATTAAAATATGTTCATCAAGTGCAAAATGCAGTGTTTTTCTATTAAGAAATCCATTTGAGGCAAAGCCCATGCCCAATCATATTGCCAACATTCGATAGATCACAACAGCTTGTATTTACATTGAACAGTTAATGCTGTACAACAGCCCAAATGTTTAACATTGCAGAAATAGACAGATTAGAAGAGATAATGTGGAAAGCAGAATAGAAAGTAGGAGGCAAGGTGTAATCAATCGAAGAGTCACGATTATGCCAAATTTGCAAAGTAAAAGCCTGAAAATGGCAGGTGGCTGGGCTGCAAGTGGGTTTTTATGTTGAGATGCAGTGTTTAAAACTAAATAATGTGATTCAATATGTATCCAGTAGATGGAGTGAGTCATTGAGTTAATGCTTTCAATAATTTCATAATATACTGACTGCGATGTGTGGTGACAACACATGAGAGCTTCTGAAGGCGTAATGTCAAAGATAGTGATTATTACATAAAATAGAGTTTTTTAAAGTTTTATTCAGAACTCATTCGTTGTGTGGGTGATAACTGTAGTATAGATGAAAATAACACATATTTGAATATATAATCTACATGTCTGTTAGGACCTTGTTACTTGTTCTACTTGCATTTGGTGCATTCTCTCAACTGTGCTTCACTACCAAAATTGGCTAAAAGAGGTTTCATCAGACAATAATTGGTGGTAATACTTGAAGAGCAAAATACTACTGTTATACATTCCAAGGGAAGGAGTTATTTTTGACTATTTTACTAATTAATAATAGCGTTAAAACAGCCCCTGAAAACTTTATCACATGTAAGAAAAACAGATTAAAATATTCCTTCTGATATCACATAATGTCTCTTTAAATGGACATTTGCCTGTAAAATGAGTTCCACTACATATGTGAACTCTCAAATTCTTATCATATAAGGAGCATGATCTCATTTAAGTATTGCATGTAATGAGGTCCATGAAACAGTCAAAATATATTACAAAAGAACTGTCAAAGTCGCAAAGTAATCCCAACCCTGCCCTCTGAATCAATGGGGGAAATGCTTCAAAATGTAAAAGTTTGGTTTTGAAAATCTTAAATGAACTTTCACTAAACATAAACTTGCTGCAGATTGATAGTTGGTATATAAATTCCATGAGTAGCTCATAAAAGTTCTTGTACAAGTGACACTTTCAATCAAGCTGGAGCATGGCTTTGAATTCTGTTGCCCGCTTTTTGACCTAGTTATTTGCAAAATGCTGCTGCATGCTATGTGCCATCTAATGACCTCTAATGTAGTTGTCTTCAGTTTAGAAAAAGAAGCCATCAGCTGGTACATAGAACATGATATCAGAAGTGATCAGTTGAAATTTTGTGGGTTTTAAGAATCTGAATTCAGAATTTATAAAACACTATAAGATGTAAGAGTAGAAGTATGCGATTTGGCTCAACGGTTCACTCCACGATTCAATAAGATCATGAATGATCGATCACCCTCACTTCCCATAAACCTTGATTCCCTTTAATGATTAGAAATATGTTTACCTCAGCCTTGAACATTTAACAACACAATCTGAACAGCCCTCAGCTAAAGACTTCCACAAATTCGCTATTGTCTAAGAAGAAGATCATCCTCCTCTATCAATTTTTTTTTTATTCATGTAATGTGAGCATCACTGATTGGCCAGCATTTATTACGTATTCCTGGGTGTCTTTGAGAAGATGGTGGTGAGTTGCATCCTTGAATAGCTGCAGTTCACTTGCTGCTAGAGAAGGAATTCCAAGATGTTGACCCAGTGACAGTGAAGAAAGAGCATTGTTTCCAAGTCAAGGTAGTAAAAGGCTTGGAGGGAAACATGCAAGTGGTGGTGTTCTCATTTATTGGCTGCTCTTGTCCTTCTGGAACAAAGTGGTCATGGATTTGGATCTGAAGATATTTGGTGAATTTCTGCAGTACATCTTGTAGATAGTACGCACTGCTGCTACTGAACAGCACTGGTGCAGGGCATGAATGATTGTGGATGTGGTGTCAATCAAGAGGAATGCTTTGTCCTAAATAGTGTTAAGTTTCTTGAGTGTTTGGAGCTGCAAGCATCCAGCCAATTGGAAAGTAAAGTATCATCTTCCTGACTTATGTCTCATAGATGGGACTTTGGGGAGTCAGGAGGTGAGTTACTTGTCACAGTATTCTTAGCCTCTGACCTGCCCTTGAGAAAGTATTTCTAGTAGTTCAGTTGAGTTTCTGGTCAATGGTAACCCCAAGAATGTTGATAGCAGGGGAATCAGTTATGTTAACACCATTGAATGTCAAAGGGTGGTAGTTCCCATGTCTCCACAATTTGGCACAGTAAAATGATGGTGGAGTAGGGCTCCTGCGTTTAGAGCCTGTCTGATCCATCTGCTTTTCTGTTTTTCTTTTTTTCTTCTTTTCCATTTATTCCTGTTTATTTTTTTGCTCCCCTACTCACTGTGAAGAGTTCGGATGGCACCGGCTGTGGCGGGTTGTCCTTGTGCGGACTCGTGAGAGTGGGGCCAGAGTGGGGAAAGAATAAACCCTTACAAATTTTTCCAGGACAAGCATGCAACCCCATAGGCAGTGGTCACTACATCGGCGATATTGTTGAGGTAGGTTCAGTGGCAAAAGATGGCGCCTGAGGATTGGTGACTTCATTGTTGGATGGGTCCAGCACTGTAGACGGCGAAGCAGAGGTGGGAGGACATCACAACACCATCGAGATGAGCCATGGTGAGAGAAGTGATGTTGGTGGGATGACGCAGGTGACAGCGAGGCAGTGGTAGAGGTGAATCAGCCTGGGGTGAAAAATGGTGCCTGAGAATTTGTGACGTTGTTATTTGGGTCTGATGCAGATGGTGGTGGTGGTGGTTCTGAGCCAGCTCAGAACTCAAACACAGATGGACTTCTCCTTTAAGATGTATCTTTTCATTTTCCTCTTATTCTTAAAACTAGCAAAATGGTGCCATTATCATGTCAATGAATGAAGGCTTTTCATTGTATTTTATTGTAATTCAATCTGTAAAATACACATGAAAATAAAATCTCATGCTATCCAGTCAGCAAGTTGACCAGTCAATTGTCTGCATCCTGTTGCATTTCAACATGGCCTACGTCAGGCGTTTTGAGATATTTGGAAAGACAAGGACTGATTAGTGATAAGAAATCATGTCTCTCTAATTGGAGTTTTTCCAAGAAAAAGTGATGAAGACTCATGTAGTCAGAGCGGTGAACGTGATCTATGGACTTCAGTAAGGCATTTGACAAGTTAGACTGGTTAGTGAGGTTAGATTACATGGAATATAGGAAGAACTGGCCATTTGGTTACAGAACTAGCTCGAAGATAGAAGACAGAGGGTGGTGATGGAAGATTGCATTTCAGACTGAAGGCCTGTGACCAATGGTGCGCTGCAAGGATCTATGCTGTGTCTTTTGCTTTTTGTCACTTATATAAGTGATTTAGATGTGAACATGGATACGGTTGGTAAGTTTGCAAGAAACACCAAAATTGGTGGGTATAGTGGACAGCGAAGAAGGTTACCTCTGAGTACAATGGGACCTTGATCAGATGGGCAGGTGAGCTGAGGATTGGCAGATAGAGTTTAATTTAGATAAATGTGAGGTGCTGCATTTTGAAAAGGCAAATCAGGGCAGATCTCATACACTTAATGGTAACGTCCTGGGGAGTGTTATTGAGCAAAGAGACCTTGGAGTGCAGTTCACCGTTCCTTGAAAGTGGAGTCACAGGTAGGTAGGATAACGAAGAAGGCATTTGATATATTTGCCATTATTGGTAAATATGTTGAGTATTGGAGTTGGCGGGTCATGTTGCAACTGTACAGGATATTGGTTAGGCCACTTTTGGAATACTGCATTCAATTCTGGTTTCCTTGTTATAGGAAGGATTTTGTGAAATTTAAATAGGTTCAGCAAAGATTTACAAGGATGTTGCCAGAGGTCGAACTTTAGGAGAGGCTGAATATTTCCCGGAACGTCGGAGGCTGAGAAGTGACTTTACAGAGGTTTCTGAAATCATGAGGGGCATAGATAGGGTGAATAGCCAAGGCCTTTTTCCCAGGGGAGTCCTAAACTAGAGGGCATAGGTTTAGGGTGAAAGGAGAAAGATAGAAAAAGGACCTAAGGGGCAACTCTTTCACACAATGTGTGTATGGAATGAGCTGCCAGAAGAAGTGGTGGAGACTGGTACAATTACAACATTTTAAAAGGCATCTGAATGGATATATGAATAGGAAGAGTCTAGACGGATGCATGCCAAATTCTGGCAAATGGGACTAGATAAATTTAAGACTTCTGGTTGGCGTGGACGAGTTAGACCAAAGGGTCTGTTTCCATGCTGTCCGACTTTATAACTTTGACTCTGAGTCATGAATGGTTCTGGGCATTGTGCAATTATCAGCGAACATCCACTTCTGAACTTGTAATGGAGGGAAGGCTGTTGCTGGAACAGTTGGATCTTGGACATTACCCTGAGGAACTTCTGCAGAGATGTCCTGGAGCTGAGATATCTGACCTTCAACAACCATAACCATCTTCCTTCAACCAGTGGACATTTTTCCTCTGATACCCATTAATTTCAGTTTTGCTTGGGCTCGGTAGAATGCAGCCTTGATGTCAAGGGCTGCACTACCTCTCCTCTGGAATTCAACTGTTTTGTCCATGTTTGAATCACGGCTGTAATGCGATAGGAGCTGAGTGGCTCTGGTGGAACCCAAACTGGGTGTCACTGAGCAGGTTATTGCCAAGCAGGTGCTACTTGATAGCCCTGTTGACACTTTCCATCACTTTACTGATGATTGAGAGTAGAGATCGGCCAGGTTAGACTTTTCCTGCTTTTTGTTTGGGTAATTGGGAAAAACTGTGTAATTTTTCATATTGCTGGGTAGATACCAATGTTTTAATTGTACTGGACAAGCTTGGCTGGGAGAACAGCAAGTTCTGGAGCACAAGTCTTCAGTACTATTGCTAGAATGTTGTTGGGACCCTTAGCCTTTACAGTACCCAGTGCCTCCAACCGTTTCTTGATATCATGTGGAGTGATTCACATTGGCTGAAGACTGGTATCTCGAATGCTGGAGACCACGATGGATCATCTACTTGGCACTTCTGTTGTACTCAGGATGGGGATACTTTTGGAGCCTGCTCCTTTAGTGAGTTGTTTAATTGTCCACAACTATTCACGACTGGATGTGATAGGACTGCAGAGCTAAGATCTGATCTGTTAGTTGTGGTATCGCTTAGCCTTGTCTATCACTTGCTGCTTGTCCTGTTTGGCACACGAGTAGCCCTGTTTGGTAGCTTCAACAGGTTGACACCTAATTTTTAGGTAACCCTGGTGTTTCATCTGGTATGTCTCCTGCGCACTCCATTGAACCCTGATTGATTCCTTGGCTTGACATAATAGTTGAGTGGGGAATATGCTGGGTCATGAAGTTGCAATTTGTGCTGGAGTACAACTCTGCTCTTGTTGATGGCCCACAGCACCTCATGGATGTCCAGTCCTGAATTGCTCAATTCATTCAGTCTGTACAATTTAGAATGGTGATAGGCTATTCTCAATGTGAAGGCAGGACTTCATGCCCACAAGGATTGTGCAGTGGTGACTTTTACCAATTCTGTCCTGGACAGATGCATCTACAACTGGCAGATTGGTAAGGATGAGAGCAAGTATGGGATTTTCCCTGGTCCCAGTCTAGCAGCTATGCCCTTTAGGTTCAACTGGCTCAATTAGTAGTACTGCAGTCAAGCCACTCTGGTGGTCATTTGAAATCCCCACCTAGAGTATATTTTGCACCCTTGTCACCCTCATTGCTTCCTTCATGTTGTTCAATTTGGAGTACTGATTCATCAGCGAAGGGAGGATAATGCATAGTAACCAGCAAGACAACTCCCTTCCAACTGTATACCACAGTGCCTCCATCTCTGTTGAGTTTGTCCTGCCAGTGGGATAGGACATATCCGGGAATGGTGATAGTAGTGTCGGGGACATTGACTGTAAAGTATGCTTCTGTGAGTATGACCATCAGGCTGTTGGTTGACGAGTCAGTGAGACAGCTCTCCTAGTTTTGGTTCTAGCCTCCAGATGTTAGTGAGGAGGACTTTGCAGGGTCGGTAGTGCTATTTCTGGTGTTGTCTTTTCTGGTGTCTAGGTCAATGCCAGGTGGTCCGGCTGATTTCATTTCTTTGAGACTTTGTAGCGATAAATACAACTGAGTGGCTTGCTAGCCAATTTCCCAGGGAAATTGAGAGTGAGCCATAATGCTGTGGTTCTGGAGTCACATGTAGCCAGACCAGGTGAGAATGGCAGATTTCCTTCCCTAATCCAGATGGGTTTTTCTAACAGTCGACGATGCTTTAATAATCATTGGTACATCTGCCAATACAGGATTCAAATCCAGGTCTCCAAAACATGACCTGGGTTTCTGGATTAATAGTCTAACAATAACACCATTGGCCATTGCCTCTCCTGTAGGCAACCTCTTATCCTGAGATTTTACCTTCTGACTCGAGTCTGTCCTACAAGGGATCTCTCAGCATCCATCTTGTCAAGTCCCCTAAGAACCTTAAATATTTCACATAGGTCTCTTCTCATTCTTCTAAACTCCAGAGTTACAAGCCCAACCCCCTCAGATGCTGCCTGACCTGCTGTGCTTTTCCAGCACCACTCTGACCTAAACTCTGGTTTCCAGCATCTGCAGTCCTCACTTTTGTCTACAAGCCCAACCTGTACAACTTCTCATAAGAAAAATTGTCCGTATCCAAGATCAAACTTGCGAACCTTATCTGGAATGCCTTGAATACAAGTATGTGTTTCCTCACATAAGGGGACTAAATCTGTTAACTCTATTCCAGCTTTGGTCGGACTAGTACTTTATATCTTGTTTTAGCAAGAGGTCCACAAGTTTTTATGCTCCATTCTCCTTGAAATAAAGTCCAATATTCCATTGCCCTTCCCATAGCCCACTGAACTTGGATGCTTGCTTTTTGTGAGTCATAAGACTCCCAATTCCCTCTATCTGCAGCTTTCTGCTGTCTTTCTCCATTTAAATAATATTCAGCTTGCCAAAGTGCATATCCTCATTTTACCACATTTTATTTTGTTTTCTTCATTCACTCAACCTATCTTATTTCCCTCTGCAGACTTCTTGTGTCGTTTTCACTGATTTGCTTCCCATCTATTTTTGTCATCCACAAATTTAGTGATAGTATATTCACTTTCATCATCCACGTCAGTAATATATGCATAGTGAAAATTGTGGCTGCAGCACTGACTCCTGTGGCATTACTCTTGTAACAGATTTAATCCTGAAGATACCTTTTTATCCCAATTCTCTTCTATTAGTTAGTCACTCCACTATCCATGCTAATATACTACCCCAATGATGTGGGCTTTTTGGAAGCCTTGTGTGTTGTACCTTATCAAATACGTTTTGAAATCCAAATCTAATATAGTCATTGGTTCCACTTTAGCTGCCCTGCTTGTTACCTGTTCAAATAACTATAACAAGTTTGTCAGGTGTAATTTTCCCTTCATGAAGCCATGTTGACTCTACTTGTTTCTATTGTATATTTCTAAATGCTCTGTTCTTGCACCCTTTATAATAGATTAACATTTTCCCGATGATAGCTGTTAAGCTAAATGGCCTATAGTTACCTTTTCATTGCTCCCCCCCCACTCTTTTTGAATGAAGGTGGTACATTGGCAATTTTACAGATTTAGTCCTGTTAGATTCTACAGTACTTTTCTGCCAGTGATAATTATTGTGTTTATTTCCTTTCTCTCTTTAGCTCCTTGATGATGAGTAAGTAATTTTGAAATGCTGTTTATGCTATCTACCTTAAAGACTCTGTAAAATATTCATTCAACTCTTTTGCCATTTCCTGGGTTCTGATTATTATTTCCCAACCTCATTCTGTAAGATGTTGCTTTTCTCTTCCTTTCTATATATTTAAAGAAACTCTCACTATTTGATTTTATGATATTTGTTAATTAGCGCTCATAGTTTGTTTTCTCCCTTTCTTTTCATCTTTTGTTGACTTTTAAAACTGCCCAGTTCTCTGAATTATCTTTAATCCTTGTCACATTATATGATTCTTTTGCTTTCAATTTGATATTATCCATAATGTTCCTGGTTAACCATGGTGGGTATTCCCTTCCTAAAATCCTTCTTCCTCTTTGCTGTGAGTCATGTACTATTTACTTAAGGTCTGTCATTGTTCCTCAACTATCTTTTCTGCTAAATGCTTTCTCCAGTCCATTCTAGCCAATTCTTCTCTCATTCCCTCGTAAGTAGCCATATCCACGTTTGTTGTTGCTTCCAAACTAAGTTTTTTTCATTCTCAAACTTCAGCTATGTAAAATGTTCTCCACTTTAATGAATATGATTTTGCAAATTTGATTTGCTTGCTTTATGTCATGGTTTGGTAGTAGGTATAAACAATGTTCTCTAAAGCCTGAAATGTAAAATTGGCCTTACCACTTCTAAAGATCCCAAATTGCTGCCACTCTTCAGAATTTCTTTCAGGAATTAATATTTAATAATTGCATATTTCAAACCCATTATAACATTGCTATATAGTCAATGACTATATTTTATATCTGTCTCCTACATATATATGGACACTGAGGTATTCTTAGAATTGCAGTCTGCAACTCTATCCTATTGGGTAAATTAAGGTAGCTTTGAATTTTTCAGTCCCTGCTCCTGTAAAAATTAAAAATGATGTGAGATAGAATTACAGAATTAGAATTTCTTAGTCTCAATGGCAAAATTATTTGAATGTCACAGTTAAATAAAAAAATCTAAACTAACAAGAATAGCATTATTTTGCTAAGACTTCAGGAGAAACCAGTTTCAAGTTTTCTACATGCTCGACTTCAGTAAAGTGTAGAAAAACCAGACGAGAAATATTGAAGACCTTGAAGACCCATTTTGAACAAACATAGCAAATACGAGCAAATGCAGACAATTCAGCCTTTTGAACCTTCTCTGCTATTCAGTACGATCATGGATGACTTTTCAACTCAATACTCTGTTCCTGCTTGCACTCTATTCCCTTTGGTCCCTTTAGCTTTAAGAACTATACCTAACTATATCTATACTTAAACTTTCAATTTTTTGGCCTCAACTGCTTTCTGTGGCAGACAGTTCCTCAGGCTTGACACTCTGGGTGGAAAAAGTTTATTTTCATCTTAAATGCTAAATAACCTAGCCCTTGACCTTAGACTGTTCCTGATCATCGGGAGCATCATCCTTGTATTTGCTCTGTCTACTCCTGTTAGAATTTTATAGGTTTTTGAGAGTCTCCCCTCATTTTTCTCAACAACCAGTGTTTCTTATAAAGTGTGTTTTTAAGATTGTAAAAATATTGATCAATATGTAATTATACCAAGAAATCTAGCTGTATCATATGAAGTTGGGCAATTGAAGTATGATCTCATCAGCAATAAGCATGTCTTTAGAAATAAGAGATCCTGCTGTGAAAACACATCTGCTGACAGAAAATAAACCTTCTGTCCAGAAAGCTGTTTTACATGTTGAGAAGCTCTGATGTTATCAATCATTAGCTAGAGTTCATTGGGTCCTAATGGGGCTTTACTTTATGCTGAGAGGCAATCCAAGCTGAACAAGAGCAACACCATGGTGGAGAAAATGAAGAAATACTTCAGAAAGAACAATGGCAGACTGTAGGCTGTAAATATTTTGGAAGGTATCACAAGAAAGAAAAGAAAACATCCAGTGTGGATAAAGTGGAATTGTTATGATCCTTGTTCACTATTAATATCAACAAGTGTGATCTCAAAGTAAACTATTGCCATGCTTAACATCATGCTGAGGTTTACCTTTAGCAAATTTCTGCACACTCATTCAGCGCTATGCCTTCAGTCCACGTTTTAAGGGCCTAAGCAAGATAGGCTGAGTACATGGCTCACTGCTATCTGAACATAGATTCCCTAAACTCATGACCTGAACAGCCTTGGATGTCATCCTTTCTGACACTTGCACAGGAGATTTCTTCTCACAGACTACTAGCAGCTCAGGAACTCTTCTGACTCATGACTGCTTGGAGTCTGCTAATAACAGCATCTCTGTCATGTCTTTGAACCTGATTGTGGACGTTTCAGGTCAGCAAACACTGGCAATTATCTCCTCAGCTGGCTTGCTGGTCATTCAGCTGAAATCACATGACTACTCGTAAATGCTTACTTAAATTCCCTGTTTAACATGCTTTTGTGACCTTTACTTTTTTAAAAAAAAGTAAAATTTTCACAGAACTGAAAAACCAAAATCTATTATCTCTATCTTTGATTCCAGGTTAGCAAATAATAAAATATTATGAAATTTCATAAAACTGCAAGAATCTGAATTTCTTTGCTCACAAGCAGTTTGCTGGGAAGAAGCAAAGCAAGCTTTTAATGATTATTGGAGGGATATTGACTGATTCTGACAAATGACTATATACAGCAAGAAGAAATTGGTACTTTCTGGACCAAAGCTGATTATTGGTTTGTGACTGTTAAAATTATGCCTGCAGAAGAAGAACGTCAAGTGAGTTTGAATCCAGCAAAACATTGCAACGTTCAACATTGAAACAGGTTGCCTGGGACTTCAAGCAATGGACCAGAGATTGTGAAATGTTCAAGGTGGTATCCTAACAATGAAAACATCTCAGGTAAAGGTAGAGTTATATGATGGAACAGTACTTAACTCAATGGGATAACAATGATAAAAGCCTAATTTTAACAGGATGAATGAAAGTTTGTGATCCCATTCAGCAGACATTAAACAAAATCCACCCATCTCTGTTGAAACAAGATTTAAATCCCACAGCAGTAACCTTTCAGAGGAAATGTATGATGTTGCACCAATTTTTTTTGTAGGTCTTTGATGTCTTCTTAGCCAATATTTTCTTGAAGTAAATGACTGCATCAGACTAACTCAGCATTTGTTGAAGAGTGTTCCAGCAACCCTTCAGCCTAGCCTGAAAGTAAAGAAAGCAAAAGGAAAGAAGAAAGTGTTCAAGTAAGTGAGAATGCCCACAGATTTGCAGTTAAAAAAACCTGGAAAATGGAGGTTTCATTATGCATTAATCCAAGAAATTCCAATGAAGCTTTGAAGATATCTCACACCCCAATGTGAATAATTGAAGATGTTTTGCCACAGTTTGCTGAGATGAAATTTTTTTTTTAGTAAAACACCACAGCAAAATACTGCAGATAACGGAAATCTGAAATCTGTATTAGAGTTATAGAGATGTACAGCATGGAAGCAGACCTTTCGGTCCAACCCGTCCATGCCAACCAGATATCCCAACCCAATCTAGTCCCATCTGCCAGCACCCGGCCCATATCTCTCCAAACCCTTCCTATTCATATAGCCATCCAATTGCCTCTTAAATGTTGCAATTGTACCAACCTCCACTACATCCTCTAGCAGCTCATTCTATACACGTACCACCCTCTGCGTGAAACAGTTGCCCCTTAGATCTCTTTTATATCTTTCCTCTCTCACCCTAAACCTATGCCGTCTCGTTCTGGACTCCCCGACCCCAGGGAAAAGACTTTGTCTATTTATCCAATCCACGCCCCTCATAATTTTGTAAACCTTGAAGGTCACCCCTCATCCTCCGACGCGCCAGGGAAAACAGCCCCAGTCTGTTCAGCCTCTCCCTATAGCTCAAATCCTCCAACCCTGGCAACATCCTTGTAGATCTTTTCTGAACCCTTTCAAGTTTCACAACATCTTTCCGATAGGAAGGAGACCAGAATTGTACACAATATTGCAACAGTAGCCGAACCAATGACCTGTACAGTCGCAACATGACCTCCCAACTCCTGTACTCAATACTCTGACCAATAAAGGAAAGCATACCAAACGCCGCCTTCACTATCCTATCTACCTACGACTCCACTTTCAAGGAGCTATGAACCTGCACTCAAGGTCTCTTTGTTCAGCAACACTCCCTAGGACCTTACCATTAAGTGTATAAGTCCTGCTAAGATGTGCTTTCCCAAAATGCAGCACCTTGCATTTATCAGAATTAAATTCCATCTGCCACTTCTCAGCCCATTGGCCCATCTGGTCGAGATCCTGTTGTAATATGAGGTAACCCTCTTCGCTGTCTACTACACCTCCAATTTTGGTGTCATCTGCAAACTTACTAACTGTACCTCTTATGCTCGCATCCAAATCATTTATGTAAATGACAAAACGTAGAGGACCCAGCACCGATCCTTGTGGCACTCCACTGGTCACAACCCGCCAGTCTGAAAACCAACTCTCCACCACCACCCTCTGTCTTCCACCTTTGAGCCAGTTCTGTATTCAAATAGACAATAAATAATAGGTGCAGGAGTAGGCCATTCTGCCCTTTGAGACAGCACCACCATTCATTATGATCCTGGCTGATCATCCTCAATCAGTATCCTGTTCCTGCCTTATCCACATAACCCTTGATTCCACTATCCTTAAGAGCTCTATCCAACTCTTTCTTGAATGTATCCAGAGACTTGGCCTCCACAGCCTTCTGGGGCAGAGCATTCCATACACCCATCACTCTCTGGGTGAAGAAGTTTCTCCTCAACTCTGTTCTAAGTGGCCTACCCCATCAGTGGAAACATGCTTCCTGCCTCCAGAGTGTCCAATCCTTTCATAATCTTATACGTCTCAATCAGATCCCCTCTCAGCCTTCTAAACTCAAGCGTATACAAGCCCAGTCGCTCCAATCTTTCAGCGTAAGATAGCCCTGCCATTCTGGGAATTGACCTCGTGAACCTACGCTGCACTCCCTCAATAACCAGAATGTCCTCAAATTTGGAGAACAAAACTGCACACAATATTCCAAGTGTGGTCTCACCAGGGCCCTGTACAGCTGCAGAAGGACCTATTTGCTTCTATACTCAATTCCTCTTGTTATGAAGGCCAGCATGCTATTAGTTTTCTTCACTGCCTGCTGTACCTGCATGCTTGCTTTCATTGACTGATGTACAAGAACACCTAGATCTCGTTGTACTGCCCCTTTTTACCTAACTTGAATCCATTTAGGTAGTAATCTGCCTTCCTATTCTTTCCATCAAAATGGATAACCACACATTTATCAACATTAAACTGCATCTGCCATGCATCCGTCCACTTACCTAGCCTGTCAAGGTCACCCTGTATTCTCCTAACATCCTCCTCACATTTCACCCTGCCACCCAGCTTTGTGTCATTAGCAAATTTGCTAATATTACTTTTCATACCTTCATCTGTATCATTAATGTACAGTGTAAAAAGCTGCAGTCCCAGCACTGATCCCTGTGGCACACCACTGGTCACCGCCTGCCATTCCGAAAGGGAGCCGTTTATCACTACTCTTTGTTTCCTGTCAGCCAACCAATTTTCAATCCATGTCAGTATTTTGCCCCTAATACCATGTGCCCTAATTTTCCTGAAGAAGGGCTCCGGCCCGAAATGTCGATTCTCCTGCTCCTCGGATGCTGCCTGACCTGCTGCTCTTTTCCAGCAACACGTTTTCAGCCCTAATTTTGCTCACAAATGGCTAGTTCTCCCTGTATTCCATGAGATCTAACCTTGCTGATCAGTCTCCCATGGGGAACTGAAGTCTATATAGATCACATCGACTGCTCTGCCCTCATCAATCTTCTTTGTTACTTCTTCAAAAAACTCAATCAAGTTTGTGAGACATGATTTCCCACGCACAAAGCCATGCTGACTATCCCTAATCAGTCCTTGCCTTTCCAAATACATGTACATCCTGTCCCTCAGGATTCTCTCCAACAACTTGCCCACCACTGAGGTCAGGCTCACTGGTCTATAGTTCCCTGGCTTGTCTTTACCGCCCTTCTTAAACAGTGGCACCATGTTTGTCAACCTCCAGTCTTCTGGCATCTCACCTGTGACTATCGATGATACAAATATCTCAGCAAGAGGCCCAGCGATCACTTCTCTAGCTTCCCACAGAGTTCTCGGGTACACCTGATCAGGTCCTGGGGATTTATCCACCTTTACCTGTTTCAAGACATCCAGCACTTCCTCCTCTGTAATCTGGACATTTTGCAAGATGTCACTATCTATTTCCCTGCAGTCTATATCTTCCATATCCTTTTCCACAGTAAATACTGATGCAAAATATTCATTTAGTATCTCCCCCATTTTCTGTGGCTCCACACAAAAGCTGCCTTGATGATCTTTGAGTGGCTCTATTCTCTCCCTCGTTACCATTTTGACAGAACAGTTTTATCAGAATTGTGTACAAAGAAACAGTTAATAATTTGAGGCCAATATAACTCTTCTTCACCATAGGCCTTTACTATCTTGGATAAAAATGATTGATAATGGGAAGTGTGATTGGATAAAGGTTGCAGTTTTCTCATTCCAGTCTGGACTCCATTTGGGAGGTGCAGATGGTTATGCATACTCTTTTTGCATTTTCATTACTCTGACAAAGTATCAAACAATCAGGATGAGATAGTGACCTTGCCAGGGTGGAATTGATTGTGGATGATCTGCTAGTGTAGGAATGTTGAGATATAATGGCAGAAGCTAAATCGAAAAGTGTGGTGTGCTGCAAAAGTACAGCAGCTCAGGCAGCATCTGAGGAGAAGGAGAGTTGACGTTTCGGGCATAAACCCTTCATCAGAGGCTGAGAGATAAATGTGAGAGTGGGGCTGGGGTGAAGGTAGCTGGGAAGGCAGGTCGATGCAGATGAAGGGTAATTGTGATAGGTCGGTGAGAAGAGTGGAGCGGATAGGTGGGAAGGAAGGTGGACAAGTCAAGAGAGCATTGCTAACTTGGAAGGTTGGATCTGGGCTGAGGCGGGGGGAGGGGAGATTTGGAAAATAGTGAAGTCATGTTGATGCCGTGTGCTTGAAGGGTCCCAAGTTGGAAGATGAGGCATTCTTGTTCCAGTTATTGGGTGGCTTGGATTTGGCAGTGGAGTAAGCCCAAGACTTGCATGTTCTTGGAGGAGTGGGATTGTTTGGTGTGTGTCCCAGAGATGTTCCCTGAAATTCCTGATGAAAGGCTTATGCCCAAAATGTCGATTCTCCTGCTCTTCGGATGCTGCCTGGCCTTCTATGCTTCTTCAGCACCACACCCTTGACTCTGATCTCCAGCATCTGCAATCTTCATTTTTTCCTATATTCCCTGAAAACTCCATGAATTGGCATTCCCTCTTCCCCATGTAAAGGAGACCACATCATGAGCAACAGATGCAGGAGATAAGGTGGATGGATGTGCAGGAAAATGTGCCGGATATGAGAGGGGAGGTGTGGGTCCAGGTTTTACACCTCTTGCAGCGGCAACAGAAGTGGAGGATGGATTGGTGGGAGGCATGGGCCTAACGAGGGACTTACGGAGGGAGTGATCTCTGTGGAACATAGATAGGGGTATAGAGGAAAGTATATCTCTGGTGGTGGTATCTGATTGTGGTTGGTGGAAATACTGGAGGATAATGCGTTGTATCGAAGATTAATGGAATGGATAGTGAGGACTGGGGGCTGTATCCTTGTTGCAGTTTGAGAGGTGGTGTTCAAAGATGGAGGTGCGGGAAGTGGCGGAGATGCATTGGAGGACATTGTTGATCACATGGAAGGGGAAATTGTGGTCCTTGAAATAAGCCATCTGGGATGTCCAGGAATGGAATTGCACTTCCTGGGAGTACACACAGTGGATGCAGAGGAATTGGGAGCAAAGGATAGTGTTTTTACAAGGGGAGTGTGGGGGTGGGGAGGATGGAGCTGGGAGGAGGTATAGTCAAGGTAGCTGTGGGAATTGATAGGTTTGAAGTGGCAGATGGAGTTTAATTTAGATAACAATGAGGACTTATACACTTATTGGTAACATCTTGGGAGTGTTGCTGAACAAAGAGACCTTGGAGTGCAGGTTCATAGCTCCTTGAAAGTGGAGTCGCAGATAGATACGATAATGAAGAAGGCGTTTGGTATGCTTTCTTTTATTGGTCAGAGTATTGAATACAGGAGTTGGGAGGTCATGTTGCGTCTGTACAGGACATTGGTTATGCCACTGTTGGAATATTGTGTGCAATTCTAGTCTCTTTCCTATTGGAAAGATGTTGTGAAACTTGAAAGGTTTCCGAAAAGATTTACAAGGATGTTGCCAGAGTTGGAGGATCTGAGCTATACAGAGAGGCTGAATAAGCTGGGGCTGTTTTCCCTGGAGCGTCGGAGGCTGAGAGGTGACCTTAGAGGTTTATGAAATCATGAGGGGCATGGATAGGATAAATAGGCAAAGTCTTTTCCCTGGAGTGGGAAAGTCCAGAACCAGAGGGCATAGGTTTAGGGTGAGAGGGGAAAGATATAAAAGAGACCTACGGGGCAATGTTTTCACGCAGAGGGTGGTACGAGTATGGAATGAGCTGCCAGAGGACGTCGTGGAGGCTGGTACAATTGCAGCATTTAAAAGGCATTTGGATGGGTATACGAATAGGAAGGGTTTGGAGGGATATGGGCTGGGTGCTGGCAGGTAGGACTAGATTGGGTTGGGATATCTGGTCGGCATGGACGAGTTGGACTGAAAGGTCTGTTTTCATGCTGTACATCTCTATGACACTATGTCCATATTGAGTCGGTTGCGCCGGAGATGGAGACGGAGAAGTCCAGGAAGGGGAGGGAGGTGTCTGAGATGGTCAATGTGAACAGGTCAGGGTGGAAGGTGTTGGTGAAATTGATGAACTGTTCAACCTCCTTGTGGGAGCACAAGATGGTACCAATTACAATCATCAATGGAGCGGAGGAAAAGTTTGTGTATGGTACTGGTGTAACTGCGGAAGATGGACTGTTCCACGTATCCTACGATGAGGCAGGCATAGCTAGGTACCATGCAGCTACCCATGGGCTACTCCTTTGTCTGAAGTAAGTGGGAAGATTCGAAGGAGAAGTTGTTGTGGATGAGAACCAGTTCTGCTAATCGAATTAGTGTGTCAGTGGAGGGGTACTGGTTGGATCGGTGGGACAGGAAGAAATGGAGAACTTGGAGGCTTCTGTCATGGCGAAGCAAGATCAAAATCTAATAAAGCTTCTAGTGAGACCTTGCTAAATATACCCGAAGCTGAACAAGAATGAAATACAACTGAAGATGGCTGTAATCAAGAACATAGGTAATGTACTGGCAGGGAAAAGATTTTGTCCTGATCCTGAAAAGATCAATAGATATAAAATTGGACCAATGATTTCATTTGTAAACTGCCCAATGATTTGTTGATTTGTGAACTGTTTAACAAAGCTCTTCCTTATCTTGTCATCAATGTGACCTCTATGCAAGCTCACTAACGAGGATGTTCTGAGATGTTGGGCACAGGACCAAAAATCAATTTTTGCTCCCATGCGACAGCTAGTGATGACAATGCTGATGCTGAGTTCCTACAATATTGACAAGGTGTCATCCTGTAGTGTAATAACAGTTCAGTTCATGCAGTATGGAAAATCTGTGGCATACGCTTCCAGAACATTAACACAAAGTGAACAACATCCCCTTGAACCCAAGAAGGAACATCTTCCCAAGAAAAAACAGGTACCTGGTGAACAGCTAACACCAACTCACAAGCTTACAATTAAAGTCCCGAATGCTTAAAGGTTACTGCTAAGTGCATGTGCAAAGACGAATGGGTGGGACTGACTAGATTGAAGAAATGTGTTTCTTCATGAGTGATAATTTTCTTAATTACCCATGTAAATTGGGTAACTTGTAGGTCCAAATGATGCACACATTTTTCTTTTCTTTTTGGAAAGGGGATGTTTGGAGAAATACAGATGTGTGTTGTGACTTCCTGTAGTAATGTTACCTCTTGTTGTATTGCTTTCAGTTTAGAGAGAGAGAGAAGCAATTAAGCCTTGCATTGGGAAGGAATGAGGCTAAATTTGGCTGAGAAATGGCATCTTCAGTGATCAAACTGCAAAAGACTTGTCATAGCCACTGCTGTGATGTTATCATATACCCTATAAATTAACATAAATGACCTCAAACATGAAGACAAAAATGTTAGTCATGTAGCCTGATGCAAATCCAGGTAAATATGCTCAGTAAGTTCATTATAAAAATTCCTTAATCCAATCAGTTTATAATGTTATACTCTATTTTAGACATTTAGGGAGGTAACTCAATTATTTCCGTTAAAATAAAAATTAGGAGACAATTGACTCAATATAAACTGTCTTATATGATTATCCAAACTCAAAATTACTTCCACAAATTAAAGACCATCGTGTAGGTGAGACAGATTCTCACACCTAAGTATTGGTGCCATCTGAAGTTGTAGAAAAAGATTCCACTTCTCTGAGTAAAAATAGAAATGCGAGGAAAATGACTGGCAATAGCCTGGGGGGAGCAATCTTACAGAATCTTTAAGAGAAACTAGCAAGTTGATTGATGAAACTATTTATAAGTGCATACTGGGAGACCGGCCAGTTTGCTTAACTGACCAACTTGGACAATTGACATTCCAACAGAACTAAAAACTATGAATACAATGTTGTATCATTTCAGAACTCTGAACTTTGAGGCCGTCCGTTTTTAAATCTGTACATAGCATTTTTTTAATGTTTGTTGAACAGTTGAACTGTTGATTCTGTAAAACTAGGCCATTACTAATCACTTCAAAATGTAAGATGTGATGAGAATTGTGCATGTAGTTAAATAAAGACAGCGTGTGTGGGTTGCCTTTCATAACCACTAAATATCACAGGTATTTTACAGCCAATTAAATACTTCTTAAATTTTGTCACTGTTGTCAGAAATGTGGCAACCAAATATCCTGCAGCACGATTCCATAAACAGCAATTTGATAATTACTTCAAAGGTATGCTTGTAGCTCTAAAAATTCTTAACTAGATATCACGACAAATTTATTGTAAAATCAAATTAGTTCCATGTTTTCATTGAAATTGCTTTGAGATTTACAAATAGAATGCATTCTCCTTTTATGCTTGCTGTGTGATTTGCAAGAGTGTGCATTTCTTTTGCTTGAAATTAGCAAAAAAATTCACCTGACCAAAAAAGTCACCCATACTGAAGTTGCTCCATTATTTTGATGATGATGTAAATCTATTCATGTTAAAAAGCTTTTATGTTAATGCCCTCATACAGATGAGGGATTTTAGGTGAACATATGGGGCATGAAATTTTGTTTTGTGTGATTGTTGGGCTTGGGTTGACTTGACCTATAGTGTGTGCAGATCCGCTAGCTAAAGGTGATAAAACACTATATTTGATAACCCACTTCATCTGCTTACATCTGCACTGTTCCTATGTGTCTGGTACACCCGGTGCAGGCAGTCTGGCTTTTCTAAAGGTAGGCTATTTCTTAAAGGACAGTAGGTTAAAAGATTGCTGCCTCAGAGGTTTCTGTAATCTGAACACCGTCGCACATGTAGGACTTCATACTAATACTGTGGTGCTAGAGGCATAGATGCAGGAAGGAGAATAGTCTCCTGACAACCAAAGAATCAAACTCCAGAGTATGGGAACAGAGGGACAGGATGGCACTCCAAGAGACAGGTCTTGAGGAACTGGTAGTCGTGTCACAAGTTGTCTTATGACTTCCTATAAAATATAACTATCGCATAGAGTTATGTCATCCAGATTTGGAATCCGATTTTTACACTTGTTCATGAAATGTGAATGTTGTGAGCAAAGCCAGCATTTATTGTCTGTCCCCATTCGTCTCTGAGAAATTGGTAGGGAGCTACTTTCTTGAAAAGCTATGGTCCACATGGGTGCACCCACAATGTTTTTGGGGGGGGGCGGAGTTCCAGCTTTTTGCTCCAGCAACAGTGAAGGTACAGCAATATATTTAAGTGATGATGGTCCCTTGCAGCATCATTTCCACGTTCAGCTGAACTTTGTTATCCTAGGTGATAAATGGTGAAGGTTTTTGAAGCTGCTTTTGCAGGAAGCTTGGTAAGTTTCTTCTGCATATGATGCCCCCCGCCCCGCTACCATAGTGCACCAGTAATGCAGCGAGTGAATGATTAAAGAGAGTGCCATTCAAGTGGGTCACTTTGCCCTTACCTGTTGTAAGCTTCCTTAGTACTTTTTGAGCTGTCCTGATCTCGGAAAGAGAGAGTATTCCTTGTACTGCTGACTTGTACATTGTCGATGGTTGTCAGACTTCAAGGAGCAAAGGGACAAAATGTCCACCTTTTGATATGATCTTGTAACCACAGTGCTTACAGTAAAGTTTCTGAACCATGGTCATCTCAAGATGCTGATGATGATGGTTTTAGTGATGTTAATGACATTTGAACTCTCGGGGAAATGTTCACTGCCTGATCTCTTTGGTATGATGTTATTTGCCACTTAACAGCCCAAACCTGATGTTGTTCAGGTGTTGCTGCATATAGATATGAACTGCATCAGTATCTGAGAAGTTATGAATGGCACTGAACACTACAAAATCATCAGAAAACACTCCCCACCATTTATATGGTCAAATATGGAAGGTAGCTGAACACAGTTGAAAAATCCAGTTGTATTTCTGCAGCAACATTCTGGGACTAGTGTAATTGGCCTCCTACAACCACTCCCATCTTCCTTTGTTCTTCGAATGTCATCAATACATGTCTTTTAATGCCATGTTATGGTACCACAATACACAAAACTTTGTAAGACCATGATATCTTTAAGTTGAGAATATTCCCCTACATCTATGATATCAATATTTTTCATTGTATTATTTTTATTTTTAAAAATCCTGTAGAAATAACCATAGATTGATCCATTGTTTTGTTATCATTCATTCATAATATTTTACAAGGGCAAATGGATTATTGACACTAACACAGTTAAATGTTTTGACAAAAAGAACCATAATTCAATAATTCTCCATGGACTCAATAATGGGTAGTTGAATAGCATGCATTATTTATTGTTAAGCTCGGTGTATTAATACATTGCATACTGGTGAAATGTTTTTGAATAGTCTGGATAGAAAATGAGTTATGAATGTTAATTAGGTATTGAAAATGCCATATTGAATGGATGCAGTTGTGTATCAAAACATCACTAGGTGTACCAGTACAACATTCATTTGTATACGTAAGGTCTAGAGTTCTACTTTCAGTTTTTACTGACAAACATTGATACAATTGAAAAGATTCAAAGATAGCCAAGCATTATCCCACAGTGACAGACAGCCAAACCAAATTAGTCTTCCTACTTTTGTATTCACAACACAGTAAAATTAAACCCTTTTGAAAACCCCTTCTGGTTACTCCAATGATTCCTAATCAAACCTTTGAATAACTAACCCAGACTGTGCAAGTAATTAACTCCAGACACTTTGTAGTATCTTAAACATAAGACTTAACAATTTATTAAATGTTTAATAACTTTGAGAGAAAAAGAACCAAACACGTTAATCTAATGTTTATGTTTTAAACCCAAAACATTTATTTTCAGCCCCCAGTCACTCAAAAGACAGACAGATAAGCAAATGAGGTTAAGGTCTAAATAAAAGAATACTTCTGATAAATTGGCTAGATTACTTAAATGGTTTTTCCAATGCTTTGTTTCACATGCATAGGTGTGGACCCCTGGGTTGCTTTCCTGAAAACCAAAGATCAGGGTCACCTTTTTCAGTTGAATTGTGTGCAGGTCATCTAAATCAACTTTCTACTCTGAGCTTACAAAACCTGGTGAGGGAGGATGAGAAGACTGCTTTCAAATCTTCATGCTGTATTGTCAGCAAGCAAATGTTTCTTCCAGCAAAAAAAGTTCCAAAAAATAAATCCAACACTGGTTGCATCCTGAAAGACTGTGTCTTTTCTCAAGGCTGAAAATGTGTTGCTGGAAAGGCGCAGCAGGTCAGGCAGCATCCAAGGAACAGGAGAATCGACGTTTCGGGCATAAGCCTTCTTCAGAAGGTCTTATGCCCGAAACGTCGATGCTGCCTGACCCGCTGCGCTTTTCCAGCAACACATTTTCAGCTCTGATCTCCAGCATCTGCAGCCCTCACTTTCTCTCTTTTCTTAAGGCCTCAATTACCATT
This sequence comes from Chiloscyllium plagiosum, assembly GCF_037043375.1. Taxonomy (NCBI): domain Eukaryota; kingdom Metazoa; phylum Chordata; class Chondrichthyes; order Orectolobiformes; family Hemiscylliidae; genus Chiloscyllium; species Chiloscyllium plagiosum. Next base: position 37,430,321 of record NW_028270174.1, on the reverse strand, counting down.
CAATATCTGCCATCTGCTTACACATAGAGTCTCTTCCAGACTTGGTAGAGCCAATTCCCAGGTACTGACTTCATTCATCATCAAATTCTGCTATGCTTTAAACACCATGCTCTTCCTCAGTCACTGCATCTGTAAAAACACTTTTAATCAAGAACCAACCTGCAATTAGCATCCAGGTTTGTCCTCAAATAAAGTATTGTTTAGTCTGTTCTTTTCCTTTTTACCATAAGTTGTTTCCCAATGTCCACAAGTTATCTTCAGCTCGCAATTCCCAGTTCACAGATCCAAACCAAAATTGATTACACAAGAAAAGTAATGAAACATTTGTTATTATTCTAACCCAAGCAAAATGGTGCCAAATTATGTTTACATTTAACTCACAAAATAATGTTTGTGCTGCTTATGACTGGCTAATTGTGTTCATTTTGAATTGAATCGATTTGTTCAGCGATATGCCAGTCAACTTAATTTACATTTAATCATTTCATTAAAATAGTTTAGTATTCAAAGTTTTGTTATAAACTTATCAAACACTCTATTTCTATACAGAGAAGAATTTCTAAAAGCCCCCAGGTGTTATTTATAAATTAAATACTGATTCAGAAAGACTTTCAAAAAGAAAAGGATTGAGGAATAGCTAATGTATCAGTCCACTGACCATATGCCTGCAGTTCATTTGAAACCAAACCAATCAGATGATTATCATCTCAGCTGTAAATAAGATTTTTTAATGAAACCCTGAGATTTCGCCACGGGGCAGCACAGTGGCTCAGTGATTAGCACTACTGCTTCATAGCACCAGGGACCCGGGTTCAATTCCACTGACTGTGTGGAGTTTGCACATTCTCCCCATGTCTGCATGGATTTTCTCTGGGTGCTCCGGTTTCCTCACTGTCCAAAGGTGTGCAGGTTAAGTGGATTGGCCATGAGAAATGCAGGGATACTGGGATAGGATAGGGGTGTGGGACTGGGTAGATGCCCTTCGGATGGTCGATGTGGACTGGACAGGTCGAATGGCCTGCTTCCACACAGTAGGGATTCTATGATTCTAAGAAATAAGACTGACAACATCAAACTTACTTTTATATTGACTCAGAATTAATAGTATGGGCTATAAGTTTAGTGAAAATTGGTAACCTCACTCGGGCCACATCAGAGTCATTGGATTAGTGAATAATTAACCAAGGTTTTACAACAGAAAATGGAAAATTAATTCTTCGAGTTGTGATAAGTGTGATTTGGACTTGCTTGATGTTGGGTGGCAAAAATTGAACAATTTTCCAGTGTCAAACTTAGTGTAAAAATTGATCAATAATTCAAAATTTGAAAATGAAATAAAGAAAAAACAAGCAATCTCAATAAAAGACTGGCAGCAACATTGAAAGTAGATAAGAAATGGAATGTTTACCTTCTGTATGGAGGCTTACAAAGGAAAGAGCTGGTTTTGATAAGGGTTTTTTTCTGACTTTTTTTCTGGCCCTATGAATGTCAGATCTGATACTCAAAATTCCATGGTGAATTATCAGTAATGAGTTCATCCATTATCTGTCACTACAAGCCAAAAGGCACACTTCCTATGATCAGTTATTAAGACCATGTCATTCTGGTTCCAGTTTTAAATCTGCATGATTACCTTTGTAAACATAAAGAAGATTTCATCATCTGTATGTTTTGATAGCATCACTTAGTTTCTGGACACATGCATCAACCAAATTTTGAAAAGCGTAACACTGTAGATGAAGTGATACTGTTGCCATAGGTAATAGACTGGGTTACTAAGTGATTTACATTTTTTAAAAAAGAATTCCAAATGGATGTTGCAGCAAAAAAAACAATTTTTATAACAGCTGCAGATCACATAGATCTGAACCCACCCTGACAGGCATCCATTGGAGGTTTATTTTTTATTGCCAAGTGCAACACCGGGCAGGTGTCAAGGAAAAATCTGATGTCATCCAACCCTCTTCCTATTCAGGGACATGTTCCAGTGTAACCTGACTGCAAAATTAAATTTAGTTTCAAGCAATATAACCAAAGTGTACTTGACCTGAAAATGTGTAATTATTTTTGGTGATGGAGAGCATTGTAATATGAAATAGACTTTTGCTCACTGAGCTGGTAGGTTCATTTCCAGATGTTTTGTTACCCGACTAGGTAACATTTTCAGTGGGCCTCAGGCAAAGCAATGCTGAAAATTCCTGCTTTCTATTTATATTGTTTTTTTTTGGGTTGGTGATGTCATTTCCTGTAGTGAGGTTATTTCCTGTGGTGAAGTCATTTCCTGTTCCTTTTCTCAGGGGATGGTAGGCTTTGATGCTCTCCCCTACATCAAAGACATCTCAGAATAGACTGCCAGACTATTAAGACCCCTTGGTATCATGGTAGCCTACAAACCCACCAACACACTAAAACAATAGCTAATGAACTTGAAAGACCCTAAACGGGCAACAAGCAAAACTAACGTCATTTACAAAATACTATGCAAGGACTGTAACAAACACTACATTGGACAAACAGGCAGAAAACTAGCCACCAGGATTCATGAAAACCAACTAGCCACAAAAAAGATGTGACCCTCTCTCACTAGTATCTTCACATACAGATGAGGAAGTCACCACTTTGACTGCGACAACACATCCATCCTAAGACGAGCCAAACAAAGACACGCACAAAAATTCCTAGAAACATGGCATTCCAACCGGAACTCTATAAACAAACACTTCGAGTTAGACCCCATCTACCACCCCCTGAGAAAGGGAACAGGAAGTGATCTCACCACAGGGAATAACCTCACCACAGGAAATGACATCACCAACCCAAAGGAACCCAAACATATAAATAGAAAACAGGAATTTTCAGCATTGCTTTGCCTGAGGCTCACTGAAGATGTTACCTAGTAGGGTAATGAATCGTCTGGAAATGAACCTTCCAGCTCAGCGAGCAAACCTATATCTAAAACCTCAACCTGAGCTACAAATCTTCTGAAAATTCACTAAGACCGATGGGTGCAATACGCAAAATAGACTTTCTGTACCACCAGTTAGTTAAGGTTAGAAACATGATCCAATTTTAGCTGTGTTATTGTGAAATCCAATTAGTTCAACCAAATATGTTATCACCATTGATAAATCATTTAGAAAATGCAAATTTATTTCTACCAAGATGTGTAGTGTAATTACACTATATGATAACTTACTATATACTCAATAAGCTTTGCATTAGCAGTTGGGAGAGAGTACATCAAAGGTGAGGCATAGCCTGAATGTGTGTTTGTGTGATTTTCTGTGAATTTGAAGCAGCATGGGAATTCAGTGCAAAGGGGAAGAGGTGCTTTTTGCTTTTTCTTTCAGTTCATAGTATGTGAGGCTTTTCCAAGAGGATAAATTTGAGATCCAGGTTCAGGGTCCTTGGACAAAACAAATAGTGACATCACAGGAAAAATGTAAATTCTTAGGTTGGTAATAGCTGCTAATTTGAATACCTATTATAAGTTACTTTCAGATTAAAAGAGAAATTTTAAAAAAGAATGACATCACTTGAAAGCAACAAGCCAATTCACTAGTAATGAACTATCTTTTAGTTCTATCCCCAATTCTAAATTGTATTTCTTTAACAAGTGTAAAATTCACTTGGTGGTAAACTAAAAATTAATGGCTGGTGTTGGTTGGGGTGGGGGTTGGGGAGGGAAAGAGGTGTAAAGGCATGGGACAAGGTAAAATTACCGCAGTCTTAATAGACCACAGGGTTGTGCTCTCATTAGAGAGAAAGATGACTGGTGGTATATTGAGCTGTGGGTCACCACGTCTAAGGCAGGTGGAGAGATCATAGAGTCATAGAGATGTACAGCATGGAAACAGACCCTTCGGTCCAAACCATCCATGCCAACCAGATATCCCAACCCAATCTAGTCCCACCTGCCAGCATCCGGCCCATATCCCTCCAAACCTTTCCTATTCAGATACTCATCCAAATGCTTCTGAAATGTTGCAATTGTACCAGCCTCCACCACTTTCTCTAGCAGCTCATTCCATACACGTACCACTCTCTGTGTGAAAAAGTTGCCCCGTAGATCTCTTTTCTATCTTTCCCCTCTCACCCTAAACCTATGCCCTCTAGTTCTGGACTCCCTGACTTTGTCTATTTACCCTATCCATGCCCCTGATAATTTTGTAAACCTCTATAAGGTCACCCTTCCGCCTCCGACACTCCAGGGAAAACAGCCCCAGCCTGTTCAGCCTCTCCCTATAGCTCAAATCCTCCAACCCTGGCAATGTCCTTGTAAAATCTTTCTGAACCCTTTCAAGTTTCGCAACATCTTTCCGATAGGAAGGAGACCAAAGTTGCACGCAATATTCCAACAGTGGCCTAACTAATGTCCTGTACAGCCACAACATGACCTCCCAACTCCTGTACTCAATGCTCTGACCAATAAAAGGAAAGTATACCAAACGCTGCCTTCACTATCCTATCTACCTGCCATTCCATTTTCAAGGAGCTATGAACCTGCACTCCAAGGTCTCTTTGTTCAGCAACACTCCCTAAGACCTTACCGTTAAGTGTATAAGTCCTGCTAAAATTTGCTTTCTCAAAATGCAGCACCTCGCATTAAACTCCATCTGCCACTTCTCAGCCCATTGGCCCATCTGGTCCAGATCCTGTTGTAATCTGAGGTAACCCTCTTCGCTGTCCACTACACCTCCAATTTTGGTGTCATCTGCAAACTTACTGTACCTCTTATGCTCGCATCCAAATCATTTATGTAAATGACAAAAAGTAGAGGACCCAGCACCGATCCTTGTGGCACTCCACTGGTCACAGGCCTCCAGTTTGAAAAACAACCCTCCACCATCACCCGCTGTCTTCTACCTTTGAGCCAGTTCTGTATCCAAATGGCTAGTTCTCCCTGTATTCCGTGAGATCTAACCTTGCTTCTTGGTGCAGGAATTGAACTCACGCAGTTGGCATCACTCTACTTCACCAACCACCTATCAAGCCAACTGAGCTAACCAACTCTGTTGAAGAAAAATATTAGCATAACAAAGCTAAACGAAAGGTAAGGGGATTATCTTTTATATTACATAATAAGAAAATTAGAAAGATTAAGTATTTTTAAACCTAAATGGTGGTAGGTGGAGAAAATTGTATCATCTGCAAGTTTTGATAGCATCACTTAGGTTTCTGGACAATGTATCAACTATATTTTGATAAAGGGAGTAGTGTAGATGAAGTAACGATATTGCGATCGTTCATATAGGTAACAAATTGACTTACATTTTAAATTAGAAGAAATAACAAGACAAGAGTGTACTCCATGAATAACAGGATACTAGGAAGCTCAAAGCAAAAGCAGGATCTTGGGTTGCTTGTGTATAGGTCTCTGAAGGCCTCAGGGCAGGTTAATAGTTTAGTTAAGGAGGATGGGACATTTACCTTTTATTAATCCAGGCATCAGTTATAAGAGCAGGGAGGTTATGTTGGAGCTATACAAGACTTTGGTTAGGGCACAGCTGGAGTACTGTGCAATTCTGGTCACCGTATGATAGGAAAGATGTGATTGCAGTGGAGGGAATGCAGAGGAGATTCACCAAGATGTTGCCTGAAATGGAGCATTTTGGTTATGAAAAGAGGTTGGATAAGCTTGAGCAAAGAAGATTGAGGAAGACCTGATAAAGATGTATAAGATTGAGGAGCATGGGCAGGGTGAACAGAAAGCAGCCATTCTCTTTAGTTAAACTGTCAATAAGAAGTGACACATTTTTAAGGTGAAAGGCAGGAGGTTTAGAAAGGTCTGGAAGAAAACATTTTCTGGAAAGTATCATCTGCAAGACGAGATGAAGCAAGTAACCTCACAAGATTTAAACAGTACTTGGATGAGCTCTTGAAGTGTCATAACATTGAAGGTTATGGATCAAGGACTGGTCATATTTAATTTCTTAGGAAAATACCTGACTGGCTACTCAATCCCCATCTTATCTCCCTGCAACAACATTGCAACTACAACAATGCTGCTGGTATGCATAACTGGTTAAATGACTCCTCATAATGAGGTGCTGCTGAAACCAGTATGGCAGTCAAAACAGCTTTTAACTTGTCAAAGTCTGACATTCTCCTGTCCACTCAAATTTCTTGCCTTTCTTCAATAAATCTATGGTGCTGAAAGTCAGAAACCACTTTCAATAAAATCCACACATGCCAAAATATCACAATATGTCATGTTTTATCTTGGCACCGAAAAATCCAAGATAGCCTTTATTTCTGCTTTTCTTAATGCAACTTGGCCTTGTTGCGTAGTATGGTTCAAATTAGTCACTTTTGCTTTGGAAGATTAACTTTTAGTGAATCTGTGACCAAATTGACATTTTTTTGTAACTGTTCAAACAGTTCATTAAAGCTGTGTAAATGTTATACCAAGGTTAGCTAAACTTAAATAATCAATATAGATAACAGTTGCATAATCCTTCTATGACCTTATGGGTTAATTGTTTAAACATTGCTAGTGCATTTTTCATTTTAAATGGCATAAGTCCATTCAGTGTGTTGATAAAATCTGATATTTCTTTGGCTGTACCAGTCAATTAAATTGTCAGTATCCTTTCAACAAGTCAATTAAAAATTGTGCATGTCCAATCCTCTTGACTCAATCATCTACTCATAGAATTATATATGAATCTGCTTTTGTTATTATGTTGACTTTGTGATAAATAATACCATTTCTGATCTGTCTAGTTTTGTTGCCATTATGATAGGTAGATCAAACCACTTTATTCAATCACGTCATTGGCCATCATGACCTTAATCTCTTCCCTCATTTGATCTAACATCTCTGGGTTCAGTCAGTAAGGGTATTGTTTTATTGGTACTGTAACACATTCCCTGCACTAATATCATGTGTTATAAAAGATGTTTAGCCTGCATTATTTATCACGGACATGTCCATATTACAGAGGAAGTGGTGCTGGACATAAAGGTGAATAAATCCTCAAGACTTGATCAGGTGTACCCCAGAACTCTGTGGGAAGCTAGCAAAGTGATTGCTGGGCCCCTTGCTGAGATATTCGTATCATCAACAGCCAGAGGTGAGGTCCGGAAGACTGAGGTTGGCTAACGTGGTGCCACTATTTGGGAAGGCAAGGACTGATTAGGGATAGTCAACATAGCTTTGTGCGTGGAAAATCATGTCTCACTAACTTGATTGAGTTTTGAAGGTGTCAAAGAGGATTGATGAAGGCAGAGTGGTGGATGTGATCTATATGAATTCCAGTAAGGCATTCAACAAGGTTTCTTATGGGACACTTGTTAGCAAGGTTAGATCGCATGGAATACAGGGAGAACTAGTCATTTGGAAACAGAACTGGTTTGAAGGTAAAAGACATATGGTGGTGGTGGAGGGTTGCTAGGTATGGTTTGTAAGTTTGCAGAGGACACCAAAATAAGTTGTGTAATTGACAGTGAAGGAGGCTATCTCAGAGTACAACAGGATCTTAAATAGGTGGGCCAATGGGGCGAGGAGTGGCAGATGAAGTTTAATTTAGAAAAACATGAGGTGCTGTGTTTTGGAAAGGCAAATCAGGATAGGACTCATATACTTAATGGTAAGGTCCTGGGAAGTGTTGCTGTACAAAGCAACCTTAGAGTACAGGTTCACAGTTCCTTGAAAGTGGAGTCGCAGTTAGATAAGATAGTGATGAAGGCATTTGGTATGCTTGCCTTTATTGATCAGTGCTTTGAATATATGAGTTAAGAGATCATTGCTGCAGCTGTACAGGACATTAGCTAGGCCACTTTTGGAATACTGCATGTTATTCTGATCTCCCTGCTATAGGAAGCAATGCCTTTTCCCCAGCGTAGGGGTGCCTAAAACTAGATGGCGTTGATTTAATGTGAGAGGGGAAAGATTTTAAAAGGGATCTGAGGGGCAACTTTTTCACGCAGAGGGTGCTGCATTTATGGAACAAACTGCCAAAGGAAGTGGTGAAGACTGGTACAACTAGAACATTTAAAAGGCAACTGGCTTGGTATTTGAATAGAAAAGGTTTGGAGGAGTATGGGTCAAATTCTTGCAAATGGGACTAGATTAATTAAGGATATCTGGTCGGCATGGAGGAGTTAGACCGAAATGTCTGTTTCTGTGCTCTACACCTTTATGACTCTATTTTGAGAGTGTATAATAGCTTTTGTAAGTTGCATCAAGAGCCTTCTGGGAGATAGAATACTATTTCATCTAATGTTTTAAGCTCCAGTACCTCATCCAAACTGTTTACTGGAGGGGCAACTTCTGAATTTTCGGTCTAAAATCATTCTGATTTTTGGTTCACTGTTTCTTTCACCACTGTAAATATGTTTTTTGTTCTTACTATCCTCCTTGTCATAGTATCACTTTAACATATTAGAATGACAGATTTGCTGATTTTTATTTCTGCTGTCTAGAGTATTCATGACAAAATTCACATCATTGACCCATAGCAAATCAAAAACAAACTCCATCTTGCTTTTAGTGGCTCTGGTGAGGTAAGTAATAATTTGAAGTGAATTATCCCAAAATTTGGGTCAGTGTCAATGTTAGAGTGTTTCTTGGAGGGTTTCTCTCCACAAGCTCTAGTAATTTTCTTGTGTAATTATACAGTGCTCACCTCATTAAATGCGCACCACCCCTCCATGGTGCACCTGTTATTCTATTTTGCACTCGCCAATAGCAGAAGAGTTTGCTGCCTGTTTTGCTGCCAATGGTGCAGTATTTACAGCCAAGTTTTGCAATTGTTCAAATGCTTCCAGGAATAGCCATCCAGAGTTGCAGTGTCAAAAGAATTGTCCTAAAGTGGCTTATGACACCTGATTTGTTACTAAGGTCTTGGTTGACAGGGTAGTGACAGGAGGATCATACTCTTTCTTGAAGACCACCAGAGGACACTATGGCACCAGACCCTGCTAGCCTGGGCTGAAGTTGTCTGCCCAAGTCAGATGTGTCCAGATTCTGGATAAACACCCAGTGATGCCATAAGAAGGTAAATGATCTTGGACTCTCTGCCAAGATAAGTGCTACCACCACTTCTCTGCTACTTCATATTGTCAATTTATGCCACTTCACACATCTCCCACCAAGGCTTATGCACTAATATTATCAAGATTGCATGCAATAAATTGCTTCAATTGCTCTCTCCTACCCCATTGCTCAAGTCTACTGACTATTCCTGCCCAAATTGCTTCCCACTCACTCAGCCAGGATATCTCACCACCTTTTCTCTACCTGCACCATCCTAAGAGCTGTGCCAACCATTTTCAATTCACACAATACTTTGTTTCATTTCAGAAGAAAATTCTACTTTCTCTCCACAGATGCTGCGAGATGTACTGAATTCCTGCAGCAATTTCTCATTTTGTTTTAGATTTCCAGCATTTGTGGTTTGTTTTATTTTTGAAAAGATAGCAAACCCGGTCATTTAAAGCAGGTAAGAATTAGGCAACTTAACAAGGTGAGCGATTTTAGTCTAACATGGACATTTTTGTTTTGAAAGATCTCCATTATAGAGAATTTCACCAAGCTAGCGATAGTCTAGTTAAAAAAACATTCCTTGAAACTCAACATATACAGCAGATTCTAGCAAGTGCCTTTGAATGACCTCTGGGACACCCGGACCAACCAACCCAACCACCCCATAACCCAACACTTTAACTCCCCCTCCCACTCCACCAAGGACATGCAGGTCCTTGGACTCCTCCATCGCCAGACCATGGCAACATGACGGTTGGAGGAAGAGCGCCTCATCTTCTGCCTGGGAACCCTCCAACCACAAGGGATGAACTCAGATTTCTCCAGTTTCCTCATTTCCCCTCCCCCCCCACCTTGTCTCAGTCAAATCCCTCGAACTCAGCACCACCTTCCTAACCTGCTATCATCTTCCTGACCTCTCCGCCCCTCACCTTGATCTCCTCCACCTATCGCATTTCCAAAGCCCATCCCCCAAGTCCCTCCTCCCTACCTTTTATCTTAGCCTGCTGGACACACTTTCCTCATTCCTGAAGAAGGGCTTATGCCCGAAACGTTGATTCTCCTGTTCCTTGGATGCTGCCTGACCTGCTGCGTTTTTCCAGCAACACATTTTCAGCTTTGAAAGACTAATCAAGATGACTTGACAGATTGATAACTTGAGCGTCTCACTATTTTGAATCTATCTTCCTCCAGTTTTTCCAATGACCAGTCAAACATTTTAGAAGGTCTTCACAAAGTCATATGCTACATAGATGATATACTGATACATGGGGCAAAATTGAAGACCAGTATAGAGTGCATTCAGTGTTTGTTGTTTAAGAGAAAAGGCCTCGCGCTTAATGATGAATATAAATACTACAAAGAATCTATTCATTTGAGAAACAATGTCAACAGTGAAGGCATAATTTTCAGAACTAAGGCAATTATGGAATCCCCCACTCCAAAGTCATTCCACGATCTTTGAAGGTTCTTGGATATGGTGATTTATTCAAGAAGATCTTTGTCTAAACTAGCAACCCATACAGAAGTCTGTAGACGCCTCAAGAAGATATAAGCTTAGATTAGATTCCATACAGTAAGGAAACAGGCCATTTGGCCCAACAAGTCCACACCGACTCTCCCAAAGAGTAGGCAAAAGTGAGGACTGCAGGTGCTGGAGATCACAGTCAAGATTAGAGTGGTGCTGGAAAAGCACAGCAGGTCAGGCAGCATCCAAGAAGCAAGAAAATCAGGAGGGCTTTTGCCTGAAACGTCGATTTTCCTGCTCCTTGGATGCTGCCTCCCCTGAAGGGTAACCCACCCAACCCCATTCCCTACCCTGACTAATGCCCCTAACACTGGTCAATTTAGCATGACGAATCCACCTAACTTACATATTTTTGAACTGTGGGAGGAAACCGGAGCACCTAGAGGAAACCCACGCAGACACTGGGAGAATATATAAATTCCACACAGACAGTTGCCCAAAGCAGGAATCGAACCCGGGTCCCTGGTTCTGTCAGGCAGCAGTGCTAACCAATGAGCCATCGTGCCACTCATAAGGGTGATGTCAGAATCATTCTCAAGCTTTTCAGAAAGTTTACATCTACAAATGTCTTAGCATCATTTCCAACAATAATTGCTCGCAATACATCAGTTACAAGTTCAGGAGCAATCCTGTTTTAGGGCCAGCTAGATAGGATATCACAAACCAGTCTATTTTGCATTATCAAATCCAGGAATATTATATCCAGTGACTGAGAAGGAGGCTCTTTTAGTTATATGGACAAACAAAAGATTTTAATCTAGATTTTCAGGTTACCTTGTTTCGATTACCACTTTCAACAGATCACAAATGTTAGTTTCTCTACTGGCAAGAAATAACTTTCAAGAATATCTCAGAATATGGAGATTTCGACTTTATCTCATGAGGTCTGTTCACAAAGACTGCAGGTTAAAGCAAATACATTCTCTCGAGAGTGATGTATTGTGTAAACCCATTTTGTACACAGGAATTGTTTACTATTCTTAATAAGATGCCAGTGTATGATAAACATTGTCTGCGCTTTGGACATTTTGATTAGTTTATGTATTAAAAACACTTTACTCAAGCACTCTTGTCAGTGAGGCAGAGACACAGAATTCGGTTTGTGGTTCAACTTAATTTTATGAACAAAATATTCCTATTTAAAACACCATGTCAGCACCTCTACTTCCTACAATATTTACTCTTTTTTTCTGGCTCTATCAATGTGAAAAAGAACATTACCTGCAACAATCCACACGTCTGAACCGGGTCCTATTATATCCTATATATCCTAGATATCCTATACGCTATTTTCCTTGTGCACATAAGTAAGCTTAACAGTATTATATACAAATAACTTGATACATAAATTGAGAATTAGCCACTATTGACATATACTGGCTCACCCTCCAGCCTCTTTAGCAATTAGCAGAACTCAATAGAGTAAAAATCATGCCGCACAACAATTTATATTGTCCTTTCATGTCACAGTCTGGGTTCATTAATTTCTTGGCTCCTCCTGGAGGAGCATAGAGCAATAGTTAGTTTCTGAGTGTGTTCCTTCTTCTACCGGATGAATTTAATCATGAGGATGGTGAAGTATATTACAGGAAACAGGATTGATAATACAACCAGATGTGATAGGAGATGTATCTCCAGGTGTATGTGGGTGGTTGAGCCCCAATCCCAGAAGTCTTTCCACTGATTAGTTACTTTGACTTCCCTAATACCTTTTTGTTTTAATTTGCTCTGTCTGCTCAATAACAACAGGAAAACTTTGTGCATTTGCCAAATTTGTCTAGACCTGCTATGATTGTTTGGTAAGAGTGTAATGCTAGTGTTGTACTTCTCCCAGTAATTCCTTAAAGTGACAAAGATCTCACTCCTCCTGTGGAGCTCTATTTCACTTATCCTAGCTGGTATTTGTGGCCTAATACAAGAGGTAGTGTTTTGAATGTTACACGTTAAGGCCTCCTACTGATAGTGTTTTAGGGATGCTGTATTCTCTTTCCCCCAACCCCACCCCCATATGCTACTCTGGTGATATCTTGATCAGGTTCTGGATGTCTACAATACAATTTTAAATCAATATTTATCCAAACATCCAGACATGACATGAATATTTGAATATACAGGGTAGAGGCACACAATTACTATTTTTGTCAGCTGACATTTATTCAGACTGGCACCTATAAGCTTTCCCTCTTTCTCAACAGCGTATGGAAGGGTTCATCTGTATTCTAACTATTCTCCCTCTGATGTTTTCTTGAAGACTTGTACTGCACTTTGATTTAACTTGGCATTATGATTGGGATCCCCACTGTTGTATCTACAGCGTTTCTTATCATCCCCTTACAATTATTGTTAAACCAGATCTTGGTCAGTTGCCATAATTGACAAATTTCAAATATTGGGATGTCTCTTCCTATGGAACAAGTACTCTATCTGTTTGTCACTGATCCAAGCTGGGACCTGCGCTTGCTTAGTTTGCTGAAGGTTTTCCCTAAACTGTTTGATCATCCACTGGCCATAGATGCTGCACAGGGTCCTATTCTGCTGCCTGCTCTCATCATGTATCTTTTTCTGGAAGATCTTATTTACAGTCCAGGTGTGGTCTTCTGGCATTGTTACTAGGTGTTAATCTGCCTGATTTTGCTTTTATTTGGATGAATAATATTTAATAATTAATAATTGTCTGAAGTTGGGAAAGGCACCACTCTAGCACCTTGTTTCTGGATATATCTAACATCACCGGTACCAATTTGTGATGTATGTTATCATCCAGGGCTTTGTCTGTGTGTTGTAAAATCACTCCGCTTTGTGGTTCGGGGTAGTACTCAAACAAACATTTCTGCCTGATTTTAGCCCATTTCTAATTTTGTACAGGAAATAGCTCCCTTTTTGACCTTCCCTGGCCAACTTTGCCCAGTTTCTAGTCCTTCCTCCAACTGGTAGCCAAGAATCCCATTTCTGTCCATCCGCTTCTCAAAGAATCACACCAGTTACCAGCGATGTCTGTGCTCACCTAGCAATAAGCTGAGCTTCCATTTGTCTTTCTACGGACAACCAAGTGGGTTGCATCACCTAAATGTAATGGATTTATTGAGAGAGACACAAAAAACAACATCCTAACATTTGCCTGGTGGGGCTAGCTACATGGAGCTGTGATATGTGTACTCTTGCCCAATTAGCTTTATCAATAAATGTATCCTGACAATCAGATGACCATGTTAGATCAGCAGACTGTATGTCATCATTCTGGAGAGGGGTCAAGGTGGCATCTGTTATTATCCTATGTAATATCTGACCAAGTTTAGATACCTCCCTGCCCTTTTCCACCTTTAGAAACTTCTCTTAACTCTATCTAGTTTTGGGCTCTGGTTGGCCAAACTCTTGCCAAAATTTGCTTTTATTGACCTCTCCTAAGTCTTTTGTCAGTCAATTACATACCTATCAGGCGCCTCATTTGTTCATCCAGAACTGAAGTTAGGAAGGTTGGTACTGCCAGAGGTTCAAATAATTCATGGAGGGTGTATGTCTCAGATAATGCTGATTTTTATTTTTTGAAGACTTGTACTGCACTTTGATTTGGCATTATGATTGTGACCCCCAGTACCATATCTACAGCCTTCCTGAAGGGTCCTCTTACAATTGTTGTTAAACCAGACCTTGGTCAGTTGCCATAATCGACAATTTGAAGTACTGAGATGTCGCTTCCCATGGAACAAGTGCTCTATGTGCTTGTGTACAAGTGCGCTCTGTCTGCCAGCGACTTGCTCCTCCACAAAGTTCTCAGTGGGATCATCAGAGTTATTGCCTTCATAAAGTTATTGTCTCTGTCTCTATCTCTGAATGATAGCACCACTTACGATGCATTTTGACCGGATTGTCTCGAGCCATCTCTTTCACTTCAGGGCTGCTGTATGCCAAGGCCTGCTGCCTCTGGCCAGAGTTGGTGGTCCAACTGTGGTTCAGTTCCTGAGGTTGAGGCCTCAGGAAGCTTTGCTACCCCAGTGGCTGTTGGTGACTGTTACTTTGGGCTCTGTAGGCCTTTAACCAATAATCATGGTATCACCTCGATTTTCCTGAATCTAACAAAAGTCTGTACATGATGGACTGGTCTTGTCCATCACTAAGTGGGGTCAGGAATTTTCTTGGCTGGAAAATTTATACCATTATCTGCTACTGTACTGGGTTCACCTTCCCATTACAGTAAGCCTTACTCTGCTTTTTGCCATGCTGATGGCTGCTGCTTTCTGTGTAATCTTAATATTTTCTAATAGAATTTTCACAATTTTTTTGAGGCAGAGATGTTCAACCTCTTGGCTCGGTTGAGTCCAGCCCTATTAAAGGTTCAATACCTCTTGTGGGATGTCTAGACATTATATTTTGGAGGGGCGGGGAGATTCCAGTTCAATAGAAGGATGAGGTTTTATGAGCATGAGGACAACATTCCAGTTGAGTGGGTGACCTTTCACAGCATCCCTTTTAAGGGTCTGATTCATCCTCTCTCCAGTCCCACCAGATTGAAGGCAGTGGATGAAGTGGAGCCTTTACCTGACAGCAAATATATTTATCACCATCAGCATTACCTGTGTAATGTGTTTCCTGGTCCAAATCTGTAGTGTGGGGAAGAGCCCATCTAGTGAAATATGCTGCATTAAGATGTCCACTGCAACTTTAATAGTGTTCATTTGATAAAACTGTTCACAATGACATGGATATATTTGTATCTCCCTTTACAGGAGATAGGGGTCAATATGGTCTATTTGAAGGTCAGTTTAGTCTAGTATGCCTTAACTTTATTAGCATACTTATCTGAATTTTTCTGGGTGTAGATGATACAATTCTCGACATAATGTTTTGTGTCATTCCATTTCTGACCATCCATACAATCCTTGATTTCTGTCCATCAGGGTTTCCATCGTTTGACCCTGGATATTGTTGCATTAGTACTTAACTTTTTTTCCCACTTGCTATACGAGGCAGGGCTCATTCCCTCCTGTAATTACTTTAACTCTGCATTCCTGTTCTGAGCCTATACTAGGTCTTTGACCTTGGCTTGGCTTCCTGTGGCAGTGTCTATCAATTTGTCTGCCTTGTGTTCCAAGTTGTAACCTTAATAATGCCATATTTGCAGCTTTGGGCAGTTTGGAGTGTAAACTTTGAGCAGGGGTGCAGACAGTAATGCTCTTCCATCTTTGCGAAGATGAATTCTCTAGCTTCCAAACATGGTAGGAAATCAGTTTAGCTGTTGCAGACATGCATGTTGTCTGTGTATGTCTGCTGGTTGGTGACATTTTCAGGGAGACAGACCTTGTAGAATATAGCTGCTATCTTGGCTGTCTAAGCACTCATTTTAATGGGTAGCTTCATTGCTAACTCATGAAGTTCACATCTGTGGTTCTCCAGTATATACAACATTCTGTCTTTCAGTGTCCATCCTCCACCATTGAGAATCTGTCAATGAATATTCTTATGGGAGGCCTCTCTTCTGCCCTTCAGATTCCTTTGGGTCTTCCCCTGTTTTGTTTTGACTCAAACGTTCCCATGCGGACATTTGTAACCACTACCTGACTCATGGAATTCTCCTGCATTGCAAAAATGTCAGCTAGGACGAAGGGTACCTTGGTACGTTTAACCGCATTGTGTCACAACCATGTGTCATTAACGTTCAGAGCACTGAGGTTTTGGCCAATTGTACTGTCTTTAATCCTGCCAACCAACAAAAGTGGATTGGCAGTGTGCAGCATCAGAGTGCTGAGGGGGTTCAACCAGATAACATAGACAAAATGTTGTATCACCTAGCAGGCACTTTTCACACATAGAAGTACCTACTGGTGAAAGAGGGTGGGAGGCATAGGCTACCAGTCCTAGTTTACTGTGTATTGGAGAAGCCCAGGTGCCGGTGCAGCTTGCGTGACTGCAACATCCAAGGTGAAAGGAAGCTCTTGCAGGTTGGGTAACTGCAGTATAGGGCCTATCGTGGGACCTGTTTTAATTCAGCAGCAGCATCAGTGGTTTTGTTTTTAGACTATTTGTATGGGGTATTCCTTTTAAGAAGGTCAGAGAGTGGAGTGGCTTTAACTGTGAAACCATCAATGCAGTTCTAGCAGTATCCCACTGAACCCAAAAAAGAACATAGCAAGCTCACATCCCTGGAGACGGATAAATGAGTTAAGGACTCTCTGTGCTTCTTTTTGTATTTCACAATTCCACTGAGCTGGCATTAGACCCAAGTATGACCTCATTGAAGTTTACATTTAGTCCCAAGGTGCAGAGGGTTTAACAGTTGCTTTAACAGTGTCAAATGTTCAGTCCATCACTCTGTATCAGGAGGAGATGGTCCACATTCTGTACCAAGCAGGAAAACCTCTGTAGCCCTTTAGCCAGTGTCTGATAAAATATCAGAGTTGTAGACTCATAGAGATGTACAGCATGGAAACAGACCCTTCAGTCCAACTCATCATGTCGACCAGATATCCTAAATTAATCTAGTCCCATCTGCCGGCACGTGGCCCATATCCCTCTAAACTCTTCCTATTCATGCACTCATCCAGATGTCTTTTAAATGTTGTAATTGTACCAGCCTCCACTTCTACTGGCAGCTCATTCCATACATGCTATGTTGACCACCCCTAATCAGTCCTTGCCTTTCCAAATAAATGTAAATCCTGTCCCTCAGAATTCCTTGCCCAACATTGATATATCAGGCTCACCAGTCTATAGTTTCCTAGATTTTTCTTTACTACCTTTTCCAAATAGTGGTACCACATTGGTAAACCTCCAGTCTTCCAGCACCTCACCTGTGACTCTCAATGACACAAATATCTCAGCAAGGGACGCAGCAATCACTTCCCTAGCTTGCTACAGAGTTCTAGGGTATATCTGATCAGGTTCTAGGGATTTATCCACCTTTATGCATTTTAAGACATCCAGCACCACCACCTCTATAATATGGAAATTTTTCAAAATGTAACCATCTATTTCCCCACATTCTGTATCTTCCATGTCCTTTTCCACAGTATAATTGATGCAAAATACTTGTTTAGTGTCTCCCTCACCTCCTGCGGTTCCACACATAGGCTGCCTTGCTAATCTTTGAGAGGTCCTATTCTCTCCTAGTTACCTTTTTGTCCTTAATGTATTTATAAAATCCCTTTTGATTCTCTTTTTGCCAAAGCTATCTCACGTCTCCTTTTTTCATTGATGGAGTATTGTGAAAACCCTGGGGCAAACAGATATGTGTATTTCTTGCCCTTAAATGTAAAGGTGAATTTCTATTGGCAGTTTCGGTGGAGAGGGATGGACCAAAATCCTTAACTAATGTCCAGTACGGTGAAATATTTTGCTTGTGGGCCTGCTTCATAATAGTTTGGGGGTTACTTGTTACTGTCAGTGCTGTGATTGGGCAGTTTTATATCATTCCATGTAATTGATAGTAAGTGCTAAGAGCCATCTTTTGTCTGAACCAGTCACATTAGTAAATTAAGGTAAACGTTACAGGGCATTGGACTCCTTGATTTAACAAGCTATTAAGGATCTTGGCCACTTCCCCCTCTACCTGCTTTGGGAAAGTGTACTGTCTTTTTTGCTTTTGGTTCTAGTCTGTTTAACACTACCTTGCCCTCTGTAAGATCCCATTTGCGTTTGTGACTGTAAACATACTCTTGAGCTCAATGACAATTGTCTGTGCTGCTGGGGCCTCAGTCACTTTAGTGATTCTGATCCCGCGTGGTATAAACTTTCTGTTGCAGTCTCTGCTGGAGCCTGATCGAGCTCAAGCATTTACCGAATACAAGAACACAGTATAGAGATACATCATACTTTCTGTTAAGGTCGAGCCTAATATGTGCTTGGCATCCATATTGAGATGAACCAATACCGATGGATGATGGCAGGCAAGTTTCCCCCCCCACCCCCCACCTCCACGCAGGCACCTAGTGAATCTGCGCAAGTTTTTCTACAGAAGTGCATGTGTTATCCAAATGTGTTAAGTGTTGTTCAAAATGTGACATTTTATAAATTCTTACTTTGAAAATAGAAGTTTGACTCAAGATTAGGATACAGACAGACTCTAACCTCACACACCTTTTAATGCATTGTCTGAGCTAAGGTGTCACCTTTTTTTTATATAAAACCTTAAGTTATCTTGGGAAAGTAACTTGAAAGAAGGTCTGGGACCATATTTTCAAATTGAAAGCTGCAATCCATTCTAAAAGATGAAAGACTGAACAGCAATCTAGGTTTTTTTAATATATCATATCAGTTGCATGCCACTCTGATCTTGTGCTATAAACTCAGTGTCTTATGATCCTGCCCCACTAGCTACCTGACCAAGGAGCAGTGTTCTAAGCATTAGTACTTCCAAATAATCCTGTTGGACTATAACCTGGTGTTCTGTGTTTTTTACCTTTGTCTACCCCAGTCCAACACCGGCACCTCCACATCATCGATAGACTAATGTAACTCAATTCTTACGAGGAAATAGTGGCAACACAGCCAGTAACAGCAAACAGGCTGAAGACTGTCAAGGAATCATTTTAGCATGCACCAACCCTCTTCAGCCTCTAAAGAAACTCTACATACATGTTTAGAGGACATTAATGAAACTGCCATTCTGAAGAAGATTTGTAGCTCAGGTTGTGGATCAGGTTGTAAGTTTGCTTGCTGAGATGGTAGATTTGTTCTCAGACGTTTCGCCACCATACGAGGTAACACCATCAGTGAGCCTTTGATGAAGCCGAGCATGGCGACAAAACATCTGAAAACAAATCTACCAGATCAGCAAGCAAAATTACAATCTGATTAATGAAACTGCTCTCTAGACTTTCCTTATAAAGCACAGAAACCTTGTGGGGGATTGAGTGGAGAATATGTGTGGATCGTCAATGGTGATAAAAACTTGGTGTGGACATGGAGTAAAAGGTTAACAATTTCTCTACTCTAAGAATAGCAGTTGAGCATATGTATAAGGAGCTATGTTGTATTAACTTTCAGATCACATGGAATCGAGACTTGAATCTGTCGGATTCCAGAGAGGTTCTGTCTTTGGCATTGTAGGCTTAATTGAACATAACCACAGTAGTGCCTCGACTTACGAACTTAATCCATTCCGGGACCCAGTTCGCGAACCGAAAAGTTCACGAACTGAATCAATTTTCCCATTGTTCGGATATTTCCACAGCCTTTTCTCTTTTTTGTCTCTTGGAGGTTGGTGATGCCACAAGAAAACGATCCAGAGAAACTTGTTTTTTCCTTTGTTGCAGAATTTTCCGAAAATGGGACATCACATTGTCATTTAAAATGTTCACTGCTCTGTTGGTCACAGTTTTGTTAGGGTAATGCCTCTCAACAAAAGCCTGCACTTCACTCCATTTGAACACTTGATACATCTTCCCTCTCTTCTTCCTCCTCCCCAGAATGCTCCTGCTGCATAACCTTCACCTGCTCCTGTTGCAATTCAACAAGATCTTCTGTGCTGTGTTCTTGTCTGTGGTCCTCCACCAGCTCCTCAACATCATCCTCATCGACCTCCAAG
Source organism: Chiloscyllium plagiosum (assembly GCF_037043375.1). Classification (NCBI taxonomy): domain Eukaryota; kingdom Metazoa; phylum Chordata; class Chondrichthyes; order Orectolobiformes; family Hemiscylliidae; genus Chiloscyllium; species Chiloscyllium plagiosum. The sequence continues at coordinate 37,410,287 of NW_028270174.1, read as the reverse complement.
CCCATATTTTGGCCCAGGGTCACAATCTCGTTCACTACGTTTACTGATGTCTCCTCCTCAAAACCCTCAAAGTGTCTCTCAGGTACATAATCTGGCCAAAGTTTCCTCCAGGCCGACTGCAACGTACGGAAAGAGACCTCGCTCCATGCCTTATCAATAAGGCTTATGCAGTGGAGGATATTGAAGTGGTCCTTCCAGTACTGACCAAGGGTCAAATCTGTGTCAGTGACCTGGAAACACCTGAAACACCTGGCGAACAGAGCCTTCGTATATAATTTTTTGAAATTTGCAATGACATTCTGGTCCATGGGTTGGATGAGAGGAGTGGTGTTGGGAGGAAGGAACTTTACTTTTATGAAGTCGTATTCAATGTCCAAGTCTTCTTCCAAATTTGGAGGATGGGCAGGAGCATTGTCCATTACTAGAAGACACTTAAGTGGCAAATTATTTGTTTTAAGATATTCCTTGACAGCTGGTGCAAAAACTTCCGTCAACCATTCCATAAAAATCATTCGCGTGACCCAAGCCTTGCTATTCGCCCTCCACGTTACTGGGAGTTTAGCCTTCAACACATTACTGCATTTAAAAATGTGAGGATTTTCAGAGTGGTAGACCAATAGAGGCTTAACCTTGCAATCCCCACTTGCATTCGCACACAATAAGAGCGTTAACCTGTCCTTCATTGGTTTGTGGCCCGGTAGTGCCTTCTCTTGGGTTACGTAGTTCCTTTTGGGCATTTTTTTCCAGAAAAGTCCAGTTTCATCACAGTTAAAAACTTGATGTGAGACATAACCTTCATCTTCGACACACTTATTGAATTCCTTCACAAAGTCCTCTGCTGCCTTTTTGTCCGAACTAGCCGCTTCTCCATGCCTTATTACACTATGGATTCCAGTTCTTCGACGAAATTTATCAAACCAGCCTCTGCTGGCTTTAAATTCTTCAACGCTAGCAGTACTTGTACTCGGCAGTGTCGCTAATAAATCACGGTGTATGTGTAGAGCCTTCTCGCAGATTATAGTCTCATTAACACGATCTCCAGCAAGCTCTTTTTGATTTATCCAAACTAATAATAATTTTTTAAACCTCGTCTAACAATTTAGGCCTTTGCTTCGTTAAAATAGTCACTCCTTTAGCCACGCCAGCTGCCTTTAGTGCCTCTTTGTTCTTTAGGATAGTACAGATAGTCGATTTAGCTATGTCGTACTGCATAGCGAGATCAGATACGCGAGCACCATTCTCGTGTTTAGCTATTATTTCCTTCTTCATTTCTACAGTAATACATTTAGGTTTCTTAACACCACTAACATTACCGCTTTTCACTTTCTTGGGAGCCATAATGAGGGTAATTTAATGCAAAAAAACAAAAAAAAGTGTAAGAATGCTTGGACGTTGGATGTTCACAGTGCGCACGCGTGCCAAAGCCGAACTGAATGAGATCATGTGGGGCCCGAGAGCTTTTGCGTTCAAAGCGGGCATAGAAAAGCAGAACAATGACAATGAAACCACGGGCTTTTTGCGTTTGTACCATCGTTCGTACTTTGAATTTTGTACATACGTTGAAGCAAAATTTTACTTAAAATCCTGTTCGTAAACCGATTTGTTCGTTCGTATGTCGAGGCGCTACTGTATATACTTTTGGATATAGATTTGCTTGTTGAGCTGCAAGGTTCACTTCCAGACGCAAGTACTGCTAGCATTGAAGAATTTAAAGCCAGGTAACATCTTCAGTAGACATCAGTATATGCTATATACTATTAATGTGTTTAGATATGATTTTAGTACACTAGCTTCTTTGCAGAAATGGCAACTGTTTGATAAACCAAATAGAATATTGTATTTATTGAAATGGGTATGGTGTACATAAGTCGAGAAGTGTGGCTGCAGCTGCACAGGACTTTTATGAGACCATATTTGAGTTCTATATTCAGTTCTGGCCTCCTTACTTGAGGAGAGAAGAATGTGTGTTAAAAGTAGATCGCTTGACTGATTCCTGAGACACAGTGATTGACTGTTGAGGAAAGGATGAGATAAGGTGACTATACTTATGAGAAGTGATTTCTTTACAACATTCAATTATAATGGTCTTGGCAGGGTGGATATTGGGAAGATGTTTTTGCCTTGTCGGAGAGATTAGACTTGGGGGCCCCATTTAAAACAAATAAATCTTCCACGTAAGATGGAAATGAGAAGGATTTTTTTCCTTGAGTAAATTGTTGAACTTTCAATTTTCTTGTTTCATGAGTAATTGAGTACACTGAAGGCTGCAATATCCAAATTTTTGATTGACAACAGAGTCAAGGGTTTTGGGAGGGCAGGAAGCAAAAGAGTTAAAATCAAATCAGCTGTGGGTTAAGGAGCCAAATGGTTTACTCCTACTCCTATTTCTTGTGCCATTGAAATTTTATAGCTGACTGACTCTGCTAAGCCTGTCTACCATCGATGAGGCAATGTTTGGAATATGATGGAAAACTCTCCTGTCACCTGGATAAGTGCACCTCCAATTCAAGAAGCCTAATACAGTCCATTTCCACTTGAGTGGCATTCTTGTTAACTACTTTAAACATTCACTCCATCCACCTTCAACTCACAGTAGCAGCAGTGTGTGCCATATATGAAACATGCTGCAACAAGTCACCAATGTTTTTTGACAAAATCTTTTAAACCCATGATATCTACATCCTGAAGAATAAAGGCAACAGGTACATGGCAATACCACTACCAGCGTGTTCCCCTTTATTCTGACATATAACTCTATTTACATCCTTCACTGTTGTTGAGTCAAAATGCTGAAAATGTTAAACTGTGCTGTGAGTATACATACACTGGACTGTGGTGGTTCAAGATTGGATATTAAGGATGGGTACCAAATGCTGACCACAGCCAGCGATGCCCATACTGTGTGAAATATAATTAAATAAATAAAACTGCTGATATCATTATTGTTACCACTTCATATAACTGTGTGGCCCAATTTGATCAAAGGATACAATTGTCATTGGCTCCAAGATAAATATTTTGCTATCTCTGCTCTAGAAACATTTACAAACTATCCCCATAAGAAAGACTGATAATCAGAATTTTGATAAAGGCTCAACTGGAAGATATCCTGATGATTCACATATCATCAGCTGAGAAAATATTATTTTAAAACATGAGTTGCAATTTTAATTTAGAATATTATGAAAGGTGTGAAATTTTGAGTTGTGATGCCAAGACTCAAACTAGATAACTACAGATCTTTAAACTGAATATTTTATAGTGACTGTGTATCATATTATTTCAGTAAATATGACGAGGCTGGGTTGTGGTGTGTTTGTTTATAGGAAATGGTAACATTAGGTATATGTTAAAGGGCAGAGGGGCAGGAAGGTCCATTGAAGTAATCCTAAACGTTTAATACTGTATAGTGAATAAGATTAAAAGAATTACTATACTTTTGAAGGAATTTCTTGATCTTCTGCTGGGCCAGTGATTCTTTTGTTCTACTGTCCTTAATAGTGGGTTGTTTTACCATTGAGCAGGCACCTCATTGGTGACAAAAACACCAATCTGTTCCAAAATAATATATTGAAACAAAAGTCTCTTAGCTATTTTCCAGCACAAGTGCTGTAGCCCATATTGCAAGACACTCGGAAATCAGATTGATAGTAAGTTTTAATTTTTATCATTTTCACCATGAAAAGTTCACTCATTACAAAAGAGAGAGAAAAATGTCCTCAATGAGTTGTGCGATTTGAATTCTTTTGATTTCTTAACAACTTATTTGCACATTTGCAGGTCTTTCATATCCTCAAATTTCATTCCATGTTATAGTGTGGCTATATGGGCCTTTAGATCCATATTGAAACATGAACCTTTGCATGGAATGGTGATTGACTGAGAAGGCATAATAGTCTGATCTTACCAATGCCAGACTTTCCAGAAAATGGCAAGGGAAACTAGCATGAGCAAAAACATATTTCCACTTGCTGACTGAGGACTCCGAGTCTACTTGAGTGTTCTTATTGCTACCACAGTTGAGATAAGTCACTTAGCACAGATCAAGGATGAAACCTGAGGTCTTCTAGTAAATATATTCAATGACTTTTTGAATATGCTTACTGGAGCAGACTTTGACTTAGTGTAATACTGTCAAATGACTTTAGTGGAAAGACAAATTGGGTGAAATATGAAATGGCCTCCAACTAATACTCACACTTTCCTGAAGAGGACAAGACATGCTGTGAGAAACTGATAAAGAAGATAAACCTGGTAATTGGTTTATAAATAGACACATAGAGTACAAAAACCAAGAACCTGTGCTAAGCTACTATAAAATACTGATTAGATGGCAGTTGGAACGTAGTGTCCAAAGCAGGAATTCTGTGCACTGCACTTTAGGAGCGATGTCAAAAGCTTGGAGAGGATGTAAAGAAGTTTGAAAGATTTCAGTTGTGCAGGGAGATTAGAGAAACTGGGATCACTCTCAAAAGAGCAGTGAAGATCAAGGGCAGATATATTAAAAGTGCTCAAAATCATGGAGGGCTTTGACAGAGTAAAATCTGAATCTGTTACGAATGGCAGTAATATCAGCAGTCGGGGAACAGATTGAAGGTGATTGACAACATAATCTATACAGATCTGAGGGAAAGCTTTTTACTCAGTGAGTTCTAATGATTTAGAATTCATTTCTTGAAAAGGTGATAGATGCAGATTTAGTAATAACCTGCAAATGGAAATTGAATAACTATTTGAAGGAATTTTTTTTGGGTTGGATAAAAGCTGTGGATGGTAATTCAAAAAGCTACCACAGGCACACAATGTTGTAGCCTCTTTCTGAGTTGTGTCAATCTATAAATCAGGAAAAAAAGTGCTGATCAGTGAAAAGGATGATTAAGTGAGTCACAAAAGACAGATGTAAGTCATCCAGCATCTGTTTATTGAACAGTGTTGACTGAAAGATGGGAAAAAGTTATCCAGCCAACTTTTCAACCAAGGAATAATTTATAATATGGGAAATGGTGGTTAAATATAAATCTGAAACAACTTTTTAAAACAAAAATACCAATAGTCAATTGTTAGCAAATCAACAGTCAATGAGTTGGAAGCCATAAGTGCAGAGAGAAGAAATATGTATACACAGACTGATTTGAAATTAATTTTTCAGGTAAACCAGACTGCAAATTTCACCTTCAACAGTGCTGCTTTCAGCTTTTTTCATGCAAAAATGCCCGCAGACAGAAATTTATGGATGGTTTTTGATGATCTAATTGGTTTCTTAGACTGTGGTTGGTAAAAACACACCTGAGACTCCTTTTGCGCTTGTTCCGACATGAATTGTGCAGCTACTTCATAAGTAATTGCATTTACTGTTGACTCCCAAGTTGCTTCTTATTTATAGTCTGCTATTAACACTGAACAGCATTGTTCATTATGTACAAAATGCTTGTGAGGCATGATTTTTTTTTGGTCACAAGTATCATTTAAAAAATAATCGATTTATCCCATAACAATTAGAAACATAAAAGTACACATGACTGAGAATAAACTATTAAAATATTTTAAGCTCATCCTAAGAGATTACTGAAAAACCAACTACTTTTGTTTCAATATAACTACACTTTACAACAATTTTTTTTTAAATTACAATTTTTAGTATCCAAGGTGTGAACCAAAAACATGTCAATAACTCCATAGGATGAGTCCATTGCAGTCACACGTTTTTCTGTTGTTTGTTTAAATCATAAGTAAAGGAGATTCCTGCCAGGAAAATCAGGAGTTGTTATTGACCTCCGTTGATGTTTTAGCATCTAGGGTTCATGTGCATTAATCAAATTGCTGTAGGAATCAATGAAAAATTGAGTTGGAATCAGAATTGGCAGTTTGGCTGCAAAGTGGGAAAATCAGTACTATACAGAGAAATGACTTTGGAAGAAAGAACAACCAGATATGTAGCACAATATTTCATGATGAAAAGCCAACAAGATTAACAATAAATAATGCTATACATGGTAGTCATACCAGACTCTGACTCATTGTTACATTAGGTAAGGACTAATCTTTCTTTCATCAGATGGTCTGGTTCTAGGTCTCCTCACCTAGATTACTTAGTTTCATCACAGATACTGCACATTTTTCTCCTTATCTCTCCTACCCTCTCAAATTGCTGATTCATCTATTTTGATGAATATATCAAAGCCCATGACCGGATAAGGAAGGTGATAGTTGTGATTTTGTACTTTCTTTTACGGCTTACACTTTATCAAAGCTTCTGTCAATCTGGCTGAAGGAGCCTGGGGTTATTTAGCTGTGGGAATGTCTGAGAATTGTGGTTTTACCTCTTCTCTATTATTAATATCAGATACTGTTGTTAACTCCCCTGAGAAGAAATGAAGTAGTCCATCTATGCAATGCTGTTCTTTATGACTTGTTCTTCAATGTTGTGTTTGTGGGCAAAAATGTTGATTCATGAACAATTTGATTTCTTGAAATGTTCTTCACACTGTTGTGCATTTTTTAAGGAGTGACCTCTTTTGATACAAAGAGTTCAGTATTGACAAGACTGGATACTTTTGCCTTCACTGGTGTAGAGTTTTGAAGAAACATCTGTAACAGTATATTGTCATTTGTTTGTTTAGGATTTAGCATTCTATAACATGGTTTATTATTCAGACAAAACATCTATCTCCTCTGGTCAGATAGTTTATTGTGCTTTAAGTAGACCAACGTGCTCTGTAAAATGTTCTTCTTCATTAAATGGAACTTTTATTGTATAATGCTTCATGCACATATTTCTGGGTGCTAGATCCAGTTCTATTTGGACTACTTGCTATAGAGTCAGATTATTGTATTGTCAGAAATTTAGGGGCTGATTTATATCTAAGAGATCAACAGCAATTCTGTCGCAAATGAGCTCTTGTTATAAGATTATTTAGTTGCATGATTCACATGGTTTCATTGATGATCTAAATGACTCTCCTGCATGTTGATACCTGTTATTGAAGCCTGATCTCATCAGTGTTTTTTTTGTTCTTGAAATAAAATTCAAATTGCTACTATTTATTATACGTTAAGACAAAATACTAAATTCTACACAGGAATTACAGGTATACCAGGCTGTGAGTAAGAGTTACATTAGGTAAGGACTAATCTATTTTCTTTGTGAATTAATGTTAATGTATTCTCAAGACTCATATTCTAGTGCCACCCATATTATGTTATTTCTATGTATTGATATGGTGCTCCATGACATTCCAGTGTCCTACACCCCTTCTAGAACACAGAATTATGACAATCAAGATCAACTTTGGGTGCTCTTAATCTCATGCCTGGGAAAAAAAAACTTTGGTGGATGACCAGGAAAAGTTTCAGAAAAGAGAGAAAAAGGCAAATAAAGCAAAAGGAGTACGGAACAGTTTTATAGAAGTAAAAGAAAAATGGCAGCAGTGTGAAATTTGTAGAAAACACTTCTTTTCTAAAAAAAAGCTAAGCGACAAATGCATTGCAGCAAGAAAAGTAGATGACCCTTTGTTTTCCTTATTCAGCCCTTTGTTTAGCAAGGGAAGACATTGTAAAGAGTCCTCATTGTACATTATGGAGTGGCACGTTGTCATTTTCAATCTCTTGCAGACTTGGCAATTCTGCAAACCTATGCTGCAATTCTTTTTGCTTACTGCAGAAATAAAAATGGAAAATGCCTAAGTATTTGGCAGATCAGAAGAAAAACTGAATTGTTCAGGTCAGTGGCCTGTGCACGTTTCCAGCATTTTCTGTTTTTATTATTGGTAATTCTTTCTCCCCTTAATTATGGTGGCCTCCTATGCTTCATCACATTATTTGCTTTAATTTTATTGCACGTCTGTTTTCCCCACTTCTCCTACTTCCAGCTGTTCTATGCTTTTGAATACATTATGCTTTATTACCTCACCGAACTTTGCTTTAAAATATGCATATCTTGCTTACCTAAGCTCACTCTTTTTTTTCAAAATTAATCCCCCTAATTTTTATCTGATAATTGTATTGTAATTGTATATGTAATTGTATTCAAGTAACTGAGGATTAATTTGATTTGGGCTTCCATACTTCTCTGCTCCAATAAAAGCATGCTGACATTTGCCAACCTTTGCATAACTAAAGTCCTTCCACTTAATCACTTTTGTACCCTCTCCAAAGCCTGATATCCCACCACACATCTAGTGCCAATAATCATACACAGCGGATGGAATCATATAGGGGCCTGATGAACAATGGTGAGATTTGTGGCAGAATTGCACGAGATGTCCGTCAAGGCCCATCTCAATGTCAGAAGCAACCTGTTGCATCCTTTAGGCATTTGTTAAGTGGCAACGGAACTTTCTATCTAGGCAGTGGTGAGTCCCACCAACACACTAAAACAGCAGCTAATGAACTTGAAAGACCCTATACAGGCAACAAGCAAAACTAACGTCATTTACAAAATACTGTGCAAGAACTGCAACAAACACTACATTGGACAAACAGGCAGAAAACGAGCCACCAGGATACATGAAAACCAACTAGCCACAAAAAAGACGTGACCCTCTCTCACTAGTATCCTCACATACGGATGAGGAAGGACACCACTACGACTGGGACAACATATCCATCCTAGGACAAGCCAAACAAAGACATGCACGAGAATTCATAGAAGCATGGCTTTCCAACTGGAACACACTCAACAAACACATCAAGTTAGACCCCATCTACCACCACCTAAGAAAAGGAACAGGAAGTGACTTCACCACAGGAGATGACATCACCAACGCACAGAAACCCAAACATATAAATAGAAAGCAGGAATTTTCAGTATTGCTTTGCCTGAGGCCCACTGAAGATGTTACCTAGTAGGGTAATGGAACATTTGGAAAGGAACCTTCCAGCTCAGCGAGCAAACCTACACCCAAAACTTCAACCTGAGCTACAATCTTCTCAAAACTTGCTAAATTTGCTTGTTTTCTCTCACAGTGCTTAATAACTCTGAGCATAACTGGATGCTCACAGCATCCCTTCCTTCCATTATCTTGTCTTTTTGTTTTGTTTCCACCTTCAGTCAGAGATACCAGACTCATTGTATTAGTAAAGGCTAAACAACTTGGGACTCTACTAAGTAGAGTATGGAGAAGTGATTTCATTAAAACTTATATGATTCATATAGAGCTTGAAAGGGTAGATACTGAGAAGATGTTTCCCCTATTGAGAGTCCAGGAGCAGAGGGCATAACTTCAGGATGGAGTGCCAATTTAAGACAGATTAGGAGGAATTTCTTCTCTCAAATGATTGTGTGTTTTTGGAACTTCACACCGTAGAGAGTTGTGAGGGCAAAATCCTTTTGTATATTTAAGGCTGAGATAGGTTTTTAATCAATAGGGGTATCAAGGGCTATGGATAAAGGACAGGAACGTGAATGCGAACAATGTCAGATTTGCCATGATCCTGCTGAATGGCAGACAGGCTCAAGGAGCCAAATGGCCTCCTTGTTCCAATTTCTTATGGTCTTATGGTATTGCCATGCTATTCACTGCAGATAGAGTGAGGAAACATGTCAGTTTGTCGGCAGTCCTTGGTCACGTTACGGCAGAAAAATAAGTCCAGGGCAGCCTTTGATGCCAGTCCCAAGGCTTGACCTGGTCAGGTAGCCATTCAGTGTGGTTGGAGTCTGAATGCTTTTCACATGGAGAGAGGAGCCAAATACTTTGAAGCTACCTACCCATATTGACTGTTTTGCACTATTGTGGGCTTTTCCTCTTGGAATGAAAGAAAGGCAGATATTATGGGTGGTGAAGTGGGTGGCACAGTTATTACTGCTGTGCAGCTGGAGAGGTGTCCCAAGTGAGCCATGTCTGGAAGTGGTGGTGAAGTATGAGACCAAGATCAAAGTACCTGAGTGGGTAAAACCTCACCATGAGGATCTTCCCAGCTGAATGGCCAATGTTACATTGTAACCTTTATCCTGCTCCACACCTATACCCGTATTCGCTGCCTATGCTCTCACTCCTGGCCTCTATCCCCATCCTCACCCTATGTATTAGCTTCTTGGGTTTGTTCCTGATCTTTCACCCCACTCTTGCCAGTTGTCCCCATTCTGGTTTTTGTCACACTCAGACTTTGTCCTTGTTCTCAGCTTTTGCCCCGATTTCTGGCCTTGTCCATGACTCTCATGCTTTGTCCTCACTCCTGTATTTTCTCTATACTTCCAAACTTTGCCTAAACTCCTGACCTTTGATCCTGCTATTGTCCTTTTCCACTGCTTCCAGACTTTGCTCCCACCCTTAGCCTTTGCCATGTTATACCAGAATTTGGCTTTAATAGGGAAATGTGTGCATGCACAGCAGGTGTGACATTTTTACACACAAGCATAATGAGGTATATGGAGAGATTCATTCTGTCTAAGGATATCTGTTGTCAGTAACTGACTTCACCATTTGCACAAGTGCATATGGCCATTTTCACAGCCACCTTTATGTTCACATTAATGCTCCAATGTGATACACATGAAGTAGAACACTCACCTGTCAGAATTTAAGATCACTTTGGAAGAATGGCCATTTGACTGAAGTACTGGAAGTTTGCTCTTGACGATAGAAACACAGAAGCATAGATAATCGGCCCTTTGAGGCTGCTGCACCATTCAGTAGGATCATGTCATATTTTTACTTTCTCCCCATACCCTGTGATGCCTTTAAAATGTATGTATCTCTTTCCTGAATATATTCAGTGACTTGGCCCCCACAGCCTTCTCTGATAGAGAATTCCTTAGGTTCATCACCCAATGAGTGAAGAAATTTTTCCTGATCTCCTTCCGAAATAGTCTCAGGATACAGAGTAGACCATGTTCCCCGGTTTTCAACTCCTCAGCCAGGGAGAACATCCTCTGTCCATCTAGTCTGTCCAGCCTTTTAGAATTTTATGCATCTCAATCAGATCCCCTCTTCTACATCTACACTCTAGTGAATATAGGCCCAGTTGATCTAATTTCTCCTCATAGAATGGCCCTAAAGTCCCTAATATAAGCCTAGAGAACTAGTGCTTCACTCCCTCTATAGCAAATATCACCATTTTTCTAAGGTCGGAAAATCAAAACTACATACAATACTCCAGATGTGAGAGTATTGTACTCCAAATATCACCATGATCCTGTATAAATATAGTAACACATCCCAATTCCAAACTCAAATCATCTTGCAGTGAAGGCCAGGATATTGTTTGCCTCCCCCATTGTTGCAGCTGTCTGTCTACTTTCGTTGACTGGTATACAAGGACACATAGAACCTTTTATACATCCACACCTCCTAAAAAATAACATTCTTCCTTTCTGTTCTCATACGGAAGTGTGTTACTTCATATTTCTTAACATTGTATTGCATCTGCCAGGTGTTTGTTCAGTCACTCAATTTATTTAAATCACCTTGAAACCTTCCTTGCCACCTCCTCAAAACTTAATCCTGCCCAATATAGCGTCATGGCATGACTTTAAATCCGTGTGTTAACTTACTCAGGAAAGGAAGGTATAATGTCGAAAGAAATTGCAAAACGTTATTTAACAATGACCCAGTTCTTAGATTTTATTTTAGATTTTTTTAATAACATATTTTTAATCAAATTGTTCAGAAATGTAATCACACACCTCTGGAGTGGGTGAATCTTGAAACTCAGACCTCCTGATCCAGGGTATGGACATTGCCCACTTGTACAGTGATATCTGACCCAGTTCCTGAAGGTTGTGGGGGATGGGAAGTGGGGAGTTGGAATGCACTACTATGACAAATTAAATGCTCAATATAAAATAGTCAGTGTGGGAAAATGTTGTACTGGTGCAGCAGGATGTGTAGTGCTGTTCTAAAATTAGAACTAAACATAGTCTTGGGGCCGAGAAAAGGAGATTATACTCTGCATTTAGCGAGTATTTGCTACTGATGCTGGGTGTCTGAACGTCTCTAACTTTGAATATTTCTCTATAATCCATTGCCAAAAGTACAGCAACAAAACTGTGATAACATTCTTGAGATGTTGATTGCAATTGTCACAAATCACTGGTAGTTTCAAGACGTTTGAACTCATGGCACATTATTTTTGCCCTATCTATCTCCTCCATCAGGAATGTCAACATTTTAAAATAATATTTTACCTCTTGCAGTGTATGTTCACTATATCAGAGAACATGGTCACTATCTTATCCATTTGTAATATGCTGCCAATTCTCTTTTTCTTGATTTGGATTCTGTCCCTTCTTTGCTGCTTTTACTGACTTTAATTTCACTGTAAGTTTCTCTCTTGTCTTTTTCTTCTTTCCCTTCAGGTTACTGTTGTTGGGTGGTATACTGATTAAATGTAATGGAATGCAAACCAATGTAAGATGCATTTGGGTTGAACATTTCAAGGAAAATGTGGCTCCTATTCTTCACATCAAACCCATATGTCATCCATTTATCACAACCTATGTCTCTTCCCATATTACCATTTCTCCTTACTTTGGTGTCACTCATCCTATCTTTAACACCTAATGTATTCTCCTTCACTCCCAAATCTTCCCCCTAATAGTAGTTGCCAAGAGACAAGATTCCTCCTATCATATTCTGCTCAGGAATGATAGGAGGAAGAGCAAATATTCCAGCTGTTTAATGAATTCTACTCATGTATTTGTGAAATTAGATTTTCTAAAAAAATTCTTAAACTGTACAATCTAAGTTCAGCTGAAAGTCACAACTCTGTGGAAAGTATCAACACTGAGCTTAGTTTTTTGGGAGAGACATTTGTTATCAAGTAAAATTTTAATGATCCCCAAAGACATAAAGAATAATTCGATGAATAAAGCTATTTATATTATGTGAAGTGTGTTACTTCTTTTGCGATTTTTATTCTGAGTCTTATTTTGGAAGTCAAAAGTTTCAGTTATTGCAAAGAATATATTATAAACTGCAAAATTGCTGAAGTACTGTTTAAAATATTTATTAGGTATCTAGAATATAATAAGATGTACAATGAGTAAACTGTATTACTGGGGTATTTTCTCTACCTCCCTACTTTTCTCCAAATGATTTTGAAAAATGTCTTTATTTACAAAGAGACTGTGGGGGAATGAATGAGTGAGATAAAACAGAAAATGAAACATATGCGCTTTCTTCTTTTTTTAAGAATTCCTATAGTGTGGAAACAGGTCCTTCAGCACAACAAGTCCACACAGAGTAATCCACCCAGATCCATTTTCCCTACCACATTCTTACCCCTAATGAATACACCTAAGTCACACATCCCTGAACACTATGGGCAATTTAGCACAGTCAGTGCACTTGACCTGCACATCTTTGGATTGTGGGAGGAAACCAGAGCACCCAGAGGAAACCCAGGCAGACTCCACACAGACAACCACCCGAGGCTAGATTCGAACCTGGGTCCCTGGCCCTGTGAGGCAACAGTGCTAACCACAGAGCCTAAATATATTTCAATTATCATGGAAAACTTTCAATTTTGAAGTCAATTAATGATGTCTGTTCAAAAATTGGAAAAGGCCAATTTCCATCACATTCACCCGTGCAACACATTTCTGAATTCTAAAACTAATGATTAAAGGGGAAGAATACATTGCTGGAAGAACAGATGATTATATTTATATCCATATACTTTTAATTGAAAGAGATTTTAAAGAAAGAGATATGAAGTGGAGTTGGACAAAGAGGGGTCAATGTAAGTTGTTTGAAGGTGATAGATCTGACACTAGAAACTGCTGAAATTTATAACTATTTTCAATGAAAGACTGATATGCACAACATTCAATATAAAATGGATATATATCTACCAGATTTATCTGCTGGCTGTTAATCAGTCTTGCAGGTCTGCTGACATTTATAACACCAAAGAATGTTGTTGAGATATTTGTTTTGAATGATTGTCTTGCGTCACCTTGCCACAAATTTTATGATCCATAATACAATGTGTTCTATCATCATAACACCATAATATTAGATATTTTGTCACTGTTGTTGCAATTTCTTCATGTTCCCACTAAAATTACCCATTAAATTTGCATTCTACATTTAAAACAGTGATAATATGTCTTCATCTTTGTCTACATAGTTTAGGAAGTTGGAATTAAGTCTTTAAAAACATTCAATATTATAGAAATAATTATTATTTAAAATACTGCAATATTCCTTTTTTAGAATATTGAATTAGCCCAGAATTTGGTGATAAAATAATGGTGAGTTTTATGGAACTTACCATTTAGGTTTACAAAATCATGAAGGGTATGGACAGGGTGGATAAAGACAAGCTTTTTCCCAGGTGAAGGATTCAATAATGAGAGGTCATACTTTCAAAGTGAGAGGTGGAAAGTTTAAGGGGGAATACACGCGGTAAGTACTTCACACGGGGTGGTGGGCGTTTGGAATGCGTTGCTAGCAGAGGTGGTAGAGGCAGGCACAGTAGATTCATTTAAGATGCGTCTGGACAGATGCATGAGTAGATGGTGAGCAGAGGGATACAGATGTTTAGGAATTGACCGACAGGTTTAGACAGTACCTTTGGATCGGCTCAGGCTTGGAGGGCCGAATGGCCTGTTCCTGGGCTGTAAATTTTCTTTATTTTTTGTTCTTCTGTACCATTATTAATATGCAAATTGTGGAGAGGAAGGGGTATGCTGTGAATTGTGAATCACCAGAATTCATTGTTCTGTCTTTAGCTTGTGAAAACAGTAACTTACCCTCAACCTCCCTATCTTTCCAAAGAATATTTTTGTTTTTTCTTGTTCATCCCTTTTCTTTCACATACTTCTCTATCTTTCTTTTACTTTCTGCTTTTGATTTGGCTAATTCATCCATTCTGATTCAGTCATGTACTCCACACTTCTGTTTCTCAATTTTTAAATCCCAGAAGTGAAGGCGATAGATATTTCCTGGCATTCTGGATGTTTTGTTGTCTTTGAACTGAACTATAAGCTCGTACTACCAACAATTACACAGTAAATAGCTTTTGAGCTGAAGGGTGCAGGAACATGTCCAGAGGCACATACCACAGGATGCCAAATCTGGGCCAATATATTACATGATTCTTGGTGTGAAATACTGACTTTGTTGTTGAACTATAAATATCGCATTGAGACTGACATTTTAAAAGGTAATTATTCTTTTCAGAGAGTGTAATTACAATATTACTATGATTTTGGAAGCATGGTTTCTGTAATTGCAGTATGTATACACAAAGCTAGATTTAACAAACCTAAACTATGAACTTGTAAGGTAGCTTGTGATATATGAG
The DNA here is from genome assembly GCF_037043375.1 of Chiloscyllium plagiosum. Lineage (NCBI taxonomy): Eukaryota > Metazoa > Chordata > Chondrichthyes > Orectolobiformes > Hemiscylliidae > Chiloscyllium > Chiloscyllium plagiosum. Next base: position 37,395,038 of record NW_028270174.1, on the reverse strand, counting down.
TAGTTACACCATTTGAGCTTCATTAAGTAAGCCATATTCATTACAGTAGAATATGACTGCATCATATAAATGTTAAGATTAATAATTTGTGCAGATTTGAAAATTCAGCACTGAAAATTGTTGTCAATTAAGTGCTGTGTATTAGTAGTACCATGGTCCTATTGCGTTTTGATTAAAGTTTCAAATATTTCCATTTGAATTTCTAAGTCAGAAGAGAGGAATCTTTTGTGGAGGACTGTACAGCAAAATGCTGTAGTGAGCAGCACATTACAGTGAAGTCTATGAAACAGGACATCTGACAAAGACTCTTAATGTCTGATCTCTAATACACATACAGGAAGCAGCCATTATTTCGTTAAGCTCTAATACAAACAAAATTACACTAAGGGCATGGAAAATACTTTGAATTTGTTTATTCTATATATAACCAGAAATAGATAGATGATTTTTGCTACAAACTTGGTTTGTTTGAGTAGAAAACCTAATTCAATTCAGTATGTGAATGTACCTACCAGAGAAGGTGGAAAACTTGACCTACTCTTGGGAAATAAGGCAGAGAAGGTGACTGAGATATCAGTGGGGGAGCACTTTGGGGCCAGCGACCCTAATTCTATTAGTTTTTTAAAAAGTGATGGAAAAGGATAGACCAGATCTAAAAGTTGAAGTTCTAAATTGGAGGAAGGTCAATTTTGACAGTTTTGGGCAAGAACTTTCAAAAGCTGATTGGGTGCAGATATTTGCAGGTAAAGGGACTGCTGGAAAATTGGAAGCCTTCAGAAATGAGATAACGAGAATCCAGAGAAAGTATATTCCTGTCAGGGTGAGAGGAAAGGCTGGTAGGTACAAGGAATGCTGAATGACTAAAGAAATTGAGGGTTTGGTTAAGAAAAACAAGGAAGCATATGTCAGGTATAGACAGGATAGATCGAGTGAATCCTTAGAGTATAAAGGCAGTAGGAGTATACTTAAGAGAGAAATCAGGAGGGCAAAATGGGGACATGAGATAGCTCTGGCAAATAGAATTAAGGAGAATCCAAAGAGGTTTTACAAATATATTAAGGACAAAAGGGTAACTAGGGAGAGAATAGGGCCCCTCAAGGATCAGCAAGGCAGCCTTTGTGTGGAGCTGCAGGATATGGGGGAGATATTAATGAGTATTTTGCATCAGTATTTACTGTGGAAAAGAATATGGAAGATATAGACTGTAGGGAAATAGATGGTGACATCTTGCAAAATGTCCAGATTACAGAGGAGGAAGTGCTGGATGTCTTGAAATGCATTAAGGTGGATAAATCCCCAGAACCTGATCGGGTGTACCCTAGAACTCTTTGGGAAGCTAGGAAAGTGATTGCTGGGCCTCTTACTGACATATTTGTATCATCGATAGTCACAGGTGAGATGCCGGAAGACTGGACGTTGACTAACGTGGTGCCACTGTTTAAGAAAGGACAAGCCAGGGAACTATAGTGAGCCTGATGTCAGTGGTGGGCAAGTTGTTGGAGGGAATCCTGAGGGACAGGATGTACATGTATTTGGAAAGGCAAGGACTGATTAGGGATAGCTTTGTGCTTGGCAAATCATATCTCACAAAAACATGATTGAGTTTTTTGAAGAAGTAACAAAGAGGTTTGATGAGGGCAGAACGGTAAATGTGATCTATATGGACTTCAGTAAGGCGTTCGACAAGGTTCCCCATGGGAGACTGGTTAGCAAGGTTAGATCTCATGGAATACAGGGAGAGCTAGCCATTTGGATACAGAACTGGCTCAAAGGTAGAAGACGGTGGTGGTGGAGGGTCATTTTACACAATGGAGATCTGTGACCAGTGGAGTGCCACAAGGATCGGTGCTAGGTCCAATACTTTTCATCATTTATATAAATGATTTGGATGTGAGCTTAAGAGATATTGTTGGTAAATTTGCTGATGACACCAAAATTGGAAGTGTACTGGACAGCAAAGAAGGTTACCTCTGATTACAACGGGATCTGGACCAGGTGGGCCAATGAACTGAGAAGTAGCAGATGGAGTTTAATTTAGATAAATGTGAGGTGCTGTATTTTGGGAAAGCAAATCAGAGCAAGAGTTATACACTTAATGGTAAGGTCCTGGGAGTGCTGCTGAACAAAGCGACCTTGGCGTGCAGATTCATAGCTCTTTGAAGTTGGAGTCGCAGGTAGATAGGATAGTAAAGAAGGCGTTTGGTATGCTTTCCTTTCTTGGTCAGAGTATTGAGTACAGGAGTTGGGAGGTCATATTGCAGCTGTACAGGACATTGGTTAGGCCACTGTTGAAATATTGCGTGCAATTCTGGTCTCCTTCCTATCAGAAAGATGTGAAACCTGAAAGCATTAGAAAAGATTGTTGCCAGGGTTGTAGGATTTGAGCTAGAGGGAGAGGTTAAATAGGCTATGGCTGTTTTCCCTGGAGTGCCAGAGGCTGAGGGGTGATCTTATAAAGGTTTATAAAACCATGAGGGGCATGGACAGGATAAATAGACAAAGTCTTTTCCCTGGGGTCGGGGAGTCCAGAACTAGAGGGCATAGTTTTAGAGTGAGAGGGGAAAGATATAAAAGTGACCTCAGGGGCAACTTTTTCACACAGAGGGTGGTACGTGTATGGAATGAGCTGCCGGAGGAACTCATAGAGTCATAGAGATGTACAGCACGGAAACAGACCCTTCGGTCCAATCTGTCCATGCTGACCAGATATCCCAACCCAATCTAGTCCCACCTGCCAGCACCCAGCCCATAATCCTCCAAACCCTTCCTATTCATATACCCATCCAAATGCGTCGTAAATGTTGCAATTGTACCAGCCTCCACCACATCCTCTGGCAGCTCATTCCATACACGTACCACCCTCTGCGTGAAACAGTTGCCCCTTAGGTCTCTTTTATATCTTTCCCCTCTCACCCTAAACCTATGCCCTCGAGTTCTGGACTCCCCGACCCCAGGGAAAAGACTTTGTCTATTTATCCTATCCATGCCCCTCATAATTTTGTAAACCTCTATAAGGTCACCCCTCAGCCTCCGACGCTCCAGGGAAAACAGCGCCAGCCTGTTCAGCCTCTCCCTATAGCTCAGATCCTCCAACCCTGGCAACATCCTTGTAAATCTTTTCTGAACCCTTTCAAGTTTCACAACATCTTTCCGATAGGAAGGAGACCAGAATTGCATGCAATATTCCAACAGTGGCCTAACCAATGTCCTGTACAGCCGCAACATGACCTCCCAACTCCTGTACTCAATACTCTTGACCAATAAAGGAAAGCATACCAAACGCTTTCTTCACTATCCTCTCTGCCTGCGACTGCACTTTTAAGGAGCTATGAACCTGCACTCCAAGGTCTCTTTGTTCAGCAACACTTCCTAGGGCCTTACCATTAAGTGTATAAGTTCTGCTAAGATTTGCTTTCTCAAAATGCAGCACCTCGTATTTATCTGAATTAAACTCCATCTGCCACTTCTCAGCCCATTGGCCCATCTGGTCCAGATCCTGTTGTAATCTGAGGTAACCCTCTTCGTTGTCCACAACACCTCTAATTTTGGTGTCATCTGCAAACTTACTAACTGTACCTCTTATGCTCGCATCCAAATCATTTATGTAAATGACAAAAAAGTAGAGGACCCAGCACTGATCCTTGTGGCACTCCACTGGTCACAGGCCTCCAGTCTGAAAAACAACTCTCCACCACCACCCTCTGTCTTCGACCTTTGAACCAGTTCTATATCCAAATGGCTAGTTTTCCCTGTATTCCATGAGATCTAACCTTGCTAATCAGTGTCCCATGGGGAACCTTGTCGAACACCTTACTGAAGTCCATATAGATCACATCTACTGCTCTGCCCTCATTAATCTTCTTTGTTACTTCTTCAAAAAAGCTTGTGAGACCTGATTTCCCATGCACAAAGCCATGTTGACTATCCCGAATCAGACCTTGTCTTTCCAAGTACATGTACATCCTGTCCCTCCAACAACTTGCCCATCACTGAGGTCAGGCTCACCAGTCTATAGTTCCCTGGCTTGTCTTTACCGCACCTCTTAAACAGTGGCACCACGTTTGCCAACCTCCAGTCTTCAGGCACCTCACCTGTGACTATTGATGATGATACAAATATCTCAGCAAGAGGCCCAGCAATCACTTCTCTAGCTTCCCACAGAGTTCTCGGGTACACCTGATCAGGTCCTGGGGATTTATCCACCTTTATGCATTTCAAGACATCTAGCACTTCCTCCTCTGTAATCTGGACGTTTTGCAAGATGTCACCATCTATTTCCCTACAGCCTATATCTTCCATACCCTTTTCCACAGTAAATACTGATGCAAAATATTCATTTAGTATCTCCCCCATTTTCTGTGGCTCCACACAAAGGCCGCTTTGTTGATCTTTGAGGGGCCCTATTTTCTCCGTAGTTAACCTTTTGTCCTTAATATATTTGTAAAAACCCTTTGGATTCTCCTTAATTCTATTTGCCAAAGCTATCTCATGTCCCCGTTTTGCCCTCCTGATTTCCCTCTTAAGTATACTTCTACTTTCTTTATACTCTTCTAAGGATTCACTTGATCTATCCTGTCTATACCTGACGTATGATTCCTTCTTTTTCTTAACCAAACACTCAATTTCTTTGGTCATCCAGCATTCCCTATACATACCAGCCTTCCCTTTCACCCTGACAGGAATATACTTTCTCTGGATTCTTGTTATCTCATTTCTTAAGGCTTCCCATTTTCCAGCCGTCCCTTTATCTGTGAACATCTGCCTCCAATCAGCTTTTGAAAGTTCTTGCCTCATAATGTCAAAATTGGCCTTTCTCCAATTTAGAACTTCAACTTTTAGATCTGGTCTATCCTTTTCCATCACTATTTTAAAACAAATAGTGGTGATGGCTAGTATAATTGCAATATTTCAAAGGCATCTGGATGGGTATATGAATAGGAAGTGTTTGGAGGGATATAGGCCGGGTGCTAGCAAATGGGACTAGATTAGTTTGGCATACCTGGTCGGCATGGAGTTGGACTGAAGGATGTGTATCCATGCTGTAAATCTCTAAGACTCTATCGGTGGGAAACTGATTCAAATAAATGACTATTGGAAAGTCCTTATTAGTCTTCAGATGAGTTTCTGTCTACTTAGAGTTGATTCCGAAGGTAGATTACCTCTCTATGCAGTGTCATCTCCTTCTGCTTCCTCCTTCTCAATCATCTCTTTCCTGTTTCAGTACTGATGAACTGACTCCTTCCAGGTTCTTACTATCTCAAAAGACCACAGCTCTTTGGACATCAATGTTATGGCGAATGCAGCAGACCACCGCAATTACCAAGACCTTGCAGTAGGGTATTGAAGGGCATCACTTGGTCCAGATACCAATGTTTCATCTTCAGAAGTCTGATGACCTGCTGAATGGTCATCTCAGTGAGCAGGTGACATTGTTTACATTGCTTTGGTACCTCTGTCTGTGGCTTTCCGAGATGAGTGAGTAGTTATTTCTTCAACAGATATCCTTGTTCCCTAGATCTGTTCATTCGTTTTGTGGATTAGAATGAAAATATGAGCCTGTCTGGACTAGCAGAGGATGAAAGAGTCAGAGCAGCTGCCAGAAAGATTAGTGCATTCATGAAGGAAGCTCCTGACCAGTTAAAGTATTGAGTGAATGGAATTCCTTCTTTTGACTGATCTAACTGGCTGGTCATTGGATGCCTTGATGGCTGCATGGGTTAATTGATGTGTTCCTGGGAGAACTTAGCAATGAAGGTGAAATTTCAAAGCTGTCTACCCTTGTCTGCTATGAAATTATTGTGTTGTCCAGTTCTGGAAAAGAAGGCATCAGTGACCAGTGCAGTGTAGTGGTGTGCGTTCACTTTTTGTTTAAGATTACACCAAGGTCCACAGTTGAATCTTGCAAAGAACCAGAGGAAAAAAAGTTCTAGGCCACACTTTCTTTGACAGCCTGATACAGCATGGAGATTGTACTGCAAGTTGTAAGATCTTTCTGATGAGGACACCGATGTCTGTTGGCATGTGTCTAAAGGAACTGTGTCTTCACATGGAGAATTTAAGCCTAAAATTTTGACAATTCCTCAATGAATTTTAAAATGCATTTATTTGGCCTCAATCAGGAAGAAAACAGGATTTCTGCGCTACTCTCCTCTCACCCTGATGATTATTGTTGGCACTGAAATTGGACTCTTAAGATTGATATGTCACTTAGTGCTGAAATCTTTAAGCCTGTTTTCAACTTGAAAAGCCTGGCAAATTGAATACAAAATGTCTGCTTCTCGTGAAGGCTGCTGTTTTGTTATGGCATATGATGGGTAGAACTGTTAGATTGCCCTTACAGCTAATAATGCAACTTTCATTTTCTCCCACCTTCAACATTTAAAATATAAACTTTTTTGTTCAGCTTACTTTTTCAATTATTTTTTAAAATCAATGAAGAAAGTAATTGAACTGCAAGGTTTAAAGTTTTCTAATCTCTATGATCGGATGCAGAGAATCACCAGATATAACCCCCTGCCTATTTTGTATAAACCATTTGCTGTGGTGACCTTTCATTTCTGTCATTCTGTTACTTTGGTATGTAACCGATTGATGAGCACCATTTGCATAACTGAAATGGAATACCATAATTATTTAATCTGACAATAAACTGAAGCAAATGTACAGTTGACTCTTAATATCCTTTGTTCATTTTGCAGTACCTGTATGAACGATATTTTCCATTAACAAGATGCTGCCATCAGCCCAAAACATTTTACATACCGCATAATTGAACAGCTTCATGAATGATTTGTAGTTGCAGTCCAATGTCAGATAGGTAGATTAGCTGATTGAATTAAGCAGTGTGTCCCTTTATTTGTTTATAGTAGGTCATGGATCATACTAACCAGGTTGTGCTTGCAAAACCTCTGAGGTTCTGTGATTTGGCAGAACTTACTGAACAATTCTGAATACGCTAATGGCTAGACTGAAAAACAATTTAATATGCTTGGTTCTTTTTGTAACATGGCACATTTACACTTGCTAGAAGTGATATACATTCTCAGTCAGAGACCATTCTCTTTCACAGAAATGAATCTGTTTAAGCCTTGTTGTGTTTTTGAATTACCTGAGTGTTTGTGCCCCGTTGTTTCCTCCAAGGCAATGTCTTGGCCAATTAGAGTTGACTTGCCAAATAATCAGCACTGTGTTTTTGTACCCAAATACAAATTTTTGTGGAAGTTTGAAACTTGGTATTCTTGTATTTTACTTGCAAAATGATAAGTTTTGGCAACATATATTTCTCTTTTCAGCAATATTTAATTCAGTTTTATTACTTCTATTATTTTTAAATAGGTGGCATTGCAGCTAAACTGTTTAAAGTGTTTAGATGATTCGGTGTTTGTACTAGTTAAACCAGAACAGTTGATATTATCAATAAAAGACATCTGTCAATGAAAACTATTAACTCTTTTATTAGTTTATGAAATGGAGGAAATCACTCTCATTTGCCATGGCATCATTTCAGATAAATATACAAAAAATTTCAAATAAACAAGGACATAATGTATATTTTAGAATTTGCGCAAAATTTTCTGATACAATTAAATTCAGAAAAAAATAGATCCAGTTTTTCTTTTTCATCCAACTTTCAAAACATGGGCCATTAAATGACCAAAGTAGAGAGTGTGGTGCTAGAAAAGCACAGCAGGTCAGACAGCATCCGAGGAGCAGGAGAATCTATGTTTCTGGCATTAGCCCTTCATCAGGAATGAGGCTTGTGAGCCAGGGGGTAGAGAGATAAATGGGAGGGGGTGGGATAGGGGTGAAGATAGCTGAGTGTGTGAGAGGTAGATGAAGGTAGGATTAATGGTGATGGGTGGAACGGATAGGTGGGAAGAAAGATGGGCAGGTAGGACAGGCCATGAGGGTGGTGCTGAGTTAGAAGATTGGACCTAGGATAACATAGAGGGAGGGGAAATGAGGAAACTGAAGTCCACATTAATTTTGTGTGGTTGGAGGGTCCCAAGGCAGAAGAAGAGGCATTCCTCCTCCAGGCGTTGGGTGGTTGGGGTTTGGCGATGGAGAAAGCCCAGCACCTACATGTCCTTGGCAGATTGGGAGGGCGAGATAAAATGTTCGGCCACGGGGCAGTGGGGTTGCTTCGTTCATGTGTCCCGGAGATGTTCTCCGAAGCGTTCTGTAGGTAGGCGTCCTGTCACCCCAATGTAGAGGAGACTGCATCAAGAGCAACGGATACAGTAAATGACGATGTGTGGAAGTGCCACCGCAGGAATTGCAAAACCTGCACCCACACCTCCCCCCTCACCTCTGTCCAAGGCCCCAAAGAAGCCGTCCACATCCATCATGGATTTACTTGCACTTCCACACGTCATTTTCTATACCGTTGCTCCTGATGCGGTCTCCTCTACATTGGGGAGACAGGATGCCTTCTTGTAGAACGCTCCAGAGAACATCTCCAGGACACACGCGTGATTCAACCCCACTGCGCTGTGGCCGAACACTTTAACACTCCCTCCCACTCCACCAAGGACATGCAGGTCCTGCATTGCCAAACCCCAACCACTCAACGCCTGGAGGAGAAACACCTCATCTTTCACCTTTGGGATCCTCCAACTGCATGGAATTAATGTGGACTTCACCAGTTTCCTAATTTCCCCTCTCCCCACCTTATCCCAGATCCAACCTTCTAACTCGGCACCGCTCTCATGACCTGTCCTACCTGTCCATCTTCCTTCCCTCTTATTGCTCCAACATCCTCTCTGACCTATTACCATTACCCCACTACCTAGCACACTCTCAGCTACCTCCACCACCACCACTACCACCCCCCCACCCACACACACACCATTTATCTCTCTACCTCCTTGGCTCACAAGCCTCATTCCTGATGAAGGGATTATACCCGAAGCATCAATTCTCCTGCTCCTCGGATGCTGCCTGACCCGCTGTGCTTTTCCAGCACCACATTATTGACTGATCTCCAGCTTCTGCAGTCCTCATTTTCTCCCATTTAAATGACTGAAGTCTACCCATTCCCTTGAAACAGAAAGCTGACAAAAGAGTTAGAATATTTAAAGATACAAGAGGTGATCCTCTCAAATTCTGGGAAACCATTCAAAGCATTACCTCAGCCAAATTGCAGGATAGCTTAAAGTCATTTAGCATATTGCCTGATAACATGGGAAAATCTCCAGTTGCAGGATTTGAGACTGCCATGCAAGTTATAACAGCTAGAATTTCACTGGCCAAAACAGGAGCCTGATTTCTACTTAGTCTCAGTAATTACACTTAATTCAGAGCAATATTTTATTAACTCAATACAATAGCGAACTAATATAGCAGCAGTGTGGGTTTTATTTTTTAAAAAAAGAGAAAAAGAAAAAAATACAATAGAGAACTGTTTATTTAATCAAAATACAGTTGAGTGTTTTTAAACAGAAATAGTCAATTTCTTAATTTTTTTTCTTTTTATTCTTGCTTCAGGCATTTTTGTAATTTGAATATAACTATTTGAGATAGTTATCTTTCACTTTTGAACAAAAATTTTGGAAACATGCTTACATAGAATGGAAAGAAGGGTGAAGCTCTGGCCTGTGGCACCAAAGTATGCATACATACTTTTCAAAGAGGCCATGTATTAAAATCTTGAATTATTTGACAGTAAAGATTAAAATTAGATTAGATTCCCTACAGTGTGGAAACAGGCCCTTTGGCCCAACCAGTCCACTGCTGCCAAGAATTTCCCCTCTGACTAATGCACCTAACACTATGGGCAATTTAGCGTGGCCAATTCACCTGAGCTGCACATCTTTGGATTGTGGGAGGAAACCGGAGCACCCGGAGGAAACCCACGCAGACATGGGGAGAATGTGCAAACTCCCCACAGACAGTCACCCAAGGCTGGAATCGAACCTGGGACCCTGGTGCTGTGAGGCAGCAGTGCTAACCACTGAGCCACCCCTAATTAAATTAATAAACTTAAAAGATGTTATGATCCAAGCTAATTTTACTGCCAGACAAGTCAGACCCAAGAATGAAACCTTGTTAACATTTTGCTATTGTTTGTTTCGTTAGTTAACATGGTGGTCAGCGTCTGAAGCATTCACACAAAACTGCACATGTTCTTTAACAACAGAAGAGAATTTATTTCACAAAAAATCAAAACAAAGGAGGGGCTGGATTTTCTGAGAAGTGGCAACCTTAGTCAGATTGCCATTCTCCTGACTTTATACACCACCAAAGAGCTCCATCATGACAGGAAGTTACGATCGTGACTCTCTTAAAAATGTGGAGCCACACTTCTATTCTTACAGTTCTCTCACCCCCTCTGGACCCAATCACCTCTCCCACATGAAGCAGTCAGATGAAGGAAAGCCATGGCCCTTTTTATTCGCAGTCAAGTGTTGAGTGGCAGGGACTGAAGTGTTGGGTGTTGCAGAGGGAATATGGGGGGAGAGCTGTTGTAACTCAGGGAAGTAGGCATATATTGGATAGGGCCAGGATGTCCGATCCAGAGTGGGAGAATCCAGAATTTGGCAACAAGGGAAAGATGTGGTTCAGGTCCAGAGCGAGGAAGGCAGACTCTGTTGTAGAGCAGTTTTAGGGTGGTCAGGTCTGCAGCAGCAGAAAGGGCACTATGTCTAATGGTGAGGAAATGGGGTTCTTGGGTACTGCGCATAACTGAGGGTGTTGGGTCCCAGGGGAGGGTGTATCCAATCCACAGCATGAGGGTTCAAGCTTAGCAGTGGGGGGAATGTTGGCAGTGTCTGATACAAAGTGCGAGAAGGGGGAATTCAGGTTCAGCGGCAGGAGAGGGATGGTTAGATTCAGCAGCGGGGAAAGTTTGGTGTTGGGTCCCAATGAAAGGGAAGAACTTCTCAGTCCAGTGGAAGAGGCTGTCAGGTTACAATGGGAGAGAGGCTGTTTGGTCAGAGTCTGAGGGGTACATGGGGTCTGGATGATGTGTAGTTGAGGGTGTTTGAGCAAAGTTAGAAGTCTGTTTCATCATTATTGGGATTTGAACATATATTTAATAGTTGAACTTTTCCTGAGTAATCACTTTACTTCAATGGAACTCTCTGGATTCTCTGATTTAATTGGGTACTTTCAGAGGCTTCCAAGTGAAGAGGAATTTCCCAGGAGAATCTTCAATTTCCCAGCGGCTCATTCAGATTCTGCCACAACAGGGATTTCCCAAAGTCCCCATATGCAATTTGCAGTTCTGCTTCTGAAATTAATATCTGGCTATCGGAAAATTCAGGTGAAGCTATTTAAATATAGAAAACCGTTAGAAAGGTTTCAAAGCATAAAGCAAAATAAAGATTCAACAAGTTTCCTGAAACTCCATCCTAGGATGAACCATTTTCAGCTATTTCATCAATGATTAGATTAGATTAGATTACATACAGTGTGGAAACAGACCCTTCGGCCCAACAAGTCCACACCGCCCCGCTGAAGCGCAACCCACCCATACCCCTACATTTACCCCTTACCTAACACTACGGGCAATTTAGCATGGCCAATTCACCTGACCTGCACATCTTTGGACTGTGGGAGGAAACCGGAGCACCCGGAGGAAACCCACGCAGACACTGGGAGAACGTGCAAACTCCACACAGTCAGTCGCCTGAGGCAGGAATTGAACCTGGGTCTCTAGTGCTGTGAGGCAGCAGTGCTAACCGCTGTGAGGCAGCAGTGCTAACCACTGTGCCACCGTGCCGTCCATCATCAGGTCAGAAGAGGGAATGTTTGCTGATGATTGCATGATATTTATCACAATTCACGACTTCTCAGAAACTGAAGCAGTCCATGTTCAAAGGCATGGATATAAGATCTAGACAATGTCCATGTTTGAGCTGGCAAAGGGCAAGTAATATTTGCATCACAAATGCCAGGCAATGACTACCACCAGTAAGAGACAATCTAACCACCTCCTTTGACATCCAGTGATGTTACCATCAATGAATCCCGTAGAATCAACATCATTGGAGTCACCATTGACCAGAAACTCAATTGGACTTGCCACATATACACAGTGACTATAAAAACCAGTCAGAGGCTAGGAAATTGTGGCGAGTAATTCCTCTCTTATCTCCCTAATGCCTATTTGTCTACCTCTGAGGCATACGTCAGGAGGATAATAGAATATTCCCCACTTGGGTGCAGCTCCAAATACCAAGAAGTTTGAACCATTTATGACAAAGCAGCCCACATGATGGGCACCATATCCACAAACATTCATTCCTCCACCATTGATGCATACTGCTTCTGCTGAGTCCTATCTACAAGATGCACTGCGGAAATTCACGAAATATCCTTAACCAGCCTTCCAAACACACAAGCACTTCCATCCAGAAGGACAAGTGTAATGGATCAGACCAAACCCCCTTCACATAAATCAAGGAGACAGCCTAGACCATAACTTTAATCTTATTGGTTATACTACTGGACTTTAAGTAATACACACTTTATTCTTACCTCTATTTAATCTATAAACATAAAGAAGAATTGGTATAAGTTTAACTCAATTGGAAAAATTAACCAAATAATGTAGCTGCTAAACAACAACTGTTCCAATACAGCAATTTCCCACAAACTCGCCCTTGGAAAGGTAAATTCAGTAAAATAGAATCGCATATGAGACAGTCAGCAGAGAGAGAAAGTTCTGGTAGAGAAAGAGAGACAGCTCCCACAGACAACTTAAAAAGAAATCCCAATAACTACTGAAAGCTAAGCTAAACTAAACCCTTGGTTCTTTGGGAGTCTCACTACTCCACCCATTCATGCTGCTTTTATTGTTCCAATTTTCTTTTTTAAAAAGGCCTCTCAAGCTGTTTTACTGGCTTTAAAAAGACCACTCGGCACCTCTGTCTCAACCTCTAAAATATCTGGGACTAAATATACTTCTTAAAGCCATCGTGTGTCACACAAGAGCACCACCACCTCTAAATTCCCCTCCAAGTAACTGACCATCCCAATTTGGAAATCTATCACAGTTTCTTTACTGTCGCTGGTCCAAAGCCTGGAATTCCCTCCCTAGTGGTATTGTGGATCAACCTACAGCAGATGGACTTTAGTGGTTCAAGAGGCAACTCACCACCACTTTCTCAAGAGTAACTGGGAATGGGCAATAAATAAAGTCATAGAGTCATACAGCATGGAAACAGACTCTTTGGTCAAATCAGTCCATGCCAAGTATAATGCCAAATGAAACTTGTCCCAACTGCCTGCTCCTGGCCCATATCCCTTCAAACCTTTCATGTATCCATCCAAATATCTTTTGAATGTTGTAATTGTACCTGCATCCACCACTTCCTCAGGAAGTTCATTCCACACTTGAACCACCCTCTGTGTAAAAAAAAAAAAGCCTTATGTCTTTGTAAAATCTCTCATTTTTCCTTAAAAATATGCCCTCAGTCTTTAAATTTTCCTTTTTAGGGAAAAGACAATTACTATTAATTCTTATCTATGCCTCCCATTAGCTTATAAACTTCCATCAGGTCACCTCTCCTTCGCTCCAGTGAAATAAGTCCCAGCCTATCCAGCCTTTCTTTATAACTCAAACCTTCCATACCCAGCAACATCCTGGTAAGTATCTTCTGAATCCTCTCCAGTTTGATAATATCGCTCCTATAAGTGGGCGATCAGAACTGGACACAATATTCCACAAGAGACCTCACCAATGTCCTCTACAACCTCAACATAACAGTCCCAACTCTTATACTCAAAGGACTGAACAATGAAGGCAAGCATGTTAACTGCCTTTTTAACCATCCTTTCTATATGGGACACAAACTTTAAAGGATTAATGCCTGCACCCCACGGTCCCTCTGTTCTACAACACTACCCAAGGCCCTACCATTAATTGTATAAGCGCTACCCTTGTTTGTTGTACCAAAATACAATACCACACATTTATCCAGATTGAACTCCATGTGTCTTTTTTAAGCCCATTCACCCATTTGATTAAGATCCCTTTGTAACCTTAGAAAACTGTCTTCATTGTCAACTTTGTCACCAGTTTTGGTGTCATCTGCAAACCTACTAACCACACCTTCTAAATTCTCATCCAAATAATTTATAAAACTGACAATAAAAAGAGGACCCAGAACTGACCCTTGTAGAACAACGTTGGTCATAGGCCTCCATTCAAAAATGCAACCCTCCACCATTACTCTCTGTCTCCTGCTGGTAAGCCAATTATGTATCGAATTGGCCAGCCTGCAACGTCTCAGCTAAATAATGTACAAAAAAGGAGTCGGCTCCAGAGAAATTGCCCCCTATCTCAACTCCTTAAGTTCGAACTCAACTGATTCCTTATAATTTCTTTGCATTGGTCATGTAGACAATTTCCACATCTATGGTTCTTTCCAATCTACTGACATGAACTTTTCATGCATCTGAAAGCAGAAACTTTCTCAGTTCTGACAATCTGCAGAATTTAAACCAATCTCTCCTGGTTTAGAAATTTAACAACCTAAAAACATCTGCTGAGGACATTGGTTCCCAAAACTACTCTGAACTCCTTCAATATAGAGAACTTAATAGAGTCATAGAGATGTACAGCATGGAAACAGACCCTTCAGTCCAACCCGTCCACGTCAACCAGATATCCCAACCCAACCAATTCCACCTGCCAGCACCCGACCCATATCCCTCTAAACCCTTCCTATTCATATACCCATCCAAGTGCCTTTCAAATGTTGCAATTGTACCAGCCTCCACCACTTCCTCTGGCAGCTCATTCCATACACATACCACCCTCTGCATGAACAAGTTGCCCCTTAGATCTCTTTTATATCTTTCCCCTCTCACCCTAAACCTATGCCCTCTAGAACTCTGTGGGAAGCTAGAGAAGTGATTGCTGGGCCTCTTGCTGAGAAATTTGTATCATCGATAGTCACAGGTGAGGTGCCGGAAGACTGGAGATTGACAAACGTGGTGCCACTGTTTAAGAAGGGGAGTAAAGACCAGCCAGGGAATTATAGACTGGTGAGCCTGAGCTCAGTGGTGGGCAAGTTGTTGGAGGGAATCCTGAGGGACAGGATGTACATGTATTTGGAAAGGTAAGGACTGATTAGAGATAGTCAACATGGCTTTGTGCGTGGGAAATCATATCTCACAAACTTGATTGAGATTTTTGAAGAAGTAACAAAGAAGATTGATGAGGGCAGAGCAGTAGATGTGATCTATATGGAGTTCAGTAAGGCATTCGACAAGGTTCCCCATGGGAGACTGATTAGCAAGATTAGATCTCATGGAATAAAAGGGAGATCTAGCTATTTGGATACAGAACTGGCTCAAAGGTAGAAGACAGAGGGTGGTGGTGGAGGGTTGTTTTTCAGACTGGAGGCCTGTGACCAGTGGAGTACCATAAGGATCGGTGCTGGATCCTCTACTTTTTGTCATTTATATAAATGATTTGGATGCGAGCATAAGAGGTACAGTTAGTAAATCTGCAGATGACACCAAAATTGGAGATGTAGTGGACAGCGAAGAGGGTTACCTCAGATTACAACAGGATCTGGACCAGATGGGCCAATGGGCTGAGAATTGGCAGATGGAGTTTAATTCTGATAAATGCGAGGTGCTGCATTTTGGGAAAGCAAATCTTAGCAGGACTTATACACTTAATGGTAAGGTCCTAGGGAGCGTTGTTGAACAAAGAGACCTTGGAGTGCAGGTTCATAGCTCGGTCAGAGTATTGAGTACAGGAGTTGAGAGGTCATGTTGCAGCTGTACAGGACATTGGTTAGGCCACTGCTGGAATATTGTGTGCAATTCTGGTCTCCTTTCTATTGGAAAGATGTTGTGAAACTTGCAAGAATTCAGAAAAGATTTACAAGGATGTTGCCAGGGTTGGAGAATTTGAGCTATAGGGAGAGGCTGAACAGGCTGGCGCTGTCATCCCTGGAGCATCGGAGGCTGAGGGGTGACCTTATAGAGGTTTATAAAATTATGAGGGGCGTGGATAGGTTAAATAGGCAAAGTCTTTTCCCTGGGATCGGGGAGTCCAGAACTAGAGAGCATAAGTTTAGGATGAGAGGGGAAAGATATAAAAGAGACCTAATGGGCAACTATTTCACGGAGAGGGTGGTACGTGTATGGAATGAGCTGCCAGAGGATGTGGTGGAGGCTGGTACAATTGTAACATTTAAGAGTCATTTGGGTGGGTATATGAATAGGAAGGGTTTGGAGGGATATGGGCCAGGTGCTGGCAGGTGGGACTAGATTGGGTTGGGATATCTGGTTGGCGTGGACAGGTTGGACCAAAGGGTCTGTTTCCATGCTGTACATCTCTGTAACTCTATGACTCTAAATGCAGTTTAATTCATTGGTCCTACCTTGTACCTGCCTGACCTGACTGTTTGACTCGCTTCTGTTTTCAACTGTACCAGTCTCAGATTGATCTCTTTCGTCACTATCTCCCTGGGTCTCACCCCCACCTTACTAGTTAAAATCTTCCCGAGCAACTCTAGCAAATCTCCCTGCTAGTATATTAGTCCCCTTCCAATTTAGGTGCAATTCGTTCTTCTTGTACAGGTTACTTCTATCCCAAAAGAGATTCCAATGATCCAAAAATGTGAATCCTTCTCCCATACACCAGCTCCTCAGCCATGCATTCATCTGCTCGATCCTCCTTTTCCTGCCCTCACTAGCTCGTAGCACTGGGAGTAATCCAGATATCTGGATTAGTGGTGCTGGAAGAGCACAGAAGTTCAGGCAGCATCCGAGGAGCAGTGAAATTGATGTTTCGGGCAAAAGCCTTTCATCAGGAATAAGGGCTTTTGCCCAAAACATCGATTTTGCTGCTCCTTGGATGCTGCCTGAACTGCCGTGCTCTTCCAGCACCACTAATCCAGAATCTGGTTTCCAGCATCTGCAGTCATTGTTTTTATCTCGTAATCCAGATATTACTACCATTGAGAACCTCCTTTTTACATTTCTGCCTAACTCTCTGTAATCTCCCTTCAGAATCTCAACCTTTTCCCTTCCTATATCGTTGGTTCCAATCTGGACAATGACCTCTTGCTGGCCCCTCTCCCCCGTGAGAACATTCTGCACCCTCTCTGAGACATCCTTGATCCTGGCACTAGGGAAACAACACACCATTCTGCTTTTTCTCTGCTGGCCACAGAAACGTCTGTCTGTACCTCGGACTACAGAATCCCCTCACACAATTGATCTCTTGGAAGCCGACATACCCCTCATTTCATTAGACCTAGTCTCAATACCAGAAACTTGGCTGTTCGTGCTACGTTCCCCTGAGAATCCATCACCCCTTACATTTTCCAAAATAGCATACCTGTTTGAAATGGGTATATCCACAAAAGACTCCTGCCCTAGGTGCCGACTTCTCTCACCCTTCCTGGAGTTAACCCATCTTTGTGACTGTATCTGAGACATCCCCCCCCCTTCCTATAACTGCCATCCATCACATACTGTTGCTGTTGCAAATTCCTCATCGCTTCTAACTGTCTCTCCAACCGATCCACTCGATCTAATAAGGTTCACATCCAACAGCATTTATGGCAGATATAATCCGCAGTAACTGTTAAACTCACTTTAAACTCCCACATCAGACAAGAAGTACATATCACTGTACTAAAGGCCATTTTTGCTCCTTCACAATCTACAGACCCAGAAAATAACACCGTCTTGTTCCTCTACAAAACATTGCCTCAGTTTAAATGAATAGTTATGGTTTATATTTTAAGTTTAATCAAGAGAAATATCTCCAAAAACATATAATCAAGAAAGAACCCATTCTTCTCACTACTGCAGCCTTTCTATTGGACACACTTAAAACAACGATTAACTTATCTGATTCTGTGTTGTGAACTTCACCCAAACAGGTTTCTCCAAGATTAATTGTGAAATTCACTGTTTGTTAATATTCCCATTCTTGCTTTTCAACTTAAAACCTGGTGTTCTCTGAACTGACTTTAGAAAACCTCATCCCTCGATTCCTTTGAACTGAAAACAAAGTAAAGGACATTCACCATTTACCCCAATTATTGTAGACTCAACAGCATAAATATCTTTTTATGTGTTTTATAATCACTCCAGAAGGATTTTTAGACTTCCCTTTGTTTTAAACAAAGAAGTAACCAAAATCCATATACCTCTATTTTGAAAATTAAATTCCAAAAATGATATTGATAGTTACAAATGTTATACTTTGCCTCCTGCCATAATTTGGGCTCATTTCTCTTGAATGAATCTGTAAGGATATTGTTTGTTGGATAATGTATTCCCTTTATGGCCCATTCACACAAATCAATTTCTGAGTCTACAATTGCCTTTGCAGTCACTTTGATGGATTTCTAGAGGATAATATATTTCAGCAACGTGTTGGAGGATAAACTTCTGATTTATTCCCCAGTTGCCTGATATTTTCATTTCACTCCCTATTTATTTCACTCCCTCATCTATATTCATTTCCTGATTATCCTCCATATCATAATACCTCCAGCAGAACACACTTGCTGATTCTTTTTTCTTTTCTCACATTACTGACTTTCTTTTTCATATGATAAGGACAAGTGAATCTTACTTTTAATGATTCCCCAAAGACAGTCACAATACCTTGGCTCCAGCACCAAAAATTCAATTTGACCTTTTTATTTGCTGTAATTTTCCTTGTTTATTTTGTACCCTTCACATGCTTTTTGGCTGGTTCACATGTTTTGGTCAGATTCGCTCTGAAACTAAAAACATAGGCTGAAATTAATCTTTAATCTATTTAAGTGATTCTCTCACTTCATGTTCAAATATTAGTTCAAAACTAAACTGAATCCTGTGGATCCATTAGGAAAATCCCTAACAGCAAACAGACAAAGCAATTCTTTTATGTCAATCATTGGGGCAAACCTGACACTCAGCACTAATCATGGTCTTTAAAATTGGATACCATCTTTCTCATGCTAGTTAAGCGTGTGGATGATGAGCACAAGTTGTTTTATTGCGAAATTATTTATTTGAATATGTGTGTCATACATTCAGATCAAGGTTCAAATTTTATTATCCAAAGAAATAAATACCTTGTAAAAAGTTGAACTAAACCATTTTATGGTCATTTTCCCCAAAGGTACTGCTTCAGGAACTCCTGTTGAAACATCCATAATTGTGAGAAAAAAATACTGATTCCCATTCCTGATTTTAAGTACGGGCCCTAGAAAATCTATGAAGATTCTCCTGAGTGGTTCTTCAAAATTGCTTACTTTAGGATGGAAATATTTGCATTGAAAACAGTTCATAGGAAGGCTAATTCATGCAATGAGGAAAATAATGAGGAAAGACTGGACAGGTTGAGCCTATGTTCATTGGAATTGAGAAAAATGACAGATAATCTTATTGAAATTAAAGATTCCGAGGTTTCTTGAAAGGAGACATGCTGAGAAGATGCTTTGTCTTTTGATAGAATTCGGAACAACAGGCTACAGTTTTTTTGAAAATTGAAAGGGGGTTCCGAATTTAAGATAGAAATACAGAGAAATTAGACATTGGAATTCTTTTCCCCAGACAGCAGTGTTACCTTTGCCATTGAATA
Source organism: Chiloscyllium plagiosum (assembly GCF_037043375.1). Classification (NCBI taxonomy): domain Eukaryota; kingdom Metazoa; phylum Chordata; class Chondrichthyes; order Orectolobiformes; family Hemiscylliidae; genus Chiloscyllium; species Chiloscyllium plagiosum. Next base: position 37,375,483 of record NW_028270174.1, on the reverse strand, counting down.
TTTTAAATAGATTTTTGATTTATAGGGGAGTTGAAGATTATGATAGGCAGTTCAAGCCACAATCAAGTGACCTGTTTTCTTATTAAATGCAGAGCAGGCAATGGTGTCTCAGTGATTAGCTTTGCTGCCTCCCAACATCGGGGACCCAGTTTTGATTCCAGTCTCGGGTGACTGTGTGGAGTTTGCACATTCTCTCCGTGTCTGTGTGGGTTTCCTCCCACAGTCTGAAGATGTGCACTTAGGTGGATTGGCCATGCTAAATTGCCTGTAGTGTTCAGGAATGTGTAGGTTAGGTGTGTTAGCTATAGAAAATGCAGGGCTTGGGTAGGTGGATGGGTCTGGGTGGGATGTTCTTCAGAGGGCTGGTCTGGACTTGCTGGGCAAACTGGCCTGTTCCACACTATGGGGATTCTTTTTAAAAAAAAAACAAAAATGCAGATCCTTTTCTTTACCAATGTTTTGGTCTTAAGACTGAAACTAACTGTGTGTGAAATCAACTCTGTGCTTTTCACAATATCTCAAGTAAATTGTAGCCAAAGTAAAGCCATTATTGTTGACATGCAATAAATTAATGTTTTCCCCAATTCTGGTGCATAATCGTAACTTGAAATAGACAGACTTAACAATTATAATTAAGTCTTACATAAACCTTAGGAATATTGGTCCCCGCAATGTGTTACGAATTCAAAGAAACAATGATTTATATGATGATTCCTCATCACAAGCCCAAAACAGATTCACAAATACATTTGGAAATTTCTTCCTTTTTGAATTAAAGACACTTACTATTTCTTTCACAGTGATCCTATTTCTTTAACTTGGCTGTGTTTCCTTTACACCTCTTTGCCTTTTTCCTAATCCTTACATTATATAGCAAGTGTTCAACTTCGGCAATTTTTATTGGCTGGTATTTGCACCACTGTGATTATATAGTTAATTTGTTTCATGGCGTACTCTTTTTCATTTACACTTAAGATTATCACACTTCATTTTAAGGTAGCATAAGAGTCATTGGTATTTCCTTTCTTCATGAGTGTTGGTTTCGATGTAACCTTTTGTCCATACTATCCACATTATTACTCCTTTATCATCGCTATGTGGTTTTTCTTTTTCAGCTGTTCTTTGTTTAGCCCTCTCCTTCTTGGACTCTGTCTTTATTACATTTACCCAGCTGTTTTCTGTTTTGGCTCTCTTCCTCTTGGCCTTGATTTGTTTTTTGACAGCTGTTTTCAGTTTGATCTACTCCATCTCAGAATCAACTTTCATTGGATCTGACCGGTCTCAATTTTCTTCACTAATGACAACCTCCCTTTTCAACAATGACAATTTAATTTGATGATTGTACAGTTTCTGCAGTGATTTCCCAGATATTTTCATGTTAAAATGTTATACAACTTTGTATCTTCTCTAGTAAATTTATAAACTGGATACTATTCACACGTGTATTTTTGTGTTGGACTAAGTAGTCATTGAGGTCAGTTGTCAGTGGTGGAAGTAGTTAAAAAGCTGTGATAGAATTAATATAGAAGCAGGTCTTTAGTGGTTCAATTCTATATCATCTATTATTGACAGTCAGAGTAACTCCACCCCTCCAACTTGGCTTCTCAGTCAACAGCAAGATTGCCATGTGCTTGGTTCTCCAGATTATTATCAAAATTATTTGTTTTATTTACTCAAAATAGATGGGTGTTGCTGGCTGAGCCAATATTTATTGCATATCCCCTAGTTACGTTTGAGAAAGTGATTGTGAGCTGTCTTCTTGAACCTCTGTAGTCCATATACTTTAGGTAGACTGACAATACCCACATTAGGGAGGGAGTTCCATTTTTTTAACCCAATTACACTGAAAGAACAGTGATATATTTCCAAATCAGGATAGTGAGTAGCTTGGAGGGGAACTTGCAGGTGGTGGATTCCCTATGTATCTACTGTCCTTGTCCTTCTAGGTGGAAGTGATCATGGATTTTGCAAGGTGTTTAGGATCTTAGGTGAATTTCTGCAGTGAAGCTTGTAGATGGTACACTTTGCTGCTACTGAGCATCAATGGTGGAGAAAATGGATGTCTGATTTCTTTTAATTCATTCAGAGGATGTAAGCATTGCTGGGTAGGCCAGCATACATTGCCCATCTCTATTTGCCTAGACAACAGTTAAGAGTCAACCATATCCTTGTGGGTCTGGACTCGCATATATGCCACACTGGGTAAGGAAGACCAGTTTTTATGATAATCAACAATGGTTCCATGGTCATCATTACACTTTTCATTCCAGATTATTATTGAATTTAAATTCCATCATGTGCCATGGCAGATTTGAACCCAGGTTCCTAGAACACTACCTTAATGTAACATTATAGTATTCATCATGGGTATATATATATTGACTGTACTTTCTGAACAAAGGCAAATGCTTAGATATTTTTGGAATTTTTTTTTCTTTTCTTCCCATACTGCACATTGCATTATATAGCAAACCCTTGCTTAAACGCTGGAAAACGTTAGTACATGTTATTTCATATTAAGGTCACTTTAGGAACTTCTGTCTTGTTGCAGCAATGAACACTCTACCTGACAGGACTATTCTTATCCCTTTGCTGAGATCTTTCTCATATGTGCACTCTATTTTGAATATCAACAAAGTGGAAAAAGATGCTTTGCATTAACAAATAAAATGAAATTGTAGCTACAGCTTAGCACTTCTCACTCATGTATGCTTTGGGTTATCCTATTATCACAAATTAATTTCTGCTACCTTTGATGAATGTAACAACATTAATACTTTTCTTGATAGGTTGTCCCCCATCCCCACCCCTCCCCCCCACCATGTCCACACACTTCACTCAACTCCAATCATTATAACAATTGGTTTTTGTATGACCACCGATTTGGTCACCCTCATAATCCAACCTCTATTCAGTCCCCTTCATCATTTATGTTATTCCAAAGATCAACTATGTACAAATATGGAGTCAGCAAAGGAGTTTTTAAAAATGTAACATTAATTAGCAAATGAAGGATATATAATAGGAAAATTTCACCTTTAATAATCAATACTACAAGGATATGTTATGAACAATTGTAAAGACTTGTATTACTTTTCATACAAAAGTGACAATTTGACTGCCTTCTCAACTATGCTTTGTTTTGCATTGTTTTACCTCCCATCCAATCGATTTTATCCTTGTGTCACATTCACCAGCAGCTGTCTTCTAGCTAAATTCCTGGACACCATGACAATCATCAAGATATAGATCCACAAACCTTCCCTTGCTCAGGTCACAACAGTCCTAATGGCAAAGAATCCTTAAAGATTGCTTTCACTGACTCCTTTAAATTATCTGGTGGCCTCTGTCAACAATCAGACAGCAGCAATTCACATTGATCAATCTACAGTCTCTTACCCTTCCTGGGTTTTGTTCTCTGTTTTTTCCAACTGTATGGCACACACATTAGCCCAGTTATTCCTATATCATCAGAGGCTTGTTTCACTATCATGATTTGTTTGGAGAATTCTCGGTCTGGGGCCAAATGGACCTCATGCTGCAAGGCATGGGTCCTATTACAAATTGAAATCTCGCTCACATTTTTTCAAATGTCCCCCCATGTCTCCATAGAGATCTCAACCCCTAGTTCCCTCTCCCAGATCCCACAAAGCTGCTCAACATCTGAAAGATCACCCCTTAACATATGATGAAGAGTACTACTGGAGAGAGTACTTTTAGCGTGAAGCACCTACTTCTCCTGAACAGATCTGTAGGGATCAGTCAAAAACATGGTCCCTTTTTGAATAAAATCCCTGACCTGAAAAAAATGAAAAAGATCTCTGCTAGCTAAACTATACTTACAGGTTATTTGGTCAAAGGATATCACTATTACAGCTTCAAATTAATCATCCAAAAGGAGGTTCCCCTGGCTGCCCAAAGTTTAAATCCAGGGTCCATTATCCCTGGATAAAAACCCAGCATACCAGCCATAGGGGTAAGAAAAGACGTTTTGGATGTATTACCCTCACTTTACTCCATGCCTTATTGACCATCTCTCAAAATTTAAGGTGGGAGTATCTTCATTATGTCCTAAGTGCAAAATAAATATCGGTTCTCTCACTCATTGTCTGTGGTGTTGCCGCAGGTTCCGTACGTATTGGAGTGCTGTGGCAGGAGTTATAGAGGGGGTCTTGGGGATCAAGGTTAAGATGGATCCTATCTCTCTTCTCCTGGGCCTACTCAATATGTCTTCTCTAGATGTGCATGGGAAAAAAAGCTTTTTAATATTTTCACCTTTTGTGCAAGGAAACATATTCTAACGTGTTGGGCTCTGAAAGTCCCGAGGGTCTATCGGGTTGGCATAGGCTACTTATAGACATGAGAAGTCATTGGTGGATAGGATCAAGGAAAACCATAAGACTTTCTATAGATATATCAGGAATAAGACAATGACTTGAGTACGATTAGGGACAATCAAGGAGATTAGTGGGAAGTTGTGCTTGGAGTCAGAGGAGATGGGGAAGTGCTAAATGAATATTTTTTGTCAGTAATTACACTCGAAAAAGACAATGTTGTCGAGGAGAATACTGAGATACAGGCTGCTAGACTATATGGGATTGAGGTTCACAAGGAGGAGGTGTTAGCAATTCTGGAAAGTGTGAAAATAGATAAGTCCCTGGGCTGGATGGTATTCGTCCTAGGTTTATCTGAGAAGCCAGGGAGAAGATTGCAGAGCTTTTGGCTTTGATCTTTATTTCATCATTGTCTACAGGAATAGTGCCAGAACGCTGGAGGATAGCAAATGTCGTTCCCTTGTTCAAGAAGGGGAGTAGAGACAACCCTGGTAACTATAGAGCAGTAAACCTTACTTCAGTTGTTGGTAAACTGTTGGAAATGTTTATAAGACTTAGTCCTTTCTAGATATTATAAATCCTAAATTGATTAGGGTTTCGTGAAGGCTAGGTCATACCTCACAAACCTTATTGAGTTCTTTGAGAAGGTGACCAATAGGGGGATGAGGATAAAGCGGTTGCTCTGGTGCATATGGATTTGATAAGGTGTTTGATAAGGTTCCCCTACATTAGGCTATTGCACAATATATGGAGGCATGGGATTTAGGGTGATTTAATGGTTTGGATCAGAAATTGTCCAGCTGTAAGAAGACAGAGCGTGTTGGTTGATGGGAAATGTTCATCCTGGAGTCCAGTTATTAGTGGTATACTGCAAGGATCTGTTTTGGTGCCACTGCTGTCTGTCATTTTTATAAATGGCCTGGATGAGGTCGTAGAAGGATGGGTTAGTAAATTCTTGGATGACACTGAGGTCGGTAGAGTTGTGATAGTGCTGAAGGATGATGTAGGTTACAGAGGGACATAGATAAGCTGCAGAGCTGGACTGAGAGGTGGCAAATGGAATTTAATATGGATTAGTGTGAGGTATTCACTTTGGAATGAGTAACAGGAATGCAGAGTTCTGGGTTAATAGTAAGATTCTTGGTAGTGTAGATGAACAGAGAGATCTTTGTGTCCATGTACATCGATTCCCAAAAAGTTGCCACCTAGGTTGATATATTCTATAGAACATATTCCTTTGGACTTTTTTAATGAATGTGGTACACTGAAAAACTGATTTTTTTTAATTGGATGTGGCAGCCCTTTTTGGAGTATCTGAATGTAGATTTATCTGCCATCTTAACTAGGGCATTTATGTAGCCATGATGATCCGATTTAGTGAACTTGATGTTCTCAAAGGAAGAATTTCGAATTAACTTGTGTGTATTACCCAATGCTCTCAAAGGTCGGGAGGTAATGTTTTGTTGTGCAGAGCTGTTTTATTTACTTACTTATTTATTAATTACTTTTATTGATTTGCTTATTTTGCACATGAGTATAGTTGTGTTTTCTTTTGTTGTTTTGTTGTCTATTTTTTGTTATATATGTGAAGAGTAATTTTTTTGGTTTATTCTTGTTGTAATTTTTGTAATTTTATAAAAAAACTTTCCTTTCAATAAAAATATCTATAAAATAAAAATAAATCTGTTCCATTCAGAGAGAGCATTCCTTGTTTCCACTTTATATGAATTCTTGGCATGTTCCGAACTGCCACATTGATAACACTGGCAGCTTAATTTCATAGTAATTAGCTTTCTGTTTACTCTTTGTTCCTTAACAGTTCATTTCTCTGGCAGTCCCAGGTCACATTTCTTGGAAACTAATGATATCATCACCAGAAAACTAATTAAACCTCTTTCAGAATACTCCATAGTCTATTCTTGAAGAAGCATTGCACATAAAAACAATACAAAATTCCCAGTATCTTTAGGTTTGACATCAGTAAACCAAAGTCATCTTTATCAACTGACCAATGCCTCAGTTTCATTGCTTTGCACTTTGTGACCTACCTCAATGCTACTACAAAGTATGCCTAGCGGTGCAAACCTTAACATCCTGCTTGACCCTAACCAGATCATATTTCCCATATCTGAATTGTTATCAAGTTTGCTTATGCCATCTCTGCCCCATTTCCTTGCTTGGCTTCTATACTAGCCCACTGTTGCCAAAACTTGATTTCATAGTTTTAATATTTCAGAAGTCAAATTCTAAATGGCTTCTTTCCACGCTTGCTGCTTCTGGCCATCCCTACTGAATGCAGTTGTACATACCTTCACTCACAAAAAGCCCCATACTTCCATCACTGCTATCTTAGCTCAGTAACATTCTCCTGACATTATTTCCACCTGTTGTATTTCTGAACAGGTTTACTCCACTCTAAGGAAAAAGTGAGGACTGCAGATGCTGGAGATCAGAGCTGAAAATGTGTAGCTGGAAAAGCGCAGCAGGTCAGGCAGCATCCAAGGAGCAGGAGAATCGACGTTTCGGGCATGAGCCTTTCTTCAGGAATTCTGATTCCTGAAGAAAGGCTCATGCCCAAAACGTCAATTCTCCTGCTCCTTGGATGCTGCCTGACTTGCTGCGCTTTTCCAGCTACATATTTTCAGCTCTTACTCCACTCTAAGATTGATATAATTATCATTCAGCCATCTCCATTTCTTAATGGGCAGCCAAACGTTCAACAACCATGCTCCCAACTTCTGGAATTCCCTTCCATATTCTCTGTATATTGCCTTTATGCATTTGAAAACCTCATTTTTACTTCCGTATCCACTTTCACAAATTTTCCTTCTGTAAAATGATGAGATGTTGGAATGCCTCACTGGTCCCCAGGGAACTTATTAGTTCATGGTTTGCTATCCATTTGATATTGCAGATCTGCTCCTACTGGTAGCTCTAACTTTGGCAGTATGATTACATTATAACTCTGCCTAAGAGAGAGCAGCAACAACCTTAGGCAATGGTAACCCAAAGCTCTTCTGAAGACAGAATTGCTGGCATTAGCCAGTGTGGATGTATACTTTCTGATGATTGAACATAAAAAGTACAGATTCACATTTCCAATATGTGAATTGGACAGAATACTGGCAGCAAATTGAAAGGAAAATCAGCCAGTTGTTGGGGGCAATTCTCCACATGTGCCCAAAGTGAAAATCTCCCGTAACTCCAAGCTAATGATAAGAAGCAACGAACTTCCTTTGACTTGGAAGTGGACTACTATTATGCTTTCTCCACTTTGCAATAAATATTGGCAATCCAGTGGCAAATAAATACAAATCATAACTTTAAAAAGCTGTCATATGCAATTATATACAGCTGTTCCTCAGTTGCCTCCAAAACTAATTTGCCCAACAAATAAAAGACATTCCAGAAAAGGGGAATTTTGTATATGTATTGAATCAGCTCTGCAATATTGGAAATCTTGATTTGGACTATACAGTATTTCACCTTTTGCCAATGATTAAGATGATTTTTCGTAATAGTTTATGTCTATATTCTTCCTACCAAAGTGCATAACCTCACACGTTGCCATCTTTTTATTCCATCTGCCATTTCTTTGCACACTCTCCTAGCCTGTTTAAGTCCTTCTGAAATCACCCCTCTTTCTCAACATTAACTGTCCCTCACCTAACTTAGCAACAATGCCCTCAGTTTGTTCATCTTTTCAGTTACTAGTGGTGTACCGCAAGGATCTGTTTTTGGTCCTCTGCTGTTTGTCATTTTTTATAAATGACCTGGATGAGGGCGTATAAGGACGGGTTAGTAAATTTGGAGATGACACTAAGGTTGGTGGAGTTGTGGATAGTGCAGAAGGATGTTGTCAGTTACAGAAGGACATAGATAAGCTGCATAGCTGGGCTGAGAGGTGGCAAATGGAGTTTAATGTAGGAAAAGTGTGAGGTGATTCAATTTGGAAGGGGCGACAGGAATAAAGAGTGTTGGGCTAATGGTAAGATTCTTGGTAGTGGAGAGGGATCTTGGTGTCCATGTACATAGATCCCTGAAAGTTGCCACCCAGTTTGATAGGGTTGTTAAGAAGCCATACGGTGTGTTAGCTTTTATTGGTAGAGGAATCGAGTTTCGGAACCATGAGGTCATGCTGCAGCTACACAAAATTCTGGTGCAGCCGCACTTAGAGAATTGCGTACAGTACTGGTCACCGTATTATAGGAAGGATGTGGAAGTTTGGGAAAGAGTTCAGAGGAGATTTTCTAGGATGTTGTCTGTAATGGAGGGAAGGTCTTATGAGGAAAAGCTGAGGGATTTGAGGCTGTTTTCATTAGAGAGAAGAAGGTTGAGAGGTGACTTAATTGAGACATATAAGATAATCAGAGGGTGAGGTAGGATGGACAGTGAGAGCCTTTTCCCTTGGATGGTGATGGCTAGCACGAGGGGAAATAGCTTTAAATTAAGGGGTGATAGATATAGGACAGCTGTCAGAGGCAGTTTCTTTGCTCAGAGAGTAGTCGGGGCATGGAATGCACTGCCTGTAACAGTAGTAGACTCGCCAACTTTAAGGTCATTTAAATGGTCATTGGATAGACACATGGATGAAAATGGAATAGTGTAGGTTGGATGGGCTTCAGATTGGTTTCACAAGTCGGCGCAACATTGAGGGCTGAAGTGCCTGTACTGCGCTGTAATGTTCAATGTTCTAGATTGTCATGTGAATAGTTGTGGTCCCAGCATAGATCCTGTGAAACGCCTCTCGTCACCATCTGCCATCTTGAAAATGACCCCTTTATCCCTACTCTCTGTCTTCTGCCAGACAGCCAATTGTGTTTCCATACCAGTACCTTGCCCCTAACACCACAGCCTTGTGTTATTTAGGAACCTCTTATGAGGTACTTTGTAACCATTTTCATTTTGGCATCCAATATCAGATAATATTAAGCAAGTCTTTGCCTCCATCCTGAATGATAATACTGAAACCATAAAGTTTTTGTCCTTAAATCAGTTGTTTGCCTTGGCAAATCAGCTGAGACATTGGGCAAAGAACTAAGGATTCGAATTTCAGCATTACCATTACTATAATTAAATCTGCCTCACATAGATCATTTAGGCACATCTGCATGGAGATTTCCATTTCTCACAGAAGAAACTTTATCATCACAGTCCACAAGCAGAATGAGGGTGTGTTACATGAGTGAAAATATCACAATTGGAAATTGATCCCTCAGAATACAGGCTGACAGATTTTCTTGATCCCAGGCATTTCATGTTGAGGTAGGAGAATGGGTAGGCATCTACAGCTTTTTAGACTTAATAAAATAAGGACAGATTCTCAATATTGATTGGGATTCATGTCTACCTGTTCAGACAGAGCAATTGTTCCCTGCACCCAGTTTATACCAACCTCACAATATGAGTGAATTTATTCGCCAGTCAGTCCAATGGGAAAATCAAGGTGAGCCCTTGTAAAAACCACATTTATATATTTTTTGGCATTATATATTGAAATAGAAGTTGAACTGCAACTTGAAAATTAAGTGTTATTAATTGTTGAGCTGTGAAATATGGTTTTGCATTTTGGAAGCAAAAAGAGGCAAGTGTCAGACACTGGATGGCATCGAGAAGCTTTCAATTCAATGAAATTCTATCAAGAACAGCTCTCAGGTTAGCTGAAGAGTTTTAGAAAGGCTGTATGTGCCAAGAATAGCAGAGAATGGAAAACATCCAGAGCCTGCAGACAGATTGTATCCATCTCTCCCTCTCTCTCTTTCTATGTATGGATAGAGTCAAGTAGGTTAAAATAAATAGTTATTTTTACTGCTACTGAAGAAGCTTGATATGATTTGCTTTTGTTCTGGGTAGTAATCAGTCAGGTAAATTTGGTTTTGTGGTCTCTTTGGGCTTCTTACATATTGTACCTTATTTTGACTACCTGTGGAACAGTGGGGGCACAATTATAGGCACACTTTTTCATGTTAAGTTTTGGGCCATTTCATTTACCAGGAGAGATTACTGTGGTGGCAAAAATAAAATTCAAATACTTTGCAGATATTTACAGAAACTAATCTGTATGAAACAGATTTGGTTTGCAGGCAGCAGCAGAGAGCATTGGCACTTAAGTGATGAATATATTTCCATATTTATTGTATTTGATTAAAATGTTGATTTTTATGTGGGAATGATAACACACTGAAAGTTACAAGAAACAATCTTCCTGTAAATGACTCCAGAATTGCTCTGGTGGCAATGATAAGTCTTCCTTGTGTCAGTGGTAGCAAACTCCTGTGAATTAGTAGGTTGTGGATTTAATGACTGTCTGAGGACCAGAACACATCATCCAGTCTGATCTCAATATACTACCAAAAGATTGCTGAAATCTTGATGGTGTTGTCTTTCAGAAGAGATATTAAACTGTGCCTTCACCTTCTGTAAAAATTTCTGATGCAATTATTTGAGAAGCAGAGTAGAAATCATAGTCATAGAGATGTACAGCACAGAAACAGACCATTCGGTCCAACTTGTCCATGCCAACCAGATATCCCAACCTAATCTCATCCCATTGCCAGCACTTGGCCCATATTCTTCTAAATCCTTGCTATTTCTTTACCCATCCAGATGCCTTTTAACAGTTGCAATTGTACCAGCCTCCACCACTTCCTCTGGCAGTTCATTCCATACACGCACCACCCTCTGCATGAAAACGTTGCCCCTTACGTCTCTTTGCCCCTCTCACCCTAAATCTACGCCCTGTAGTTCTGGACTCCCCCACCCCAGGGAAAAGACATTGTCTATTTATCCTATCCATGCCCCTCATGATTTTATAAATCTCTATAAGGTCACCCCTCAGCCTCCGACACTTCAGCCAATTCAGCCTCTCCCTATAGCTCAAATCCTCCAAACCTGGCAACATCCTTGTAAATCTTTTCTGAGCCTGTTCAAGTTTCACAACATCCTTCCAATAGGAAGGACACCAGAATTGCATGCAATATTCCAAAAGTGGCCAAACTGACATCCTGTACAGCCACAATATGACCTCCCAACACCCATACTCAATACTCTGACCAATAAAGGAAAGCATATCAAACGCCTTCTTCACTATCCTATCTACCTGCAACTCTACTTTTGTAGTGCTATGAACTTGCACACCAAGACCTCTTTGTTCAGCAACTCTCTAGGACCTTACCATTAAGTGTATAAGATTTGCTTTCTCAAAATGCAGCACCTCGCATTTATTTAAATTAAACTCCATCTGCCACTCTTCAGCCCATTGGCCCAGCTTATCAAGATCCCATTGTAATCTGAGGTAACCCTCTTCGCTGTCCACTACACATCACATTTTGGTGTCATCTGCAAACTGACTAACAATTTCTCCGATGTTCACATCCAAATCATTTAGATAAATGACAAAACATAGTGGATCCAGCACAGATCCTTGTGGCACTCTACTGGTCACACGCCTCCAGTGTGAAAAACCAACCCTCCACCACCACCTTCTGTCTTCTACCTTCGAGCCAGTTCTGTATCCAAATGGCTAGTTCTCCTGTATTCCATAAGATCTAACCTTGCTAATCAGTCTCCCATGGAGAACCTTGCTGAACACCTTACTAAAGTCCATATAGATCACGTCCACCACTCTACCTTCATCAATCCTCTTTGTTACCTCCTCAAAAAACTCAATCAAGTTTGTGAGACTTGGCTTCCCATGCACAAAGCCATGTTGACTATCACTAATCAATCATTACATTTCCAAATACATGTAAATCATGTCCCTCAGGATTCCCTCCAACAGCTTGCCCACCACTGACGTCAGGCTCACCGGTCTATAGATCCCTGACTTACCCTTACCACCTTTCTTAAATAGTGGAACACATTAGCCAATCTCCAGTCTTCTGGCACCTCACCTGTGACTATTGATGATACAAATATCTCAGCAAGAGACCCAAAAATCAACTTCCCTAGCTTTTCATAGAGTTCTAGGGTACACCTGATTAGGTCCTGGGGATTTATCCACTTTTATGTGTCAAGACGTCCAGCACTTCCTCCTCTGTAATATGGACATTTATCAAGATGTCACCATCTATTTCCCTCCATATCCTTCTCCTCAGTAGACACTGATGCAAAGTACTCACTTAGTAAGTTCCCCAATACGAAGGTCTCCTTGCTGATCTTTGAAGGGTCCTATTCTCTCCCTAGTTGCCCTTTTGTCCTTAATGTATTTGTAAAAACTCTTTGGATTCTCCTTAACCCTGTTTTCCAAAGCTATCTCATGTCCCATTTTTGCCCTCCTGATTTACCTCTTAAGTATACTCCAACTGCCTTTATGCTCTTCTGAGCATTCACTCGATCTCTCCTGTCTATACCTAACATTTGCTTCCTTCTTTTCTTAATCAAACTCTCAATTTCTCTAGTCATCCAGCATTCCCTATATCTACCAGCCTTCCCTTTCACTCTGACAGGAATATACTATCTCTGGACTCTTGTTATCTCATTTTGGAAGGCTGCCCATTTTCCAGTCATCCCTTTACCTGCGAACATCTGTCCCCAGTCTACTTTTGAAAGTTCTTGCTTAATACCATCAAAATTAGCCTTCCTCCACTTTAGAACTTCAATAGACAATAGACAATAGGTGCAGGAGTAGGCCATTCTGCCCTTCGAGCCTGCACCACCATTCAATATGATCATGGCTGATCATCCTTAATCAGTATCCTGTTCCTGCCTTATCTCCATAACCTTTGATTCCACTATCCTTGAGAGTTCTATCCAACTCTTTCTTAAATGAATCCAGAGTCTGGGCCTCCACTGCCCTCTGGGGCAGAGCATTCCACACAGCCACCACTCTCTGGGTGAAGAAGTTTCTCCTCATCTCTGTCCTAAATGGTCTACCCCGTATTTTTAAGCTGTGTCCTCTGGTTCGGCCTCCAGAGTGTCCAATCCTTTAATAATCTTATATGTCTCAATCAGATCCCCTCTCAGTCTTCTAAACTCAAGGGTATACAAGACCAGTCACTCCAGTCTTTCAGCGTAAGGTAGTCCCGCTATTCCAGGAATTGATCTTGTGAACCTACGCTGCACTCCCTCAATAGCCAGAATGTCTTTCCTCAAACTCGGAGACCAGAACTGCAACTTTTAGATTTGGTCTAACCTTTTCCATCATTATTTTAAAACTAGTAGAATTACGGTTTCTGGTCCCAAAGTGCTCCCCCACTGACACCTCAGTAACCTGCCCTGCCTATTTACCAAGAGTAGGTCACATTTTGCATCTTCTCCAGCAGGTACATCCATATCCTGACTCAGAAAAGTTCCTTGTACATGCTTAACAAATTCCTCTCCACCTAAACCTTTAACACTATGGCAGTCTCAGTCTATGAGAAAGTGAGGACTACAGATGCTGGAGATCAGAGCTGAAAATGTGTTGCTGGAAAAGCGCAGCAGGTCAGGCAGCATCCAAGGAGCAGGAGAATCGACGTTTCGGGCATGAGCCCTTCTTCAGGAATGAGGAAAGTGTGTCCAGCAAGCTAAGATAAAAGGTAGGGAGGAGGGACTTGGGGGAGGGGCGTTGGAAATGCGATAGGTGGAAGGAGGTTAAGGTGAAGGTAATAGGCCGGAGAGGGGGTGGGAGCAGAGAGGTCAGGAAGAAGATTGCAGGTTAGGAAGGTGGTGCTGAGTTCGAGGGTTGGGACTGAGACAAGGTGGGGGGAGGGGAAATGAGGAAACTGGAGAAATCTGAGTTCATCCCTTGTGGTTGGATTTCTCAATTTCTCCAGTTTTCTCATTTCACAGATTTCTCCAGTTTCCTCATTTCCCCTCAGATAGCTGAGATCTCCTCACAAATTTATTTTTCAATTTCTTACTGACTATTAGGTGGTCTATAAATGCAATCCCAATAAGGCGATCACCACTTTCTTATTTCTCAGTTCCACCCAAATAACGTCCCTGAATGTATTTCTGGGAATATCCTCCCTCAGTACAGCTGTAACACTATCCCTTACTAAAAATGCCACTCCCCTTCATCTCTTGTCCCCCTTTCTATCTTTCATATGGCATTTGTATCCTGGAACATTAAGCTGCCAGTCCTGTCCATCCCTGAGCCACATTTCTATAATAGTTGTGATATCCCAGTCCCATGTTCTGAAACATGCCCTGAACTCATCAGCCTTGCATGTTAGTGAAATTAATGCAATTTAATCAGTCCTATCTTGTTCTCTGCTTTGTCCCTGCCTGCCCTGACTGTTTGACTCGCTTCTTTTCTCAACTGTACCAGTCTCAGATTGATCTCTTTCCTCACTATCTCCCTGGGTTCGCCCCCTCCCCACTTTACTAGTTTAAATCCTCCTGAGCAGTTCTCGCAAATGTCCCTGCCAGTATATTAATCCCCTTCCAATTCAGGTGCAATCCGTCCTGCTTGTACAGGTCACTTCTACCCCAGAAGAGATTCCAATGATCCAAAAATGTGAATCCTTCTTCCATACACCAGCTCCTCAGCCACGCCTTCATCTGCTCTGTCCTCCTCTTCCTACCCTCACTAGCTCGTAGCAGCAGGATGTTTCTACCCTCAAGGACCTCCTTTTAAATTCCTGCCTAACTTTCTATATTCTCCCTTCAGAATCTCATCCTTTCCCCTCCGTATGTCATTGGTTCCAAATGTGTACAATGACCTCCTGCTGGCCCCTCTCCCCTTTGCAAACATTCTGCACCCTCTCTGAGACATCCTTGATCCAGGCACCAGGGAAGCAACACACCACTCTGATATTTTGCTGGCCACATAAACGTCTGTCTGTGCCTGGAGAGACTCCTAACACAATCAACCGCTTGGAATCCAACATACCCCTCATTACATTGGAGCCTGTCTTGATACCAAAAACTTGGTTGTTCATGCTACATTCCCCTGAGAATCCCTCACCCCCTACATTTTCCAAAACAGCATACTTGTTTCAACTAGGGATATCCACAGAAGACTCCTGCACTACCTGCCTACCTCTCTTACCTTTCCTGGAGTTAACCCATCTATGGGACCGTATCTGCAGCTTTTCTCCCTTTCTATAACTTCCATCCATCACATCCCCTTGCTCTTGTAAATTCCTCATTGCCTCTAACTGTCGCTCCAAGCGATCCATTCAATCTGATCGGATTCGCAATCAATGAAAATTATTGCAGATGTAATCCTCAGTAACCCATAAACTCTCTCTAATCCCACATCTGATAAGAAGAGGATATCATTTTACTAAAGGCCATTTTTGGTCCTTCCAATCTACAGACCCATAAAATAGCACCATCTTATTGCTCTACCAGACACTTATCCAAGTTAACTGAATTTGGAGAACAATTGCATGGGGTAAGTACTTGTTCATTTTGCCCTGTTGTTGTGTTGGTGGAGACAAACTGTCAAAGGGAGGCACTGTTGAAGTAACATTCTTTGGAGTTGAAGGAGTTGGTGAGAGTGTGATAAAGCAATGTTGTAGGTGAGGAATTTCTGGAACCTGAGAAATTATTGATGTTAGGTTTTAGCAGCAAAGTAAAACTGTGAATACTATGTGCCTTCTAACTAACTGTGTGAAATTCTACAAGACGCCTACTATTATGTTCGTGATTGTCTTCTTAGCAGCAGCCAATTCTCCGCAAAGTAGTTTGTACACTCAATCCCAAACTAGATACAGATAACATTAAACAAAACAAAAGGCAGGAATGAATTATTAAGACATTTTTGCAAACAATATTGTTGTTAATAGGGGCCTTGAAGAACAGCATAAGCAACAGCAGTTGTCACTGTTGGTAATGCTTGCTACTGTAAAAATTATATTAAGATTAAACAAAGTTAAAGGTACTTGTGGAATTTGAGAAGTCACTATGCTTTTTATATTATATGTCCATTTGTACTTTAATTGAACATTTATTAATTCTGGCTGTGAAAAATCTTTTAAAAGATGTTTTAAGAAATTAAGATTATACATATGTCCAGTCTTACAGTTTAGCACCTGATGTTATCAAGAGATACATAGCTTTGATGCAAAGAAGTGAAAATGCCGGTACTACATATGTCTTAATTCAAGACTTTTCAAAGATATAATATGAAGGTGCAAGATGGACCCAGTGCCAGTGTTGTGCAATGTATAAGCATCCAAATTGGAGATAAGGGAATTTTTTTGTACTTTAGTGTTTGGAAATCTTCAGAGTGTTTCTGGAAATCTTTGGTATCAAATTCCTAGGCTTGCCATCAAAAATATTCAAGGAAGAACAGAGGAATGGATGACCTGTGCACATAAAAGCTACAAAAGATAGGTAGACAGTAGTGTTAGTGTCTCAGGATATGCAGGAGAAGAAGCAAAAGCTGTGGAGATGGCAAGCTTTGCTTTTTGCCCACTAAAAAATTGCTTCCAAACTCATCAATCCTTGTTGACCATGTCAGAAGACTGTTTGGTAGACTAGCTAAAGCATCCAGAGTCTCGGTCAATATGGCTATTTGTACACTGCTGAACTATGCTCTGCGATCCTTCTGTATGAAGCTCATCTTTGGCCTCCTCCCTGAAATCCTGACAAACTAACAATTGTTTATGCTTGGATTAGTTGCGGTTCATGTCTGGATGATTCAGTATGGACTAATCTCAAATCTGTACTTGCCCACAGAAAGATGCACTGTAAAGTGCCAGTATCCAAACTGGTATCTAATAGTGTCAGATTAACTGAAGTTAAAAATCACACAACACCAGGTTATAGAGCAACAGGTTTATTTGGAAGCACTAGCTTTCAGAGCGCTGCTCCTTCATCAGGTGATTGTAGAGTATAAGATCGTGAGACATAGAATTTATAGCAAAAGTTTACAGTGTGATGTAACTGAAATTATATATTAAAAAAGACCTGGATTGTTTGTTAAGTCTCTCATCTTTAAGAATGAACATTTTGGTTTCAGTTCTTTCATATGTAAATCGCAGAACTTTTTTAGAGTTACATTCTCAAGTGAATTTTAAAAATTGGTGTCAGGTTGGCTCAGATAATGGATTAAAAGTGTGAGGTGTGCTGTATGAGACTGTGCCACAATGTTCAGACTGATTCTAATCTAAAAAACAGATTTACAGAATCTTATATGGATTCATGCAGTTTTCAAGCAAAATAAAATGTAATTCTGCAAGTACAAATTCACCCCACTAACTTGCATGTATATGTGTGTGTGCGTGTCGGTGGGGGGGGGGGCGGAGCGATTTATGAGTGTCTGTGAGAGAGAGTATGTGTATGTGTGTGAGCGTGAATGTAAAGGGGTATAAGTCTGTGAGAGGGTGCGTGTGTGCGTGACAGTGTGAGAATGTACGTGTGAGTGTATGAGAGAGAGCTTGTGTATGAGAGAGGGTCTGTGTGAGTGTATGGGTCTGTAGAAGAGTATGTGTGTCTGCAGGAGTGCCTGTGTGTCTGTGTAGTGCAGTGGGGTCACCTGTAGTGTGACATGAACCCAAGGTCCTGATTGAAACCGTCCCCATCGGTACCAAACTTGGCTAGTAACCTCTGCTCGGCCACTTTGCATTGTTGCCTGTCCCGAACTCCTCTTTGAAGGACAGAGACCCGAAGGTCCGAGGTCGAATGTCCGGGACCTTCGGGTGGCCGAATTACATTTTATTTTGCTCGAAAACTGCATGAATCCATGTAAGATTCTGTAAATCCGTTTTTTAGATTAGAATCAGTCTGAACATTGTGTCACAGACAGTCACACACGGGGCACCTCACACCTTAAATGCATTATCTGGGCCAACATGACACCAATTGTTAAAGTTCACTTGAGAATGTAACTTTTAAAAAGTTGTTGTTGTTCTGTTCGCTGAGCTGGGAATTTGTGTTGCAGACGTTTCGTCCCTGTCTAGGTGACATCCTCAGTGCTTGGGAGCCTCCTGTGAAGCACTTCTATGATCTTTCCTCCGGCATTTGTAGTGGTTTGAATCTGCCGCTTCCGGTTGTCAGTTCCAGCTGTCCGTTGCAGTGGCCGGTATATTGGGTCCAGGTCGATGTGCTTATTGATTGAATCTGTGGATGAGTGCCATGCCTCTAGGAATTCCATGGCTGTTCTCTGTTTGGCTTGTCCTATAATAGTAGTGTTGTCCCAGTCGAACTCATGTTGCTTGTCATCTGCGTGTGTGGCTACTAAGGATAGTTGGTCGTGTCGTTTCGTGGCTAGTTGGTGTTCATGGATCCGTATCCTAGACAGGGGACGAAACGTCTGCAACACAAATTCCCAGCTTGACGAACACAACCACAACAACAAGCACCCGAGCTACAAATCTTCTCACAAACTTTTAAAAAGTTCTGCGATTTACATATGGAAGAACTGAAACCAACATGCTCATCCTAAAAGATGAGAGACTTAACAAACAATCCAGGTCTTTTTCATTATATAATTTCAGTTACATCACACTGTAAACTTTTGCTATAAATTCTGTGTCTCTCAGTTGGCAGGAGGCCTTGATTTGGCAGTGGAGGAGGCCCAGGACTTGTATGTCCTTGGGGAAGTGGGAGGGGGAGTGGAAGTGATTGGCCAGAAGGCAGTGGGATTGTTTGGTGCACGTGTCCCAGAGATGCTCCCTGAACCACTCCGCGGGTTGGCATTCTGTCTCCCTGATGCAAAGGAGACCACATCCAGAGCAATGGACGTAATAGGTGTGGAGGGTGGATGTGAAATGATTCTTTAGGGCCTTGGACGGAGGTGAGGGAGGAGGTGTGGGTGCAACGGAAGGTGTTGGGAGTGGAGGGTGGTGGGAGCTGTGGACCTATCAAGGGAGTCATGGAGGGAATAGTCTCTGCGGAATGCAGATAGGAGTGGGGAGGGAAATCTATCTCTGATGATTTGTGAGGTCTGACTGTAAGTGGCAGAAATGGTAAAGGATAATGCACTTAATCTGGTGATTTGTGGGGTGGAAGGTGAGAACCGGTGGGGACGGATTCTATCCTTGTTGCAGTTAGAGGGGTGGCGTGCAGGGGCAGAGGTACGGGAAGTGTAGGAGATATGCTGGAGGGCACTGTTAATCATGTGTGAGGGGAAATTGTAGTCCTTGAAATAGGAGGCCATCTGAGATGACCTGGAGTGGAATTGCTCCTCCTGGAGCAGATAGAGCAAAGCCAGAAGATTACATTTTTATAGGAGGTGGGATGGGAGTAAGTGTAGCCAAGGTAGCTGTTGGAGTTGAGAGGTTTAAAAAAGATGTCTGTGTTGAGTCACTCACTGGAAATGAAGATGGACAAGTCCAGGAAGCAGAGAGATGTTTCAGAGATGGTCTGTCTGAACTTGAAGTCAGGGTGAAAGGCGTTGATGAGCATGAGGTGGCGCCAATACATTCATCAATGTTGCAAGGAAAAAGATAGGGGATGATGCACTGTAACTCTGGAAAAGGGACTGTTCCACGTATCTTAAGAAGAGGCATGCACAGCTGGAGCCCATGCATGTACCCATGGCTTCCTACAAAGAGGCAGACACAGCTGGGGCCAATGCAGGTACCCATGGCTTCCTACAAAGAGGCAGACACAGCTGGGGCCCATGAGCATACCCATGGCTTCCTACAATGAGGCAAGCACAGCTGAGGCCAATGAGGGTACCCATGGCTTCATACAAAGAGGCAGACACAGCTGGGGCCAATGCAGGTACCCATGGCTTCCTACAAAGAGGCAGACACAGCTGGGGCCAATGCAGGTACCCATGGCTTCCTACAAAGAGGCAGGCACAGCTGGGGCCCATAAGCATACCCATGGCTTCCTACAATGAGGCAGGCACAGCTGGGGCCCATGCAGGTACCCATGGCTTCCTACAAAGAGGCAGGCATAGCTGGGGCCCATGCAGGTACCCAATCTTCCTACAAAGAGGCAGGCACAGCTGGGGCCAATGAGCATACCCATGGCTTCCTACAATAAGGCAGGCACAGCTGAGGCCAATGAGGGTACCCATGGCTTCCTACAAAGAGGCAGACACAGCTGGGGCCCATCCAGGTACCCATGGCTTCCTACAAAGAGGCAGGCATAGCTGGGGCCCATGCAGGTACCCAATCTTCCTACAAAGAGGCAGGCACAGCTGGGGCCAATGAGCATACCCATGGCTTCCTACAATAAGGCAGGCACAGCTGAGGCCAATGAGGGTACCCATGGCTTCCTACAAAGAGGCAGACACAGCTGGGGCCAATGCGGGTACCCATGGCTTCCTACAAAGTGGCAGGCACAGCTGGGGCCCATGAGGGTACCCATGGCTTCCTACAAAGGGGCAGGCACAGCTGGGGCCCATGCAGGTATCCATGGCTTCCTACAAAGGGGCAGGCACAGCTGGGGCCCATGAGCATACCCATGGCTTCCTACAATGAGGCAGGCACAGCTGAGGCCAATGAGGGTACCCATGGCTTCCTACAAAGAGGCAGACACAGCTGGGGCCAATGCAGGTACCCATGGCTTCCTACAAAGAGGCAGACACAGCTGGGGCCAATGCGGGTAGCCATGGCTTCCTACAAAGAGGCAGGCACAGCTGGGGCCCATGAGCATACCCATGGCTTCCTACAAAGAGGCAGGCACAGCTGAGGCCAATGAGGGTACCCATGGCTTCATACAAAGAGGAAGGCATAGCTGGGGCCCATCCAGGTACCCATGGCTTCCTACAAAGAGGCAGGCATAGCTGGGGCCCATGCAGGTACCCAAGCTTCCTACAAAGAGGCAGGCACAGCTGGGGCCCATGCAGATACCCATGGCTTCCTACAAAGGGGCAGGCAGAGCTGGGGCCCATGCAGGTACCCATGGCTTCCTACAAAGAGGCAGGCACAGCTGGGGCTCATGAGGGTACCCATGGCTTCCTACAATGAGGCAGGCACAGCTGGGGCCAATCAGGGTACCCATGGCTTCCTACAAAGAGGCAGGCATAGCTGGGGCCCATGCAGGTACCCATGGCTTCCTACAAAGAGGCAGGCACAGCTGGGGCCCATGCAGGTACCCTTGGCTTCCTACAAAGAGGCAGGCACAGCTGGGGCCAATGCGGGTACCCATGGCTTCCTACAAAGAGGCAGGCATAGCTGGGGCTCATGAGGGTACCCATGGCTTCCTACAATGAGGCAGACACAGCTGGGGCCAATCAGGGTACCAATGGCTTCCTACGAAGAGGCAGACACAGCTGGGGCCCATCCAGGTACCCATGGCTTCCTACAAAGAGGCAGGCATAGCTGGGGCCCATGCAGGTACCCAAGCTTCCTACAAAGAGGCAGGCACAGCTGGGGCCCATGCAGATACCCATGGCTTCCTACAAAGGGGCAGGCAGAGCTGGGGCCCATGCAGGTACCCATGGCTTCCTACAAAGAGGCAGGCACAGCTGGGGCTCATGAGGGTACCCATGGCTTCCTACAATGAGGCAGGCACAGCTGGGGCCAATCAGGGTACCCATGGCTTCCTACAAAGAGGCAGGCATAGCTGGGGCCCATGCAGGTACCCATGGCTTCCTACAAAGAGGCAGGCACAGCTGGGGCCCATGCAGGTACCCTTGGCTTCCTACAAAGAGGCAGGCACAGCTGGGGCCAATGCGGGTACCCATGGCTTCCTACAAAGAGGCAGGCATAGCTGGGGCTCATGAGGGTACCCATGGCTTCCTACAATGAGGCAGACACAGCTGGGGCCAATCAGGGTACCAATGGCTTCCTACGAAGAGGCAGGCACAGCTGGGGCCCATGCAGGTACCCATGGCTTCCTACAAAGAGGCAGGCACAGCTGGGGCCAATGCAGGTACCCATGGCTTCCTACAAAGAGGCAGGCACAGCTGGGGCCCATTGAGGTATCCATGGCTTCGTACAAAGAGGCAGGCACAGTTGGGGCCCATGAGGGTACCCATGGCTTCCTACAAAGGGGCAGGCACAGCTGGGGCCCATGCAGGTATCCATGGCTTCCTACAAAGGGGCAAGCACAGCTGGGGCCCATGAGCATACCCATGGCTTCCTACAATGAGGCAGGCACAGCTGGGGCCAATGAGGGTACCCATGGCTTCCTACAAAGAGGCAGGCATAGCTGCGGCCCATGCAGGTACCCATGGCTTCCTACAAAGAGGCAGGCAGAGCTGGGGCCCATGCAGGTACCAATGGCTTCCTACAAAGAGGCAGGCAGAGCTGGGGCCCATGAGGGTACCCATGGCTTCCTACAAAGAGGCTGGCACAGCTGGGGCTCACGCAGGTACCCATGGCTTCCTACAAAGAGGCAGGCACATCTGGGGCCAATGCGGGTAGCTGTGGCTTCCTACAAATGGGCAGGCACAGCTGGGGCTCCTGCAGGTACCCATGGCTTCCTACAAAGGGGCAGGCAGATCTGGGGCCAATGCAGGTAGCCATGGCTACCTACAAAGACAGAAACAGCTGGGACCAATGCGGATACCCCATGGCTTCCTACAAAGAGGCAGGCACAGCTGGGGCCTATGAGGGTACCCATGGCTTCCTACAAAGAGGCAGGCACAGCTGGGGCTCATGCAGGTAAACATGGCTTCCTACAAAGAGGCAGGCACAGCTGGGGCCCATGAGGGTACCCATGGCTTCCTACAAAGGGGCAGGCACAACTGGGGCCAATGCGGGAAATCGGGGATAGCATAAAAGCAAAAGAGAAAGCATATAATATGGCAGTGGAAAATCAGAGGTTTGGGAAGCTTACAAAGACCAACAGAGGGCAACAAAAAAAGAAATAAGGTGGGAGAAGATGAAATATGAGGGTAAGCTAGCCAGTAATGTAAAGAAAGACTAAGAGTTTCTTTAGATACATAAAGGGCAAAAGAGGCAAAAGTGGACATTGGAACGCTGGAAAATTACACTGGATAAAAGTGCAGAAATGAATAATTACTTCGCATCAGTGTTCATGGTAGAAGACATGAGTAATATTCCAAAAATTCAAGAGAGTCAGGGGTCATCGCCAAGGAGAAGGTGTTAGAAAAACTGAATGGCCTGAAGATGGATCAATCACCTGAACCTGATGGACTACACCCCAGCATTTTAAAGGATATACTGGGCAACTGCCGTATCTGCGGAGTCAGTTTTCACGATTTCAGTTATCCGCAGCCTGAACATATTACATGGAACAATCCAGAACCAGGGACCGGGGACTTCCGAGGAGGTAAATTTCCCATTTAAATGAATGGGTTGGCTACTATCCACAGTTTGGGGCCTCTGCATTTTGGAATGTATCCCCCCCACTGGTACAGGGGGACTACTGTAGCTGAAGAGAGAGTGGAGGTGTTAGTGGTGATCTTTCAGGAATCACTAGGGTCAGGGAGGGTCCCAGTGGACTGGAAAATCGCTAACGTGACACCTCCGTTTAAAATGGGAATAAGGCAAAAGACGATTAGCCTGATCTCAGTAGTGGGTATGATTTTGGAGTCCATTGTGAAGGATGAGATTTCTGAATACCTACAAGTATATGGAAATATAGGGCAAAGTCAGCATAGTTTCATCAAGGGGAGATCATGCCCGACAAATCTGCTAAAATTCTTTGAGGAAGTAACGAGCAGATTAGACCAAGGAGAGCCAATGGATGTTATCCACCTGGACTTCAAAAAGGCCTTTGACAAGGGGTCGTACAGGAAGCTGCTGAGTAAGATAAGGGCCCACAGTGTTAGTAGCAAGTTGCCAGCATGGATATAAAATTGGCTGTCTGACAGAAAGCAGAGAGTGGGGATAAAAGCATCTTTCTTAGGATTGCAGATGATGACAAGTGGTTTTCCACAAGGGTCCGTGTTCGGACCACAACTTTTCACTTTATACATTAACGATTGAGATGAAGGAACTGAGGGCATTCTGGCTAGGTTTGCAGACATACAAAGATAGGTAGAGGGACAGGTAGTACCGAGGAGGTAGGGAGGCTGCAGGAGGATTTGGACAGGTTAGGAGATTGGTCAGAGAAGTGGAAGATGGAGTACAACGTGGAAAAATGTGAGGTCATCCACTTTGGAAGACAAATAGAAGCATGGACGATTTTCTAAATAGACAGAAAATTCAGAAGTCTGAAGTGCAAAGAGACTTGGGAATTCTAGTCCAGGATTCTCTCAAGGTAAACTTGCAGGTTGGGTCAATAGTCAGGGAGGCAAATGCAATGTTGGCATTTATTTCGAGAGGACTTGAATACAAAAGCAATTAGTTGAAAGAACAGATTTGTCTTGAAGTGATGCAACTGTGTGTCAGAGACCAGCATCTAATTAGCAACTAATTTCTCCAAGTTGTGTGGGTCATAAGAAAGCTTGTAGAAATGCGGTAAGGTGGGGGATGGTGATATCAATAAGTTAAACTTACAGTGGTAGTAGAGATTAATTTCAACAAGGGCACTGGTAGGTGAGAAAAATATGGATATAGTTAACGAACAATAATGAATGCAAAACTCTGGTGTGACTTACCAACAGACATTCAAGTAATTGTGATGTAGTGAGGGAATGTCTAAATATGGAGATCAGTGAAGCTTGTAGCATACAAAATGTGGTGATAACAGGAAGCTTAATTACCAGGTAGACTGTTTTCAGTGTAATTGGAAATCATTAATAATTGGTGACATTTTTGACAGTAAGAAGATTACTAAGATTACAAAGGAATCTTGATAAATTGAGCCAATGGGCTAAGGAGTGGCAGATTGATTTTAATTTGGATAAATGCAAGGTATAATATTTTGTTAAGAGAGAATGAGGGCACGACTTATACAGTTAATGGTAGGACGAAATAGATCCAGGTGTTCAGATACGTAGTTGCTTGCAAGGTGCATCATAGGTGGACAGGGTGGTCAAGAAGAAATTTAGCACGTTTGTCTTTATTGCTCAGACCATTGAGTATCGAAGTTAGGATGTCATGTTGAGGTTGTACAGGACTTTGGTGAGACCTCTTCTGGTGTACTGTGTGCAGTTCTGGTCACACTGTTATAGGAAGAATATTATTAAATTAGAGGGGGTTCAAGAAAGATTGATCAGGATGTTGCTGGGACTGGAGGGCTTGAGTTATAAGGAGAGACTGTATAGGCTGTGATGTTTTCACTGAGGTGTAGGAGGTTGAGGGGTTACCTTCTAGAGGTTTATAAAATAATGGGGGGTATCAGTAAGGTGAATAGCAAAGATCTTTTCCCTAGGGTAGGGGAATTTAAAACTAAGGGACATATTTTTAAGTGAGAAGGGAGAATTAAAAGGGACTTGAGGGGCAACTTTTTCACACACTGTATGAATCGTATGTAGAATGAACTGCCAAAGGAAGTGGTAGATGCAGGTACAGTTACAGCAATTAAAAGGTATTTGGATAGCTACATGAATAGGAAAGGTTTAGAGGGATATGAGCCAAGCATAGCCAAGTGCGACTAGTTTAATTTGGGAACATGGTCAGCATGGACTGGTTAGACCAAAGGGTCTATTTCTGTGCTGTATGACTATATAACTCCTAAATAAAGAATTATAAACTACTATATGTTCTAACTAAGTAGGAGTTCTTTGCTGTTTTACCTCTCTGAGTTTTGTCAGATTCAGTAAACTTCGGTCCAACTATTTCCAATGCTTATGCTCATGAATTAACCCTTTACTTTTGCTGCTTTTGCTAAATAAATTATGAATGCGAACAATTTCTCCCTATCTACTCTGTTCAGACCTTCATGATTTTGAAAATTTCTTCAACTCTCCTCTCAGTTTTTGCCTCTGCAAGAAAACATCCTAACTTCTCCAATCTATAATTGAATTTTCTATCCCTGGAACCATTCCAGTAAACTTCTTCTGCACTCTCTCCAATACATTCACATTCTTCCTTAAGTGTGGCTTTTAATACTGTACCTAGTACTCCAGCTGAGGTTCAACCAGTGTCCTGTATAGATTCAGCATAAACTCCCTGCCCTTGTAATTTATATTAATAAAACCTAGAGTACTGTTTGTTTTATTAACCACGCTCTCCACTTGTTTTGTTACCTTTACAAACCTATGTATACGTACACACAGGTCTCTGCCCCTACACACCCTTTAGAATAGCACTATTTATCTTATACAAACACGGAAAAGACTGTAGAAACTCTGCAGAACTGGCAGCGTCTGTGGAGAAGGAAAAGTTAATGTGCAGTATCACTCTTCTTCAGAACAATTGCCCTTTTACTTTTTTTCAGACTGGAGGCCTGTGACTAGTGGAGTGCCACAAGGATCGGTGCTGAGTCCTTTACTTCTTGTCATTTACATAAATGATTTGAATGCGAGCATAAGAGGTACAGTTAGTAAGTTTGCAGATGACACCAAATTGGAGGTGTAGTGGACAGCGAAGAGGGTTACCTCAGATTATAACAGGATCTTGACCAAATAGGCCAATGGGCTGAGGAGTGGCAGATGGAATTTAATTTAGATAAATGCGAGGTGCTGCATTTTGGAAAGCAAATCTTAGCAGGACTTATACACTTAATGGTAAGACCCTAGGGAGTGTTGTTGAACAAAGAGACCTTGCAATGCAGGTTCATAGCTCCTTGAAAATGGAGTCGCAGGTAGATAGGATAGTGAAGAAGGTATTTGGTATGCTTTCTTTTATTGGTCAGAGTATTGAGTACAGGAATTGGGAGATCATGTTGTGGCTGTACAGGACATTGGTTAGACCACTGTTGGAATATTGCGTGCAATTCTGGTCTCCTTCCTATCTGAAAGATGTTGTGAAACATGAAAGGGTTCAGAAAAGATTTACAAGGATGTTGCCAGGTTTGGAGGATTTGAGCTACACAGGGAGAGGTTGAACAGGCTGGGGCTTTTTTCCTTGGAGCGTCAGAGCCTGAAGGGTGACCTTTATAGAGGTTTACAAAATCATGAGGAGCATGGATAGGATAAATAGACAACATCTTTTCCCTGGGGTGGGGAGTCCAGAACTAGAGGGCATAGGTTTTGGGTGAGATGGGAAAGATATAAAAGGGACCTAAGGGGCAACTTTAGGGTAATACGTGTACGGAATGAGCTGCCAGAGGAAGTGGTGGAGGCTGGTACAATTGCAACGTTTAAAAGGCATATGAATAGGAAGGGTTTAGAGGAATATGGGCCGGATGCTGGCAGGTGGGACTAGATTGGGTTGGGATATCTGGTTGGCATGGACGGGTTGGACTGAAGGGTCTGTTTCCATGCTGTACATCTCCATGACTCTATGTTCTTTTACGCCAAATATAATCTTCTCCGCATTTAATATCATTTATTGCTTATGTGTCCACCCCAGCAACATGCCAATGTTGTTTAGAAGTTTTATACTATCTTCTTCACAGTAGAATTCTCCAAAATCTTTTGTCATCCCCAAATTTAGAATTTTACCCTGCATCCAATGATCTAGATTATTTATAAATGCAAGTGACCAATACCAATCTCTGGTGAACTAAAAACCTTCTCCAGTTACAAAAATGCCCACTAACACCATATCCTATTTTTCAGCAAATTTTGTATTCATGTTGCTTTGTCCCTTTTATTCCATGACCTATCACCTTCCTCATAAGTCAGTTGTATAGCACTGTGTCAAAAGACTTTCGGAAACCATGTACTGTACACTATGTCAACATCCTTGTCCACATGAACTCTCTCTTGTATCTTCAAAACATTTCTCCCTATCTCCTTTGTCATCCAGGGAGCTTTGGATTTATTTGTCCTATCTTTCCTTTTTGAGAGAATATACCCTGACTGTGGCAAAACCACTTCCTCTTTGATGGTAGTCCACTCTTCAGTTATAGTTTGTCATGCTACTTTTGTTCTCAGTCTATCTGGCCTAGCACCATGTTTTGTCCCATTGAAGATAGCTGCCTGTCAGCTAATAACTCTTAGCCTGGATTGACCAATGCTATTTTCCAATATCATCCTACACCTTATGATACAATGGTCAGTATCTGCTAAATATTCCCAAGAACTAAATCGAGTGGCGACTCTAATTCTCCTGAACATAATCTAGGTACACCTACCCCTCGCTACTCCTTACATTGCTGATTTCCCAGTCTCTATAAAGATAATTGAAGTCCATCATTATAATATAAAGACTGTGTGTTTTTCCTTTTGTGCTTTTTAAACTTGAAATGAGAAACACCTATTTTGAAGAACAAGCATCACTGCATGGTATGAAAGAAAATAATTTGATATTTAACACTGTACAGCTGTGGGTTTCAGTAGTGCTTGCCGATTAGACTAAAGTAGCACAGACAGAGCTTTGGTTGTCGACGTTCGTTCGACTAGTGACCATTTATGGATGACAAAGCCCTTTGGCCTGCCAATGACCACTGACCTCAGATAATTGAATAGCTTGGGCTGGAAACAAGAGAGAAGTGATCCGCTCAAGAACTGTCTCTCCGTTCTTTGCAAATAAAAAACCCACTTTAAACCTGAGGAAAATCAATTTATCTTTCCCTCAGCAGTTGCTGTGAGTTATGATGTTTTAATTGACGACAAAGAGATGTTTTATAGAAGTAAACCAGCCACCCTATGCCTCTCGCAACCAGTAGAAGCATTCTGAAAAGAATTGCTGATCAGAATGTTTCTGCTCAGCCATATTCTGAACCAATTCAACAAACCTTGACTGCAAGCGTGTACGCCCCTCCCCCAAGTCCCTCCTCCCTACCTTTTATCTTAGCCTGCTGGACAAACTTTCCTCATTCCTGAAGAAGGGCTTATGCCCGAAACGTCGATTCTCCTGTTCCCTGGATGCTGCCTGACCTGCTGCGCTTTTCCAGCAACACATTTTCAGCACAACAAATCTTGAGCAAAGACTACTGAACTGCTTTCCCAGGTTTCTCTCTGCCAGTTGTTTTTACCCTGTCTATGTCTGAATCTGTCTGTGTAGGAGGGATTGTATAATGGGGCTAGAGTTTTAATTTGTAGTGTTATATGTCAACAGTTTATCACTGCTTATCTATAGCTAGATTCTAATTACTTGACATAGTAATTCTTGTTAAGTACAGAAATGTGGTTCATGCTGTTTTTCAAGCTGGGACTGAAAATCAAGTAAATTATGGAATTTTGTTATTTATTTTAAAATCTTTACCATTTGTGATGAATCCAAGAATGGTGATGCTTGATTTCCAGTGCACTACCCAGTGAGTCATAATTACTCTCGGATAGTTACACCTCTTTGTGATTTCCTTGCATATTTGTTCTTCCTCATCTTTCTAGTGGGTGGTCTATATATTATCCCACATAATGTAACTGCAACCTTTTTATTCCTAGCTCTCACAAAGTTATTTCTGTTCTTGAACCCTTTGAAACACCCCCTTTCTCCAGTACAGCAATGCTCTCTCTAAACAAAAACAACACTCCTCCTTGTTCCTTGCCTTTCCTATATTTTTTTGGATATCTTATAACCAAGAATGTTTAACATTCAGCCAGCTCTGTTATTACCAAAACATCATAGTCCCACAAAGTAAATCGTGCCTGTAACCCCCCAATCTTATTAACATCTTAGTAACTTAGTCAACCAAGTATTTAAAACAAGGGTCAATAATTTATAGAAATATGAGGCATTACATTTTCCTCAAGTTATGTCAATGGGAAAGAAGTCTTTGCAAACATAAAATGGGGGATTGACAACTTTTAAAATTAATATTCATGATAAGCAAATATTTATCTTGGATTGTTTCATGAAATCTTAAAGTACAAAATGAGCTTATTGGTTTAAGAGCAATAATTGATATAATTGTTTCAAAATAGACATTAGTATGCAATAGAGGATCATGCTTTTAAAATGAATCAAATAGTATAACTATTTGTGAATTTTAAATGAATATTATAAAATGGATTTGGAGACAGCAGGGAAGGTGCAAAAACAGATGTGCAAGGATCACCAGATTGAGAGATTATAAGAATCAAGAAAGAACACACAGGCTAGAATTCTGTTCTTGTGAAAATAGAAGGCTAATGGGTGACCTGGTAGACATCTTGAAAACAATGATGGGTGTTGATTGGGTGTATGAAAGAAAACCTACAACCTAAGGCTTTCAAAAAAAGGTAGCAGCAGAGATAGTGATAGATTGGTTTTGATCTTTCACATTTCCCTAGATTCTAGAATTATTCCTGTAAACTGGAAAATTGCAAATGTAATCACACAAAGAAAGGAGGAAGAGAGAAAATGGAACTAAAGGCAATTTAGCTTGACATGCTCAAAAAATTGCTAAAAACCCATAATGTGGAATATATGACAGAACATACAAAATCACTGATAAGGCAGAATTAACATGGTGTTATGGAAGTAAAGTTTTCTTTGACAACTCTAGAATTATGCAATACAGAATAGGCTCTTCAACCCATTCAGTCTGCACTCTCAAAAAAAAGCTGCTATAAATCTATACTAGTCCCACTTTTAAGCAATTGGCCTATCGATTTGCATGTTATGACATTTCAAGTGGCCATTAAAATACCTTATAAAGGTTGTGAGATTACCCATCTCAATGGGCTTCCTAGGCAGCACATTCTAGACCATGACCACCTTCTGCATGGAAAACATCTTCTTTAAGCCCCTCTGGCTCCTG
Organism: Chiloscyllium plagiosum; assembly: GCF_037043375.1. Taxonomy (NCBI): domain Eukaryota; kingdom Metazoa; phylum Chordata; class Chondrichthyes; order Orectolobiformes; family Hemiscylliidae; genus Chiloscyllium; species Chiloscyllium plagiosum. The sequence goes on along the minus strand of NW_028270174.1, from coordinate 37,344,725 downwards.
CCTTTCAGTTTAATATTATACCCCTTTGTTATTGATCCTGTAACTAAGGGGAACAGCTGATTTGTATCAACTCTGTCCATGCCCCTCAATCTTATGCACTTCAATCAGGTCTCCACTCACCTTTCGCTGCTCTAAACAAACAAAAACTGAGCTTATCCAGCTGCTCTTCATAGCTAAACTGTTCCATCCCAAGCAACATCCTGGTGAATCTCCTCTGCACCCACTCCAAGGCAATCATGCCTTAAATATAATGTGGCCTAACGAAAGTCCTGTGCAGCTTCAACATAACCTCCCATAACTGAAAGGTGTGTCCTGTATGCCTTCCTAAGTATACTGTTAACCTGCCTTCAGGGATCTGTGGACAAGCAAGATCCAAGGTCCCTCTGTTTCTCTGAGCTTCCTCATGTCCTATTACTCACTAAGTACTCTCTTGTTACTACTTCCAAAGTGCATCACCTCACACATATCAGGGTTAAATTCCATCTGCCACTGATCTACCATCTGGCAAAACTGTATGTTCCCCTGTCACCCAAGACCTTTTTCCTCACTGTCAACCACCTAGCCAATATTTGTGTCATTTGAAAACTTGCTTATCATCCCCCTACATTCTCATCTATATAATTCATACACATTATGAACAATAAGAGTCTGAGCACTGATTCCTGTAGTATACCACTGGATGTAGGCCTCCAATCACAAACTGCCTTCTAACACCAACTCCATCTCCTACCACTAAATCGATTTGGATCCATCTTGTCAAGTTACCCTGGATCTCATATGCTTTTATCTTCTGTATCAGTCTCAAGTGAGGGGCCTTATCAAATCTTTGCTGAAATTTATATTAACTACATCAACTGTACTATCCTCATTAACACACCTGGTCATCTCCTTGAAAAATTCCATCAAGTTTGTTAGGCATGACTTCCCTCTGTCAAAGCCATTCTGACTATCTCTGATCAAATCTTCCCTCTCTAAATGGAGATTACTTATCTTCAGAATTTTTTTTCATTAGTTTCCCTACCATTGATGCAAGACTCCCTATTCGGTAATTCCTTGTTTAGCTCTCCAACCTTTCTTGAAAAGACAACCATATTAACTGTCTCCAGTTCTCTGGCAGCACTCCTGTGACCAAAAAGGAATTAAAAAATTGGATCTAAGCCTCCGTAATTTCCTCCATCATCTCACAGCAGCCTGGCATACAACTCATTTGAATCTGGGGTTTGCACTTATAAGCCTGCAAAACCTCCAACATCTCCACATTCCCTATGTCAAACTGCTCAAGAATCTCACAGTCCCTCTTCCCCATTTCTATGCCTACAGCCGCCGCATCCAAAAAGTAAGGCAGATTTGAAGTTCTCATTTTACACGCTACTAATGTCCTCTGGCTCCAAGCACAGATGGCCCTCTTTGTCCCTGATAGGCTGTACTCATTCCCTGATTATCCTCTTCTGCTCCAACACGGAATATCATTGGATTCTCTGTAATCTTAACTACCAGGGATTTTCCATGCCCCCTCTCTACTCTCCTAATTACCCATCCTTCCACCTACTCCCTGCACTTTCTATACTCCATAATGGCTCCCTTTGTACCTGTTAAAAGCATCCCTTATCCTTCTTATCTAGTCCTAGATATCCAGGGTTCTCTGGGCTTACTACTTCTACGTTTCACCCTAAAGGTGAACATACTGGGACAGTACTTTTGCCAATTCAATGCCCCGATACTATTTCAGATTCTGCTCAGGACAGTTAGTGTCAGGGTCCTCTTCCCATAAAGAATAACAAACCAAATTATGGCCAGCACACAAATGCCTTTCTGTCTTTCTGCCCTATTGTGGTTTACTTCTCAAATGGAATGAGACTGGCATGTATTACGGAAGTTGAAATTGAGTAGCACAACTATTACTGTTGAATTATGCAGGGAGGTATCCCAGACAGGTGAGTAGACAGTACAGGTGAATGCAGAATGGGGTAGCATGGGGTTTGGGGTCAGGTGAGGCAAGTACAGAAGATGTTCCAGGCAATAGTCAGATTTGGAGAGCATGAACCTTGGTGGGAGATGGATACAGTAGCCGAGATAAAGTGAGCATTAGGTATCAGAGAGAAGATGGTGGCACCTACGCCAGTGCAGTGGAGAAAAACATTGACTGTCTTCCTACACTGCTGGGCATTCTGCCAGACAGCTAAGACTGGTTTAAACCAGGTGGCAACTTCAGTCTTATGGCCCTGGGGGAAGAGGAAGGCCTGCATGTGCAATACTCCATCCAGCATGACCTCCAGGACTCTGTCCTCAAAATGTGCACAGTTTTTCTCCTGTCTGTCTTGTCCAGAACAAACACCTTGAACTACATAGGGCAGTGACAGACTGACAATGACTGTCTGGGTGCATGATAGGCTTCTATAGATAGCATAGGTGCAAGAGATGCTCGTGAATTCTGAAATCTCCATTGAGTGGTGAGCTGTTCAGAGAATGGTGCATGGTAAGAAAGGGCAGATATCAGATGTGAGAGTCGGCCTAGGGGCAAGGTAAGCAATTTGGTTAGATAAAGCAGGAGACCTCGTTAAGCTTGACATCAAAAATGTCTCCAAAAAAACTCAACGCAACTCAGACTTAGCCAAAAAAGGGTTAGATTCAGGCAAAGTTAATGTTTCAAGTCTAATATGCCTCTTCATTTATTCTTTGAAAACATGTTGTAAGTTCTGATGTGATGCTGTACTGCTTTTGAAAACTGAAACAATATCTTATGATGGAATATCTTCAGTCTCATATCTGAAATCAGTCATGAATTAGATTTGGCAGGTTGTTTCCTGCACACATACCAAAAGCTTAATTACATCACAAGATCATGATTGGCACATTTGCAGCTATAGATGTTTCAGAATAGAGAACAGAATCAAATAATTTAGGTTTTGCAGATAAGAGACAAAACATAATTGCCATTGTACTTTCCTTTCTGTGCATGTATGCACAAGTTGATGGATGCTGCCTGAAATCAGGAAAAGTCTGATAGATAAGTTGAATGACAGAAAGAAAACAAACTTCATGTTACATTTTCAATATTTATTGTTTTACATCAATAACTGAAAAGGAAGATCAGTCACTCACTTATTTTTAAACAGGTTTGCTCGTAGATTCACTGTAGTTTCTATATCATTAATGTTGCTTGTACTCCCGGAATTTATTTCAATTAATTACCTTCAAATTCAGCAGAGCCCAATAAAAATGACTTTTGCAGTTGGTCTCCAAAGGCCTAATTCACCACTACATAGGGATTGAATTCAATGAAAAATCTGGTCCTGTTTATCATTGCATTTTTAAACCATGGTACATATTTCATTGGTATATTAGATTACTATTCTGAAGATTTGTACTGCTTGGGAATATGGGAATGAGGCCTAATTAAGAAAAAAGGCACACATATCTTTTGCAGTTACTTATTCCACCTCTTCCATATGTGAAAATGATATTTTTTCAGCCGTTCATATCCTTTACTTTTAAAGGCATTTAGGTTGGTATTTGTCCAAAGAGGTGGTCCCATGACTTTGAAAAAATAGTTCCTTGAAAACCATCAATACCCATAGGTATTTCTAAGTGATTTTAAAGCAATGAAGGATTTTTTCTTGTCTATTACTGAGTTCCTTGGAGATTCAGTAGCCCATCTGAGGTTGCTCATTTCAAATTATTTTTGATTTTTAAAATTTCCCTTACGTAAGTGATAATGGGAATCATGTGAGTGATAAACCATTTCGAGACATGGAATTGACATAAATTGCACAGCATTCTTTGGTAATAAGAATGAGACACCTTTCCTGGTAAATATAGAAATTAAATGGAAAGATAGTGTTGCACTTCACATAAGGAATCAATTTTGATGAAATATTTGCTGAAGAGGAATTCTAGAGCCCTCATATTTGGCATGAAAATAGGACATCTTTAGAGAATTAACCAGTTCAAGTTTGAATTATCTTTTTGTCTGTCTTTGAACATTCAAAGATTGCAGAATAAGACATGAAATCTTGTGGAGACCATTCAGAGGATGGTTAAGAGTCAACCACATTGTGGTGGACTGGAACAATATATGAAAGGTAAAGTTACTATAGTCTTAGCAGACTATAGAGCAGATCTCTCATTAGAGAGAAGCAACTAATGGTGGTTTAACATGAAGGTCACTATACCGCAGGCAAGGGGAGAGGTTGAGAAGGAGAGTCTTCCATGATAACTCAGCTGGTGCAGGAATTAAACCGATGCCGTTGGTGCCATTCTGTGACGCAAACCAGCTGTTCGGCCAATTAACCCATAATCTCATATATTCTCTGGATAAGGATGACAAATCTCTTTCCCTAAAGAGTGAACTAGAATCATAGTTATGGATATGTACAGCACAAAAACAGACCCCTCAGTCCAACTTGTCCATGCCAACCAGATATCTTAAATTAATCTAGTCCCATTTGCTAGCACTTGGCTCTTATCTCTTTAAACTCTTCCTATTCAGATACCTTTCCTGATTCATTTTAAATGTTGTAATTATACCAGCCTCCACCACTTTCTCTGGCAGCTCATTCCATACTCTCACCATCATCTGCGTGAAAAAGTTACTCCTTAGGTCCCTTTTAAATCTTTCCCTCTCACTATATACTCTGCCTTCTAGTTCTGACCTCCCCCACCTCAGGGGAAAGACCTTGTCTATTTACCTTATCCATGTCCCTCATGATTTTATAAACCTCTACAAGTCACCTCTCAGATTCCGCTGCTCCAGGGAAAATTGCCCCAGATTATTCAGCCTTTCCCTATACCTCAAACACTCCAACCCCAGCAATATCCTTGTAAATCTTTTCGGAACCCTTTCAAATTTCATAACATCCTTCCAATAGCAGGAAGACCAGATTTGCATGCAATATTCCAATAGTAATCTAATCAATGTCCTGTACATCTGCAACATGACCTCAACTCATATACTCAATGCTCTGACCAATAAAGATAAGCATACCAAACTCCTCCTTCACTACCCTATCTACCTGAAATTCTATTTTCAAGGAAGTATAAACCTGTACTCCAAGGTCTCTTTGCACAGCAGGGCATTAAGTGTATACGTCCTGCTCTAGTTAGGAGTTTCATAGCTACTTTTATTGAACTTTTATTTCAAATTAATATTGCTTTAAAAAGAGGATGCAAATTCACAGATTACTAAGGTTTCATATGAACTGATGTTTCTGGATTATTAATCCAGTAATCTATTGCCAACACTACTGAACCTGTTCAGCTAAAGTAAAGGACCTTAATTTCCATAATTTATGAGATTCTCATCTGGTTCCAGTACCCCACTACAATGGTGATCAGTGGAAGAAGGATAATACATAATAATATTCTGTTTTAAAGATCCTAACATCCCATTCCCATTATTGAGGAGGAAGCAGTTAAATCAACCTTTCTCCAACTCTTTTAAATCCAAGTCCACTTTAGCGAAATGAGTCTAACTTCAAATTAACTCGGGGCTCAAAATCATTATAAAATTATTTTTAACCTTTTGAAGCAGTTTTTTAATTTGACTTGTGATGATCAATGTCAAGAAATAATTGTCGAATCCACATTTGTATACATCACACTTGATATTATACATGCCTATTTTTGTGTCTTTCTCAAACAATGTGAAATCTTTTGCATGGTTGTCAATCTCCATCCCTTCCTATGCTTCTCCACTGATGTTTAGTTGAATGTAACTGCTTTCACGTGGTTCCATTTGTACCTTTATAATTACAGCTAAATTATTACTTACAATGCTGTCTCATCAAGCTGCTGCACAATTAACATTGGCAATCCCCCATGGATATAACTACTTGATTCTGATCCTTGGAATGGTGAGATTGTCCTCTGGACAGAGATTGTGTGGTCAGGACCTATACTTCTAGAGTTTAAAAGAATGAGAGATGAGCCCTTTAAAATATACAAAATTATTAGAAGGCTTGACAGAATAAAGGCTGGACATTTTGCATGGGTGGGGTGAGGGTGCAAAACTAGGGTGCAGGGTGTCAAAATAAGTAGTGGACTATTTGGGGCTGAGATGAGGAGAATTTTCTTCAGTCAAAGGTGCTAAATCATTGGAACTCTCTGCCTCAGGGTAATTTGGATGCTAAGCCATTTAGTATGTCCCACATGAGACTTGGGCCCGCTCTGCCATTCAAAAAGATCGTGGCTGATCTGGTTTTAACCTCAATTCTACATTACTGCATACAGCCAATAATCTTTACTCTCCTTAGCAATAAAGAACTATCCATCTCTGCCTTAAAAATATTTAAAGATTCTGCATCCATTGTCTTTTGAGAAAGGGAATTCCAGAGACTCTCAACCTTCAAAGAAAATTTTATTCCACCTGTCTATCTTAAATGAGTCGCCCCTTATTTTTAAACTATGACCCCTAGTTCTAGATTCGCCCACAAGAGGAAGCATCATTTCCACATCCATTTGGTCAAGTCCTTTCAGAATCTTATGTTTCAATTGAGTCACCTCTGACTCTTCAAAACTTCAGAGAACACAGGCCTAGTCTGTCTAGCCTTTCCCCATAATGCAATCCACTTATTTCAGGTATTAGTCTAATTAAGCTTTTCTGAACTGCTTCCAACTGTATGGTAACAAGTACTGTATACAGTACTCAAGGTATAGCCTTGAGTATAGCCTCCCAACACATTTAAATCCCAGCAATAAAGCATAACATTCTATTAGCTTTCCTGATTACTTGCTGTACATGCATACAGGACATCCAGATCATGCACTAGGACACCCAGATCTCTCTGCATCTCCTAACTCAGCAACTTCTCACTATTTAGATAATATTCTTCTTTTTCAGCTTTTCTACTAATGCACAATTTCACACTTGCCCACATTATACTTTAACAACCCGATCGTTGCCCACTCACTTAGCTTACCTAGATCCCTTTTTAGGCTCATGACATCATCTCCAAACTCGCTTTTTACCTATCTTTGTGTCATCAACAAATTGAGCTCCCATCCCTTGGGTTCCTCCATCCAAGACATTTAGAGTAATTTTAAAGAGTTAAGGCCCCAGCATTGACCCCTCCTGACATCTGACTAGCCTGAAAAAGATTTATTTATACCCAATCTCTACTTCCTGTGAGCAAGCCAATCTACTATCCATGCCAATATGTACCCCAACACAATTAGTTTTTATTTTCTGTAATAACCTTGTTGATAGAGCACCTTATTTCAGAATGTTTTCTGGAAACCCAAGCACAATGCACCTACTTTGTCCACAGCACAAGTAACTTCTCCAATAAGTTACTTAAACATGTTTTCTCCTTGTCAAAACCACATTGCCTCTCCCTGGAAGGAATTGGAGAAGCTCACAAATGGCACATCTACTTTTGATCTGGTGGCAAGTGCTCTTGAAAACCACTTTGGAGTAAAGAAAAATGTGTTGCTGAATTGTTCCAGAAGCAGAGACATAGAGTTATATAGCATGGAAAAACATCTTCTTCACTATCCTACCTACCTGCGACTCCACTTCCAATGAACCATTCCTTAATATACCCTCGTGTTTTACCATTTGTGATGATATCAGGGCAGGCAGCATCCGAGTAGCAGGAGAATCGACGTTTCAGGCAGAAGGGCTGATGCCTGAAAAGTCGATTCTCCTGCTCCTTGGATATTGCCTGACCTGCTGTGCTTTTCCAGCGCCACACTCTTGACTCAGATTTCCAGTATCTGCAGTCCTCACTTTCTCCCATTTGTGATGATACATATATGTTGCACTTCAGTTTCATGAAGAGACTTGTCCATGTGTTAAACCAATTACATCCTCTTTTTCTGCAATCTATTTATCTTTGAAAATGATTCCTTTTGAAGGAACACTGTACTTTTTTTACTCAGTTTGGATATGGCATTGTGAATCAATGGGCACTTCCACATTATGGCATGGAATTTAATGTATTTGATGTTAACGTATTTAATATACCTTATTATTTCATAAATTCACGATTGATAACTATGAGGTGCTGCATTTTGGAAAGGAAAATCAGGGAAGGACTTATACACTTAATGGTAAGATCCTGAGGAAGGTTGCTGAACAAGCAGACCTTGAAGGACCAATTCCACCTTCTGGAAATACCTACCAAACGTGTTGTCAGAGATATGGCTCGAGGCTGGGGCTGATCAGCCACACAAGGACCAGAGGTTCCATGACCAGTGAAATAGAATTTCCTACGTGGTCATACATACTCATTACTAAGTGATCATCAACAATGACAATGAAACCCACCTGGTTCAGGAATGTCCTTTAGGGAAGGAAACTGCCTTCCTTTTGTAATCTAGCTAACATATGACTCCAGTCCCACAGCACTGTGATTGACTCTTAACTGCCCACCGGGCAACTAGGGATGGCAATAAGTGCTGGCCCAACCAGTAACACCCACATCCTACAAATAAAAACAACTATAATCAAATGGTAGCACAGAACAATTCAACAGGGTAATAAAGGGCAGTCTGAGAGTTAGATTCATAGAATCAAAGAATCCCTGCAGTGTGGAAAAAGGCCCTTCAGCCCAACAAGTCCAAACCAACCCTCCAAAGCGTAACCCACCCAGCCCATTCCCCATTCCGTACGTTTACCCCTGACTAATGTATGTAACCTACATACCTTTGAACACTATGGGCAATTTAGCACAGCCAATTCACCTAACCTGCTCATCTTTGAACTGTGAGGGGGGAACAGGAGCACCCGGAGGAAACCCACACAGATACGGGAGAATGTGCAAATCCACACAGATAATCGCCCAAGGCGAGAATTGAACCCAGGTCCCTGAGGATTTGAGAGCAAAATATTTGAACAATCTGTTCATATTCTACTTTGCACATATTGATTCATTCTATACACTCTGATTGGAAAGATCACAGACGTGTGATAGATCATAACATTTGTATATTACTGACCATTTTAAGCCACCATTGCCAAGCAGAAGAAATCGCAAAGTGATGAGGCAAAGCAAAAGCAAATAATATATTCTGCACAATATGACATAATGTGCTCCTCTTTTTAGAGCATTTCTTATCATGTGTAGTACTGTAGTCATGTTAGTGCATACATAGGGCTGAAAACATTGGCCTTTCCAAAGCATGCTCAGATAACTTGACAGGAAAGCAGTGCAAGGTTCAAAAATGGAGCTGTAACTTGATATGCTAGGATGTTGCTCATTTCTGTGTTGGTGTATAGGAGCAGCTTCCTTCAGTTTCAGACAAAGTTATCAGCATCAGAAGGTATGTAGCTATGGGTGGAGATTCAAAGACTTGAATTTCCTTTGTCCATCTTCTAAGAATCAGCCAGTGTGTTGGCATGCCCTATGAAATCAGATGCATTGCCTGCCAGCGAGCATTTATGAATTCCACGGAGGGGGTTTAGGTTTGGTTTGCAAATTAAGCCATTTAGATTTTTAAAATGTTCAAGAGTTGAATGGAGCAACACAGGCATGTGTCTGAGGGTTGGTACTAACTGACATACAACGTGAATGGTGTCCAATGCCATGTTTTGGCCCCCACCTACTGGCAGGCACCTGAGTTATGCTTTGAAATGGTATGAGGCTCCAGCCATGTGACCTAATTAGAAAATCCTCTCCTGGCCCTATATTAGTTGTGAATTTTCAGGGCCATAAAATGTCTTTCATCTTGCATGCCTTTGTCACACTCCAGATGTCATACTTTGTTTTACATCTGTAAATCTTGAAAAAGAAAGAAAAAATGCCAGAGATTTCACACTTTTGTTTTCTCTGACCCAGAGCTTGAAATTTATGAGCAATTTACTGACCTACAATTGTCATCAGGAATTTATAGTTGCAATTGTTGGATTCTAACAGAGAAAAGAGAAGTACTACCCTTATAAGGACAGCTCGGCTTAATAGAGAAACACAAACTATCCATGACCAATTGAATTGAAGATCTATTTGTACATTTATTTACTATGGAAAAAAATGTTAAATACAGATTTTAAAGATTGTTCAATGGTGCTGCTCTTGAGAAGCAAGAAGACCTTAAATATTTGCGTACAGGATTCCTAAATGCATTTTCAAGGTTGCTGTTTTGTAGTATATTCATTGAAGCAAAAGTAAAGACGCAGGTTTTGTGGGCTTCATCAATTTCAAGGACGGCTTTCAGATCTCTCAATATCGCATTTATTTATTAACATTAATAATACAAACAATTGTCATGACCTCAATCATGTCATTTCCAGTTCAGTGATAACTCAAAAAATTAAACATTTGCTGAGTAAACTGAAGTATATGATAGGGAAGTGATGAATGTTCTTTGGCTTGGAATGAGAGTAACAGTTCAAACTAATTGTTTGACATAGGCACATCACTGTACTGATCATTATTTGAATTCACTAATATATCACATCTCTGGAACAGGTGGTGCTTGAACCTAGACTTGGTCAGAAGATAAGGGCACAACTACAATACAAGAGCTCATCTAATTGTATTGTAAGTTTGTGTTAACTCAATTATGCACATCAACCATAAACTTAAATCATTTCAAACAACCAAAGCCTCGACACAATTCAGGCATTCTTAAACAGCAAGCCAATTGCTGACCAGTGAAGTTAGAGCTCAACTGAATCTGATGGGCCTACTCAATGCAAAATTTTAGCATTCCCAGATTTTATTTTCTGTTTGTTCTTCTCGCCTGTTTTGAACGATTTGGTTGTTGCTGATATGGCAGTGAACTCTTTGGGGTTTTTGAATATTCAGGTATTTGTGTATTTCTTCTGTGTTTATTCCAAAATTGCAGCAGAAGATCAGTCAACTTCTATAGATATCATTATGTTTGGCATGAGATCAGGAAACTCACTTTTAAGGATTTACAAGAGTGGTGAAAGAAATATGTGAGCATGCACAGCAAGAAAGCTTTGGCAGGCACTGTCTTTCCTAAAAGAAGGATGATGGGTGAAATAATACAAGATCTCTCTATTATAGCAAAATTGGAGAAAATCCCTAAAATTTAGAAGTCCTTTCTCCTAATGTATTATTTCTGATTTTGGTGACGGCATGTTTGGGAATTGCCTCGGCTTTGTTTATGGATTATCTCCATTTAAATCCCATTTTGATGTCCCCACTGTCTGAAACATAGAATGGAAAAAGCAGATCAGATCAGAGAGGATCTGTTTGAGTCAATATATTTTAGATGGCATTTGGAGAATTGAGGCAACTGAGGACATGAATCCATATGAACATATCAGGAATAGTGGGGTATTGGACAGGTGCCTGGGGAGAGGAATGTCAGTGGCTTTGGCAGTGTAAGGTACACTGGAAGGGTGTAAGTGGCTTGCGAGATATTTACTGCACTGGCTGTAATTTCGCAAAACTCACGCAAGCCCCTTATATTAAGACCCGAGGATGAAATCCATCAGGACCCAAACATTTGTCAGCCCATAGCTATAACAATTTACTGAGTACCACTTCTCCAGTGATTTATTTTCCAGAGTTCCTTCCTATCTTTCATTTCCTGATTTTTCTCTGCTGCTGGCATGATACTTGTATCCCCCATAGCGAAGGCTGTAAGTTACCTAACAATTCTTTCTTTTCCATTATTAATTCTCCAGTATGATTTTCTCAAGGACCAATCCATACATTATTCACATTGTATCTATTCTATTTTTTTTCTCAGATATCCCCTTAAATTCCTGCCACTGCATCTCTATTGACTGACCCTTTAATTTGTCGATTCATTCAGCCAGCTCTGCCTTGCCATTATTTAAAATTAAAAGTTGTTCTTATTTAAATTTTAAGAAATTGCCTTAGACCCATTTCTCTCTACTTCAGCCTGAATGTAATGATTGCCATGTTGTGAAGTTGGTAGCATTAGCACCAGGGATATGCAAAGCAGACAGTGACATCAATCAATACCAAATGCTGATTTGACATCTAACATGTGACTTTGGAACTCACGTTTTGAGCTTACCATCTCTTTTTGAACTTGTGTTCAGCTCCAATGGCACTATTAAAAGGATGAGGTCAAAAGTCACATGACACCAGGTTCCAGTCCAAAAGATTTGTTTGAATTTGAATTGTTGCTCCTTCATCGGGTGAAGTAAAGAGAGCTCTCAAGCACAGACTTTATATTCAGAGAGATCAAAAGTTTATACAAATGGTATGAGTGGAGAGTTGACAGGCCAAGTATTAGGTTTCTGAAGTTGATCAAGAGTGTCAGACGGTGTGAGTAAAGTGTCAACAGCTGAATAATAAGTGAAGGGATGACCTACGATCTGATCAATTGAGGTAGAAAAATAATTACAAAAAATTAAAAGTAAGGTGATGCCGGAGACAAGCCAAATAACTAGAATAACATGCCAGGTATAAGAGTCGCATGCTGAGGGTCTAACCAAAGTAACAATTAATCTAAAACTGTACAAACTAATTAATGTAGAGATATTATAACAAGGTTATCAAGATGATGGTGTCAAAATAGGACAGTAAATGACGTGCTGCCCTTCAAAGTAAGTGGATTTGACTACAGAAGCAGACAATTCTTGCTGACTTACCCTGCAACCGCAAGAAATGCAAAACTTGCGACCACACCTCCCCCCTTACTTCCCTCCAAGGCCCCAAGGGATCCTTCCATATCCGCCACAAATTCATCTGCACCTCCACACACATCATTTACTGCATCTGCTGCACCCGATGTGGCCTCCTCTATATTGGGGAGACAGGCCGCCTACTTGTAGAACGTTTCAGAGAACACCTCTGGGACACCCACACCAACCAACCCAACCATCCCGTGGCTCAACACTTCAACTCCCCCTCCCACTCCATCAAGGACATGCAGGTCCTTGGACTCCTCCATCGCCAGACCATAACAACACGACGGCTGGAGGAAGAGCGCCTCATCTTCCGCCTAGGAACCCTCCAACCACAAGGGATGAACTCAGATTTCTCCAGTTTCCTCATTTTCCCTCCTCCCACCTTGTCTCAGTCCCAACCCTCGAACTCAGCACCACCTTCCTAACCTGCAATCTTCTTCCTGACCTCTCCGTGCCCATCCCCACTCCGGCCTATCACCCTCACCTTATCACCCTCCCCTTAACCTCCTTCCACCTATCGCATTTTCAATGCCCCTCCCCCAAGTCCCTCCTCCCTATCTTTTATCTGAGCCTGCTGGGCACACTTTCCTCATTCCTGAAGAAGGGCTCATGCCCGAAACGTCGATTCTCCTGCTCCTTGGATGCTGCCTGACCTGCTGCGCTTTTCCAGCAACACACTTTCAGCCAAGGTCTAAGTGAGACCATGTATAGAATATTGTATGAAGTTTTGGTCTCCTTATCTGAGGAAGGATATTCTTGCTATCGAAGAAATACAGTAATGGTTCATCAAGTTGATTCCTAGAATGTTGGGACCAACATATAAGGAGGTTGAATTGGCTAGGATTATGTTCACTGAAGTTCAGAAAAATGAGAGGGGGGAGTCTCATTGTAGTCTAAAATTCTAATAGAATTACACAGGTTAGCTGTAGGAAAGACATTCTTGATAATGGGGGAGTCCAGAACCAGGGCCATAGTCTAAGAATACATGGTAAACCACTTAGGACTGAGATGAGGAGAAATTTCTTCACCCAGAGAGTGGTAAGCATGTGGAATTTGTGACCATGGAAAATAGTCGAGGCCAGAGTGGATATTGCACTTTGGGCTAAAGTGATCAAAGGATATGAGGGAAAAGCAGGAACTGGCTATTGATCAGCAGTGATCATAATAACTAGTGGAGTAGGCTGAAAGGACCTATGTTTTAATTTGTGCTCTCAAGTCATCTACTAAAGCTCCTTGAATTAAAATAAATTCCATACAAATTTGTCAAGCTCCCTTGTGCCTTAACTTGCCTATAATTTCTATGAAGGGCTTATGCCCGAAATGTCAATTCTCCTGCTCCTTGGATGCCTGACCTGCTGTGCTTTTCCAGCACCACACTTTTCGACTCTGATCTCCAGCATTTTCAGTCCTCACTTTCTCATCTAATTTCTATGCCTATGTCCTTGGAAATGTCCACTCAATCTACTTCTTGATACTGCAAGCAGGCATCGTGGGACAACAAAGCCAGCAAAATGCAGAAAGTGCATCCTTCCAGTGTACCTTACACAGCCCTGTGCATGATCATTAGCTCCTCCTCATAATTTTAAATTGTCTTCAGTGAGTTTGATGGTCAGGCACAAATTCCATTCTGATGTTTTTCGGCTGTGAAAACTCTCAGAATTAAAAGCCATATAAATATTGGGTCGGGCAAAGGCTAAGTCATTGCAGCTGTTAAAAAGGAAATACTTAGGGTCAATAGTTAATTGCCAAGAGATAATTGCTCAACTATCATAGGTTTGTAATCGAGCCCAGTGTTCAGGAATGGGCTATGGCAGGACGTCAGGATGTAAAATACGGTTTTAACCTGTTGCTATTGGTTATTCTATGGTGAGAACAGTTAAAATTAACCTTGTTGTGATTATATATGATTACATAACCCATGGTATTTCTTAAAATAAGTGCACAGAATAAAGCTGGGAGATTCTGCACAGCTGGAATTATAACACACCATTTATGCCTTCTGAAATAGCATGAGAGAAAGTGGGCATAGCAACTTATAATGAGAAGAACTGACCTGTGTGAGAAGGACTGTGGTGACAGGAGATAAAAAGGAACAGCATAGAAACAAACCCTTCAGTCCAACTTGGCCATGCCGACCAGTTATCTTAAATAAATTAGTCCCATTTGCCAGCATTTGGCCTATATCCCTCTAAACCCTTCCTATTCATATACCCATTCAGATGCCTTTTAAATGTTGCAATTGTACCAGCCTCCACCACTTCCTCTGGCAGCTCATTCCATACGTGCATAACTCTCTATGTGAAAAAATCTACCCCTCCGATCTCTTTTAAATCTTTCCCCCCCTCATCTTAAACCTATGCCCTGTAGTTTTGGACTCTCCCCACCCCAGAGAAAAAACCTTGTCTATTACTGTATCCATGCCCCTCATGATATTATAAACCTCTAAAAGGTCACCATACAGTATTGGTGAGGCTTGACATAGAGTACTGTCTACTGATTCCACCCCAGTAGTATGAAAAAAAGTGTGCTGGCATTGGAGACAGTTTAAAACAAAATCACTTGATTGAATCATCAAGAATGGCTAAACAGGTCAGATGTTTTTTCATTAGAGTCTAAACAAATGAGGGGTGATTATATTGAAACAGACAATATTCTGAGGGGTCTTAACAGGGTAGATGTTGAGAAGTTTCCACTTGTGGTGGAATCTCAAATCTCAGCATAGTTATAGAATAAGGGAATACTCATTTGTGGGCGGCACGGTGGCCCAGTGGTTAGCACTGCTGCCTTACAGTGCCAGAGACCCGGGTTCAATTCCCTCCTCAGGCGACTGACTGTGTGGAGTTTGCATGTTCTCCCCGTGTCTGCGTGGGTTTCCTCTGGGTGCTCCGGTTTCCTCCCACAGTCCAAAGATGTGCAGGTCAGGTGAATTGGCCATACTAAATTGCCCATAGTGTTAGGTAAGGGGTAAATGTAGGGGTATGGGTGGGTTTCGCTTCGGCGGGTCGGTGTGGACTTGTTGGGCCGAAGGGCCTGTATGAAGGAATTTCTTCCCCTAGAGGGTAGTGAATGTAAGAAATTTGCTACCCAGAGAGTTGTGGGGGCTAGATAGAGTCATAGAGATGTACAGCACGGAAACAGACCCTTCGGTCCAACCTGTCCATGCCGACCAGATATCCCAACCCAATCTAGTCCCACCTGCCAGCACCTGCCCCATATCCCTCAAAACCCTTCCTATTCATATATCCATCCAAAAGCCTCTTAAATGCTGCAATTGTACCAGCCTCCACCACTTCCTCTGGCAGCTGAAAACGTTGCCCCTGAGGTCTCTTTTATATCTTTCCCCTCTCACCCGAAACGTATGCCCTCTAGTTCTGGACTCCCCGACCCCAAAGAAAAGACTTTGCCTATTTACCCTATCCATAATTTAGATGTTTGAAGTACTGCAGAGTTGAGGCTAAGATGAGCTGGCATAAAGGAGGAGTTGAGGCCTGGGCTCTGAGATATGATGAGTTATGATCCTATATAACGCTGGAGAAGGCTTGAGGGACCAAATGGCATACTCCTGCTCCTATTTCCTATGTTCGTATGATAAACTGAAAGAAAAAGCAGAAATGGTTAACTTTCAGGATTCCGTTGTGAACTTTCATGAGAATGGTTTTACCTAATTCATGTCCTTACAAATTGCTTTAATTTCTTGACTTCAACCCAGTTTGAAACCTACACTCGTTGGAAAGATTCCTAGAAAACACAAATATAAACTTGATTACAATAGTGCAATAAGATGAATAAACCTGAAAATGTGTATCGTGGTATATATGATCATTTTAGTCAGACATAGGAATTTCATTCAAAGTGATTTTTAAAATCCTTAAGCAGTTCAGTCCAGTTTGAATTGCCACCATATGGTCAGTTCCCCTGCACCATTGAAGCAGTCCAAGATTCTGTACAGAGCTGCTGGTGTTAATTTCATTGCCCTTGTAAACCCAATTATAAGCCTCCTTCACAATGTATGCTTAAATGATTTGTTTGCTGCCATTTGAATGGGCATCCTTCCTGGTATTGTGGCCAAATCAATGTTACTTTAACAAATGAAGCACTAAATTGCTGATTTTAAACAATCGCAGGAGAATACCTCACTGATAGACCATGTCCATATGGAAGTTATCTGTCTCTGATTTCACGTGCTTCTGCATTAAATCCTCTGCTTGGTCAGCTTTTTTGTCTGAGACTTTGAGTACATCAATGGAATGACATCCTTCAGTAGGCCAGGATTTTCTGTTTGAAGTATGGCAGTGGCATCGCAGTTGCCATCACTTCCGCCATGGCCTGTAACAGGTTTTCTGGCACAATCGTCCACTCTTCAGCATAACGTCAGGAGCTATCGCTCTGCATGTGATGCTAAACTCCACCACTGGGACCCTTAACCCTCTTCTGCCAACTCTCACCTACTGTTGGGTACCTTTGTGATCATGGGCCGTAGGTCGATTAGCTCCCATCTCTCCATGGTGATGCTGATCAATGAAGAGTTTTCGGCCTCTGATTGACCAGAAGGTTTTGGCAGGCAGGATTCAACGGGTGTGAAACAATTTGGGCATCCTAATGTGAAATGTATTTTATAAATTTAATTTCTTTCTACTCTGGATTATTTTTCTGTCCTGTCGTTTGCTCATTTTCTCATTCAGGCTGAGATCATGAAAAACCGCCTAATTGCTTTTCACTTCAATAGAAATTATGACTTGCAACTTGTGGTTTGCAATGAGCTCCTGCAGTTTCTCCTTCCCAACCCAAACCAGCAATATGTCTAATTGCTCCTTTGACTATACTATCATTCACATAGAGCAGAAGTTTTTGTTATACAAGTGTTACTCTACAGTAAGAAATCACGCTAGTGAATTAAACCAAATTCATCACTGTAACCTCAACTTATATATTTACTTTTCAAAGAAGTGTGGCTCCTCACATGATTTTTCAAAGCAGAAATGTCATTGTAGTGTTAAATCTGACAGCAATGCCTACTGAAAATAGTGGGTTTAGTATACGAACATCATGGCTCGTAACCATCTATTTTCTGATAGTGTAGCCACTGGATCTGGTTTCTGCAGGGAATGTTGGACATTCATGAATTGATGTGTACACTGAGTTATTAATGATGAATTACAAAAATCTAATTCTAGGCAGTGAGGTAACTCTGTAAAACACATGACCACTTCTAGTGACACATGGACAGCAAAAATTCCCACTAAACAAGCTCCCAAAGCATAATCACCAACACTTTGGACGTTCATCTTCAGAATCAGAAATCCATAAAGCCAGAATTTCACAGTCAGATTCTGAACGATTGGAGAACTACTTACTAGATTAATAACAGTCATCCAATAAATCCAGTGCCAGATAACATCCAGCTGGGATATAAATAAAAAGAATTTTATTAATGTGTTGGTGCCTCCACTGATTTTAATTGGTCATGTTTTATTCACAATATTTCTCTTGGTGGACTTTCCCTTTTTCCCTCTGAAATATCTTTGGTGCTATGGAGGAGAAATAGGGACAAACACAGAACGTAAAATAGAAAAAGGCTGTGGAGTGTGGAGCAGAGGAAAGATGCAAATTTGCCGCAGGGAGAAGGAGAGCCTGGAATATGGTTATCGAGTGAACCAAGAACAGAAAAACAGAACACTGGTGAAAAGAAAATGTCTGGAAGAGAGAAAGCATAGTGGGCAGAGAAAGGAAATCATCAGAGAGAAAGAGTCTCTCACAAAAGGAGAGAGACAACCTAGTGCAGAGAGAGAGAACCTGGAGCTGGTTGAATACTTGAAGCTGAGTGTAAAATAATTCAGTGCAGGGAGTGAAAACCTGGAGAACAGTATAAAAAGATGAAGTTAGAACATGGGGAGAGGAATACATTGACAAAATAGAATCCATATTTTCAAGCAGTAAACAGCTAAAAACTCTATTCAACACCTGGAAACTGGTGCTATTTTGATGTAATTCTAAGGATCAAATGAATGCAGTTGAAAGTAGAATGCAAATTGCACCCTATTTCCAGTGAAACAGGAGTCTGTCCAACACTAAAATGATTGACATTTTACTTGAAATTTTAAAAGTGAAGATCATAGTGTTGGCAGTAAACCAATGTTTTGCTCCAAATGTGTACAGTATGACACCCAAAAACACAAATCATGAAAATTTGGTTGTTCGCTAGATTTTTAATTCTAAAAATATTGCAGAACAGTTTTTGCACATGAGTAATAAGCAAAAATTGAAATTTGGCATTTCTCACTATTACAAAAAACCCAAACAATTATACAAAACTATTTGCATTCATTTGAGACAAACAGAGGGTCTGATAACTGAATGGACCCCCATTGTACTTTAAATAGTGTTTCCCCATCACACTTTGACTTTGGAACGTGCCAGTCGGGGTCAACGCTTTGCTCTGGAAGACCAACAAGTTCCAAGCAGACCAAAGAGCATCTTTACTGAGTTGATGGTCCTCTACGCACAGTCACTGTTTATCTCAGTGTGCATCCCAGTGGACATCCCATAGAACATAGAATCCTACGTTACAGAGCTGCTCAGGACGAACTGCAACAAAACCTAATCCATCCCTCTCTCAAACTTCTTTGCAAAGACACATTCCAGAAGGAGGTGTGTGACAGTCTGAACTCCATCTCTTTCCACGCAGCTGCTTTGAGTGCAGCATGAGGTGGTGGAGAGAGTCCGGTTGTACATGAAAGATCTCACAGGTAGTGTCCATCTCACACCAGCCAAGTGATGTCTTGGTACTTGTTGCAAAGTTCTGATGATAATAACTTTGCCAAATAACTTTGACGTTCTGCTCAGGGAACCATCCAATAGGATCAACTCTCTTTTTTTTCCTGCAGGATTCCAAGAATGCTCCATGCTGACCACTTCCTGATGGACTTGTGGTGAAAGGTGCTTTTCTTTACAAATGTTTCCATAAGGGACAGGTGATACGGAACAGTCCAACTATTCAGAGCATATAGCAGTGTGAAGGCCAGACCTATCCTTCATAACACTGGGGATAGGTAAAACCTCAATATGTGATGAGACTTGGTGTTTGCGTACCAAGGGTGCATGTGCACGTTGATGCAGCTTTACAAAAAAATGGACATCAGGATGGGGCTGCATCCTTCTCCACACCTCACAATCCACAATGCACCAACCACATCCCCTCCTCCCATCCCCCGTTCCCCCCACACAACCCCCCCCCCAACCCACCGGGCCTCCAATCCAGAGCTTTATACATGGTGTCCCTTTGGACCTGGTCCATCTTGCTTTCTATATTATTAAATAGAGAAGCTGGGCACTTCAGAAAGCTCGTCCTAATGTTATTTCCAAGCATAACTGTATGACTTTTAAGTTGCATTTTCCAAGACCTGTGACAACGGTAAATTGTATGTAATTCAAGTCTAAGATGCTCAGGCCTCCAGCTCTGGTATGTCACCTTGACCCTGGGTTTTTTTTTGTGAAAAGCACTGTTGAAATTTGTGGCATTTGAAGATGATCAACAAGTTCTCTCTTTCACAATGCTGGCTAATTTTTTTGTATAAGAATTCCAGATTTCTCCCTGCTTAGAATCATGCACTCACACTGAGCACCTCATAGCGAGTCAGGTACATCGGGTAGTGCAAGACAGTCTGCTTTTCATTCTCAAAGTCAGCAGAAAACATGATTTAGTGCTGAGAAAACCAGACAACTGTCATTTGCTTATCAGATTCCTTGTGTCTCTCACTATGCTGTGTTGTTAATGACAGCACATCAGCTGTTAGAATGTTATGTGTTGGAGTATTCAGGTCACCTAGTGCTATAAAACATGATATGGTCATTATTCATCACTGGAGCTAAAACTTTCTGTTCCTGAAACAGTACCAACGTGGTTCAATTAGAAGATCTGCCACTATGAAATCAGGGTTACTTGATGATGATTATTCTAACTGGGCAATAAATGTGACCATGAAGAGTGAAGATGTCTCTTGTGATGCACTAATACTGTTCCTATCTCGAGGCCTGGAGACCCAAATTTCTCTTCCTATATGATCAACAATGCCCTCCTGCGCATCTCCTACACTTCCCGCACACCTCCGCCATCGAGCCCCACCCCTCCAACCACAACAAGGATAGACCCTCCCCTGGTCCACACCCTAATCTCCAGATACAACTCATTATTCTCTGCCATTCCGCCACCAACAGTCAGACCTCACCACCAAGGATTTCTTTCCCTCCCCACCCCTATCTGCATTCCGAGGAGACCATTCCTTCCACAACTCCCTTGTTAGGTCCACGTACCCCCACCAACCCACCCTCCACACCTGGCACCTTCCCTTGCTGCAGCAAGAGATCTAAAGCCTGCACCCACAAACTTGAAAATACAACCATCTCTTTGCTTCTTTCAAAGTTATTTCCCTCTTTCCATAACTGAAGTGTGTGGCTCAGCACTTGTTACCCCTGGTGTTTACCCTGCCATGGAATCTGTTTTGAGCCTGTCCTACTATTAGTTGTTAAATAATAATACAAATGTAGGTGTAATAAATTACTGAATTAGTCCAGTGCTCATAGTTCAAACTCTTGAATCTTTCTGTGCCACATCTATCCTGCATTACATCACATTTATCTTCCAGCTTCTGCTGAACGCATCTTGCAATCAATTCACCAACATCACAAATGGATTAAAAATAACTAGTATCTTAGTCATGGTTTAAAAAACACATTAATCAGCCTAACAAAAAGGATTGCTATAATCACATGCAGTAACCTTCCAGAAGCTTCTCAGAAGTCAAAAACTGCCAACCAACATTTCCTGTACCTTCTGATGGAACTGAATGCTAACTATTTTCTTATACACTGCCCCAGATACACAGAAGTCTCCAAGGAAGAGAAATGCTCTACATAATAGAATTGCAAGTTACATCAATCCCATAAAAAGTGTGCCAATCACTTTCCACTTAATCTCTGATATACATAGACACTTGACTAGCCTTTGCCTCCATGACAACTGTTGATCCTTGCACACCCACCTCTCAAGAGAGACTTGGTCACATTACTCCCACAGTACTGAATCCAACTACCATCTAACCATACAATTTTGACGAGAGTTAGGGGAGCAATGCTGTTGCATCAACCTCTCCTGATGATATCGACACTGCTAACTCCAGGATACAAAAGGAAATCCTCTGGCTTGTACAATAGTCAAAAAATTGCATTGGTGTGATTAGATTAGATTACATTACAGTGTGGAAACAGGCCCTTCGGCCCAACAAGTCCACACCGACCCGCCGAAGCGAAACCCACCCATACCCCTACATTTACCCCTTACCTAACACTACGGGCAATTTAGCATGGCCAATTCACCTGACCCTGCACATCTTTTGGACTGTGGGAGGAAACCGGAGCACCCGGAGGAAACCCACGCAGACACGGGGAGAACGTGCAAACTCCACACAGTCAGTCGCCTGAGGCAGGAATTGAACCCGGGTCTCAGGCGCTGTGAGGCAGCAGTGATTAGATTAGATTACTTACAGTGTGGAAACAGGCCCTTCGGCCCAACAAGTCCACACCGACCCGCCGAAGCGCAACCCACCCATACCCCTACCTTTACCCCTTTAACCTAACACTACGGGCAATTTAGCATGGCCAATTCACCTGACCCGCACATCTTTGGACTGTGGGAGGAAACCGGAGCACCCGGAGGAAACCCACGCAGACACGGGGAGAATGTGCAAACTCCACACAGTCAGTCGCCTGAGTCGGGAATTGAACCCGGGTCTACAGGCGCTGTGAGGCAGCAGTGCTAACCACTGTGCCACCGTGCCGCCCACGGTGTGCTCTGCAAGTAAATCTTTTTTTCATCGTAACAGTGAAGCAGAAGTTACATTTCATCAATATTCCTCAACATATCTTTGAGAATTTTTAAAAAGGAGGAATAGTCTACAATCGCAGAACAGCTGCATAGCCACTCATTGATCCCCACAGAGGACTTCCAGACTGCTAACTCCAGCTTTGGACTCAACCGTAAAAGGATAGACATTGGTAAACAGGTATCCCTTGGTTTCTTTCTATTTAAATCTAGAATGAGGGGTCATAGTTTTATGCCAAGGGGTGGCGCATATATAAACCAGAGATGAAGAGGAATTTCCTCTCTCAAATGGTCATGAACCTGTGGAATTCACTACGGGAGAAAGTGAGGACTGCAGATGCTGGAGATCAGAACTGAAAATGTGTTGCTGGAAAAGCCAGCAGGTCAGGCAGCATCCAAGGAACAGGATAATCGATGTTTCGGGCATAAGCCTGAAGAAGGACTTATGCCCGAAACGTCGATTCTCCTGTTCCTTGGATGCTGCCTGACCTGCTGCGCTTTTCCAGCAACACATTTTCAGCTGTGGAATTCACTACCCCAAGGTGCGATGGATGTTGGGACACTGAATAAATTTACGGAGTAATTAGCAAGATTTGTAATTAGTAATGGGTTAAAGGTGATGGGCAGGAAAATAGAGTTATGGAAAAGGTAAGATCGTCCATAATCATATGAAATGGCAGAGCAGGCTTTAGAGCCCACTTCGACACCTTATGTTCTCAGGTTGTTGCTAATTGATTGACTTCCTTGTCCTTTTCAATTTGATTTCTCCTCTTCTATGTTTACGAGTATGCCTTGTTGGAATGTATTGCCCCCGCCTACTTCAAAGAATGTATGAAGTAGACCCTACTTCTGGGTTTAACTGCAGTGGTGTGATTGTGGTCATTAAATAGTTAGAATCCACAAGCAGCGGAGTGGTAGACAGAGTAAATTTCAACCTCACTTTTTAAAAGGAGAGAAATTAAATTACAATTTGCTTGTGGATAGCTGGTGAGTATGAGGTAACAGATTTGTTTCAAAACTCGCCATTTGTCTGAAACAAAAATTAAGGTTTCACATTCAGGTTGGATCCAATAAAACAAGCCAAAAATTTGACGAAACTGCATGAAATTTGACAGAAGTCCAAATATAAGAAACAAGCTGAAATAAAGCAATTGAAAGTCAAAAGGGTAAAATTGGATCCCAGAAATGATTTGTAAAATGAAATAATCAGTTGCAACAGAAGATTCTTAGTCTAACATTGGAACAAATAGAATGGGTTAGTTGACCGGTTGAAATGTTAGTGACCCTGAGGAATATGGAATTTCAAGTGAATCTGCCAACAAGGTGATATGGAAAGAAGTCCTGGCTGAGCACTTAGGTGTCAGTCCACAATCACAAATTGAGGGACCACTATCAGATACTGACCAATATCCTATCACCTTGTTAAAGGTGGAAAAGCTTAAAACACAGCTCACGTTTAGGCAGAGAGAAGTGAGAAGGAAGGAAAAGGGAGAACAAAGAGAAAGGAAAAGAAGAAAAGAGATTTCCACTTCCAGAAACTGGAAATGGAGTTACAAACTCAAAGAAATTGGATGAAAAGCTGCTCAGGAATCTTGTCTCCACTCAGTAACAGTCCAAATCTTCCTTCTCCAGAATTAAGCTTTGAAGACCTTACACAGATAGACTCTGTCCGAAATTAGAAGGGGGGTGTGGATTGCTTCACCACTACTTTGAATAAGGTTTCAAGATAGCTATTCACCACAGAAATGTGGACTCTCAACAAGAAAGGCTCAAGAGATCAATCTCCAAAATGTCCGTTGATTATGAGCAGGCGAAAAACTTCTAAACTTAGTGCATTTGAATTGATTTGCGTGACATATCACCAACAATTCAGGAGCATTCAGAGTAAACCCATGTAGAGCCATCTAGATTTCGAAAGACAAAACCTAATCGCTTTTGACTGCTGGTTCGCTTCATGAAATATGGCATATCTATGATAAATTACATGAGCCATTCCCCAACCTGAGAATGCTCTTAGAGGAGGGGAAAATCTTCACAGCTAGAGGAGACACTGTCATTAGAACATAGAACAGTACAGTACACAACAGACCCTTCAGCCCACGATGTTGTGCCGACATTTAATCCTCATGTATGCACCCTCAAATTTCTGTGACCATATGCATGTCCAGCAGTCTCTTAAATGTCCCCAATGACCTTGCTTCCACAACTGCTGCTGGCAATGCATTCCATGCTCTCGCAGCTCGCTGTGTAAAGAACCCGCCTCTGACATCCCCTCTATACTTTCCTCCAACCAGCTTAAAACTATGACCCCTCGTGTTAGCCATTTCTGCCCTGGGAAATAGTCTCTGGCTATCGACTCTATCTATCCCTCTCATTATCTTGTATACCTCAATTAGGTCCCCTCTCCTCCTCCTTTTCTCCAATGAAAAAAGTCCGAGCTCTGTCAACCTCTCTTCATAAGATAAGCCCTCCAGTCCAGGCAGCATCCTGGTAAACTGACTGTGTGGAGTTGGTGGGCGGCACGGTGGCACAGTGGTTAGCACTGCTGCCTCGCAGCGCCAGAGACCCGGGTTCAATTCCCGACTCAGGCGACTGACTGTGTGGAGTTTGCACGTTCTCCCCGTGTCTGCGTGGGTTTCCTCCGGGTGCTCCGGTTTCCTCCCACAGTCCAAAGATGTGCAGGTTAGGTGCATTGGCCATACTAAATTGCCCGTAGTGTTAGGTAAGAGGTAAATGTAGGGGTATGGGTGGGTTTCGCTTCGGCGGGTCGGTGTGGACTTGTTGGGCCGAAGGGCCTGTTTCCACACTGTAATCTAATCTAAACCTCCTCTGAACCCTCTCCAAAGCATCCACATCTTTCCTATAATAGGGCAACCAGAACTGGACACAGTATTCCAAGTGCGGTCTAACCAAAGTTTTATAGAGCTGCAACAAGATCTCACGACTCTTAAACTCAATCCCCTGTTAATGAAAGCCAAAACACCATATGCTTTCTTAACAACCCTGTCCACTTGGGTGGCCATTTTAAGGGATCTAGATTAGATTGCATTACAGTGTAGAAACAGGCCCTTCGGCCCAACAAGTCCACACCGACCCGCCGAAGCGAACCCCACCCATACCCCTACATTTACCCCTTACCTAACACTACGGGCAATTTAGCATGGCCAATTCACCTGACCCTGCACATCTTTTGGACTGTGGGAGGAAACCGGAGCACCCGGAGGAAACCCACGCAGACACGGGGAGAACGTGCAAACTCCACACAGTCAGTCGCCTGAGGCGGGAATTGAACCCGGGTCTCAGGCGCTGTGAGGCAGCAGTGCTAACCACTGTGCCACCGTGCCGCCCACAAAGGGGATCTATGTACCTGCACACCAAGATCCCTCTGTTCCTCCACACTGCCAAGAATCCTATCCTTAATCCTGTACTCAGCTTTCAAATTCGACCTTCCAAAATGCATCACCTTGCATTTATCCAGGTTGAACTCCATCTGCCACTTCTCAGCCCATCTCTGCGTCCTGTCAATGTCCCGCTGCAGCCTACAACAGCCCTCTACACTGTCAACAACACCTCCAACCTTTGTATCGTCTGCAAACTTGCTGACCCATCCTTCAATCCTCTCATCCAAGTCATTAATAAAAATTACAAACAGTAGAGGCCCAAGGACAGCCTTCAGCTCATCTCTAGAGCAACGCTTTCAGTAGGACAATAAGATGGGAGAGCTGTACAAACAATACAGGAACATGGGGAAGTTTCCAGAAGCAATTATTTGGGATAGAATCAGCAGTCACATGAGAAAAAGAGGATTGTTTATCAAGAGCCAGCATAGATGTCAAAAGGGGAATTCATGCTTGGTTAACCTCCTCATGGTTTTTGAAAAGACAACGGTCGGGGTCGATGAGGATAATACTGCCACAAGAATGGACTTTCAAAAGGTTTTCAACATTTGTCACACAACAGATGTATTGAATAAAAGAAAAAACAGTAGCAACACAGATATAAAATTAACTGAGTAGTAGGAAACAAATAGCCAATGGTAATGTTTTTGCTAAAGGAGGATTTGTGATGGAATTTCTCGGAGTTGGTATTTCGACTTTGCTTTTCCTGAAATATATAAATGTTTTAGATCTTGGTGTGTAGGGGATAATGTCAAAGTTTGAAGATGATACAAAATTTGAAAGCATTGTAAACTGTGAATAGGATAACGTAAGAACTTATAAAGAACATAGACAAGCTGATGGAGTCGATAGATAGATGGCAGACAAAGTTCAACGCATAGAAGTGTAAGGTGATACATATTGATTGAATGAACCAAAATGGGTAATACAAAATAGTGGGTACAATACTTAAGGGAGTGCAGGAACAGAAAGACCTGAGTATATATATATGCATAAATCACTCCAGGTAGCAGGATAGGTAAAGAGAGAATACACAATACAGTATTCTCAGCTTTGTTAATAAGGGCAGAGAATACAAGAGCAAGAAGGTCACACTAAACTTATATAAGGCACTTTTCAGACCTCAATTAGAGTATTGTGTACAGTTCTGAGTGCCACACTATAGGAAGCATATGAATCCATTGGAGAGAGTTCATAAGAGTATAAGTTCATAAGTATGGTTCCAGGGATGAGAAACTTCAATTATGAAGATAGATTAAAGTTTTCCATGGAAAGAAGAAGGCTGAGATGAGATCTGATAGAAGTTTCCAAAGTTTTGAGAGGTCTGTATAGAATAGATAGGAAGAAATTGTTCCTGCTTATAAAATGATTGAGAATGGGAGGGCACAGATTTAAAATGATTTACAAATGTAGCAAATATGATTTGAGAAAAAATATTTTCTCATAGCGTGTGATTTGGGTCTGGAATGCACTGGCTGGAAGTATAGTGGAGACAGAATCAAATGAGGCACTTAAGACATTGATTCCATTCAAATGATCATCCAACGTGAAAGGATATGGGCAAAAGGCAGAAGAATGGCACTAAGTCAGAATGTTAATTGTGGAGCCATTGCAGACTCAACAGGCTGAAGGGTATCCTTCTTTGTTGTAACAATCAATGATCACATGCAGCACAATGAGGGAGCAAAAGGTCCACTCCAATCCCAAAAGATGAACCCTCACAGATCTGTATGCCCCCACTACAATAATGTGAGGCATTCCCAACCAAAATGTCTGAGGTAAAAAGGGAAGTAGTAGACATGGTGGGCATCAATTGACTCAGTTCTGAGAGAGCTCACCCCAGCACGGCAACAAATAGGGACCCTTTCTGCAGAATCTAGCCACTTGACAGTGTTTGCCCTATTTCTGGCCCATGCAGGCAACCTCCCTTGAAACATACTGCAATGCATTAGAGCATGGGAAGTCAACAAGCATGGGGTCAGTTTTGACCAATCCTTCTCCAAAGCCACAGGGAAAATTAATTCTGCTGAGAGCTGACCTTCTTAGTAACTGCCACAAGGACAGTGTTAGTGTGACTTGCCTCAGCATTATGTGCAAAATCCTCCAAGACTATCAGCCAGGAAAGTAAATATCCATAGTCCTGAAACCTCCTTTCACTATCATTCCCAAAATAAATTTTATTGGGCTCACTGATGTTATATTGCACCAAATAACTGAATGTGTGTGACCATTTACTGTGAATGGGAGAAGGAATGAACTCCTCTTTAACTCTTTTCTTTCCTTTAATCAGAACACATGAAACACATCTTCAGCAAACAGGCATTTCCAATTTCCAAAAACTGTTTACTTGGTTCTTTTGAAGGCCTGATATAAGTACACATGTGTTCAGTTTCCTAACATGAATCCTTCTCAATTTAGGACTAATGCTAATTCTTTCATGAGAAAAGATAATCTGCTTTTGTACAAATTATTCTGTCCTTTTACTTGAATACGTTTGAAGGTTAGGGATGTTAGAGCTGGGAAAGAGTTGGTCAGATTTGAGCAGGACGTCAGTGGTTATGTCCATTGCTATTCCCAATAGCATCTGGTTTCCTCCAGTTGAGGGTTAAAATTTCCTTCCATACATCAGGTCACACTGTAAATTGTCTGGTAAGAAAACTACATATGCAGAGAATTAAGTTAAAACAAAACAGTACTTAACTGTTTCTGATTCCAAAATCAGAATTTGAGATTCTTAATCTTTTACTCGGTATCTTTTGATGAGCTTTTTATGTGCATGCATGTTATGGCTATCACACTTTGCAATCTTTTTTTCAGTGACTTTGAAATATAGTTGTTTCTTATGAAACAAAAGTGAGCAAGCATCTCAATATCTTTATATCCATAAAGCTTTTCATGTAATAACAAAGATTTTCCTCGCAAGATATTTCTAATAATGCAGTGATTCCAATGGTCTCACTGAGGCAAATTACTGATCAAAGGACTGTTACAATGAAATAAACAAAAGTAGTTATTACTTTGAAGCAAGCGTCTATATTCCATTTTTAATATATGTATTACCCTCCCCCATTCACAAATTGACAACGTCTGAAACTTGTGGCTTTTTGGCTAAGTGCAAAACATGTTGATTTTTCCCTTGAGGCCAGGTAAGTTCTCTCACTGCAACTTATTAAATTTGCCATATTAGGTGATTTTCAGCCCTGAAGGAGAGTATCATGTCTGATTTTCATCACATTTGCCATATACTGTTCCTAGGGCAACTCACTATTCAGAGATTCCAGAATTGATTGGCAGCCCTGGCACCACTGCCATTTTTAAAAAGACACTCAAACAAACAACTGTCCTGACATTTGCCCCAGATATAGTAGACAGGGGGAAATTGGTGTCATGCTTTGTGGGCATGTTCTTGGAGTTTCCACTAAATGGGGTGAAACATAGATGGACCAGCCGTAGAGGCCACAACAACAGACCATACCAGTCTGGTCTGAGGTTGCCACACAAATTAAAACAGTCTCAGCTTTCTATAGGAATGCCTGGCATTGTAGACAGAAGATTAATATCTCTCTCCTGCTTGCATAAGTGGCATCACCCTCTCTCCAATACCATACATTCACTTTATCGTTGCTACTGCAGCCACCTGTCACCAAGGCTCATGCTCTACCACTTTCACTAATGCATGCAAAATATTCCCCTCTCCTCGTCACCCATTCAGACTACAACACCACTAACCTTACATGCTTCTGCATGTCCTACTCATGCATTTGAGAAACCTCCTGCACCTAAAGTAGTAGCTAAGCCAGTCACTGTCATCTCCTGTAATTCCTACATTTGTCTCATTCCAGGAGCAAAGCAGCCCACTCAGGATGGAAAAAAGTCAAGATGGCAGGCATGCTGGCTGTCATTTGGCTCCATAATCCTTGTGAGCAGAGGACCCTGCCTCTGACTGCCCTGAGCAGGACCTGGACTGATATCGGAGATTGCCCATAATTTATAGTGCCAGGATACCCTGAGCAAAGGCTACCCCTTTGACTGGATTGAGGTCTGCTAACAACTATGGCAAACCTCCTGGCTTTGTGTCTGTGCTAAATGGCACAGCAAGACAGTAGTAATGTGAGCCTGGTATCATTGCCCAAGAGGTCAATGTACAAAATGGCAGTTCAAGGCAGGGATGCTGTGAAACATTCAGACAGGCTCAGAGCGAGTGATCACTATAACACCAAGCAAAGAGCTCAGATTCAGTCTGGTCCAGTCTGAGCGAGGTGAGTGTCCATCAGTGTACAGTGTTCTTGTGTTACAATGATGGTTGTGTTATGCCCTGAAATTCAGATTTGAAATGCAGAAGTGTCCCAAAAGTGGATCAGTCATGTGCAATGAAGGTTAATGAAGGCTGGCTAATATTGGATGCCAGTGTCTATGATGTGCATGATTGTGGCAAGTGCAAATGGAGTTTACCCAATGTCCAATATGGATGTCATTTGGAGAAAGCAGTAAGTTGAGCTTACTGAGAAATCCCCCATGGATTCCATGGAGAAGATGGTATTATCATTAAATTGTTAATCTTGGGACCCAAATATGTTTAGGAAATCTAGATTGAAATTCCGCCATGACATATGGTGGAATTCGAGTTTAATAAAAATTTTGAATTAAGAGTCTAATGATAACCATGAAACCATTACTGATTGTCCTAAAAACCTGGAAGAAAGTGAGCACTGCAAATGCTGGAGATCAGAGCAAAGAGTGTGGTGCTAGAAAAGCACAGCTGGTCAGGCAGCATCCAAGGAGCAGGAGAATCAATGTTTTGAGCATTAGCTCTTCATCAGGAATGAAACTTAAAAACCTATCTGGTTCATTAATATCCTTTCGGAAAGGAAACTGCCATCCTTACCTGGTCTGGCCTATATATGTCTTCAGATACACAGCAATGTGGTTGACTCATACCTACCCTCTGTGTAATTACAGATGGGCAATACATGCTGGCCTACCCAGCGACTAAAGAACCAAAAAGTCAATATTTCCTGCATGGTTAGTTTGCATGGCGTGTTTGGTAAAATGGTGAGCTGGGCTTTTAACAAGGCATTTAACAAGCAATAATGAGCATCAATTGGGAACTCACTCCTGTCTAATGAGAATTTTGCCACACTGCTTGAGAAAAGCATACAATATACAATGAGATGATCTCAACATCAAGATAGCCTCACTAAGCACCTCATCTGATTCTGCCGCACATCTTACCAGAGTCCATGTCACTCAGAGCCTGACACGATTCCATCCAACATAAATCCTTGCCAAAAAGAAGTTAATACAACCCAGTTTAATTTGTCATTAATGTGATAAGACAGCAATGGTAAAAGAAAACAGAGTTGACATATAGCAATGGTGTAAATTTGAAATAGCTCAGAGTCCTAACATTTCAACAGTTTAAATAATGGAACATAACATGAGATGTTTTATGACATGAAGCAGCATAGACCCTTGTTTTCATTCATTAGCTTCTGCTTGTATACCATTGTTCCATTTCTCATGATAAACATTGTGGCCTCACTGGTTGCTAATTAACAATGCTTCTTTGAAGCTACAGTGAAAGATTTTGATTTGCTACAATTTGATCTTTATTTTTCAAGTATCTAAAGTATTTACACAGATTTAAATATTATTTTTTAACATTTTGTTTATTGCTGTACATGATATTATTCATAGGAAATTCAAGAAAATAAGGACCAACCATTGGTAGACTAGTATACTTGGAAAAATAAAATGGTATTATCTGCACTACGTGACATTTGGCACGGTGGCTCAGTAGTTAGCACTGCTGCTTCACAGCGCCAGGGACCCAGGTTCAATTCCAGCCTTGGGCAACTGTATGTGTGGAGTTTGCACATTCTCCCAGTGTCTGTGTGGGTTTCCTCCGGGTGCTCGGGTTTTCTCCCAAAGATGTGCAGGTCAGGTGAATTGGCCATGCTAAATTGCCTATAGTGTACACGTTATTAGTCAGGGGTAAATGTAAGGGAATGGGTCCGAGTGGGTTACTCGTTGGAGGGTCAGTGTTGACTTGTTGGGATGAAAGGTCTATTTCCACACTGTAGGGATTCTAATTCTAATGAGAAATAAATTGACTAAGTCAAAATTAGCCTCTGAGAAGATTATTCCTTTGTGTTTACCAATATGATGAAACAAAGCCAATGTGGATTTATGGATGAGACATGATATTCAACAAATCTCGCAAAGTTTTGTGAGGATGTGATTGCTAAGATTGCTAAAAGGAACCAGCACATGTAGTGTATTTAGATTTTCAAAGAGCATTTGATAAGGAACCACACAAGAGGGTAATATACAAAATTAGGATTCATGGATATAGAGCTAATATATGATGACAGATTGAGGATTGATTGATGAACAGAAAATGAAGAGGTGGAATAAAATGAACATTTTCAAGTTGGCAGGAAGTAACATGTAGAGACTTGGTAAGAGACCTGTGCTTAATCTCAGTTTGGATCTCAGAAGAGATTGCACTAGATCTATTTACCTAATAAACATCTGTCAATCTGAGTCTTGAAATTTGACAGTGACTCAACGGCTACTGCTTTTTAGGTACAATGTTCCAGATTTCCACAATATTTTGTATGATTGCATTTCTGAATGGCTTGGATCAAATTTTAAGGTTGTGTCTCCTACTTATGAGTTTCTCCACCAGAGAAAATAATTTATCTGTACCTGGCCTCACAAATCTTTTTGTTATTTTTGACACCTTGATGGGATTACATCTCAACCCTCTAAATTCATGCGAGTGCAGGCCAAATTTCTGCAACCTGTTTTCAAATTTAATGCTTTTAGCTTCAGTAATATTCTAGTAAAATCACTGTCTAACCTTTCACCAGTGTGGTGCTGGAAAAGCGCAGCAGGTCAGCCAGCATCTGAGAAGCAGGAAAATCGACGTTTTGGGCATAAGCCCTTCTTCAGGAATGAGGCTGGTGTGCCAAGCGGGCTGAGATAAAAGGGGCGGGGGGGGGGGGGGGCGGGCGCTGCGAATACAATAGGTGGAAGGAGGTGAGGGTGATAGGCCGGAGAGGGGGTGGGTGTGGGGGCGGAGAAATCAAGAAGAAGATTGCAGGTCAAGAGGGCGGTGCTGAATCCGGGGTTGGGACTGAGATAAGGTGGGGGGAGGGGAAATGAGGAAGCTGGAGAAATCTACATTCATCCCGTGTGGTTGGGGGATTCCTAGGCAGAAGATGAGGCACTTTTCCTCCAGGTGTCATGTTGCCAGGGTCTGGTGATGGAGAAGGCCAAGGACCTTCATGTCCTTGGCGGAGTGTGACGGGGAGTTAAAGTGTTCAGCCTCGGGGCGGTTGGGTTGGTTGGTGCGGGTGTCCCAGAAATGTTCCTGCTGAACACTTTAACTCCCCCTCCCACTCCGCCAAGGACATGCAAGTCCTTGGCCTCCTCCATCGCTAGACTCTGGCCACACGACGCCTAGAGGAAGAGCGCCTCATCTTCCGCATAGGAACCCTCCAACCACACGGGATGAATGTAGATTTCTCCAGCTTCCTCATTTCTCCTCCCCCCACCTTATCTCAGTCCCAACCGCCCTCTTGACCCGCAATCTTCTTCCCGACCTCTCTGCCCCCACCCCCTCTCCGGCCTATCACCCTCATCCTCACCTCCTTCCACCTATCGTATTCGCAGTGCCACTTCCCTTCCCCACACCCCTCCCCCCCCCCCCCCCCCCCACCCCACCTTTTATCTCAGGCACACCAGCCTCATTCCTGAAGAAGGGCTTATGCCCAAAACGTCGATTTTCCTGCTCCTCGGATGCTGACTGACCTGCTGCGCTTTTCCATCACCACACTTTTCAACTCTGGTCTCCAGCATCTGCAGTCCTCACTTTCTCCGAGTTAACCTTTCACCAAACCAATATATCATTCCCCAGGTTATTCCAGGGCTCTGTTAATTTAAGTATAACATCCTGCCCTTTGTATTCTAGTTCCCTTGAGATAAAGGCCAACATATATTAGACTTTTGTACAACGTTTTGTACATGCACGTTATGATTTGTCTAGGTGGACAACAAAATAGCCTTTCTCCTTCCCCACCCCAGTTAAAAAGTTATCCCCCAATTTGTCTTGGATCCAAAGTGGATGACCTTACACTTTCTCACATTGACTAGGAAGGCAGTTCAGTGACTTCTGTCTGCAGTGTTTTGATGAGGTGATCCTTTTGCTGATCAGAATGCTGTTTCTTGATCTTTCTTCTTCAGGTACCTTCCCTTGTTAACTGAAGGACAAGGAGGCTGTTATAAGTTCATACTTATAAAGGTCTCTGACTTAATTACAGCAACAGATGTAAGGAAATAATTTGGCTTTCTTTAGGCTTCAGATGCTTTTTAACTGGAGAGTAAAAGCAGCTCCTTCCCACAAATTATCTTCCTCTTGCATTTTTAAATCCAATACGTTTCTTCCATGAATCTTGTTTAAGTTTCTTTTATACTATCAGTATTTAATTCATTTCTGCTTTCATTCTTAATAGATTTATAAAAGTAATTTACTACTATATTTCATGTTACCATTTTTTACATCTTTATTTTTAAGATGCTCCTCTTTGAAGCTATCCCATTGGATTTTATTTTTCACAATTTGTGTGCAGGTTTATTCTTATGTTGATACCATATTATGGCTGTTTAAACATACAAGAAAAACATTTGCCTTTGTGGGGATGCAGTGTATTTTTATGGCCAAAATAAGTTTTGAATATTTCTTGCGAAATTTACCATTAATACTTCAGCCTATTTATTGCCATCAATTTATTTAGCTCCTTTAGCTCATGCTGTGTGTCTCTGCAATGCAATCAGATCCCATGCTTTAAACTGAAATTGTGCCTGTCGATTTCTTGCTTAATTTCTCATATTGCACATATTCATTTCCAGAATTTCTCTTCGCCACCTTACCTTGATCATTTACCCAAGTAGTGTCTTGCTATTAAGATTTGTTTCTTTCACATGTAAATGGATAAACACTGTGCATTGTTATACTGTCATTTTAATATGATCTTATTTTTTATTGCGCTAGCTTTATTTTTATTTGGTATTTTATTATTCCTTTTTCTAAACTCTTCTAACCCCTTAGCTTAAAATTCTAACTATTTTTCCATTTGTCTTTTTTCCTTATTTCTAGGTTACCGTTATGTCTGATATGATTTGTACCTGAACCCTTTCCCCCTTTAATGGCTTAAATAGTTTTCTAGCATACAGCTTTCTGCTTATACTTTGGCCTCAGCTGGTTTAAAAGTAACCTGTTCCAGCTATTTCTTATTCCAGTGTTTGTGTGAATGTCCTATGAATTGGAACACTCCTTGCCAACCCAGACATTTACTTTCCCAGCCTGTTCCAATGTTTTCTAGTTGTATCCTAGCCAAGCTGCCTGTATCCTAACTTGCACCAGGTCCCATTCACACATCACCTTCTGCTCGCTGGCCTCTATTGGCTCCAGGTCCAGTAATGCCTCAAATTTCAAAATATCAAACTTTCATTTAAATCTCTTTGATCTTGTTCATCTCAGTCTGAAACATTTGTCATTCTCTACCACCCCTCTCCCCACAAGACTCTAAACTCTTCGACTTTTTTCATCTTTTAACCTTCTTGCACAGCACCAGTGCTAATTTCCCCATCATTGAAGGTCTTGTTTTCAACTGCTTGAACTGTTAATTCTGAATTTCCCCCTCTCAACCTCTTCATGTTGCCGTACATGTAACCAATTGACCAAGCTTCTGGTCACCTCTCATAATATCTGGTGGTTTGCTATCAAGCTTTTTGATGATGATGTTGTGAAGCTCCTTGGCACATCTTACTATGTTAAAGGCACTATGTATATTCACATTCTTGCGATATTTATCCCTATGTCAGCTAGTCCATTGCTTGGAGAGTAATTGGACCAAATTTAACAGCCTTAGAAGGAATCCTATAGGGGCCTGAGCAGTGTGGATTCTAGTGAGATTTGTGGCAGAATTGGATGAGGTTTGTCTCAAAATCAGGAGTATTTTGCTCCATCTTTTATGCTCTCCGTAAAGAGTGTGATGAGCTCCTTACTCAATAGGGGTGAGTTATCAATTAAGGGAGATTGTTGCTTGTGAAACACCTTGTTGATGACCCAACTTGCCACATTAATATTCAGTTTTCTATCTCATCAAACTCACCAAGTAAATAGACGCTGGTAAAATTTGTTATGGAAACCATAAGTACAGATTTAGCACTTTAGATTTAGACAGATTTAGTTCACCGCTTGTTCTTAATGACTGTCATATTGCCGACAATCAAAGTGCAACTTAGGGCACTAACCATAGGCACCAGCTGCATGCATCCCTCACCCAAGGACATTGGCATTTGTCAACCTCTCACAACAATCAGAGCACCTCTCTAATACACTGGCACCGTGCTCGAGAAGCACAGGCTTGCACTATAGTGAGTGCCACTAACTAACATTGAAAGGCTGAATCAGGGACAGTTTGCACACATAGACAGGCACTCAGCTCACAGAATGAGCCAGGCTGCTCACTAGCATTCCTAATGGTCACTTGCTCAGCACCTATTGCATGCTTACAACTGGAATGGAGTTTGGCAGCGAAATCTGCTTGCCTGTGAGGTTTGTTCAGGCAACCCTTGGGGCACTTGTGCCTGGACAGCTCAAACATCCTGATGGTCTTCTTACCAGATGCAAGTTATATCTCCACAGCTTCACCTTCCAAGGATTGATTGGCAGCTACCAACCTGTCCATTGAGTTAGCCAGATGGTCGTGTGATTTGCTGGACTGCTGCAGCTTCTGGGAATGAAAACCATTGCATCCCATATGCCTGAAATAAAAACAAAGTTCTGATTTAACGCAGCAAGTCTGACAGCATCTGTGGAGAGAGTAACACAGTTCACATTTCAAATCTAGTATGACTCTTCTTTGGAACTGACAGGAACTGGAACATGATGTAAACAGAGGGGATGTAAAACAAGTGATACAAATCGTGAGGGTGCCCAGAGAAAAGACAAAGGCAGTGATAATAATGGTAAATGAGAAATTGATCAGTAAAATGGATGGAAATTATAGCTGTGAAAAAGGAAAGTATGGGTCTGAGAGCAAAATCGATAAGACACAAACGAGACACGGACTGGGGAGAGTGGGGGATGTCAGGGGTTACTTATTACTACTTTAGTGGAACACTATAGGAAGTCAAGGACAGAACAAGGTTGTTTATTGACCATTTTTGCTCACCATTTCAGAAAACAAATATGCTCCCACATTATCATTTCCATCCTTGACTGCTGCAGTGTTCCAAGCCAGCTCTGTGCAAGCTGGAGGGAAAAAAACACCTCAGCTTTCATTCTTCACACTTTTCTGCCTCTGGGACTCAATACTGACTTCTACATCTTCAGAGTATAAAATCTGTACTCCTTCTCTCTGATAGTCCCCACTCTTTCTTACTCATTTGACAGGGCATGGCTGTGTCAGTACTGCTGCAGGGGCAGTCCCAGTCTTCTCCTGCAAAGGCCAGGATTCTTTCTTCATATGGGGTGAGGACCCTAATGTCTGGCATCCCTCAAAACATGCTAGCACTCTGTCCTTTTCTTGGGTTGCCTTCTCCTGGAACAAGAGCAAGTGAAAGATTGAGTGAGATTAAAGTGGGTGGTATGGCTGTTTGTGCTGATGCAGGTGGGGACAGTGTGGCGAGGTGGTGTGGTAATGAGGATGTGGAAGTGCTGGTGTTGGATTGGGGTGGGCAAAGTTAAAAATCACACAACGCCAGGTTATTGTCCAACAGGTTTATTTGGAAGCACTAGCTTTTGGAGCGCTGC
This sequence comes from Chiloscyllium plagiosum, assembly GCF_037043375.1. Classification (NCBI taxonomy): domain Eukaryota; kingdom Metazoa; phylum Chordata; class Chondrichthyes; order Orectolobiformes; family Hemiscylliidae; genus Chiloscyllium; species Chiloscyllium plagiosum. The sequence continues at coordinate 37,307,049 of NW_028270174.1, read as the reverse complement.
TCCTTCATCAGGTGGGTGTGGAATAGTTCCATTAGATACAGAATTTAGAGTAAAGGATTGCAGTGTCATGCAAGTAAAAATATTTTATCTTTTGCTCTAAATTCTGTGTCTCATGGTCCTACTCCAAAGAAGGAGCAGCGCAAAAAAAAACACCAATGTTTCCAAATTAACCTGTTGGATTATAAGGTGGTGTTGTGTGATTTTTAACTTGGTAATGAGGAAGTAGTGCAGAAGCCTTATAGAAGTAGTATTATAGGAGGTTTGTAGGAGTGAGAGCGAGTGAAGGAAGGTGTTGCTGACAAAAACCAGTGTGGCAGAGCATCGAGTTGGGTGTGATGGCAAAGATAGAGTGAGCGTAAGGAGGAGAGAGGACAGTGTGGCATTTACCTTGCAGCAGAAAAAGACATTGATGTCCTTGTGGCACTACTGGCCATTCCTCCAGACCATTAATATGGTACTGACCAGGGTGGTGACCTTAGACAAAGCTGCTAAGATATGGCAGTATGTGTCCTTCACTGGGAAATGTACAGCCTTACACGGTACCAATCTCTTGACCAGGGCCTCCAGGTCCCTGTCAGAGAATCACAGTGCAATTTTCCTCCTCTTCAACATGTTCACAATCTGCCTTTGACTAAGCAAGGCAGCTTCAGAATGCCACTGCTCATCGGGGTGTACAGTGACCTTTTGAGGATGTGACTGGTGCAAGGGACACTAGCCTTTCAGGGCTATCTACTAAGTGTTCTGGGAATGATGCAGTGTAAGATGGGTCCATAATCAGACATGATGGATGACATTGGAGCACGGTAACAGTTAATAAACAGAGCTTAGTAACATATAGAGAGAAAACCCTCAGTAGAAATCTCTACAAAAATCTCAACTCAACTTGGACTTAACCAAACGAACATAAGATTTACCCTTACTTTTGATTTAGCTCTTAGCTATTGTTCTGTCATCAACAGAACAACCTCCCTCTTCCTTGTAAATCATTGTTTCTGACATGGACCATGATAACTATCTGAAGTTCCTTAATCATTCTAATTGAAAGATTCACACTTGATCATTACTCATTACATTATGCTCTGTTCATAACAATTTAGCTTGCTATGAAAGTCATTCCCCAAACTTCGAATAATTCCTCAAATAGTTGGATGGTCTGCTCCCAGTCTTTTGCTAATATTGCATTTGAACAGTCCCAAATGATCACATCATTGAAACAAAGAAGAAACTTAAGGAGCTTAACAGGGTAAATGAAAAGATGTTTCCCTTCAAGGGAGAGATTAGAACCAGAGGGCATAGTCTCATAATTAGAGAGTGCCAATTTAAGATTGAGTTGAGGAGGTATTTCTTCTCTCAGATGATATGAGTCTTTGGAACTCCTTGCCACAGGGAGCTGTGGGGGCAGAGTCCTCATCTATATTTAAGGTACACCCCGATTTCCTTCTGATCAAGAATCTAGGGTTATGGGGAAAGGGCAAGAAAGTGGCTGTGAGGAGTGTCAGATCAGTCATGATCATATTGAATGTTAGAGCAAGCTGAATGAGCCAAATGCTTTGCTCCTGTTCATATTTCTTATGGTCTTATAAGAATCGTGAAGCATTGTGATTTGATTTTTTTTTCCTTCCTTGATTGAGCATATCCTCCAATGACCTATAATTTATTATGTGGGATGGAGGGATGAAAAATAGATGTTGCCTTTGAATGTATTGAAAGTGCATGCAAGACTCTGCCCATGAAAATCTGATTTTATTTTTCTGTTGTTCGCTGAATGCCGACCCACAGCCACACTAGCTATAAAGTCAGATCTGAAATGACAAGACGGCTGAAAAAATGTTATTTTGGTTCAGTGACTTTTTATCATGAACACCATTGTATTAGACTTTGCTCTCCACCCCCCTGTGGGATAGAGGATCAAAGTCTAGCTGTGGAGCATTGCTGAATGGGGGTACACACAAAGACACCTGGAATAGTTCATAGTCATATGAGCATGATGTGTAGGATAAGGGTACAAAAGCTGTGGCAGCTGCACCAAGTAACGAAACAATAATCCACAATGAGTGGCAGGAATGCACCTTCTTAAATAGGCATGGGAGTGTGTGCTGAACAAATAATCTTAAGTACTAGCTCATTGATAGTTATTTGCAAAATTATGATGGTGAGAGAATAGATAGCTCTTTTGTATAGTGACAATTTATCCAGAAAGATCAGAAGAAAGCGAGCTCACAAGTGTAGCTTAAGAAGCTGTGATTATATGGACAGAAGTGACTGCTGGACAGAGACGACACCAGTTTGTTAATAGTGACAGTAACCACACCATCCAGTGGGTATTGTTGCCTGGTTATGCAGAAATGAAAGCTAGTTTTTAAATAATCACCAATCAACTAGAAGCCCTAGGATTTAAGTAATCTGTCATAGACTGGATACCATAGGCCATAGATAAGGAAAGAAAGTTGAAAAGTTATAAGCTTTAGAACAGCCACACCAGAAGTGAGTATACAGGGATTTTTTTTGAAAAGGCGGTGCAAGTTGACAAAGAACAAAGGGGCCTCAGAAGTTAGTGAACACAACAACATATTTTACACAATTTCTTTTCCACTATTTTCAGCTGTCGTCGACTGGGAAAATTAACAGGGTAAATGCTGAGAAGATGTTTCTTTAGCCAGCTGGATGGTACGTATAGAGACCTTGTGTGATTCCATAGCGGAATCAGACAGATCCCAAAAAGGTAAGTCTGTATGGGCTCTGCACAGAATGGGTTCTACAATGGGTAGAGAATGAATTTGTGAAAAACATCACTTCTGAGATCATAATTAGGTAAATTCATTGATGGTTGGGCTCTTCAGGGGTAATGCATTGGATTGTCTAAGGATTAGCAATCACTCGGAGATTACCACTCAGCTCCTCATTTTTTTAAGTTTAGAAAGAGCTTCATATTTCTGAAAGGCAATTCCAATCAGGCCTCCTTCAGAAATGCAGACTGTACTTTAAATTTGAGAGGTTCTTTGTAGTGTAGGATAGTTGGGTTAGACTATTTCCCCTATTTTGGAAATAAACATCCAGCATCGCTGACAGCCACATTGACAGCTCCAGTGAAAGATTAGATTAGATTGCCAGGAGAGCAGAATGCTAGGGATCCAGGTGGGTAAGATGTACTGTAACAGTTAAGTAGGGTTCTAGATGGGTAGGGGAAGGATGCAGATGAGTGAATTCCAAATAAGTAGGATGCAAGTTGGGAAGGGGCCAGGTAAATGATTGACTGCTTAGGTCAGGGTGGCAAGGAATATTAGAATCATAGAATCCCCTACCATGTGGAAACAGGCCCTTCAGCCCAACAAGTCCACACCAACTCTTCGAAGAGTAACCCACCCATTCCCCTACCCTATTATTCTACATTTACCCCTGACTAATGCACCTAACCTACACATCCCTAAACACAATGGGCAATTTAGCATGGTCAATTCACCTAACCTGTACATCTTTGGATGGATGTAGGTTTGCTTGCTGAGCTGGAAGGTTCGTTTTCAGATGTTTCATCACCATACTAGGTAACATCAGCAATGAGCCTCCGGGTGAAGCACTAGTGGCATGGTTCACTTTCTATTTATGTGTTTAGGTGCGATATCAGGCCCTGAGAGCAGAGGGCTTTGTCAGGTCATTGGTTGAGGGGTGTAAGGGATCTGAAGAAGGTGCAATCAGAGCTGGGAATATGTTGGATATGAAGTAAGTTAAGGAGTCAGTCAAATAGTTACTCCGGAGTTAGACCAGACATTTAACAGTCTAACTTTTCCTGAGTAACCATTTACTTAACTGCAATGGCACCTTCATTAAACTGCTGTATAGAAACATAAAATAAGCATTTTTAATTCTCTTCTTTCTACAGGCAGTGTTCATCCTCCAGAACCTCCCATTGGTGACTATTCTTCATGCATGATCACTTTAAGAGTTTCAGCAGTCTCTTCCACCAATAGATAATGAATGTCCTGTTCTTAGCTAATATTCACTTGTTCATATGCACCAGGGTAATTGCTGACTATGAATGAGAACTCTAGTTCACTTTGTTTCACCTAAGCCTAGGATCCTGTGACAATGTCTACTATCATCGTTTGTTACGTAATTAAAATTGACTAGCAGTAGACTCAAAATCAAACTTGGAACCATTTATTTTATGCTTTAGTGTGTATGGATGTGTGTTTTTGTTCATGCTGAAGGTCTGAAAAACAAAGGATACTTCAGAAAGAATAACAGAAGAAAGATATACAAAAAGATTTATATTTAAATATTATTCCAATGGAACAAAAGATGGTTAATTGTTAAATTTATGAATGCTAAAGCATATAGGCAGTGGCACCACTTTAGCAAAGATTTACTTAGTAGTTCAGAACTTCAATATTGTTTAAAAAAAAGGCCATGTTCTTTGCAGACAACATGTTAACACACTGTGCCTATTTCAACTCAATAGTGTTGGTGACGGCCAGTCACTAGTTCATTTCTCAGGGCAAGGACTTAATAAGAATCAACCTGCCTGGTTTAAAACTTAAACAAAGCTGTGCAATTATCAATTAATTCTCTATGGCAATGTATCAATTAATCAGAGTCCACTAGCCAATTCTCCTCCTTGCCAGTAAAAATGTTGTTTTCCCCTTGCGTTGGAATTACTGCAACTTGTCCAGATGAGTTATCGAGTCATACAGTGTGGAAACAGACTCTTCAATCCAACCAGTCCATGCCGACCATAATCCCAAACTAAACTAGTCCCACCTGCCTGCGCTTGACCAATATTCCTCCAAACCTGCATCCACCACTTCCTCTGGAAGTTCATTCCACACACAAACTACTTTCTGTGTGAATACAAAATGCCCTGCGTGTCTTTTTAAAAATCTTTCCCCTCTCACCTTAAAAGATATGGCCCCTAGTCTTGAAAGCCCCCATCCTAGGGAAAAAAAACACCTGCTATTCACCTGACCTATATCGCTCAGGATTTTATAAACCTCTATAAGGTCACCCATCAACCTCCTACACCCCAATGAAGAAAGTCTCAGCCTATCCAGCCTCTCCTTGTAACTCAAACCCTCCATTCCTGACAACATTCTGATAAATCTCTTCTGAACCCTCTCCAGCTTAATAATATCCTCCTATAACAGGGTGACCAGAATGAACCATTGCAGGATAAAAAAAGAATTTTCCAAATAGTGAAGAAAATTTCAACTTTTATGCTGTTGCTACTCATAAGGGGCCAAAATCCTGCTTCACTTATAGAAGTTGTGTCGAAATGTAATCCGAGTCAGACGAGATAAGCTTGCAGGTGTTCTTCTGATTATCTGCCATAACGTCAGTAACAAAGTTACTAAAGCCCTGATAAAACATTTACGTTAAATTATTTCTTAAAATATGTTTAGAGTTGCAAGTTATGATTGTTACTATCTGAGAAGTTTGCATCATGTATCAACTACAGGCATTGTGCATGTGGGAAGGTCTAAATTGTTCTTTTGCAGTCAGTAATGTCAAATGATCCTGCATATTTTGGGATTCTGCTGCAAAAATAGGCATCATAAATGGTGATGACTTTCAGAGAGGCCAGATAAAAGACCTGCTGCAAACCTCCGCACATCTTTTCGCAGCCTTATGAAAATGAAGACCGCAGGATGACACTGCTAAGCGCTGAAGATCTCAGTAATATATTGGCACTTGCAAAGAGGCAGCTGAGAGTCAGACTTATTCAGGCCACTTTGACACAGATTTTTGATGACTGGCACAACACAGGAAACCTTAAAAATGGCAAGTAGGAAATGGATGCAAAGGTCTCTCGTTTGTTTCCAACAGATCACATTTTCGCCAGTGGAGAATGAGATGGAGCATGAATCTCACACACAGAAAAACTAAACTCAGCAGAATCATTTAATTTGACTGCTGAGTACAACACAGACACAACAGACTACAACACAACATTGCTCGACTTCTTCAATAGCCTTGAAATGCAGAGCGATAGGTGGTGCTGTAATAGTATCCCTACTTCTGGACCAGAATGTCTAGGTTCTGGTCCAACCTGCTTCAGAGGTGTGTCATAACATCTCTGATCAGTTTGATTAGAAAATCTCTATCAGCATACAGGAAAGAGAGTCAGTAAGTGAGAGGAAGGTCTGCAGGCTGGATTTTATGATCTCTGCATGGATTTGAAGGTAGTGAGGCATGTAAAGTCCAGTGGGTAGCCTTCTTCCACTATTTCTCCTCCAGGCCTGTCTGACGAGTGAGGCCCTGAAGTGGCCAATTAATGACCACTCCAGGGCTTTATCCTGTTCCTGACGGTATTTTAGTTGCAGTAGGGGTGGGTAATGCCATGCAGGAACTCCTTTAGCTGTGCTGGATGATGTCACTTCCTTTGCAGCTTCCCAGTTCTGATCTGATAAAGGACCCTCAAGGTTATGCCCACCCACCTTAAACCAAACCCTTCCACTCAAACCCACCCTGGCGAGTGGGAGAGGTGAGGGCATGGGAAGCAGTCAGTTAAGAGCGAGGGAAGTGATAGGTTGGATGCTCAGCAAGTGAGAGAGGTGTCAAGACGGAGGGTTGGCATGCAGTAAGGTCAATGATTTGAAGAGGTGGCAAATAGGAAGGTCCAGGAGGAAAGTGGTGAGATGCAAGGTCAGCAAAGAGAGTGTTGGCAAACAGGGCAAGGGGTGTTGATGAGTGGAAGAGTTAAGGTGGACAACTAGGAGGATCAGTAAGCAGGAGAGACAGCAAGCAGGAGATTGGGGAGATGAGTGGAGCAATGAGACGGAAGGAAGCAGCAAGCAGAAAGCTCATCATGAGGAGAGGAGGTAGATTGGGAAAGTCAGCAAGACTACAAGAAAGGCAAGTTCAGGAAGGGACCTGAGGACCGCAGTGAGACAGCTATCTTTGTGAATACTGGGTGAGTGGCTGTTGAGGATACATGAGGGAAATGGAGGGGTCACAGGGACTATGAGAGGGCATGCATATGCCCCACGTGAATGGCTATTTGGATTGGACGTACGGTATTTGAGGGATCATGGATGATAAGGAGAAATGAAGGGGACATTGGAGATATGAGAAGACATGAAGGGCATAGGTGATATATGGTATGGAGGGCATGGGGCAATATGAAGGGACCTGAGATTTGAAGGATTTGGACAGAGCATGAGGCATGTGCGACACATACGAGGAATATAAAAGTTATGCAGAAACGAGGGATATGAGTGTGCATGGGGGGGATGTGAATGTAAATACAGGGGGTATACGACATATGAGTGGTCAGGCAATCATCGAAATGATGTCTGTGGTGTGGGCTAAAGGGCCTTACAGCTTTTAATACCGCTCGGCCAAAGTCCAAGAGAACCCAACTTATCTTGACATTCATTCGCCTCTGTGGCCCCCTCCACACTGTCTCTGGAGGCAGCATGCCACATTCCCAGAATGAATTTATGATGTGCTGAGGGCCTTTTTAAAGAAAGCTATGTTATGTCAGGATTCAACCTTCCCAGCTCTTCCATGAATATTCAGCCCCTTCTATATGAATAGAACAGTATTATTTGCAGATTTCAATCATCAAAAATATCTGGCACTCAACATCAGAAAGAGTTTTTTTAATTTTCCTCTCAAGTAGTAAATGGTGAATTTGAAATCCTGCTATTAACTGATGACTATTTTATGCATTTGCACCTCTTTAAAATCCCAACCTTCCCTTTTTAATGCCATTTCCAATTGCATTCTCCATGGCCACCAATTTGCTTAAACCTTTGACCACACAAGTTGTCATCATCAAACCATCAGCCTCACCACATCATATGCCTGCTCTTTGACCAACTCAGATATCACTTCAGCCATTGAAAACTTTACTTTGGAGCTCAGGCACACCCACAACTTACATATTTCTGCCAGGCTGCTTGGAGCTCATAGACACCTGAGCACCTCATGCACAGAATGGTGGAACCCTTGCTTTTTTTGGCCTTTGTTCACTTTATTGTCTTAAAACTCACTAAAACACTTTACCACCGATTTGGAGACTGCTAGCTTCTGTATACTTCATTTTGCTTTCTTGGCACACACTCACTGTCTTACAGGCTGCCATCTATTGTGTGACTTGTATTGCTTTCTTAGTGTGCAAGGTCTTTAAGAGCTCATTTACAGGCTGCCATACTACATTATCTTTGTAGCACACAATGTCTTTAGAGCACAATTATTGGCTGCCACCTTTGGGGCTTGCAGTTCCTTTGTAGTGTAGGGGAGAGGTAGACAGCTTATGAAAGCATAAACATATGTATCTAATCTTTGGTATGAATATTACCTTTTTTAAGGTCTTCTTTCTAAAGTACAAACTCCAAAAGAAAGACAACATTGATGCACAAGATAATTTTATTATAGATGTTTTGCAGTTAAAGCATTTTGTCAGGCAAGATTCAGGAGAAAACTGGAAGTTAAGCAATCAGGCAGACAGGGTGGATGTGCCACTGTGCGGCACCATGCTACATCACTGTCAGGCCTGCAGCAGTTTATGCAGCAATGCAGTGCCTGTGTTCAAACAAATAGTGATGTGTAAAAGTCAAAAAGGGAGCAGTCCTCAGTGAGGTGAAGGAGGACTACAGTCACTTAACGGTCTCATTCAGTTACACAATGGTGGTGGGTTGACCATAGTGAGTCAGGCACTTGGTCCAAGCAGAGTCTGGGGAACCCATGGCCTTCAAGTCCATGGATTGGGCCTGGTTAATTCTTCACCATAAGTGCAACCAGTTCAGGCATTATAGATAGATCGGTCAGAGTGTTTTTCAGAATTCTATCCAAGGACTGAAATATTTTTAAAAACGCAAAGTATCACAGGAGCAGACATAGACCATTCATTTCGTGAAGTGAAGAGCGGAAGGTTGCATGAGAAAATTTGCTGCAAGCCATGGCGAGCCGAGCATCACAAAACAGAAACAGGATGGCAGTGGAGGGTTGCTTTTCATATTGGAGGCCCGTGACCAGCAATGTGCCACAAGGATCGGTACTGGGTCCACTGCTTTTCATCATTTACATAAATGATTTGGATGTGACATAGGAGGTACAGTCAGTAAATTTGCAGATGACACCAAAATTGGAGGTGTAGTAGACAGTGAAGAAGGTTACCTTGGAGTCCAATGGGACCTTGATCAGATGGGTCAATGGACCAAGGAGTGGCAAAGGTATTTTATTTATGTAAATGTGAGGTGCTGCATTTTGCAAAGGCAAGTCAGGGCAGGACTTACTCACTTAATGATAAGGTCCTGGGGAGTGTTGCTGAAAAAAGAAACCTTGGAATGCAGGATCATAATTCCTTTGAAGTGAGTTGCCGGTAGATAGGATAGTGAAAAAGGCGTTTGGTATGCTTGACTTTATTGGTCAGTGCATTGAGTACAGGAGTTGGGAGGTTAGGGTGCGGCTGTACAGGATATTGGGTGGGCCACTTTTGGAATATTGTGTGCAGTTCTGGTCTTCCTATCAGAAGGATGTTGTGCAACTTGAAATGGTTCAGAAAAGATCTACAAGGCTGTTGCAAGGATTGGGCGATTTGAGCTATAGGCTGGGGCTGTTTTACCTGGAGTGTCGGAGGCTGAGGGGTGATCTTATAGTTTATAAAATCATGAGGGGCCTGGTAAATAAACAAGACCTGTTTCCTGGGGTGGGGGAGTCCATAACTAGAGGGCATAGGTTGAAGTTGAGAGGGGAAAGATTTAGAAGGGACCTAAGGGGAACTTTGTCATACAGAGGGTGGTGCATGTATGGAATGAGCTGTAAGAGAAGTGGTTTTGGGTGGTATAAGTTCAACATTTAAAAGGCAGCTGAATGGGTATATGAATAGGAAGGGTCTTGAAGGATATGAGCCAAATGCTGGTAAATGGGACTAGATTAATTTAGGATATCTGGTCGACCGAAGGATCTGTTTCCATGCTGTACAGCTCTATGACTGTAAACATTTTAACTGCAAAACACCTATAGTAAAATTGCCTTTAGTATCTGTAATGTTTTTTTCTAAGAGTTATAAAGAAGAGCTGAAAAAGGTAATAGTCATACCAAAGATTAGGTAGATACTTATGTACTATTGAAATTTGAAACCTGGAAATAGGATGTTTTTGCTAAGTTATGATAAATCTCCCATACTGTTTCCAAAATGGGATCATGGAACTGATACAATTAATGCTAAATCATTCAAATTTACTGATAACTGTTGAACTGGTACTGGTGTTTTTTGTATTGAAAATCTGACAACAAATTATTTAAAGAATGAAGTTCAGGTGTTTTCTCAGTAAAATATCCAATAAATGTGAATTCATTCAGCTTCACATAGCTAGGCACATCCTATCCCGAAATGTTGATTTTCCTGCTCCTCGGATTCTGCCTGACTTGCTGTGCTTTTCCAGCACCACTCTAATCTAGATTTGGAGATGCCGGTGTTGGACTGGGGTGTACAAAGTTAAAAATCACACAACACCAGGTTGTAGTCCAACAGGTTTAATTGGAAGCACAATATCACCTGATGAAGGAGCGTCGCTCCGAAAGCTAGTGTGCTTCCAATTAAACCTGTTGGACAACAACCTGGTGTTGTATGATTTTTAACTTTGTACACTTTAATCTAGACATACTATCACCTGACCATAAACACGTCTCTCTTACAAAACCCTTGCCACTCGGCCCTACCCCCATTCAGTCTGCAGATGTGGGATGCACTGTCTCACACACAGTAACACTGAGCTACTTGCCACTTTCGCTTCCCCCAATGCCTCCAGGCAGGTATTGAACCCAATAGCATGCCCCACCCTCCAAGATGGGCCAGCGTATTCCCTTCCACTGGCCAAGACTTAGAGTCATAGAGTCATTGAAATGTACAGCATGAAATCAGACCCTTCAGTCCAACCTGTCCATGCCAACCAGATGGCTCAACCCAATCTAGTCCCACCTGCCAGCACCCAGGCCCATATCCCTCCAAACCCTTCCTATTCCTGTACCCATCAAAAAGCCTTTTAAATGTTGCAATTGCACTAGCTTCCACCACTTCCTCTGGCAGCTTATTCCATACACGTACCACCCTCTGTGTGAAAATGTTGCCCCTCAGGTCTCTTTTATATCTTTCCCCTCTCACCCTAAACTTATACCCTCGAGTTCTGGACTCCCCGACCCCAGCGAAAAGACTTTGTCTATTTATCCCATCCATGCCCCTCATAATTTTGTAAACCTCTATAAGGTCACCCCTCAGCCTCCGACGCTCCAGGGAAAACATCCCCAGCCTGTTCAGCCTCTTCCTATAGCTCAACTCCTCCAACCCTGGCAATATCCTTGTAAATATTTTCTGAACCCTTTCAAGTTTCACAACATCTTTCTGATCGGAAGAAGACAAGAATTGCTCTAACAGTGACCATCCTGTACTCAATACTCTGACCAATAAAGGAAAGCATACCAAATGCCTCCTTCACTATCCTATCTAACTGCGACTCTACTTTCAAGGAGCTACGAACCTGAACTCCAAGGTCTCTTTGTTCAGCAACATTCCCTAGGACCTTACCATTAAATGCATATGTCCTTGCTAATATTTGCTTTCCCAAAATGCAGCACATCTCATTTATCTGAATTAAACTCCATCTGCCACTTCTCAGCCCATTGGCCCATCTGATCAAGATCCTGTTCTAATCTGAGGTAACCCTCTTCGTTGTCCACAACACCTCCAATTTTGGTGTCATCTGCAAACTTACTAACTATACCTCTTATGCTCACATCCAAATCATTTATATGAATGACAAAAAGTAGAGGACCCAGCACCGATCCTTGTGGCACTCCACTGGTCACAGATCTCCAGTCTGAAAAACAACCCTCCACCACCACCCTCTGTCTTCTATCTTTGAGGCAGTTCTGTATCCAAATGGCTAGTTCTCCCTGTATTCCATGAGATCTAACCATGCTAACCAGTTTTCCATGAGGAACCTTGTTGAATGCCTTACTGGAGTCCATATAGATCACATCTACTGCTCTGCCCTCATCAATCCTCTTTGTTACTTTTTCAAAAAACCCAATCAAGTTTGTGAGACATGATTTCCCAAAGCCATGTCGACTATCCCTAATCAGTCCTTGCTTTTCCAAATACATGTACATCCTGTCCCTCAGGATTCTCTCCAACAACTTGCCCATCACCGAGGTCAGGCTCACTGGTTTATAGTTCCCTGGCTTGTCCTTACCACCCTTCTTAAACATTGGCACCACATTTGCCAACCTCCAGTCTTCTGGCACCTTACCTGTGACTATGGATGATACAAATATCTCAGCAAGAGGCCCCGCAATCATTTCTCTACCTTCCCACAGAGTTCTAGGATACACCTGATCAGGTCCTGGGGAGTTATCCACTTCCCCAATTCTTGCCACCTCAATGTCAGCTTATATTTGAGCCTAGCACCACCTCAGCATCACCTTCCTACCTGCCACTAAGTGTCTGGTCTGATCTGTTGATCAATTTCCTCTTTCAGGCAGGCTGAGTGATGGTTTCCCTGGCACTGCTCCTTCTTACTACCAGTATCACAACACTCCTTTCTCTGATAGCTCACCACTGTGACCGATTTTCCCAAGCATTAATAGGGCTTTCAGGAGTGAAGTTGCCCAACACCTCTGTGCATTTTGAGCACTGGATTGGAAATGGAAATTATGACTTTTTGTTATGAGCTTATTTAGAAACTGTCCTGCAAAGATGGAGGCAGCTACTATGGTGCATTCATACCACATACTCTATTGTTATTGAGAACAAGGAGTTGGATTATACATGTTTCTAATCAGTCTTTCCAGGCATGTTATAACACACCTCTGGAGCAGGTGGGACTTGATCCTAGGTGTCCTGGATCAGAGTTAGGGACATTACCACTGTGTCACAAGAGCCCCAAGAAGTTGGATTCTATGCTCAGCTTGGGTTTCTGGCACTCCAATATGTCCGCTGTTACTTGACATGCTACAGCTTTAATTATCCAAATGGTGGTCCCTTAACTAGTATGAGGTGGAAATTCTATCTATCTATCTCTAGCACCACATCGTACAGTCACTTGTCAATTGAAAGCCAGTATCTTTGCACACCCAGCAATATCATTAGGAGCCAGAGTGCTATGAATGACAGTAATTCTACTGTCTCACCAGGGCTGGACTGTTAGGCCCCATGAGGGGACGAGGAGAATATTGCGTAGAATGGAGGGTCAAAGGGCAGACATAAGGAGAGTAAGTGAGGACTAGGACTTTAGTTGGCATAGGGAGCATGGGAAAGAGGCACTATTTTCCCTTACCTGACCAGCAGCTGCAAAGGTGAGTCTCTCCAACTTCTTGTTGAAGAGCAAGCCTCTCCCACCACGCAATAAACTGGAGCAGTGGTGCAAGAGGCCAAAAAGGTGGACTTCGTTTTCCACTTAAGGGCCTCATTCAGGTCATGGGCAGGTGGTCTATTTGACGCTTCCCTGACACTCATGAAATTGTGGAATATGCAGTGTGGGCTGACAGATGACAAGCAAGCTAGTCATGCCACAGTAACCTAATTTAAGGGCCCACCTGCCTACTTTGGACAGTTTGTAAAATTCAAAGGTTCTAATTATCACAGTTTCACCAAAATAACTAATTCCTTAGGTTTCTGTGATATATCTGTGCATAAATTAAAGAACATAATAGGCTGAGATACTCCTGAATTGCTGTTTTGAAATCTGTCATTGCCCTATCCAAGAGTGCCCTTCATTCAATTCTTTCACATTCTCATCTTCCATGGATCTGTCATGAAGTGTAGGAATGTTTGCAGAAGCTCCTTACACTTTGTCCCGGTTATGTACAATAGTTGAAATTCTCCAAAATTCTCTTCCTCCTTTGAAAGCTCTACTGTAGCTTTACACTTTCCTGCTTCTCTCGCCTCCTCTAGGCTGATAAGCCTCTGAAACACATATGATTCTTCAATTCTGGCCTCCTAGTAGGTTTTCAATTCTCATTGCTCCATTAGCCATAAATTTGTGAATCTCTCCTCATGTAGACTATGTACTAGATTTTTCTTGATAATGCACCTTTTAAGAGTCTTGAGATGAGAAATATGCTATATAATTGCAGGATATTGTTTTATCTGGCAATAGTCTCCATTGTTGCCCTGTCTCTCTATTGCACATCTTGGGAGTGAAAAGTCAGAACCTCCAATATGTGTGTTTGATGCTCAGATAACACCCTTAACTTTGTGACAATGTCCCTGAGAATTATTGCTAACCACCTCTAAAGCTGGCACTAACTTGAGTTTCTGCTCAGTTACATCAGCCTGCACTTTGACATCTTTATCCTCTCGATTTCTTGTGCTCTGAGTCATACCATGAATCACTTCCTAATTTTACCCCTTTAAGTGGGTGTTCTTCATTGCTGAGTTGAAGAGGAAGGGTGAGTAATAAGTGGATGAATTAGGAATGGTCAATAAACATTGTCTTTGCCAGCAGTGCCAACATTTCTGAATGAGTAAATAAATGAAACAATTTGTTACAGTCAACAGAGATTGGTCACTTCTTCATAACTGTGATAAATTAAAGGGCAGAATTATTGTACGACTTGAAAACACATTTTTTAAAATTCATTCATGGATGTGTGCATCACTGTCTGGGCCAGCATTTACTGCCTGTTCCTTGGGTTTTTTCCAGACTAGTCAAGGTGAAGGCAAAGGCAAGGAGTGTCTTCAGGTTTAGACTACAAATAACGCTATTAATTACACATTATTATTAAATATTGCTGGATATGGCTGTCATAGATTTACCAGAATCTGATTTATGGTTACATTAGGAAAGGACTAATATGCCTTCTTTGTGTGCTCAAGTTCCCCCCAATGGTATGGACGTAGTGTGTCTTTCAGAGAGTCGAGTTTTACTGTACTTCCAGTGTGTTTCTTCAAGTGTGATCTAACTCCATCCACACTATGGTATTCAAACTCATTGATATGCAGTTCTACGACATCACTGCAAGGTTGTTCCAGGGTTGTAATATCCTTGCATAGCACCCCTCCCCAGATTTATCTCCCCTGTCATAAGCACTTTAACAGATTAGCAGTTATAAACATTCTTAAATGCTTGACATAGATTACTTTTTTGTTTACATTTATTGTCCATTTTTTCTTATTTCTGCCATGCTTCCAAGTCTTTGACTTGATTCATCTGTGTCAATAGATGGGAATGGCAGATCTTTAATCAGGTATAGAAACACTTGAAGCAAAGTTGATGATTTGTTTGTTCTCTGCTGGCTTCCATTACCTCAGAGATTTAATCAGTCTAGCTAGTGACATTTGCAGTGATGTAACTGCAGAAATACATGTGGATTATGAGGTGGTTGTACTTCTTTCACTCCACCATTAGCATCAGCTACCATTGTTAGCTCACTTGGGGGGAAATGAAAATTTCCATCCACACATTCTTTATGTGAGGCTTGTTCCCTTGCAGTATAAATGAGTTCTTCAAAGTTCTTTTTCCCAAAGCATCAATGTACATATTGGGTTAGGAATTATTGTATTGCTTTGTGAGTTCTACAGAATTCTTCAGAGTTCAAATGCCTGAATGGTTCAGATAGTACATATAGGTTGTTAATAAAACTATCTACAGAATCTCCTAGAAATTGATACCTGCTTTTGAATTGTGGTTTTACCAGCATCTTACCTACTCTCAAAGTGTAATATTGATCAAAACCTGTTAGGACGTTATCAAAAATAATTTCCTTCTCAATGATCTGCTCACTGTGTAACACATGATCTGAGGTTGTTCCTGTATAGTAGAGAAATTGATCTGCATTTAATTTACTGTGCAATGCTGAAACTATTCAAAATCTTAGCAGTTGTGTGCTCAGCATCTGCCAATTGTTAATTTATCAAATCCATCTGAAAGCTTAACTCTTTTCTGCTGGAAAGATTAGTAAAGTAACATTTTATTGCTTTATTTTTATTATTGGTAGACAATGAGATTGGTGCCTATTTTGTTTGGCATAATTTTTTTTATTCATTCATGGATGTGTGCATCAGTGGTTGGGCCAGCATTTATTGTCTGTCCCTCGTGCCCTTTATAAGGTGGTGATGTGCTGCTATTCTGATCTGCTGCAGTCAATGTGCTACTGGCAGACCCATAATGCTGCTAGGGAGGGAGTTCCAGGATTTTGACCAGTGATGTTAGAATTTTCATCTGGACAAATCAAAGAATCACATAACCATAGAACTGTACAGCATGGAAACAGATCATTCAGTTCAACTCATCCATGCTGACTAGATATCCCAAAGGAATCTAGTCCCATTTGCCAGCATTTAACCCATATCACTCTAAACCCTTCCTATTCATATACCCATCCAGATGTCTTTGAAATATTATAATTGTACCAGTCTCCACTGTCTTTTCTGGCAGCTCATTCCATACATGCACCACCGTCTGCATGAAAAGGTTGCTCATTAGGTCCCTTTCATATCTTTCCCTTCTCTCCTTAAACCAATTCTGTCTACTTATGGACTCCCCCACCCTGGGGGAAAGATCTTGTCTGTTCACCCTATCCATGCCCCTCATGATTTTATAATTTCTATAAGGTCACCACTCAGCCTCTTATACTCCAGAGAAAATAACCCCAGCATATTCAGCCTCTCCCTATAGCTCAAACCCTCCAACCCCAGCAACATCTTTTTAAGCCTTTCTGAACCTTTTCAAGTTTCACAACATCTTTCCGATAACAAGGAGACCAGATCTTGTTGCCATGTTGCATTTCTTGCTGATTTCAGTTTTATTCAATCTTTGTTGTTTTAAAGTTAATTGGTGCAGTAGTAAAATTGAAAGCTATCAAGGTAACATTGAGTTTCCTTTGTCAATACGGTGACTTTATATAAATGATTGACCCTATTGCTTTTCCAAGATAGCCAAGAATTTTGCAAAGATCAGTGGGTAGAAACTTACTTTATATGGCTTCACTTAGTAAGATGCAATTACTTTTTGGCTGCCATGACATCATAGCCAATGATATTTCTGCATTGAAGACATTTTTTGTGTCAAACTTGACACAATGGGATCAGATTTATATTCTTTTACTTCATTTTTCTCTGATTTTAATTATTACAATCAATAAATCCTATTTATTGAATAAATATTGTATTTGTTTGAATTATTGAAATATAAATATTTCATTAAACTCACTGGTGTGGGGTTGATACTTTGATTTGCAATAAATGAGTTTATTCCTGATATTTTCCGTTCTCAATCAATATCCTTAAGCCTGTACTCAAACAATTTCCATAGCTCACTGTTAATATTTTCATTGTTGAAATATCACTTAGATTTTCAGACACACTTTTAGACTTGACTGTACTCCTCAGTCGAGTTTTCCAGGTGAGAAAGAAACTTTCCTTCAAAGGATCAAATCTACTTTAAATAACCAGTAATCAGCCTTTTTATCTTGTGTGCTTGATTTAAATTTTTACCCTCAGCTGCTAGTGGGTTTTTACTGATCTTACTGCTTTTTTTTAATGGCTTGTTTCCCTTATTACTAGCTGTAAACTGCTCTTTCTGGACATTCACCTGGAGAAATTTCTGTACAAAGCTGGGTCCTTCACACTTATCATAAAATCCCTACATGTGGAAACAGGCTCTTTGGCCCAACAAGTCCACATCAACCCTCCGAAGAGAAACCCACCCAGACCTGTTCCCCTACCCTATAATTAGCCCTCACTAATGCACCTAATCCACACATCCCTGAACACTATGGGCAATTTAGCATCCGAGCATCTGGAGGAAATCCACACAGACAAGGGGCAAATGTGCAAACTCCACACAGACAGTCGCCCGAGGCTGGAATCGAACCTGGGACCCTGGCACTGCAAGGCAGCAGTGCTAACCACTATGCCGCCCCTGTTATTCAACTCTGAGGCCCTTTTTTTGGCTGCTTCCTGGATCTGTTAATTTCTTGGAAAATATATTTTGTGAATTCTTCTCTAGCTGATTTCTGATTTGTTTCTCGATTTTCAATGCAGTCATCATTTTCTTAGCAGTGTATTCCATAATTTCCACCAATTTTTATTGTATGGTTTGATGTCACACTATGAATTTTGGTTCTTTACAGACTGGACAAGGAAAAGGCAAAGTCATAGTCTGCATTCAACTATAAACTTTGAAGTAACACTACCATTCTGCACGAGTATTAAATACTAGTGCTTGTGGTCATCAAAAATATACCAGGTTCTGGCTTATAGTTACATTATGGACTAACATATCTTCTTTATGTGCTCACATCCATGTGAATTCAGTGTGTCTTCCATAGAATACAGTGTTCTCGTATTTTTCCAAAATGTTTCTTCTAGACTGTTCTAACATCATCCAGACTGTGTGGTATTTATAGGCGAAAGTAAGGACTGCAGATGCTGGAGATCAGAGTGGTGCTGGAAAAGCACAGCAGGTCAGGCAGCATCCGAGGAGCAGGAAAATCAACCTTTCGGGCAAAAGCGCTTCATCAGGAATTCCTGCTCCTCGGATGCTGCCTGACCTGCTGTGCTTTTTCAGCATCACTCTAATCTTGACTGTGTGGTATTTATACTCAGTGAGGTGCAGTTCCATGATATTATTGTAAGATTGCTCCAGAATCCTAATTTCTTCACACAATAATCAACAAACTATGACAAGGCACACTGTGCACAACAAATGTGTAGTAGCATCTTTTAGCTGGGTGCGCTCATAATGATTGAAATCAGGAAGGAGAAGGAATATTAAAAATACTGTGGCAGAGAGGACATTCTAATGATGTCGTGTGTTTAAGTACTAACATATGGGATGCAATCATAAACAATGTGACTTTGATCCCACATACTGCCAAATTTTATTATATGTCATGCTGTTTTTGTTTGTCATGAAGTTGAAGCTGGGGGCTACCCCTCTGCTGGACAGACCTTTATGGTGAGGGCCAATCTAGGATGTTGTTGCAAACCTCCAACTGACAGACTCATAGAAACATCAGAAATAGCCTGGGGGCAGGGCTCTGCCCTTGCCCTTGCCCTGACTGGTAGCAGTGTAAAGAATGAAGAGGTCAAAGGGATGCATAGAAAGACTCTGCCCTCGTAAGAAAATTAAATAAAAACATTCAGAGTAAATGCTGAGAAAATCTGTATAAATATTAGCTCTCCAGTCCACATTTGACAAACCTAACAAAACAAAATCAGATAAAAAATGTCCTGTTCTGATGTTTGTTTTTTTAAAAATATTTGAGCTTGTTTCTGACCTTCGAGTCCAAGTTTGCCAGAAAAAGTTTCATTCCCATTGTATCAAAAGATATGATTGAGCTCTGTTAAACAATGCCCTATCATAGAAAATTGACAATATCTGGAGAATTTTGCAGGTCTCGACCATATTGCAGAATGCATTTTCAGCTATAATTGTAGTAAAATAGTTATAAGATTTCTTCTAAGTGACTAGCTGAGATTCTTGGACCATGGTACCAGTTTCAGGAAATGCCAAATTAATAGCAAATAATAATCCTCAAGAGGAAAAATGCAGCTTTTTAAAGTGATTTATCTGCTTCAGATGTTTAACATTTCATTGTGTTAAAAGGACACTGGGATCCACATGCTGCAGCTATAACCAGCCATAATGCAGATGCTTACAATATATTTTGTTTGCTAAACCAGATTTTTGAGTCTCCATGTTACTTACCAACCCCTCCCCATTGCTATTCAAAAAAAAAATTGTTTCCTTTCAAGTATTCATATCTACATGAATTAAATTTCAATTAATGGCATTAGTGAGTACAGAGACAATTGAAGTGACCATACAAAGGGCCCTACTTGCCATGTAGCTGGTATTATCGTGAGATGTGCTATGCTCAGACCCCCAGAAAGCATTTTTTAAAATGCCACATTACGCTTTAATAGCAATAGAATGAGCCTAGTCTGTCTAACCACTCCACCCTTATATCTCACATAGTAGAGTAGTGAACCTCCTCTGAACTACTTCCAATGCATTTACATCCTTCCCTAAATAAGGAAAATAAATAGGATTCTGGGTAATCCAAGATGGGGGATGGGAAAAATTTCTGGCTGTAACAGCTGCTCCTTTTTTTGAGGTGTTTTAGGTGTTGGAGGTGATTTCCTCGAATTCCAGGAGCAGCAATTACTGTTTTGACTTTGAGGAAAAAAAGTCAAAACAACAGCAGTTTAAAAGGGAGAAGAGCAGACAATAGGAAGCACATGGTGAGGACAGTGCAGGAGAGAGAGAGAGAAAAAAAAAACACGAACGAACGAACGAACGAACGAATGAATGAACCTGCACAGTTACTGCCTTTGCTGTTTTTGAATTCATGTGCCGCTGGACATCGGAGTTCATCTGTGAAAATTAACAAACAGTGAATTTCACAACTAATCTTGGAGGAACTGGTTTGCGCGAAGTTCACAACACAGAATCAGCTAAGTTAATTGTTGTTTTAAGTCTGTCCAAGAGAAAGGCTGCATTAGTGAGTACAGTGGTTTCTTTCTTGATTATATGTTTTTGGAGATAAGTCTCTTGATTAAACTTAAAATATAAGACATAGCTATTAGCAGTGTTTTGTAGAGGAATTAGGACGGTGTTATTTTCTGGGTCTGTAGATTATGAAGGTGCAAAAATGGCCTTTATTACAGTGATATGTACTTCTTGTCAGATGTGGGAGGTTAAAGAGAGTTCAAGGGTTATTGCAGATTATATCTGCCATAAATGCTGTTGGATGCGAATTTTATCAGATTGAGTGGATCGGTTAGAGAGACAGATAGAAGTGATGAGGAATTTGCAACAGCAACAGTATGTGATGGATGGCAGTTATAGGAAGGGGGGGAAAGTCTCAGATACAGTCACATACATGGGTTAACTCCAGGAAGGGTAAGAGAGGTAGGCACCTAGGGCAGGAGTCTTTTGTGGATATACCTATTTCAAACAGGTATGCTGTTTTGGAAAATGTAGGGGGTGATGGATTCTCAGGGGAACGTAGCACGAACAGCCAAATTTCTGGTATTGAGACTGGCTCTAATGCAACGAGGGGTTCGCCGGCTTCCAAGAGATCGATTGTGTTAAGGGATTCTGTAGTCAGAGGTACAGACAGACATTTCTGTGGTCAGAAGAGAAAAAGCAGAATGGTGTGTTGTTTCCCTGGTGCCAGGATGTCTCAGAGAGGGTGCAGAATGTTCTCACAGGGGACAGGGGCCAGCAAGAGGTCATTGTCCACATTGGAACCAATGATATAGGAAGGGAAAAGGTTGAGATTTTGAAGGGAGATTACAGAGAGTTAGGCAGGAATTTAAAAAGGAGGTCCTCAAGGGTAGTAATATCTGGATTACTCCTAGTGCTACGAGCTAGTGAGGGCAGGAATAGGAGGACATAGCAGATGAATGCATGGCTGAGGAGCTGGTGTATGGGAGAAGGATTCACATTTTTGGATCATTGGAATCTCTTTTGGGGTAGAAGTGACCTGTACAAGAAGGACAGATTGCACCTGAATTGGAAGGGGACTAATATACTGGTAGGGAAATTTGCTAGAACTGCTTGGGAGGATTTAAACTAGTAAGGTGGGAGGGGTGGGACCCAGGGAGATAGTGAGGAAAAGATCGATCTGAGACTGGTACAGTTGAGAACAGAAGCGAGTCAAACAGTCAGGGCAGGCAGAGGCAAGGTAGGACTAATAAATTACACTGCATTTACTTCAATGCAAGGGGCCTAACAGGGAAGGCATATGAACTCAGGGCATGGTTAGGAACATGAAACTGGGATATCATAGCAATTACAGAAACATGGCTCAGGGATGGGCAGGACTGGCAGCCTAATGTTCCAGGATACAAATGCTACAGGAAGGATAGAAAGGGAAGCAAGAGAGGAGGGGGAGTGGCATTTTTGATAAGGGATAGCATTACAGCTGTGCTGAGGGAGGATATTCCCGGAAATACATCCAGGGAAGTTATTTGGATGGAACTGAGAAATAAGAAAGGGATGATCACCTTATTGGGATTGTATTATAGACCCCCTATAGTCAGAGGGAAATTGAGAAACAAACTTGTAAGGAGATCTCGGCTATCTGTAAGAATAATAGGGTAGTTATGGTAGGGGATTTTAACTTTCCAAACATCAACTGGGACTGCCATCGTATTAAAGGTTTAGATGGAGAGGAATTTCTTAAGTGCGTACAAGACAATTTTCTCATTCAAAACTTGACCTACTCTTGGGAAATAAGGCAGGGCAGGTGACTGAGGTGTCAGTGGGGGAGCACTTTGGGGCCAGCGACCATAATTCTATTAGATTTAAAATAGTGATGGAAAAGGATAGACCAGATCTAAAAGTTGAAGTTCAAAATTGGAGAAAGGCCAATTTTGACGGTATTAGGCAAGAACTTTCGAAAGCTGATTAGAGGCAGATGTTCGCAGGTAAAGGGACGGCTGGAAAATAGGAAGCCTTCAGAAATGAGATAACAAGAATCCAGAGAAAGTATATTCCTGTCAGGTTGAAAGGGAAGGCTGATAGATATAGGGAATGCTGGATGACTAAAGAAATTGAGGGTTTGGTTAAGGAAAAGAAGGAAGCATATGTCAGGTATAGACAGGATAGATCAAGTGAATCTTTAGAACAGTATAAAGGAAGTAAGAGTATACTTAAGAGGGAAATCAGGAGGGCAAAAAGGGGACATGAGATAGCTTTGGCAAATAGAATTAAGGAGAATCCAAAGGGTTTTTAAAAATATATTAAGGACAAAAGAGTAACTCGGGAGAGAATAGGGCCCCTCAAATATCAGCAAGGCAGCCTTTGTGTGGAGCCACAGAAAATGGGAGTGATACTAAATGAATATTTTGCATCAGTATTTACTGTGGAAAAGGATATGGAAGGTATAGGCTGTAGGGAAATTGATGGTGACATCTTGCAAAATGTCCAGATTCCAGAGGAGGAATTGTAAGATGTCTTGAAACGGTTAAACGTGGATAAATCCCCAGGACCTGATCAGGTGTACCCGGGAACTCTGTGGGAAGCTAGAGAAGTGATTGCGGGGCCTCTTGCTGAGATATTTGTATCATCAATAGTTATAGGTGAGGTGCTGGAAGACTGGAGGTTGGCAAACGTGGTGCCACTATTTAAGAAGAGCGGTTAAGACAAGCCAGGGAACTATAGACCAACGAGCCTGACCTCGGTGATGGGCAAGTTGTTGGAGGGAATCCTGAGGGACAGGATGTACATGTATTTGGAAAGGCAAGGACTGATTAGGGATAGTCAACATGGCTTTGTGGGTGGGAAATCATGTCTCACAAACTTGATTGAGTTTTTTGAAGAAGTAACAAAGAAGATTGATAAGGGCAGAGCAGTAGATGTGATCTATATGGACTCCAGTAAGGCGTTCGACAAAGTTCCCGATAGGAGACTGATTAGCAAGGTTAGATCTCATGGAATACAGAGAGAACTAGCCACTTGGATACAGAACTGGCTCAAAGGTAGAAGACAGAGGGTGGTGGTGGAGGGTTGGTTTTCAGACTGAAGGCCTGTGACCAGTGGAGTGCCACAAGAATCGGTGCTGGGTCCTCTACTTTTTGTCATTTACATAAATGATTTGAATGCATAAGAGGTACAGTTAGTAAGTTTGTAGATGACACCAAAATTGGAGGTGTAGTGGACAGCGAAGAGGGTTACCTCAGATTACAACAGGATCTTGATCAGATGAGCCAATGGGCTGAGAAGTGGCAGATGGAGTTTAATTCAGATAAGTGAGATGTGCTGCATTTTGGGAAAGCAAATCTTAGCAGGACTTATACACTTAATGGTAAGGTCCTGGGGAGTGATGCTGGACAAAGAGACCTTGGAGTGCAGGTTCATCGCTCCTTGAAAGTGGAGTCGCAGGTAGATAGGATAGTGAGGAAGGCGTTTGGTATGCTTTCCTTTATTGGTCAGAGTATTGAGTACAGGAGTTGGGAGGTCATGTTGCAGCTGTACATTGGTCAGGCCACTGTTGGAATATTGCATGCAATTCTGGTCTCCTTCCTATTGGAAAGATGTTGTGAAACTTGAAAGCTTTCAGAAAAGATTTACAAGGATGTTGCCAGGGTTGGAGGATTTGAGCCATAGGGAGAGGCTGAACAGGCTGGGGCTGAGCGTCGGAGGCTGAGGGGTGACCTTATAGAGGTTTACAAAATTATGAGGGGCATGGATAGGATAAATAGGCAAAAGTCTTTTCCCTGGGATCGGGGAGTCCAGAACCAGAGGGCGTAGGTTTGGAGTGAGAGGGGAAAGATATAAAAGAGACCTCAGGGGGCAACGTTTTCACTCAGAGGGTGGTATGTGTATGGAATGAGCTGCCAGAGGAAGTGGTGGAGGCTGGTACAATTGCAACATTTAAGAGGCATTTGGATGGGTATATGAATAGGAAGGGTTTGGAGGGATACGGTGGCAAGTGGGACTAGAGTGGGTTGGGATATCTGGTCGGCATGGACAGGTTGGACCGAAGGGTCTGTTTCCATGCTGTACATCTCTATGAATCTAAAAGCTAATGGTGTTGGGGTGACATATTGGCATGGATAGAAGATGTCCACACTAACAGTGAGTAGACTGTAGGAATAAATGGGTGATTTCCAAGCTAGCAGGATGTAACTAGTTGTGTAGCAAAGGAGTTGGTACAGAAGCCTCAACACTCTATAATTTATATAAACAATTTAGATGAAGGGACCAAAGGTATGGCAGCTAAGTTTGCTGTGGATACAAAGTTAGTTCACAGAGTTGTGAAGAGGAAATAAGAAGCCTACAAATGAAATAGATTGGTTACGTGAGGGGCTAAATTCTGCATTGTCCATGCTTTATACACTTTGACAAATGTATGTATTAAAAACACTTTACTCTTGTCGGTGAGGCGGGTAAAAGGGACAAAGAATTTGGTTTGTGTTTAACTCAACTTTATTAACAAAATATTTACAGAATCAGACAGTCAAACAGCATATACAGACTTTTTGATCCAATTAGTCCACACTGATCATGTTCCCAAACTAAACTAGTCTCACTCGCCTGAGTTTGACCCATACCTCTCCAAAACTTTCCTATTCATATACCCATCCAATTGTCTTTTAAATGTTGTAGCCATACTGCATCCACCACTTTCTCTGGCAGTTCATTCCACACACAAAACCACTCTCTGTGTAAAAACATTGCCCCTCGTGTCCTTTTTAAATCTTCTCTCATTTCAAAAATATGCCCCCTAGTTTTGAACTCCCCCACCCTAGGGAAAAGACCCTTGCTATTCACCTTATCTATGCCCCTCAGGATTTTATAAACCTCATCCCTGAGGGGTCATCCCTCAACCTCCTACATTCCAGTGAAAAAAGTCCCTACCTATCCACACTTGTTTTATAACTCTACCCTCCATTCCCAGCAACATCCTGGTAAATCTTTTCTGAACCTTCTCCAATTTAATAATATCCTTTCTATAGCAGGGTGATTAAAACTGCACAGAGCACTCCAGAAGAAGCCTCACAAATGTCCTGTGCAAACTCAACATGATGTTCCAACTTCTATAATCAAAGCTTAGAGTAATAAAGGCAAGCGTGCTAAACACCATCTCAACCACCCTGTCTACCAATGACACAAGTTTCAAAGAATTATGTACCTGAACCTCTGGATCACTCTGTTCTGCAACACTACCCAGGGCCCTATTATTAATTGTTTAAGTCCTGTCCTTGTTTGTTTTAACAAAACGCAATACCCTGCATTTATCCAAATTAAACTCCATTAGCCATTATTCAGCCCATTGACTGAATTGACAAAATCTCTTTGGAATCTTAGATAACCTTCTTCACTGTCCACTTCACCACCAATTTTGGTATAAGCCACATAACTGATTAATCATACCTTCTATATTCTCATACATATTGTTTATATAAATGGTAAACAAAAGTGAACCCGGTCCCAATCCCTATGGAACACCGCTAGTCACAAGTCTCCAATCTGAAAAATAACCCTCTACCATCACCCTCTATCTCCAGCCATCAAGTTAATTATGTATCTAATTGGTGAGTTTTGAGAAGATTTGTAGCTAATTGATGTATCTAATTGATAAACGCACCATGTAAGCATTTCTCAAATTCTTCTAAAATTTACTCTCTCTTTCTAGCTGTATCCATCTGAGAAGCAATATTCTCTGCAATGATCCACATGTTTGAGCTGGGATGTTGGAATCTTCCTCTTTGATGTCAGCCTGGCTCTCTTCCACAAAGATGGGTCTTGCAGGTCAGAGCAGATCTTCTCCTGTCTTCCTGGGATGCTATGAGTCCAAGTCTTCACTAAAAGGGCTGAATTCCAGATATGTGTATGTTTTATCCCCTCTCACCCCTGACCTTCCAGAATGTTTTGCAGCCTTCGGCCAACGAGGTCATGAGCTGAGTTTAGATCATCCAGTGGGGCCATGTCAACACACTTTACCGTTGCCATGCTGAGGAGTGTAAACTAGACATACTCAGGTAGTCAAGATGCCAGAATGTTTGACTGATATTTCTCCAATGCACAACCCCTGGACTGGCTGTAACAGGTTCCCCTTAAACCTTTGTAACCAATTTGATCTTGGTTTCTATTGTTCTCTGTAGTTAATGGCTTCTGGCTACTGTTTAATCTAGTTTTCTATCAGTCCTGATTTCTCAAACTGCTGATCAATTTAGAATGTCCATTTTTGGGTCATGATGGCTTGAACTTGCTAATAGAGTATAATGTGGGAAAATGTGAAATTGTTCATTTTGGTTAGAAGAATGATTGGAAAAAAAGATTGAAAGTATATCATCTAGATGGTGAGAAGTTTTAATATGCAGAGAGATCAGGGTGTTCTAGTGCGTGAATTGCAAAAGATTCATTTGCAAGTACAAATAATGATAAAAATTGACAATTTTACTTTTTATTGTGAGGGAAATTGAATACAAAAATAGAAATGCTTTTGTTTTACAGGGCATTTGTGAGACTATTTCTCAAGTACAGTTTTAATTTCCTTATTTAAGTAAGAATGTAAGTACTTTGGAAACAGATGACAGAAAGTTTACTTGATTAATACATGGAATGTGAGAGTTCCTAATGAAGGGTGGTTGGGCAGGCTTGGCTCATTCCATTGGAGTTGAGAAGAATAACAGGAAATTGATTAAACCGTAAAAGATCCTGAGAGCTCTTGATAGGGTGGATGTAGAAAGAATGTTTTGTTGGAAATTCAGGAACTGTGGGTCACTGTTTAAAAATAAGAAATCAGGGGAATTATTTTTCTCATGGAGGGTTGTGATTCCTTGGGAACTGTGGTGTTCAAAAGCCAATGGCACTACTCCTTGAATCTTTAAGGCAGAGGTAGATAAATTCTTGACAAGCAAGGGGGGTGGTGAAAGATTATCTTGTGTAAAATGGAATGGGGAGCAATCAGATTAGCCATAATCTTATTGATAGGCAGAGCAAATTCAAATGGCCCAT
Organism: Chiloscyllium plagiosum; assembly: GCF_037043375.1. NCBI lineage: Eukaryota > Metazoa > Chordata > Chondrichthyes > Orectolobiformes > Hemiscylliidae > Chiloscyllium > Chiloscyllium plagiosum. Next base: position 37,279,630 of record NW_028270174.1, on the reverse strand, counting down.
TGGCAGAATCCAGACCGAATTTTTATAGTTGTACGTGCAACTTGAAGATTCACTTTGTTTTTCTTAGTTCATGCAAAAAATGAAAGTGACTGATACTATGCTAGCTAGGAACTAAACGTTTTTTATATTGGTAATATAGTCTATTTGTAATGAACTGGGCCTGAGAGTAGATATGCAATGATATGTGATAGATACAAATGTTTTGATGAAGAATGTACACTACGTTCAGTTTGTTGTTTGGTAGCAAAGAGTTGAGTACTGCTGGAAAAGAGACATTTAGTTGAAACCTTTCACCTTGTAATCATAAAGACAAATCCTAAGAAATACCAAAGTAAACTGAAAATAACTATATGTATTATATACAAGATGAGAAAAGGTGATTTGTTAGTCAGTGGACTCTATTCGGTATAGGTGTTGCACTTGACTGTAGTTGAATGCACATATTAATGACAACTTTATTAAAATTTTAAACCAGGCAAGCTGGTTGAACAAATGAACCAGAGAATGGTGGTCACCTATTTTGCTGAGTTGAAACAAATTCAATGTGTACAAGTTCTTGAAGTACAGGGAACAGGATATCAATACATCAGCTCCCAATATTAGCAAATGCACCACACTATGAGCCTCATTGACAATTCTAAACAGGTTGTCATCATAATCGTTTGCATAAAATAAAAGGAAAATACTGAACATGCTGGAAATCTTAACAACACAAAGACCACTGGAAAAAAATCAGCAGGTCTGGCAGTATCTGTGGAGAGAGAAACAGAGTTAACTCTTTGAGTCTATACCAGTTCTTACTTTGACCCTTTCTCCACAGATGCTGCCAGACCGCTGAGTTTCTTCAGCATTCTCTGTGTTTGTTATCCTTTGCATACTCAGGATTATTTAGCAAACATGGTCCATTCACAAAATCATAACTAATGCCAGACACTGCATTGTAAGCTAACGTGGGCTCTTTGACTATGATCAGTATCATACTTGTTGTGAACAACTAAAGGAGATACAGTATACTGTTTCAAATCGTCTATCAGACTTTGAGACATACAGCTTATACACTGTATACCTAAGATAGTGCTTAAAGGATAGCGTTTTATGAAAAGCTGGCTCACATATCCTTGCAAGAAGTCTCATTACAGTGAATGGATTTCAAATTGCACTTGTTATTAAATAGAGAAATCATTATGCTGGTTGACGAAGCTATACTGGACTTCAAATGCCTTGTAGACAAATTAAAAGGTCAAGGAACATAAACAGCGTCTGGGAAGGAATAAGGTAGTATGCTATATGCCTTGAATAGAAACTTATGGATCACTTATGGACACACATTGTGCCTGAATATGAATAACTCCTCCGGGTTAGGTTCATCTCAAAGGAATGGTTTAAAGAGATGGATAACAATGGTGGTGAGCAGTAAAGCTGATTTGAAGTGATGAGGACAATTTAAGGCACAAGTAATTGACAAACTACCTGACAGCCCTGGTAATGGGACTACATTGAAAGGCCGAAGTACTGGCTATCAGCAAACAATTTGCACTAGGAACACATGTCCTTTACTGAGTACATTGAAACTTGCACACTAACCACATGTGCTGAATATATACAAGGTATCAAGGCAAATTGATCCTGTTTGCTTTGAAAAAAAAGTAATTAGTTTTGGATCTCGAAATTCACAAACATCTGTGAAATACTAAAATGTATTGGCCATCTATTGCTGAGTTAATGTGTCTCATTATGCTACACTTTGTTCTCTACAGCTCAGTGTTAACAGCTTTGATCCCTGGGGAGCTAAAGTAACAGAAAGGTGCTATCATTGGCCTCATTGGGCACAGACAAGCCTTTTTTTTTTGGAAACTATCCAACAAACCATGACTGCATCTGTGTACTGGTATATGCCATTTGGGGAGGTGACTGAACTCAGTTGTGATTATCTCAACAGTTATTGTGCAGGGTTACATTTGAAGTTCAGGTTCTTGTATCCCAAGTATGGTGCCATCTGTACTATTTTGTCCTAAATCAATCATCTTAAGAGAAAGGAGAAAAACGAAATAAAATATTTGTTTTATTTTGAACTTAACTGTTCTATAATGCAAGATACTTTCAATGTAAAAAAATAGTCTCAGAAACGACAAATATACCTCAGGCGTCATCATGGGATTTTCTAGGATATAGTTTATGTTTATGCACAAAAAAAATTCCAATTATAAAGAATTTTTTCTAGGCCACACATATCGTGTAAAGAAAATTAAATTGCATAGGATGGGAGTATGATGAATATTTCCACAAGCAGGGGGTGCTGATAACTCCAGAGTTATACTGCCTACAGTGTGCTTATTGAAGAAACATTTATAACTGTCTACTTGTCCTTATATAGTTTCCTTTCTCTCTGATTCCATATTTGTCCTAAAATGAGGTAGCGTTGCAATCATATCAACATGTAACCACACCCCTGCTGTGCACTCGATTTGAAACAGTTGAAGCTTGCCATCATATCAACTCTTTCAAACAATATGAATCAGTTTGGTGTTTTTTGACATAAGAATCTTCTATTTATAGAGTATTTTTACTGCATGGCAAGAGGCATGTCCATTGTGCCAATCGTATACTTAAGACAGATCCTCTTAACAAATATGGAAATAATTGGTACTTTAAAATACATAATCCATGCTGTATGTACACACATACTGCAAAATATTATGCAGTAAAATAGAACATGCTGATTCTTAATTCTCTGTGGCGATGAAATTAGCCCTAGAATCTCAAAATGAGAGAATACAGAAAGAAACCATACAACCCATTGTGCCTTATGACAGTAATATTCTAATTGTCTAATAATCAAATTTGTTTCTGATCTTCATTTGAAATATTTTTTCTTTAAAATCACAGTATGAATACAAATGGGAAAATTAGGGTATTTTATTGAAATTATTGATTAGAGAAATTTAATTTTCTTTGTTCAGATCTGCTACAGTTCTGAGAATTGAGCCGGCTGTGTGAATAGGGTCTATGGAGTGACTATGAGCCAGGAAGCACAATCAAAAAGCATCAGATCATCAGGAGAATTGGATCAGTGTCGAAGTGACAAAGGTAGCTTGGAAATCTTGGGAAAGCACTCCTATTCCTCCAGACCCACAAGCAGTGCTGGAAAGATATTTATCTGTTTCATCCAACACTCCTCACCTATCTTCAGCTGCCAGGTTCCCGAGACCCAGGAAGGATACTGGTCAGTATTAAAGTTACAACATAGAGAACACCTAAGGTACGTAACCTCATTAAAATATTTGAACAAGAGATCTGCCTCCTGAGAGCAGGTTGGTCACCTGCCTTGTATCCTGACTCCAGGTTAGATTCATGTTTGAAAATCTTTTATATTTAAATGTTCCACCTGACTCAAATCTACCCATTTTGGGTTTAAACCCTTCGCTTGTTTGAAGCAAAAAGTTTACTTCTACATTAAAATTACAGGCATAAGAACAGCATTCAAATATCCCATGCATTGAAGTGCTGATATCACCAGTAGTAATTCCTAAGTCATAACATTGAATTAAAATATTAAAAACTTATTGTAAATACAAAGGTTGTATGTCTTTTGTTGTAAGTTCTACTTTGAAATATTGCATGGGAATTTCAAAGCTGCAATGATTTCACTCTGGAAAGAAAAGCTATTATGAATGTTTTACTGTTTCTTTGTACTTTTATGCATGGGATAAACTTATGTAAGTACCATACTAAAGCTTAAGTCTACTAAAAGATTATTAATGTTCACTATGCATCGAAAACAGCAGACTGTGGTTAAGGACGCCAATCTAAAGTATTTGAATTTCCTGTGACATAGAACATAGTTATACAGAATCAACAGTAAACTTGCATTCACAGAGGAAGGGAACAACATTATAATTGTAATGTATCCTTGTCTTTTTCAATGACTCCTTTGTACATTGAAGATTTAGCAATTTTTGGAATTTTCAATTTTCTATTATTGTTTCATTGACAATCTCAAGTATTCATATTACAAACACAAATCCTCTTATATTGAACATATTCATACTAGAACATTTTTAGTAATGGTTGGAAGCTTATTAACCCTATCCCAGCCAAAGATATTCAAGACTTTAATTGCAAGAGAACGTGAGTCAGCCATTCGGTTCCTCAAATCTATTTCACCTTTCAGTTATATTGAATAATTGGCTGTTCTGCAATTATACTCTATTTGCACTATATTTCTTCATATCTCTTACTATCCTTAATCCCTACTGAAAAGAAAAACAAACTTGTCAATTTTATTCTTGAAATAATAGATCAGCCCAATATCCTTTGTCATGTTTTAGTGAGTTCAAGACATCAACTGTCATGTAAAGTTCCCTCTGAATCTTAAATTTTTCAAAACTCTTGTTCTTCTAAACTCCAATTTTGGCCCAACATTTCTTTATAAAACAATTCCTTTACCTCAGGAATCAGGCTGATGATTTTTTTTTTTCTGAATTGCCTCAATTAAATGGTCAAGCAGTGAACTTGTCTTTTTTTAAACTTTCTTGAATTTTCTGTCTTCTTCTCAAGTGGAGCAAGATGGAATGCTTTCTGTTTGCAGTCTCTGGACATTTCCCATTCTTGCTGCTCTTGGCACTTACAAGTTTTTTAACATTCTGCAGTGTAGCCAATCAGAGGGCAGTGGCCAGGTAGAATTTCCTTAACTTGGAAGATTCCCAGTACTATTCAATCTTCATTTCTCCCTCTTATTAATTCCAATATTGTATTGCAACAAGATGTGCAATAATCTAGATGGATTCCTGCAATGAGCAGATTATGCTATGAAGAAAGATTAAAGAGAATGGACCTAAAGTCTTTGGAATTTATAATCATGATCGTGATCTCATTGAAGTATATAAGATTTGAGAAGCTGTTTCCCTGGTTGGACATTCTAAAATTAGGAGTCAGACTATGAGATGAGCCATTAATCACAGGATAAGGAAAACAATTCTTCATTCAGAGGACTGTTAATGTTTGGAATTTTATATTGCAGAGGGCTGTAGATGCTTTATTATTGATTATATTAGCATTGAAATTGATAGATTTTTGGCCACAAAATAAATGAAGATTGGGTTGGAGAAAGTGACTGAGTTTGTACATCAGCCATGATTTTGCTGATTCAGGGTAAAAGCTCAAGAGATCACATGACCTATAATTGCTCATCTTTTATTATGCACTTATGACATGTTGTGGAAATTCCAAAGTGTTCCTATCTAACGTGCCTTCTGAAGGGGAGAAGCATATCATCAGGAATAACTAAAGCTGGAAGATTATACTGACAAAGACTTGAAATAATTGCCTGGAGGAATCCAACAACTTTTAAAATACCAGAAGAATTACAGGAAGGGTTGCTAAGAAACAAAATAAGTGACAACAATTAATCTGTTAAATCCCAAAGGTTATCAGACTTCAGAGTCTCTTAACTTTTTTCCTTAATTGTTTCCACATGTTATGATTATTTCAAATTACATTGATTCTATTAGTCACTTCCAACTAGCGCACACAGATTTTCCCCGTGAGGAAGATGCCCTGGGGTATCAATTAAGGCAAACCCCTTTGCTAGACTCATTCCACAGCCATCTCCAAACATGTCTCAGAAAATAGAGGTAATCTTTGCCATTCTCCTTTTATGCTTAGCAATACCCAAACAAATAGCAGGTGCAGTTTTTACGAACTACAGCTGCATATTATTTCCTGTTGACACTGAAAGAAAACTCCTTCCAACTCCATTTTGATTTAACACCTTCTCATTCTCCCTACCCCTCCCTCACTTTAGATGATTTACATTGTCCTTAATAGACTTTGCATGTAAATATCAAATTGGCTACACAGGTGATTCACTGGTGATGGTTAGCAGTTAAAAGTGAAAAAGAACATGTCATAGTGATACTGGTGATGGGGAGAAAAACCTGTCCAGCTGTGTGAAAAACACTTCTGACCATAACATTTAAAAAAAAGTAGAAAGCAAATTCCTGCAATCAGGCAGTCGAAGAACTCAAGTGTTTGCATTTAGCCCTGGTACATGTTCTATTACAAAGTCAAATTTAGGCTTTTAAAGTTTGCAGAATGTTAAAAGAATGATCTTTTTTTTTAAGAAAAAAGAGATGAATAAAAATAGAAACAAATATGCTTTGGAAATAGCTGCAGAAAATTAGGAGGAAAATGGAAATATATCTGTGTTGAACAAGGATACAAAGGTGCTAGGTTTTTTTGTATGCTAACTGCTGTCCACCTTCATCATTTTCAGACTTACCACCGAAATCACTGGACAATGATAAGAGTAAGGTTATGCAGGATCTCACTCATGTTGAATTAAAACTTCTACTCTACTGGTGGTTTCTCCCAGCCGCATTTCTTCTTTAAAACATTTATAACAAGAATTTTGCTGGTTAATAAAGTACATTGGACAAGTCTCCAAAAATCAATACATTTGTTATTAAATCAGAGTGTAGTTGATTTTTTTAAAATCTCTATTCTGTGTTACCATCCAACACCAATTTCACACTATTTGATTTTATTATTTACCTCAAATAAAATCTCAACAATGATTGTACAATAAATATTGATGATGGCACTTAATTTTGATCCCTACCCTAGATATAAGGGTGTCTGCAATATGTTGTTTGTGAACATTTTTTTTGAAAATCAGTGATCTGAGAGTTGGTCTTCAAGACCACATATTGCCCATCTCTAATTACCTTGGAGAATGTGATGGTGAACTGCTTTCTCAGACAGCTGCTGTTTTCTGGTGAACATACTCCTATATTGATGGTGGGTAGGGAGTTCCAGAGTTTTGACCCAGCAATGATGGAGATACAGAAATACATTTCTAAGTCAAGGCTGTGTGTTACTTAGAGGAAAAGTTGGAGGTGATGGTGCTCCTATGTATATTAGCAACTGCCTTTATACACTGAATCTTGTTTTTTTTGTGCAGTATTGTGTAACTGTGTACAGTTTGGGGCTCCTTATTTAGGAAAGTATAGAATTGCATTAGAAACAGTTGAGAAGAGAATCACTTCACTGATTGCTGGGATGAGGTAGATCTCTTATGAGGAAAGGTTGAAGATGCAGGCTGGGATTGTATTGATTAAAGTTTAGAAGCATGAAAGATGATTTTATTGAAACATTGAAAATCCTGTCAGGATTTATCATGATGGGTGCTGAAAAGATGTTTTTCCAAGTGCAGGAGACTAGACTTTGGAGACACTGTTTAAAAATAATGGGTCTCCTATTTAAAACAATGATGAGGAGAAATTTATTATCTCAAAAAGATCATGGCTATTGGGACTCAGTACTCCAGCCAACAGTGGAGACAGGACTGTTGAATATTTCAAGACAGAAATACATAGATCCTTGTATATCAAAGGAGCCTAAAGGCTTTGGGATAAGCAGGAAAGTGGAATTAAGGACATAATCAGATCAGTCACAGAATTATTATATTGCACAGCAGGCTTGAGGGGGTTGAATAGCCTCTACTATTGGTATGTGTCCATAAATAAAAAATGTTAAATTGTATAGATTATTTAATTGACAGCTTTGAGTAACTTGCCTCACCTTCTGAGTGAAAAAGCAGACATACAGAAAATGTCTGATACTTCTCTCTGTAGAATTAAACTGCATTTTTCAGAAATATGTTGAAATACAAATGAAAGCATCTGTCGGATCCTACAGCTTGTGAAAACTAGCGCTTACGTTTGTGGAATTATAATTATTTCTTATTTAACTTTTACAAATTCTCAGAATGAAAGATAAAGTCAAAACTCAATATCAGCTATAAAAAATGCTAAAAGGGATTGACAAAGTAGACATAAAGTGGATTTTTCCACTTGTGTATGTCTAGACCATGAGGTCCTATTTTTTGGATGGGGACTAGCAGATTTCAAACATAGATGAGGAGGAATTACTTCTCTCAAAGGCTCAAATCTGTGGAATTCACTATCGCAGAGTGTGGTGGACACCAGGACACTGAACAACACTGACATAGAGATAGACTGATTTTTAATTAGTAAAGGGTAATGGAAGAGTAGGCAGGAAAGTGGAGTTGAGGCCGAGGTAATATCAGCCACGATTGTATTAAATGGCAGAAGAGGCTTAAGGGTTTAATTTCCTACTCCTGCTCCCAATTTTTACATGCTTATGCTCTAAGCACTGTTATTAATACAAGTGCCAGTGTCTAAGATAATCGACATCCCCTTTGTGAATAAAGCTGGCCCAGTTCTCATGATGTGACTTCTGTCTTTGCTATGGTGGAATAAAATTTAAGTTTTAAGAGTACCAAACCTGCCATTACATACCTGCTACATACCTGCTAACACTGGAGTGCATGCCAGCCATAAAACACCAACTACTTTATACCTAATACCTGCCCAGTTCTGAAGTAACATTTGAAATTTGTTGCCTCCTGTATCAAGGCCCACATTATGTTTTCACACTGATCTTTTAGTCCCTGATGTATTTGTCTCTGCACTTCTTAATGATTTAATACAATTACTTTTCGCAGTCTTGCTGGATTTGGATGAAATTCAATGGTAATAAATCACAGGACAAAAAATGGAACAAATGATGTGAAGCTCATGGCATGTACCTCTGTCTGCTGTAGAGTTAGTAAGTCTGACCTAATTTTTAATGTGTGTTAAGGTCTATGATTTAGTATTGAGTATAGATCTTGCAGACACACAGACTCAACATCGACACAGTTTTGTTTTGCCAGTTTGTGCTTGTTCTTTGACATTATTAACATACAGCATGTACAGAAATGAAGCATCAATTTACAAATCAACTAAGTGGAGAGTCACGATGCACAAAACCTTGTTGAAAATCTTTTGTTCTAGTATTGGGAGAGGTGGAAATAGACCCCTGTTGCCTCTGTTTAAGATGAGGTATGGTGTGAAGAACAGGCTAATTGGAGGAAAGCAGCTCTGGTAGTCAAAATGGCCACAGGAGAGGCCATGTGTGCAAACAATCGAGTGCCATTACTGAGGAACAACATAGGTCACAGATTAAAAATGTAGAGACAAAAGAGAGGATTCAGAAAGGGAGGGAGGAGGGTCCACAGCAAGGCAGGGATGTGGTTATCAGCTGGTCACCCCTACCTGATGTCAAGTGTCTCTGGTGCAGGCATTGAATACCTTTCATTGAGGGACACACCCTGACAACCCCGCTCCTCCACCCCACCACCATCCAACCAGGAGATAATAAGCCAGATGTTCTTGCATGCAGCATGGTGATAGATCCACCTACAAACCAGTGGCAATGGATTGAGATCTCTATATTAATTGGCCTTTTAAGGGCCCGAATTGGCAGTGAAATGGGAAGGTTGACCATGGGTGCATTTCAGCCACAAAATTTCACTGTGGCCGTGAAGATGCCTTTTAGTTGTAAGTGTTTAAATGAGCAATAAAAACCTAAGGAGAGAGGTGAAACACAGAGTGAAGTCCTTGATTCTCACTTCAAAGGTTCTCCAACCTTTTGGTCCCAACAATGAATGTGGTCATTATGGGCAGAGTTAGAGCAGAGATAGAGAGGGGAGACATTTACTCCAAGAGGGAGGAGGAGGAGCCAGGGTCACAACAGGAATCAATAAGTACTCAGGGAGAAATTCTTTTACTACATTATGTGTAATGGCTCCTTTTCATGAAGGAGATGCACATTACAATCAAACACCAGGTACAGGAGGATCTGTAACCTGAGTACAGGGCAAGGACAACACAGCCAATGGCTGTGAAGGTGATTGGCCATGAACTACTACATGTCAGAATTCTTCCATCTGACAGCAGGTGACAACTCCACCACTTATCTCCAGCAGTCCCTCATTAGTGCTGGAGCAGAGTGATATCTGATGCTTTGTAAGTGAGGGAATTGGAATGTAATCCGTAGTAGCCCCGTATCCTAGTGGAAATCATAGTGCCTTTTGTTTTTCATCAGATCATGTAATATCTGTATTTAAGCAACCAGGTAAAAGCAGACATTGATTGCTGAGTGACAAGTGCTATTTGGCTGACCATTTGATTCACCTTTCTGGTGGCAGTCCAGGCACATGTGGGCACTATGCTTGTAACAAGATTCATGCTGCCACATAAAATTGGCAATTTAACAGTGACTAAGAGATACCTGAGAAGGTTGGGTCAGTCTGAAGAAGATATGCCGTCCTTGGAGAAGCATTGCACTGTTTGAAGTTTCCTGTATCTTGCATAACTTTGCTATCACGAGAGCAAAAACCTTTCCATCAAGTATACGCCAAACAAGGAGGGAGAAGGCAATTGATGCATTCCTCTTCCATCCTGGATCTCCAGGAAAAGATCATCCAATTACTGAACCAAAAAACACAACCCCAATTGCCATTCAGCAACTATCTAAACCATACTTTCCCTCTCATTAACAAATATGCTTGGCCAGGATGCTGAAGAAAACTCTGCCGGCAAATAGCCATTCTAAAACAAATTTAACAAATGAACTGTCCAATATTCTGTAAAGATTCAATGAATAAAACGTGTATTTACTTAGTATTTACCATCTGCGTAGCTTTACGGTCTGATGCTTCTGCTTAGTGCAATCCCGTTGCCTACTTCATAGCTAACAGAGGGCTGCTGACTTTAAGTGAAGGAGATTGCAAGTGTCTTTGCAGGGCAAACCCAAGCAGCTATAACATGAGAAAGGGTAAATCTGGATTACGTTACCTCAGCGTAGGCAGCAGTAGTCTTGGACAGACAATAGCAAGCAAATTGGAGATGTGGCAAAGTGGAAGCCAAAAGATTATTATCCTGAGGTGCATATTGAAAGTTTGTGCTGATGGACCCACTACCACTCCTCTGGGATGGTGGCTTAGCAATGCCAATAACCTGTTAGATGACAGAATGCTGAGGCACTGATAGACCCTGCAAGCCATTTTGAGCACTGCTATCCACAACCATGATAACAGCAATCTGAATCTGCACAGCAACATGTTGTTACACTACTATCAGTATGAGAAGAAATTGTTTCAAAATATATTTCATCCAAGAACTCTCCATAGAGCAAAACACAGACAAAACGTTTGAAAAACTTAAGGGCACTTATAGAAGAACCTACTGAGATTGAGTGACTTCAGCCCAATCTGTAATCGCAGCCCATAGACATGGGCAGTTTCTGGTTGGACTGTAATGGAAACTAATGTCTTGGCCATCAAATACTACATTGTGGTCGAGCATCAAAGTTGCGTTTACAAATGTTCTCATGAGGTGAGATTATTCATTATTCAAGGGTTTCATTGATAAATTATTGGAATGCATCATAAAGGATGAGTTTGGCCAGCCTAAGAGTCCTGTTAACCATCACCCACTTTTATGATACTCATCAGCTAAATGCCTACAGACAATGTCACAGGTATCTCTAATGTCACATCATCTTCTGCATTGCATTTGACAGTGAAAAGGAATCATGAAGTTTGCATAGATATAAGTAAATAAGAAATTAATGGTGTGAAGATATTATATTCTGCACTCCATTAAGCTATCTTAATTGCCTTAACAAAATGCTGGGGTTATTAGGTACCATGAAAGAAAAACAACGACTCTCAAAGAAATGTGCCTAAGCACGGCTAACAAAATTATAAATTCAAAATATATTTTTTTCACCTACAATGTCATCTTTCTCCAAAGCATTTGTTGAGTTTCTGTCAACTACCCCTCAACCAAAACCCATTGTGGCCAGGACAAGGTCCCCTGAAAATTTGGGTACATCCAAATATGGTACTTAGAATATTTGGGAAGCAGTTCCTGCACCTGAATAATACCTGATAAAGGTTTTAGTATCATTGTCAGTGAGCACCAGATAATGTCATATTTAGCTGCTGAAACAGAATGGAGACATTAGTGACTCTCAGGTAACTAGTTAAAGCAGCGCAGGAATATGAGATGAATCTGGAAGGACTAAAAGCTGACCAGAAGATGAGGATGAGCAACCAGAGGAGGAGAGTGAATGGACAAAACAGAGATAGAGATCGCCCTGCAGAGGTAACAATGGCCATGAGAGGTGGTGTTGGCAGCAGCTGGTGAGGTTGGGGAGGGAAAGATGACAAATAGGTGTTGTGGCAATAATTATTTGGAATAAAATTGCAATAATCACTAATGTGTCTTTTGGCTCTCTGTCATAAGGTGACCACTAATGTGAGGCACTCATTGTAGGTATCCATCTGCCTACCACTTAATAAAGATACAGTACAAGTCATACTGTTGTTATGTGATCAAATTCCATGATATCAATGTGGAGCTGAGACTGAGCGTTGAAGAACTGTAGAGAAGCATAGCTGCTAAAAAAAAAGGAAAGCTGGAATGTTTGGAATCGCTGAAAGCTGCTAAAACTCATGTGAAGAAAGAGAAGAAGGAACAAACAAGCTGACTTTGGCTGAAAACATTGGGCAAAATACAATGGCTACAAATTTTCTTCCCAAATAGCCAGTCAAAATTAAAGGTAACATTAACCATAACTGTCCGTTTTTATACTCACAATGGCACAATGACAAGTTTGTGACAGACTCATTTAGCACACACCAGTGCAGTTACGAGTTGTTACACTATCAGTGTTGAGAAGAAGCTGTTTAAAAGTATATTTCATCTTCAATCTCTCCATAGCGCAAAACCTGGACAGAACGTTTGAAAACCTCGAGTGCACACAAGTGAATGTAACTTATGAATGGCAAGTGTTCAATATTAGAGACTCAAAAATAAAAAAAAAGTCTTGTTCAATACATGGCTTACAGAATCCCATGAATTTGTACAGCGACAAGATAATCAAAGATAAGATTATATTAGACATATGGCTGTAACAGCACATCTACTGAGAGAAGAGAAACCTACTCTCAGAAAAGCAATCAACACATGGAAAATTATTAGCGAAAGCATATTCATGGCAGAACACACCAGGTCATGCATCAAGGTGATAGACACTCCAGGCTTAAAGGGCAAGATGTAAAAACTGCAGAGGGCAGCACATAAAGGAAAAGAAAGCATTTCAACATGAGGAAAGTAGTGTTCTCATTGCAAGAAGCGAAATCATTTTGCTCACAAGTATTTCATCAGAAGGAAACAAGGTGTCACAGGTGGCTACCAGAGAGATATTAGGGAACGATTCTGATAAATCATTTTACACCATACTTTGGAAAAGTTGCAAGTGGTAATCTCTGGGGCACTGCCTAACAACCTGTGGGATTTCATTCTGATTAGCTCTCAGCACATTCAGATTCTTATGCTTGGGACTCTCTTGTAATTAGGGGGGAATCGCCAAAGATTTAACTGCTTGAGAAAACATGAAAAAAAATTACAGAACAGCAACAGCTTTGTTAATTTGCAGCAAACTAAATTCCTCAACAATGTCTAGCACTAAATATTCAACTGGAGTCCTAACTAGTTGTAAATTCACCCAAGGTGGCTAGCTCCCATTACTTACAGACCCTGTGATCAAACTCAAACCAGTTCAAACTTCACAATGTTTGGTTGGACTTCAAATGTTCAATTGAATTTCTCTTCAAGGGCTCTGCTGATGTCTCACAACAGCAGCCAAGATCTCAACATTCAAAATTTTGTACACTCTTCAACTGATGGGGGTTAGTTCACTATGTTGACAGCCAATAACATCCCCAAAGCTTTTTCTAAATGTGTGAAATAATATTCTGCATCATTTTTTTAAAAGTCATGGTTTGAATCCACCCAGAAGTCTGTCCATCTACATGCTGCTTTCTGAGTAATTTTCCATTATGTGAGGTCTCTTTCAGTCAATCTTGCCAAAAAGAGTTGTTTTTTTTTTAGAACTCTGTTCTTCACCTCATGTAGGTTCAAGGCCTAACGCTCATAAACTAAAGCATGAATGAGCTTTCTTTATATTATTGCTTGACTTGACTGCATGTGTTTTGTATCTCAGTTAGTTCAACCTTATAGAAAGGCTGAAAAATTAGGGTTTCTGTCTTTCAGTCCACTTCTAATTCTTCTCCAAAAGACAGGAGAAAGTGAGGTCTGCAGATGCTGGAGATCAAAGTTGAAACTTTATTGCTGGAACAGCACAGCAGGTCAGGCAGCATCCAGGGAACAGGAGATTCGACGTTTCGGGCACAGGCCCTTCTTCAGGCCCTTCCTGAAGAAGGGCCTGTGCCCGAAACGTCGAATCTCCTGTTCCCTGGATGCTGCCTGACCTGCTGTGCTGTTCCAGCAATAAAGTTTCAACTTCTCCAAAAGACAGCTCATTCACTCTGACACTGAGGTTCCAGCACAACTTCTCTCTGGAGCACTGGGTTGTGTGGTAGACAGTAGGCAGCAGTCTTGCAAGGTATCCTTGAGAATGTGTATTGTAGTGTTTTTCCAGATCTGTTGAGACATCCAACAAATTTCTCAGGCAAGTGTTCCAGTCCCATCTTTCATGGCAGGGTCAGAAGTGGAGATATTTGCTGATGATTGCATAGTGTTCAGCATTAATTACAAATCCTCACGTATCAAATGCTGCAAAACATGGCCAATATTCAGGATCGATAAGTTTCAAGAAATATTCACAAAGTACAAATGCCAGCCGATGACTGTCACCAACAAAAGAGGATCTAACCACGTCTCCTTTGACAGTCTGTCAGCAGATCTTCCAGTACCAGTAACCTTGGATTACCTATTGATCAAAAACCAGCCATATAAACAGTGGCTATAAAATCAGGTCAGTGGCTGTCAATTCAGTGGTGATTAACCTACTTCCTAACTTCCCATAGGCCACCCAACACGTCCAAGGTGCAAGTTGGAATTTGCTCACTGACCTGAATGAACATAACTGCAATAGCATTCAAGAGAAACTCAGCGCTATCTAGGACAAAGTATCCGGCTTGATTGGCATCCTATTTAATCCATTAAACATTCAATCCCTCTACCACTGAAAACAATAGCAACACCATGTACTATTTACAAAATGGATGGCAATAACTCCCCAAGATTTCTTTAGCAGCATCTTCTATACCTGTGACCATTATCACCCAGAAGGAAAGAGCAGCAAATGCACGGGGGAACCACATCTGCAAGGTCCCTTCAAAGACATGTAACCAACCTGCATTGAAACTATATAGCCATCCATTCACTGGTATCTGGTGAAAATCTCTGAACTTCCTATGTACCAGCACGAGATGTACCTACACCACTTAGACAGTGTGGTTCAGGAAATGGCACACCATGGACAATGAGGGATTATCAACAAATGCTGGATGAGTCAGGGGTTTCCTAATCCCTTGAAAGAATTTTTTTTAGCACAATATCACTTATGGTAGTCAGAGGCACCTTGAATGTTGAAGAGATAGAAACCAATTTTGATCATAAATGGAGCTGGGTTCTCTGAGGGAAACTTGATGACCAGATAAACAGACTATGATCTCCTGCTCTTGAGAAATCCAGCCATGACCCTTAGTCCAACTACCCTCTTGGCCTGATAGTGTGAGTTTGATATAATTCAATGTGACAATAAAGTTAATTCAATAGTGGTGAGTCTGGCTATAAAGCATCCATAATGTCCTTTATACAAAATAGGCCAGAGATGATACAGTGGGACAGAGATGCCACCAATCCAGGTAAATCTAGGAGAGACCCACAGGAAGTAAAATTGATTGCCAATGCCACCTTCAATGCTAGAGAATTTGTTTGCTACTTCCCAATGGCATCATTTTCTACTCCGGCGTTTTTCAAAGCTCCACCACCTGGAATATCACAGTCTTCGTAGATATTGGTGCTCTGACATCTCCATGAACATTATTTGAGCTGGTTAGCACCTTCTATCTCAATGAAACTGCCCTTTTGCTGTTTGCACACTTATCTGCCATGTCCAATGGATTCCTCAAACAATTGGAGTTCCCTGGCACTTGATAAAGCGAGATGGAGTGGAAATCTCCGTCTGTGCAATTCCTCCTTGCTGGTAAAGTCTGACAGCATTGATCCATAGCCAATGTAGCTTACCTGGTGATGAAGCTGTCTAGAACCTGCCCTCTCTTCAGACTCTGTTGTGGACTTGGGAAAGACCCTTCCACAAAAGCTCATCACTTTGGCTCTAACCTGTGCAATATCTCCAAATTCGATAGCATTGCATCTCAAAGACACAACCTATAGAGAGCATCACAGTATGAATGATCCCAAGGGCTCTTATGGTGCAGTGGTAGTATCTTTGGGCCAGGAGGCTTAGATTCAAGTTGCGCCTGCTCCTGAGGTGTGTAATAACATCCCTGAGCAGGGTGATCAGAAAATAGGTTAAAAAAAAGTGATCCCGCTGTTCCACACTTGGTGTTATTGCATTATCCTTAATGGGTTCTGCATTGGGCAGATGGAAGCATGGGTGTTTTAATGATGGTGGTGGTTAATAGGTGATTTGGTGGTGGAAAAAACCATTTGTGTTTGTGCGTCTGTGAGTCTGCACGCGTGAGTGAGAGTGAGAGTGTGAGAAAATGTGAGAGAAAGTGAGTGTGTGAGAGTGTGAGTGTGGGAGAGTGAGTATGTGTGAGACAACACTGCCTTCATTCCATGTCTATTAGGCTGGTAATATTCTGCACATTGATAGGCTTCTGACTGAATGACAAAGTTTCCTCCTCACTTGGGATGGATGGCAAGACAGAAATTTGGGAGTCAGTCAAATCACGTGGCAGATAAGTGTGCAATTTTCTTTATTTCTATGTACTGTACTTGTTTATAAACAATCAAAAATTGAAATTTACCATTTGTACCAGTGACACGCAACACACGCACTTATACTTATGCGCTGACTCGAATATGCATTAAGCTTCATCAAAATAGGTTACAACATTAAATATTTTTCAGAATCAATTCACCATGCTTGAGGTGGTCTTATTTGCACTGAGTACTGCAGATGCCCATTTCCACTGAATCTTACAGGTAAGTTTACTACCAAGATATTCTCTCTCACTCTCCCAAACTAAGCCCTCGAATTTCAGTGAGTACATCTGAGCAAAACAAGAAACTGTTCGACATGATGACTGTGGGTAATTCTAAACATTGCTCAACTCATCCATAAAATTTGCTTGCACGTTTCAGTTTCCAGGTAGCTTTACTTTCTTTTTGCTGGAGTGTCGATATTTTTTAAACAATGTGCCCAGATATATAATGACATATGTCTGCAATAGCTGGGACTTGAACCCAGATCTCTGAACCGGAGATTGGGACACTACCACTGCACCTTAAAGTCCTTTATTGGAATGTACAAAGTTAAAAATCACACAACACCAGGTTATAGTCCAACAGGTTTAATTGGAAGCACTAGCTTTCAGAGCGCCATTCCTTCATCACAACCACCTGATGAAGGAGCGGTGCTCTGAAAGCTAATGCTTCCAACTAAACCTGTTGGACTATAACCTGGTGTTGTGTGATTTTTAACTTTGTACATTCCAGTCCAACACCAGCATCTTCAAATCATGTTACTGGAATGTATACTTAGAACAAATCCCATTTAGTCACTCCTTTAGTGCAGTAGGTCTGAACTAACTTATAAGGCTACGTCATTCCTTTTTTCTATCTGCAGATCTTCAGCTCAGAACCCAAAACTAAGCAAATATTTATAACGTCCTTGTCACATACACATAGAGTCAAGAGATATACACCATGGAAACAGATCATTCAGTCTAACTTGTCTATGCTGACCAAATATTCTAAATAAATTAATTCCATTTGCCAGCACCCAGCCCATATCCCACCACACCCTTCCTATTCATATTCCCATCCAGATGCCTTTTAAATGTTGCAATTGTACCAGCCTCCACCACTTCCTCTGGCAGCTCATTCCATACACGTACCACCCTCTGCGTGAAAACATTGCCCCTTAGGTGCCTTTTATATATTTCCCCTCTCACCCTAAACCTATGCCCTCCAGTTCTGGTCTTCCCCACTCCAGAGAAAATACCTTGTCTATTCACCCTATCCATGCCCCTCGTGATTTTATAAATCTCTATAAGGTCACCCTCAGCCTCCAATGCCCCAGGGAAAATAGCCCCAGCCTATTCAGCCTCTCCCTACAACTCAAACCCTCCATTCTTGACAACATTCTTGTAAATCTTTTCTGAACCCTTTCAAGTATAACATCTTTCCTATAGCAGGGAGACCAAAATTGAAAGCAGTATTCCAAAAGTGGCCTAACCAATGATCTGTACAAACATCACATCACCTCCCAACGCCTATACTCAATGCACTGAGCGATATAGACAAGTGTACCAAACACCTTCTTCACCACCGTCTACGTGGGACTCCACTTCCAAGGAACTATAAAAGTTTATTCCAATTTCCCTTTGTTCAGCAACACTCCCCAGGACCTTATCATTTAGTGTACAAGTCCTCTCCTTTATATTCTAGTCTTGATTTTGTCAGCAACTTAAATACTTTACTTTTGTTCCATGAATACCTAAATGCTTTTACAGCACTGCTTGTGGCTTGAAACAGGAGAGACGCTGTTCACTAATATGCTCCTGAGTCCTCCTCATCGGACTGTAAGCCAAACCTATCAATCAAGCTGACCTCCAGGCGAGGAACTAGAAATGGAAAAAAGATGCACACTGTGGATTTTAAATTTTCTGGATACCAGTCTTCCAGTACAACATTCTCCCCAACCTCACTGAAGGAATTCTCCTGACAATATCCAGATCATCGTTCAAAAATAAATTTACATCCAGTTCTTCTGAAGTGCAAGATGCTTTTAATGAACTTAAAATAAAAAAATTCAAAATATTGTCAAGCAGATGCTTTTGTTGATTTATTTTAATTGTTTTTGGTGAGGCTGAAGTTTCACATCTGTGCGGTGTCAACTGTGACACTGACATTGGGAGACCAGTTGTTTTGTTAGCCTCTGAATGTTCGGATTATATTGAGGAATATTTGTGCCAAGATCTTGCTCTCACAGAGAAAAAAAACATTGCATAGATCATTTTGCAGATGGGATTTTTTGGTAACTTTAAAGTGCTCATATCCTATTAGACTACATCTAATGCTAAACGAAGCAAATTGCAAATGCATAGCACATCAGGAGATACATTTGATCATCAGAGAGTGTAACATGAAACAAAATAACTCAATCTAGTATTTAATTGTGTGAGTGGGAGAATTGAACAGATGGAGCTCACATTGGCAAGAAAACGTTCATCCTGTTTATTTGAAATCAACCACCCTCAGTTATTTTATTTCCTGCGGTTGCACTTTAAAGGAGGAGCTGCTTTTATTTTTCACAAAGTATTTCCAAACCTACATTTCATCCATGTTGCCATGTTTTGTCAATAGTGCATGAAAATATTGTCATAACAATTGCCCAGAATTTCTGGGCCACGCTTGCACAGAAATTTCAGCACAATTTACACCAGGTTCCTGTGCTGATCTTGAGAACTATTTATATATTTCGCGCAGCCATTTTGAAAAGTTACAAGAGCAACCAGCAAAAAGAAGGATGCTATCATGACAATCAATACCATACATATCGTTACTGTTGGGTGCTGGATCTGAATCCTCAATGATGATCAGGAAATAAAAGATGTAAGTCCTGAAAGATCACAGCGCTAGGGACCTGGGTTTGATTCTAGCCTCAGGTGATTGACTGTCTGGAATTTGCACATTCTCCCTGTGTTTGCATTGGTTTCCTCCGGGTGTTCCAGTTTCCGCCCACAGGTTAGGTGCAATGGCCATGCTAAATTATCCATAGTGTTCGGGGGTGTAAAAGTTAGGTGCATTAGTCAAAGGATAAACGTAACGTAACAGGGCAATGGGTCTGGGTTGGTTAATCTTTGGAGGGTTGGTGTGGACTTGTTGGGCCAAATGGCCTGTTTCTACACTGTAGAGTATCTATGATTTCTATGTCACTCAAGAACTCTTGAAGATGAGTTGCTTTTATTCTTTACAACCCAAATTTATTTATGATCTGGAGATGCCTGTGTTGGACTGGGTGTACAAAGTTAAAAATCACACAACACCAGGTTATAGTCCAACAGGTTTAATTGGAAGCACTAGCTTTCGGAGCGATGCTCCTTCATCAGGTGGTTGTAGAGGACACAATTGTAAGGCACAGAATTTATAGCAAAAGTTTACGGTGTGATGTAACTGAAATTATATATTGAAAAATACCTTGACTGTCTGTTGAGTCTTTCATCTGTTCAAATACCATGATAGTTTCACTTCTTTCATGTGTAAATCACAAAACATTTTTTTAAAAAGTTGCATTCTCAGGTTAACTGTAACAATTGGTGTTAGCTAGACAATATGTTGAAAGTGTTAGCCCCCTGTGTTCCCTGTCTGTGCCATAATGTTTAGACTGATTCTAATCTAAAAAGTGAGGTAACAGAGTAATACATGTATTCATGCAGTTTTGAACAAAGTACAATGTAACTCTGCAAGTATAAATTCACCCCACAAATGTATATGTGTGTGTGTGTATAGAGTGTCTTAAGTCTGTGAGAGTGTGGGAGTGTGTGTCTGTGGGAGTGTGTGTCTGTAGGAGTGTGTGTGTGTCTGGGCTGGGGTTTTGTGAGTGTCTGTGAGAGAGAGTGTATATGTGTGTGTGTCTGGCTGGGGTTTTGTGAGTGTCTGTGAGAGACAGTGTATATGCGTGAGTGTAGACTGGTTTAAGTCTGAGAAGATGCATGTATGGGTGTGGGAGTGTGTATTTCTGTAAGGGTGTGTGTGAGTGCCTGTGTATACATGTGTCCGTGTGTATGTGTGTGTATAGGAGTGTCTGGATGTGTGTGTGTGTATAGTGCAATAGTGGTCACCTGTAATGTGACATGAAGCCAAGGTCCCGGTTGAGGCCTTCCCTATGGGTACCAAGCTTAGCTATCAGCCTGTGCTCGGCTACTGTTCACTGCTGCCTGTCCCGAAGTCCGCCTTGGAGGATGGTCACCCGAAGGTCCGAGGCTGAATGTCCTGGACCGAATTTACTTACTTCAAGTCCATTGACTGGTTAATTGTCTGGTGAGTGGGGGAAATCAAGACACACACGTGAATAGTGCCATTACTCTCCCACTGAGTAATGAAGAATGATGCAACATCCTGCTCAAATGGTGACATGGAGGCTGACAATGGACTCCACCATGATCCATGCTTAGGAAATAGGGCTCCAGTGTGGGATGTCAGTATTCCAACACTTCCTGTGACATGCTGCAATTTTTCACAAAATCCCTTCAGTGTGGAAGCCGGCCATTTGTTTCATCATGTTCACACTGACCCTCCCTCCTATCCTACCCCAGTAACCTGGAATTTCCCACAGCCATTCCTATCAAACTATAGATCCCTGGACACTATGGGCACTTCAGCATGGCCAATCCACCTAACCTACTTAACTTTGAATTGTGGGAGAATTGTTGCAGAGAGGATGTTGCATCATTCTTCATTATCCAGTGGGAGAGTAATGGCACTATTCACGTGTGTGTCTCGATTTCCTCCACTCACCAGACAATTAACCAGTCAATGGACTTGAAGTGAATACATTTGGGTTGAAAAGAATCAAACACGTGAAGAAACATATTTCTTTCTCCCTGCAGAGATTCACTTTAGAAAATAAACACTTCTGGTTAAGACAAAGAGGGTAAGGTGTGGAATTTTCAGATGGCTGCTGGTTTGAATTTCTGGCAATATGTGGATGTCATCATCAAATATAGGTAGTTGTCACTAGGAAACACTGTTAATGCTTCCTGTGGACTCTCTTCAAGGGGGCAATCAGGTTTCACACAGGATTCACAACAAGGATTTTTCTAGAGACAGGAGACTAAAACTGGCAAGTTCTTTTCCTTCAGCAGGCTGGTTACCAACTACTCCAAGCAATATCCAATGTAGACACTGCAACCTGACCGTCAAACCCAGGCAGAGAGTCTCCAGTTAGCAAGTGATAAACACAAGACATTTGACTTCCAACGAATGATAGTCCTTATTCTTGATATTACTGCAAGTTCCTGGATGTTACTATCATGTTTCTGGATCACTCTGACTACAGCAAAAAAAACACATGTTCATAATTGATGAATCAAAACTGCTTGCTGGCCCACAATGGGAACAAGTAATCTCTATAAAGAGATCTCCAATGATCCTTTCTTATAAATGAGTAAGTGGGGTGCAGGGTCAATGGTTAAATCCTCTTCTTTTTTAATGAGTTTTGAATTCAAATCTTTGTGTAAGACGTGTTATTAAGAAATCTCATCTGCAGACATATTTGAAATTTTCATTGAAATTAGTCAACTGGAAAATATAGGTCACAATGCTCAGATTATTTCTCTTTAGATAGCATTTTCTGCATGAGAATCTCAATAATGCTATTTGGAAATCTCTTTGTAAAATTCTGAATTTGAAAACTTTCAGGTGAAGTGACTTTGGTGGATTGTTTTAAAATTAATTCTAAATTATATTTCCCTTAAATCAAAATCCTAGGTTTTTAAAGTTATTTAATGAGATTTAAAACATTAATGCTCCATATATTATATCATAGAAAAGATGAAGTTAGAGGGCTATCAAGGTAAGGTCGGAGAATTGGACTATCTGTCAACTAGCTCTTTCGAGAGTCAGTACAGTCATGATGGGTCAAATGGCCTCTTTCTGAACTTTGGTATTCTACGGTTCTATAATTATGACATTTCCTAAACTTTTCCCCCTGGTTCGGTTTCTCATTTGCTTTAAGAACATTGACCTCTTCAATTAAAGGGCTAGTCAGCACTTCTGAAAACATTTGGGTTGGTGCCTGTTGCTTGGATTTCCTATCGAAGAAATGTTTTTCCACCTTAATGGCACAATACAAAACTAAAGCTGTTACTGTGTGAATGTTCAATGAGAGAGAATTGTAGGATAGTTCATTTTAGGCACCTTTTACAATGGTCCATTAATATTCATCGTCCATGAAAAATAACTATCTAACAAATTGAAGTGGAAGATTTTAACTCTCTGCTGTTTTGAAATTTGCTGAGATAAATACAGAGGAAAATGTAGCATTGGGGCTGGTGGTAGAGGAGGAAGAGAGTGAGGCTTGCTCCTGATTTTCATTCAAATCAATGAAATTAAAATAGGTCATGTTTTGTAATGAGTAGATTAGATTCCCTACAGTGTGGAACAGGCCCTTCGGCCCAACCAGTCCACACCAACCCTCTGAAGAGTAACCCACCCAGACCCATTTCCCTCTGACTATTGCACCTAACACTATGGTGCAATTTAGCATGGCCAATTCACCTGACTTGCACATCTTTGGATTGTGGGAGGAAACCAGAGCACCCAGAGGAAATCCATGCAGACACGGGGAGAATGTGCAAACTCCACACAGTCAGTCGCCTGAGGCTGGAATCGAACCTGGGACCCTGGTGCTGTGAGGCAACAGTGCTAACCACTGAGCCACCGTGCCACCCATAGTCTTCTCCCTGTTCAATATTCCTCCGTTCTCTGCTCAGGTGATCCTCAACATCCTCTTGAGAGGAATAAAAATCAACCTGCTGAGTTCAGTAGATGGTAGTAAGTGAAGGACATTGACTTGGAAATAAGACAAACTCCCACACAGTTCTGGTTAAGTTTGGAAACAAGGAAGCTGATATCTTGAAGGCTCTCATTTCCTCAAAGCCTTTTAGCAACATAGCTCACATACTGTGACACCATGGTGAGATAACAGAGAGGGAGGGAAGAAGTTGAAGTCAAAAACTTGAAATCTGTACAAATCACTAAAAGGTTGCTTCTTGCGTAGTAAGATATAACTTACAGACGACCTAACGAGTAAAAAATCTGCTCTGTCCCTGGTGATCAGTGATTAGCCAGCTATTGTGTGTTGCCAACTGGAAGCACTATTTTTCTAACTCAACAGGATGGGAGCAGCATAGTTTTCACAAACTTTGAACAATGGCTGATGTACTACTGAATTACACACAAAAATTGTGTTAAATTATCAGATTTTCAAAATCAGATCATCTTAGCACTTCTTATCCCTAATGCAGACGCAGGTAATCTACACAGCTCTATCAAACTCAATACAGTATTATAGCTTTTACACCCACTGCCTACTAAATATAGTTTTAATGATGTGTTGCAACCATTAAACTGAGAACCCTGGGATTTATTACAAGCACAGCCTTTGCTCAGGCTGTTCTCATTGCAGTTGCACCACTCAAAACTTTACAGACACAATAAACAAGAGCAGAAAAGAAGTACATTTATAGATGGAGGTTTTCTTTTATATCTAATTGTCTGATTGTGACTTAAAGATAAAGAATGCCATTTGCTTTTAACAGCTTTTGATATCTAAGTTAGGAAGGAAAAGTTGAAGCTGAAACCACAAATCTTGGTGAAACATGCCACAGGCAGCACATCATATTCCCTCTGTACCCACAGGGAGTCATTTGGCACAGCTTCGTGTTTTCCTTTCTGTTGAATCACATGAGGCTGGCCTCCCAGAAATATGAGAATGCAACCCTGCCTATCAGACATCACCCTCAAAAAGCATGCAAAATGCATTAACCTGGAGAACGTTCATGTTTTAAAATATCTGATGCTGCTCCAGTCACAACAAAAGCTGTCTTCAGACGATCTTAAAACAAATTTTTTTATATGGATATATATCATGTTTCTCTTGTAAGTGCTGAAACTGAGATCATTCACTTCAGTATAAATTTCAATTGATCTGCATAAACTTTACTCTCTGATGAGAGAGGGAAAGAGGTAAGAATAAGAAAATAAGCATCAATTCTTGTTGGAGCTTTGGTAGAGGATCTGCAGGCTCCTCTCCAGTATTTCATCAAAGTCGGTATTATTCAATTACCAATCTAAATGAGGACTACTGACTAGCTATTCGACTGTGGGAGGCAATACCTTTTTGCCTGATCCTTTTCTCTAGATCCATGTCTGCATGCTTTCGAGCAGGAAGTCGGTAGCCATCAGGCTTGGAAACTGGCCAATTATAGTACCCCACCTCGAATCTGCCTTAGATTGGCTAACTGTACAGATTTCAGACCTTGGCATCTTCCTGAACTGCATCACTTCACGCTACATCACATGGTATTTGTACCCATCCAGAAGATATGTAATTATAATAAAATAAAATAACTTTCAGGATAGTCTTTTTAAGTTGAAAAGACTTGCATTAGTCAGATCAATATTTCAGGATTAAATTTAAAAAAAGCTTTTTAAAAAATGTTGCCAAGAGAGTTTGGAGAATCCAGATTATATTGCATCTGATTTTCCTGGAGTCTCCACAAATAAAATATGGATCATCTGGGCATTGTCAAGAATTGTCAGGAGAAAATTGGCAAGTTGAGTTGATGGGCAATGCTGATATACCAGCTAAAGGACATAGGAGCCAATGGGTGGCATGGCAGCACAGTGGTTAGCACTGCTGCCTCACAGCGCCAGAGACTCGGGTTCAATTCCCCCCTCAGGCAACTGTCTGTGTGGAGTTTGCACATTCTCCCCGTGTCTGCGTGGGTTTCCTCCGGGTGCTCCGGTTTCCTCCCACAGTCCAAAAATGTGCAGGTTAGGTGAATTGGCCATGCTAAATTGCCCGCAGTGTGGGGTGAATGGGTCTGGGTGGGTTGCTCTTCGGAGGGTCAGTGTGGACTTGCTGGGCCAAAGGGCCTGTTTCTACACTGTAAGTAATCTAACCTAGTCCCTGGACAGTAGTAATTTTCTGCAAATAGACTAGACTGTGCTGAAGACTAAGGACTGCAGATGCCATAAACAGCTGATTGCAGTTTTGGTAGCAAACATGTTAGCTCAGTATTTTTGCAGGAACTTTTCTCCTCCTATCAGTTCCTTATTGCATTTGCTTCCATCGCCCGCTCTCTGCCTTTTGTTGCTTCTCTTCCTTGTAACCTACTATTGAGAAACCTACCAACTAACTTTGGGAATGAAGTGACTGGAACAATGCTGAACCATTCTAGTTATTGCTTTAAATCCTTTCTCCCTGTGTCAGGTTTCATCAAAGTGGAGTGTTGAAATGTTGGTTAAATCCTGTCCCCTTCAAATCCTGGGAGAAACTGCAGATGCTGGAGATCAGAGCTGAAAAATGTGTTGCTGGAAAAGCGCAGCAGGTCAGGCAGCATCCAAGGAGCAGGAGAATCGACGTTTCGGGCATAAGCCCTTCTTCAGGAATGACAAGGACAACCCTTCAAATTCTGGTCCATGTATATGACAAGATTGTCAACTCTTTTGATTTGAGTTATCAGGATATTCTTGGTACTGCCCCTCAGCAACACAATGATAAATGGGTAGATAGAGTTTACCTGTGTTTGCGTGTTTAGATAATCACCTGCAGTGACTTTTCTTTCCACTTTGGCACTGTCACTTCTTGAATTCACAAACTCTCTTTGGTTTCATGTTTGACCATGAGCTGAACCTTTGGTCTTTATAGCCTCATCTTCACCAAGACCAGGAGATAATGCCTCCCTGCTCCACCCTTGCCTCAGCCCTTCAGCTGCTGAAACCCTTAACCTTGTTTTTATTACCTCCAGACTTGTGCATTCCAATTCTCTCACACATGTCTGTCACCTACACTCTTCTGTAAACCTGATCACATGGAAAACTAAACTGCCCAAATCCTACACCAACTTCTATTGATGCATTATCTCTCTGCTCTCTTTGGGACCTTGATTAGCAATTTCTTAATTGAAATATTCCCATTCTTGTTTTCAAACACATTTGTGATCTTATTTCTCTTTCCACAATTTCTCCCAAACCTACAAAATTGTGGCCCGTTGTGCATCTACAATGTCTGGCTCCATTACTCATCCAGCTGCCCCAGTTTGAACATCTGCCCTGATCTTCCCTACCTTTTTGCAGATCTTTCCTCTTTTAGCATGCTCCTCAACCTTTATGACCTTATTCTGCAAGCTTTTGGTCATCAGTCCAAATATTTCTTTACATGGCTTGGTGTCAAATTTGTCCATTAATTCGCACACCAAGTGCTTAAGGTGTTTTACAACAAAAAAGCTGGGTAAAAATGTGTATTCTTTTAGATCCGGGAATCAGCGCTGGATTCTCTCTGTTACTCTCTTAGTCAATTGTATGGATTAAAGTATCACTGTGAAATGCCCTTGGCTTCTGTTCCCTTTCTTGACACTCCAACAGTAGTTTTGAGTACAGAACAGGTGGTTTCTATTCCCAGATGGACCGAGTCATTCACGGAGATTTATGCACTGGATACAGAAACCGGTAATTCAAGCAGATTGTAAAGTTTCTATGCATTAACTGCTTTAAAAGGCTTTGTAACATACAAGATCCAATAATCCACTGTGTGGCCACAACTTGACCTGCACAGTGAAGGCACTGGCATTCTGTATTGTCTGAAGTACTCAGAGATCCAAAACTTAGTTTTCACTACTTGGTCTCTCAGGTTTCAGAGATGTTGGACATCTGATGCATTTCAGCCAGGCCATGTCCCCATCAAAAATTCTCCTGACAGCAAGAATTCCAAGATCAAAACAACATCCTTTTCAGAGTCTGCACAGTTAGTCTCCTGAAAATGTGGTCTTCCCACTGAACTTTAAGCTGTAGTACAAATGACCTGTAGTGTCACAATTAATTGTAAACATAACATTTCATCAAATGTGGATTCTGTTCGAATGTGTCTGACTTTCATTAATTTCATTTGATTAAAGAAACGTTTTTAAGAAAAACAGAATACTTCAAATGCTGGAAATGCTCAACAAGTCAGATATCATTTGTAAGGAAGAGGAGATGTTGATCAAATGGCATAAAAAAAGGCAGACTTCTTCATCAGAATGGAAGGATGGCCGAGGTGAGCAGCTTATATAAAGGAACAGAGTGAAGAAATGGGAATCGGAGAAGAAAAGGGAATCACGGAGGAAAGAAAAAGAAATTCTGAAGCAATCAGAAGGAGAATAATGTTTAACCAAGGAACATTATAACACCATAAGGCAAAAAGAGAAGTGATTCAAGAAATATAAGGTAATGTGGGAGACAATGAATGTGTGAATACTTATGGCAGGCTAGTTAACTTCAACAGTGGGGTTGTAAAAATTTCACAGGCTGCAAGAATCTGGTCTGTGAGTCAGAGGCATTAATGAAAGATTACAGGGAACAGATAAGTTGCCCATCGAAAGTGTAAAGTTCCTGAGCAGTTGTCTTGTAGGCCCGCAGGCTAAGGCTGGACAGGTTCTTGAGATATATCTTCAGTTTTACATCCGATCTCTGATCCAGATACCAGAAGTTTTAGGCCAATAAAGAGCTGGTCTTAGCTGGATTATTAGCTAGATGACTCTCAGTAGAGGAAATGCCTTCCCACAAAAGGGAAAAGCAGCTTTTCTTTGCTAAAGAAAATTGAATAATGTAAAGTTTAAAATGGGTGATGAAACAGTCTTTTAAAACAGATGAAAACCATACAATAGACAATAGGTGCAGAAGTAGGCCATTCTGCCCTTCGAGCCTGCACCACCATTCAATATGATCATGGCTGATCATAGGTAGCATTCACATTCTTGCGAGTATCTCAGCAGAAATATTACTTTGAATTTTGGTGTTTACTGTTACGTCAGCAAATGCAAGTTGACTTGTATCCAGCAAGAACCCATACACACCATTAAGCTGCAACATATTGCAATACACCTTTGAAGCAGCTGGGACTTGAATCCAAATCTGGTCCAGAGATAGGGACAATACCACCACACCATTACAACCCTCCTTTACTGAGCTGTAATCTTAGTTTTGTTCAGTGATTTTGACCAATGCAAGTATGTTTACCAGCATAGAGAAGAGCTCCCACTCTTTCAAATTGTGAATTAGATGGTGAATCACAATGTCCACCTGAACAGGCAACTGGAATGTTGGTTTAATGTTTCAGTGAAGGAAAATATTTCCAACAAAGCAGTTTTACTTATGGATGGAATGTGGGTGTTACTGACAATGCTGGCCTTTTGCTGTCAATCCCTAGTTGCCTTTGAACTGATAGCTTTCTAGGCCATTTCTGAGGGCAGTTTAAGAGGGCTCTGGGTATGAAGTTACAGGTAGGCGAGGCTAGTAAGGATGGCAGATTTTCTTCCCGAAAGGAAGGGCAACTGTGAACCAGATATATTTTTACAACAATCGTCAATGCTTATGTTGTCATCAACAGAAGGCTTTTAATTTTTATTTCATTGAAATTGGTTTTCATTGAATTCAAATGTCACCAACTACCATGATGGGATTCAAACTTATGTCCCCAGAACGTGAGCCTGTACATCTGGATTATTAAATTAACAATGCAACTACACGTTCTCTGTAATTGAGTATTAGACTTCATTTTTCACTTATGTGCTAACTTAAGTCTGTAATTTTCTGACTTGGAGATGAGTTAATGGTTATAACTGACCCAAAATGACACATGAGAATGAACTAAAGTTGCTTTGTTGCTAAGAAGACCAAAGCAAACATTAAAATACATTTAAGATTATATATAATCTGGGATTTGAATAGTTCATTGGGTTAAAATAATATCCTTTGTAGGTCTGCAGGTGCTGTGGTTTTAATTAAACCCAAGTAATGGAGATTCAAGGGCTGGTGAGAATTAAAATATACAAGGAGGGGATTTACTGAGTGTCTCACAGCAAGGTAATGTTCCTAAAATCATTTCCCTTTTCTGAACCCTCTCCAGCTTGATACCATCCTTCCTATAACTGGGTCACCAGAACTGGACGCAGTATTCCACAAGAGGCCTCACCAATGCCCTCTACAATTTAACATAACGTCCCAACTTAATGGACTGAGCAATGAAGGCAACCATATCAAATGCCTTTTTAACCATTCTGTATATATGTGACGCAAACTTTAAAGGATTATATACTTGCACCCCTGGGTTTCTCTGTTGTACAACACTACCCAAGGCCCTACCATTAATTGTATAAGCCCTACCCTTGTTTCTTGTACCAAAGTGCAATACTGCATACTTAACCAGATTGAATTCCATCTGCCAATTTTCTGCCCATTGACCATTAACAGGGTGACCAGAACTGGATACAGTACTCCAGAAGAGGCCTTACCAATGTCCTGTACATCCTTAACATCGTGTCCCAACTCCTAAATACCTTCTTAACCACCTTATCAATATGTGATGCAAATATCAAAGAATTATGCACCTGAACCCCTAGGTCTCTCTGTTCTACAAAACTGCTCAAGGCCCTACTTTTAAGCGTATAAGTCTTGTCTTCATTCAATCCAAAATGTAATACCTACAATTTATCCAAATGAAGCTCCATCTGCCACTCTCCTGCCCATTGATCAAGATCTCTTGTACTGTTAGGGAGGGAGTTCCAGGATCTTAACCCAATGTCTATTTTTCTATGGATTTGCTGCCTTGTCTTTCTAGGTGCAGAAGTTTAGAAGGTGTTGTTGAAAGAGCCTATGTGATCTGTTTAGTATGTCCACCATTTAGATGGTACATACTGCTCCAACCATTTGTCAGTGGTGAAGACAATAAAAGTAGAACAGGTTAGATAGGACGTGTTTTTAGATGTGTGCCCAAAGATTTAAGATCTATTAAAAAAGGCATGTTCTGCATTCAACCCTGCTACACTTGCTTTTTTTAATTGTCTGCTGAATTTCCAATCTCTTCACATGTTCAATTCTGAGGAAGGGTCACTGGTCCTGAAACGTTAACTTTGATTTCTCTCCATAGATGCTGCCAGCTTTTGTTTCTGATTTCCAGCATCTGCAGTTGTTTCTGTTTTTATGCCCCAATCCAAGGTACACAGACAGAACAGCCTCCCCAACATGGTAGCATTCATGAGAGAGCATGCCTGCCATTCCCGGCCACCTGGAAGGAAACCTCCTCCCAATGTGTCAGGTGGGCACACATTGCCAGTAATTTTTTTTTAGATTACTAACTGTGTGGAAACAGGCCCTTCAGCCCAACAAGTCCACACTGACCCTCCGAAGAGCAACCCACCCAGACCCATTCCCCTACATTTACCCCTTCACCTAACACTATGGGCAATTTAGCATGGCCAATTCACCTAACCTGCACATCTTTGGACTGTGGGAGGAAACTGGAGCATCCAGAGGAAACCCACGCAGACACGGGGAGAACGTGCAAACTCCAAATGGACAGTTGCCTGAGGCGGGAATTGAACCCAGGTCTGTAGCGCTGTGAGGCAGCAGTGTTAACCATTGTGCCACCGTGCCGCTCATTGGCTCCTATTTCCTTTAGCTGGTGTATCAGCATTGCCCATCAACTCAACTTGCCAATTTTCTCCTGACAATGGTCAAAGTGACCAAAACCCTGAATGTTTTCACTTCTGACTCCTTCCAGAAATCTGCTGGTTACATCTCCAGAATAATAATCTCACGATCTGTGGTCCATTAGTTTATCAGCTTGAGTCATCAAAATCCACACTGATGTTCCCTTTGACACTGAGGCCAGTCAGAGACAGAGAGCTGTTGGCTATGCTGCAATGGCTGGATCCCCACAGCCATGCACTTCCATGCGATGAGAATGATATACTTTCATTTCAGCCTGCAATCTTCAACAATCTTCCCTTCCTGTTTGAAACCAATGGAACATGATCTACATGTCTGCACAAAATATTCTGAGAGCTTCTGTGATTCACCAATTCTCTGGCAGTCAAATGTCTCAGGGTTGTATGACTCCACAGAGAATCAGGGGCATTTAAGGTATATGGTACCATTTGGGCATGTAGCTGATAACATCTGGAAGGAACCCTACTTTGATATGAAAGGAAGAGACAGTATGAAGGAAACAAATCACAAAGGTGAGCATATAGTAAAACCATGGGTTTGTGAAGGTGTGGCTGAATTAAGTTGACAGATCTATGATGCTGGTCAACACACTCTATCAAGAGTCTCCAGCAAAGTTGTGACTTTCTTGGACAATAATTGAGTCTCATCTGCTTCCTCCGAGTCCTATGTGGAACCACTCCTGAACTAAAGGCAGGCAGCTCGTTACCCTGCTCTGACTGATCTGATGTCCATGGTGGACATCCTCTTAATTTTGTGCCTTTTGAACCCAGTCGTCAAAGGAGGTAGTATAAAAGTACGGTTCTTTAGGTCAGTGAGGGCCAGGGATTAAAGAAAAGGGAGTGTCTTGAAGATGTCCCACTGTCACATGCAAACGTCAGGGATAACCAATCTCTCCACCCACATGTGGATGTGTTCACCTAAAAATCTGTAGTTGAAGATGGTACATTTTATTTTGTTATTTATTTATGAAATGTAGAAATGACTGACATGGTCAGCATTGGTTGCCATCTCTAGTAAGGATTATGGTTAGGCCAAAATAGAAATAGCACTTACACCCATCAGAATGTAGTTGAAAGCACATAGAATTTGTGTTTATATATCTCCATTCACTAGCTCAAGACATTCCAAACTGATTTGCAACTAATGTGCCACATTTAAAATGTGGTCATTGTTTTATTTTAACCAAAACTACAATAGCTGAATGCTAATTCAGAATATCTGAAATTAGGTGTTCCATAGTAGTCTGATTGAAGTGGAAAAATGTTCTAATCCAGTTTAATTGACATGGAAACTTGTTCCATTCTAGAGAATATGAAATGGGAAAAAAGTTCCCTTTGGGGGGCTGCTTTCATATTTAGCCATATTAGGTTATAACTAAATGGTAAAATAGTTTAAATTCTGTCAGCTCTGTTTCAGAAATACCTAGGACAACATAAGCTCATAGATGAGTTTCCATCAAAACTCAGCTCATATTTATGTTTTTTTTAAGCAAATCATTTGAATTATAACTACACTTTGCTTATAATAGTTAACATATTAGTTCTGAAGTTTGACAAAGTATCTATTGTATGAGAATATCCTAAACCCTTACACTAAGGGGACGTTGGGTAATATTCCATTACTAATTCAATCATCAGGAATCATTTATTTAATATAAGTTGAATTTCTTGGTAAATGGACTTTTATAAAATTAATGAAAGAACTTATTGATTAGAACTCTTCTGACTAGGGTTATCATGAATCTACAGTAAAATTGTGATAAGTTGAATCGCAGAGTCCACCCTCTGTGCTTCAACATGACGAAGGAAGCTCCTATGTAACCTCATTTGCATATTAACAGGCTCAGTGCAGAAAATGGCAAAAGAAACACAGTGATACATTAAATATGAAAATTGTCTTTATTTTTAAATATGCTTAAACCTCACAATGGCCTAGCATTGTACTAAAAAGAGGCACTTAAAATAATTTCAGTGTAGTACTGGAAAAGCACAAAAATCTTCCTCCACGTAGCTTGCTGTTTTCAGTCAAGTCCAGCACATTGGCAGCACAGTTCGACAAGTATTTTCTATGGTTTTGTACTGCAGTATGAAATCCCAGACTGTGCATGTGGCTTTTGTGGATTCAACTGGGAAACAAGCAAGTGAGAGGGTAGCCATTCATTGGATTCTTCCTGTTCATCATCATCAGCAGGGTGGTCCTTGGTATTGTTCACTTTCCATCTATACCTCAAATATGCTGGAGGTCATCCAGGTCAGTTTATTAGCCTCATATTGAATGGGTACTTCCTTGGAATTCTCACAACAATGTGATTTCTTGAACTTTTCCATCATAGGAAGTGGCAGCTTTTTGAAGCCATCCGCGTTGGCACAGATCAGAGCTGTGACATATTCCTTGCTTTGCTTTCCAGCATTACACATTTTGTCCTTAAACATTGAAGACTGATTTAGACAATGATGGTAAAATATTTCCGTTTTACTCTAGTTAAAAATGACTTTTGATGCATACCCATTCAAGATTTTGGCAAGACCATTTTTCAGACATTGCTCCAGACTGGTCTATAATTTCACACTGTACAGCAGCCTAACACATTAGTTGGCATGGTCCTAGGATGAGTGTGTAGAGTTCAGCTAATTTGTTATCACCAGTCCAAAAATGTATCTTATCACTGGTATTTGGATTGTTGGATTTCCTATTTGCCACAGAATAGTTGGCAATTACCTAGAACTGGAGAGTTTCAGGTTTATCAAACTTGGCTCATTATGATTTCACCGTATATACCAAGATTAACTTGACCCACATTACCAAAGGAAAGCTGATGCATAATTTATTTAATTGTTTGCCTATGGTTGCATTTGCCGTAGTTACTGGACTTTGCCTAACCTTTCTCATACTTTTACAGTTAGAAAACCAAACTACTTTTCCTGTTGAATTTTAAGAATATTTGATGATGTGTTATTTGTATTTGACTTATTGCTAATTTTCCTGGCCTCTTGGGAGGAATGGGCTTGCACTACAATATGACAATTGTAGTGATAGGAGTGCACCATTCTGACATGCGAATATTGAAAGAACGAATGAACACTCGGAATGTTGGTGCAGATCTGGCACCATCAGCGGCGAGAGAAACAGAGCTGATATTTCGAGACTAGTATGACTTCTTCAAAACTGAATAGTGTTGGAATTAAGTTATTTTTTATACTTTTGACAGAGGCAGAGGAGGAGCTAGAGGACAAGTATTTGCTAAAACTCACCAGAATCGAAATATTCATTTGATTTCTCTCTCCACACATAATCTGCTGAGTTTTTTGAGCATTCTGTGTTTGTTTCAAATGCCCAGCATCCAAAGAAAAATAACAGTTTTGTCCCACAGCTAGATATTTCATATTACCATTTTGATTAAATCTGGTCCGTGTTGGTTGGTACGTACTTGAAAACGATAGCTAAATTAAGAGACCTTATATGGATATAGTTTCTCCACTCATAAAGCTTTTGAACTTAAGGTGAAGGAGTTTCTGAACAACATTCCAACACAGAGATCACAGTAACGTCATATCTTTTAGAAGAACTGAATGATGATAACCTAGAAATCTGATCACTTTGACAAATCAAAAAAGCATTGTTAAAGAAATTGGGCTCAGTTTTTAATTCTAAAAAAGATGGATTTTGATTTATTTAAAGTTTTGTGCATTCAACCTGTGCTGGCTATAGGTATTATTATTATTATTGTTGTTGGTACATTGTCGTTGTGCAGTCATTAGCATTTTAAAGTAGTACATCTTATTTACTGTTGAAAAACTCTAATCAGTTGATACTTGGAGGAATTTATTTAGCATGGCTAATATTATGAGGTTGACTTTAATCCAGAAGTATTAATTATCCACAAATATGCAATCTAGTTCAATATGTGACTGTGATCACTTCAATATTTTGTAGCGTGAGATCCTCCATTGTTTTCTCTCCTACTTACTTACATTTCTTTATGCATTCCATTCCTTTCCTTAGTCCCAGACAAATGCCTGTTAAAATCCTGTTATATCAACTGCCGAAAGGGATAAGGGATAATTATGAAGAACAACACTGTCAGTGACTTTCCTCTCTTTCCCACAGGAGAATGCTTGGGTTTTGACTGCTCAGTTCTATCCCACTGCAGTCTGAATGTTTCCAGTTATTCAGTGATTGGCACACTGTGAGGCTCAAGATGCTGCACTGCTCTTCTCCCCAGGAACAGCCCTTAACATTTCTCAGCGAAGACCTAATGCCAAATGAGATTTTATGAAATCCAGTTGTTTCATTTCTCTCAGTTTGGTCTGTTTTCCATTTTTCTCACATTCTTTAAGTGACCTCTGTTTTCCTCGAACCATGAATATACATGTTTCTTGGCAGGATTCCAGTCCAACAAAAATGGCTCCCACATTTCTAAACTTTGACCCAGCTGAACCAACAGTGAACTTCACATTCAAGCCAATGGTAAATGGGGAATGAAAAAGCACTTTACTGTCTAAGTATGTTAATTTGAAGAAAATGTATTCAGACAGACAGTAACTGGGAGTAATATAGTGCTTCTTTAGCAAGGGGAACATATCTCAATCTTCTCTACTCCAACACTAATAATCTCATTATAAATTAATCATTTTTCTCTGGAATAACAGTCTGTAGTGTGGAATGAAATTACTCTGTGTTTACTTAACGCAAGTTAGAAACTTTTACATTAATATTAAAGAGACTGACTAAGTTAAGCACTTTTGTCAGATCAATCAAGATATCAAACAGGAAACAAAACATAAATATAGAATGCACTGGTTCACCATAATTGCTGAACAATCATTTTTTGAGTAAATATACAAGTATGAATTAAGTTCAGTGGTATCTACAGATGTCATACACATTGGGGTAAAAGTTATTCATCCCCAAAAACTAATCCTGAATCTAAATGGATTGGCTGACAGCAGCCTTCAAGTGGGAAAGACTTGTAATGAAACTGATGGGAGATATCGACCTGTGATAATCAGAATGGGGAAAGTAAGGTGCAGGGGCAGCTGCAGGGTGCTGCCAATTGTCAACAGGTTTTCAGGAGGGACAAGAAATGTTGGTATCAAAGACGGTGGCAACAATAATTAGCAAGGGGATTAAGGATGCAATTGGCAAATCAAAATTATAGTAGGAGTGGTATGGGCATTCCTCACCACATAACACTACGTTTTATCAGAACCTCTGCAGAATGGCTGACCGTATGGTAAATTTGCTGCCACTACTCTCTTTTAGTTTAGGAATCTATAGGTTCACTTGGTCTAGTGTGGTTGAGATAAACCAGTCCAAAATGCTAGTGCCATTGCCAGAGGGCATGAGGAGAAATCCCAAAAGGAAAAACACTGCATTCACTCGATCATTTTGTATTTAAATGCTTTTTCTCTTAAAAAACGGACAATTTTCCTAGACTCAAAAAAATGTCAGAGGTTGATTGCATGGTAGTATTTTCAGAGCATTTGAACCCCCTGTATTGAATTGACATTCCAGCTAAAGCAGACACAAGGGGCTTGGAAATGAGCCATCTTCTTCCAGTCAGCACTGGATGATCGATGGGCACTACCAGTTTCACAGTTAGCTCCTCACTGGAAACTCTGGGGGTGGGAAAGTTTAGTGACATCCAATTAAGCCACTAAGGTTAGGAGACAGTAAGGACTGCAGATGCTGAAAGCCAGAGTCAGTCGATGTGAAGCGGGAAAAGCACAGCAGGACAGACAGCATCAGAGGAACAGGAGAGTCAATGCTTCGGGCCGAAACCCTTCTTCAGGACTTGCCCACAGCGTTGACTTTCCAGCTCCCCAGATGCTGCCTGACCTGCTGTGCTTTTCCAGCTTCACATCTATGAACTCACTAAGGTTAATTGAAATGCCTGTCCTTGTCACATGACTGAAATCCAAGCTTGTTGAATTACTTAACTATATAATTCTGGGAGGGGCTGTTGTGATGCAGTGATAGTGTCAACATATCACTAGGCTAGAGTTTCTCGTTCATCTCCCACCAGTCCCATATGTCTGTCATAGCATGTCTTAAAAAGGTTGATTAAAATAACTACAACTCTGGGATTCTAAATTAGTTGCTATTTGACTTCCAAGACTCCAGACTGAGTTGATATCCTGGCTAGAACCTTCAATCTATCTAAAGTCCCTGACTTGAAAGAAGCCTATATTTTGTCTGCAAGGAGGAAAAAAAAAACAGCCTAACTCACTATTATTATTTGGGCAGCACGGTGGCACAGTGGTTGGCACTGCTGCCTTACAGCGCCAGAGACCCGGGTTCAATTCCCGCCTCAGGCGACTGTGTGGAGTTTGCACGTTCACCTCGTGTCTGCGTGGGTTTCCTCCGGGTGCTCCGGTTTCCTCCCACAGTCACAAAGATGTGCAGGGTCAGGTGAATTGGCCATGCTAAATTGCCCGTAGTGTTAGGTAAGGGGTAAATGTATGGGTATGGGTGGGTTGCGCTTCGGCGGGCCGGTGTGGACTTGTTGGGCTGAAGGGCCTGTTTCCACACTGTAATGTAATCTAATCTATTAGAGACTGACCTCCAGGAAGTTGGAATTTATATGAATCCATTTTAATACCTCTAGGTTTAACAAAGGTTGCAAATTACAAGTGATCTCCTCTTCTATTGTGTTTTCCTTAATTTCCTGAGTGTTTGTGCACCTTTGGATGAAGTAGCAAAGCAATTTCTCTACATTTTGGATCTTTGATTTTATCTTAATGGATTTTGCTGTGGGTTTATTGCAAAACTTGGAATCCAAAAGCCAGAGTCTGTGGAATACCCTTCAGCTTACCTCTGTTAAGGGTGACAGCAAAAGAAGAAAGTAGTTACTCAAACAATACCTCAATGTCTCAGGTTTAAGAGAGGTAAGTAATCATAATTTAAATTAACACCTATTCATCTTTTGTCCATGATACTGGTTAACTTAAAGAAGATGGAGGTTGTTGAATGTTAGCAACTAAGTACAAGTTATGCTGATGTAATAGGTGTTGCTACCATGACTATGAGGAGGACCCAGATGGTACATCTTATTCCTTCATAATCCAATGCTGTTCACACACCAGGAGAAAGTGATCTGAAGGGCTTATGCCTGAAATGTCAATTCTCCTGCTCTTTGGGTGCTGCCTGACCTGCTGTGCTTTTCCAGCAACACACTCTTGACTCTGTTCTCACACCAGGCCTCTATGCCATTTCATGATGGGGTGTCTCTGGTTGAAGATTGTTGAACTTTGATTCTGTTCCTGAGTGTAAGGTCTGGAGAACTTTTAATCTCTTGGATTTCCTTCATGGAAACAGGCGATCTCTTTTTTGTTGCATCCTCCATCACTGAACCAGGCAATTTCTTGCTGACCATATCCTGATTCTCTGGACATTGGTCAGCCCTCTCAGTGGAAGCTTCCATGAGATTGTGGGGCACAACAACCTAAGTCTGTGTGAGCAGAGTTTTAATCTCAGTGCGTTAGTAAATCTTTGTCAAAATAGACATTGTTTATTGGTTAGAGTGAATGGTTTCATTCAGCAGAGATTACAATACTGTTCTCTTTCTCAGTCCTATTATTGGAAGATTGTTTCTTGCTTGGATTATCCCTGTCACTGTTACTTAGGATTATTCTTAGGAAGATA
The DNA here is from genome assembly GCF_037043375.1 of Chiloscyllium plagiosum. Classification (NCBI taxonomy): domain Eukaryota; kingdom Metazoa; phylum Chordata; class Chondrichthyes; order Orectolobiformes; family Hemiscylliidae; genus Chiloscyllium; species Chiloscyllium plagiosum. The sequence continues at coordinate 37,240,793 of NW_028270174.1, read as the reverse complement.
AGAAAATGAAGTTTTCTGCTTGAACTTGGGTCTTCCAAATTACCTCAGCATCTGACACCAGACTTAAGTTTATCATAACTATTTGTTCACTATACTGTGTTGCACACAGAGTTACTTCAATAGAAGGTGCATTATTGAGCTCAAGCGGGGTGTACTGCTCATCACCTATGTAGTCAAGAATGCTTGTTTGATCCTTACAGTTTTAACTTTTAGTCTTAATAGCAGTAGAAAACAAAATAATCACTGGATGCAGCAGCTACCACTCTCCTCCCCCATATGTATGCCCAAAATTAACCTTAGATTGGGGCAAATCAAGCTTCCATTCCCCTGGGAAAATCTAGCAGGCAAGTTGCCCAGTTGGAGCAGCCAAGAATTATGCCTGTGTGAAGCACAGTTAGATCAGGATGGTGGAGACCCTATGTTTTGTTATATTAATAGGGCAGATGGTGCATTTCTGGCTAGTATGGAGTGTATGCTTCCTGCTCACCCTATTGAGAACTCTAGCACCTGCTTTGTCAAAAATGTAGTGTCACCCTTGAATTTCTAGTTCATATATAATTCTTAACATTTGCAGGCAGGTTCTTTGGACAGTTCATTTTGACAGGTGTGTTGATACTGCCAACATATTTGACAGCATTGCATTTATGCACCTTTTTAGATAGACTTGAGCCTACTCTTAACAATCCCAAAGAGCACCTTATCTCTTCTAAAGGAGTCCCAGCATCAGATTAAAAGGAGTATGCTGGCTATTCAAAGAAATATGTGAAGTTCAGATTGCCCTTAGCAGTTGTGTACTGTTCACTCCAAGGCTACTGAACTTCCACCAGTAGAAGCAACTGATGATTTAATTGAACAACCCATCTCCAGAATCCAATGCAGGTGCAAATTCTTGCCCTGAAAAAATGGGAATTCCCATATTTAGGAGCAGAACTTGCAATTTCTGGGCTCATCTGCTATTTTTACCATGCTGGAGAGCCTCATCACCGTGGTGAAAATTAAGGCCTCAGTTTTCTGTGTTGTAGGAATTGCTGTATTGGAAACCTGTCCAACTGCTGATTGAGTATCTCCAGTGCAGTCTGAAAGAGCAGAACACTTGCAGACTCTGAAGTAGCTCAAAGTGGAGATAGTCAAATGACAGAAGAAGACATGTTTTCATTGTCAGTTTTTGGCTATTGAGAACACAGGTGTATCTAAATTTAAAAGCAAATGTATCCTACTTATAGGTAGATTTATGTTACATGATTGAAGTTAAGATGTGAGATTACGTCCTGGCACTGTTTTCTTGTTTTTTGCATTGTTTATTATATTCCATTTCTCCCAGTTACTTATGATGAACTGTCCTGAATTTAACTGGACTGGAAGGATTTGGTGGCTCAATAATTTCAACACTTGCAATGTCTTTTTTCTATAATGTACTAGGGGTGACAACAGAGTTGCACAATTGACATGAAGAGGGAGAAGAACATCAAGAACCCTTGTGAAATTGTGGAGCAAATGGAAATAGAAAGGATATGATTCATGGTTTCCATAGTTTCTGTGCTATGATGTCATTGTGGTTGTGAAATGGTGTTTGCACCACTCACCTCAGGAGAATAAACTGCACTGAGTGATGTCTTGGTGCGGTCAATAGAACAGACGCTTTGTGCTGAAAATTGGCGGTGGATATAGGATGTGATGGCAAGATCACTGTCATCGTAGACTTTTTCACTCTTGTCTATCTCATTGCCCAACTGATTCAGTGTTTGTGGAAGCATTTGGCATTTTGAGGAGTTAATTACAGTTGTTAAAGTCTCCTACATGTGGGGAAAGCACTTCCTTTAGAAGCTATCTAATATTGCCTTCAAAGTCTAATTTGAACAAACCTGACTGGTTATTTACAGGCTCCAATGCTAACAGGTAGGCGAGAAGAGGTCAGAGATAAGTAAAATAATCAAAGGTCGATGTAAGGCGAGGAACACCACTGGCCTGCTCAACTTAATTGTAGGGCATTATTTCTTTGTTTTTGCTGCCTTGCAATCATCTGCTTCAAAGGGGCTAGGTTAGGAGCGAAAGTATCTATTATCCACATAAATATCTTGGACGACTCTTACCTCAAATCAAATGCAACCTCTAAAACGCTCTTATATCTGATAACTGCATCGCTGACTTTAGATTTGTGAGATGTAGTTTATGATCAACTCAATCTTGCAGAAGGTCAAAATTGGATAATATGCCAGTTAAAAAAAAGTTGTACCTTGTGAACTGATAATTGACTGTGTCCTTTCAGGCATGAAGACACATGTTAAAATTTTGTGGTTCAATTTAAGCTTCAATTTTGGAACAGTTAGAAATATTGGAAGGCTGAAGTCTTTCCAAAATCACACTTCCAACAAACTTTTGATTGCAAAGCCAATTACTTAACTTTGAGTAGAATTATCCAGAACTTGTATATCAAGTGATATTAGTAACAGTAAAACTAATACGGCTTTTGGAGAAAACACTGCCCTAATTAAGCTGAAGTGACTACAGCAGAAACTTGCAACACTGATATTTCATCAACTGCTTTCATAGTCATTAAAGACCTTCAAGTTAGTGCTTGAATAACTGTTCAATGCAAAGACATTAAAGTTCTTTTAAGTTTCAAGAGAACATTAAATAACAAAGTCTCCAGCTTTTTTATCTGACTGGAATTGCAAATCTTTCCTTACCCACCCTAACACTGCTAAACTTCAAAATAAAATAATAAATAATATAGCTGTGAAATTCTCTTTGTTAAATTGTTACATTACTTTTGAAGAGCTAGGAGCTAATTGTGATAAGGGGTGCCACACTTTGGCATTCGACTGCAATCCGGCAGCAAACAGCAATGTATCAATCCATCAGCCACGTGGATGCTTTAAGAAATACAATTGATGAAGCTCTAGCATTTTGGGCTGGAGTTTTGCCCTAAAGATAGATAGTTGGCGTCTGGAATTTTCCCCAACGGTGTCTGCCACCTCAGGAGAAAAGGCCAGTAAAGACAGGAATTTCGTTCTCAGAAGGAAGGATATTGGTTAGCTCAGTCAGCTGAAATGCTGGTTTGTGATATAGAGTGATGCCAATAACATGGGTTTGTTTCCCTCACCAGCTAAAGGACTCTTCTTCTTAACCTCTCCCTTCACCTGAGGCATGGTGACCTTCAGGTTAAACCATCACAAGTTGGCCCTGTCTCTCTCTCTCTCTCTCCATAATGAATGGTCTGCTAGGACTATGATGACCTTACCATGTATGCTGAAGTCAAGCCCAGTTGCAATTCAAGGAAAACCATAAAGCAACCCTCTAGCTATAACGGGTGTCAAGACATTCAGTGAAGAATGCATAGTGATATTTTCCTGAGACACCAGAAAGCTATTATTCTGTTGAAACAACTGTGCCCAAGGGACAGCTTTCTTTCTGAGATCTACTTGTCAATTTTTCAATTTTTTTTACACATGATTAAAAAGATGTCGATTGACTGATTTCTATTTTTGATATTTTAAAAGACTGGTTGATCAATACTGCAATAGGGTTGTAACAAGTTTCTTTATATGAATGAACATTTCTTCAAAGGGTTTTCACATACACCATTATTACTACAGGATACATTGGTTCTGTACAGACTTTACAAGAGGTAAAGGACAATGGAAGTGTCATGGATTGGCATGTGAGATATGATTAGATTCCCTACAGTGTGGAAACAGGCCTTTCTGTCCAACAAGTCCACACTGACCCTCCGAAGAGTAACCCACCCAGACCCATTTTCCTCTGACTAATGCACCTAACACTATGGGCAATTTAGAATGGCCAATTCACCTGACCTGCACATCTTTGAACTGTGTGAGGAAACCGGAGCACCCAGAGGAAACCCACACAGACATGGAGAGAACATGCAAACTCCACACAGACAGTTGCCCAAGGCTGGAATCGAACCTGGGTCCCTCGCTCTGTGAGGCAACAGGGCTAAACACTGAGCCACCAACCATATGTTGCAATTGGGGATGGATGAAGAGCACTGGGGATATGGGCAAGAACTTCTAAACTTCCCTTTCAAAATGACCCTCATCCAAATTATGGGCCATGAGACCTTTGAGGGGCTGTGAGCTATGATTCATTGAAAACCTCAGCCAAATCCACAAAAGTAGCATTGGTTGAGGAGATGCCAATTTCAGTAATGGAGCAAGCCAGGGCCAATGTGCAGGCTCATGAACTCAAAGCCTTATCCCACCTGGACAAAACTTGGGACACTTACAGTGGGCTTAGAAGATGCTAGAATTGGATCCTGGCTGCTAGTTTTAAAGTTCTATGGAGTCTCCTGGTTCTACAAAAAAACTAGCACTTGGGATTTAAAAATAATCTTTTTTGAGTTTCTGAGAATAAGTTATAACATCATGTCTATGGGTAAAATCCCAAACATTTTAAATGAATTTAAAGCTATATTAGATTAAGAAACATTGACGTGAATTGATGAGAGAGAGAGAGAGCGCGAGATAGAAAAACTGAATGAATGGTGCAAAAAGATGGCTTCTGCATTAATGAAGGTATATTTATGGACTAAATTGAATGGGAAGCTGATGATGTCTTTGAGGTTTCTGAAAACTGTAAATAAAGCATACAGATTGACATTAATAGCCCTCGAAAAGGAACTCATGGGGGGAAAAGGATGAGTTACATTGTTTTGTGGACAGGTGGGAAAGTGTTAAGTTGGTTTTATAGCTGGGAAATGAATGAAGATGACAGTAAGACAGTTTTGGAAAGTTCAGCACTCATCTCGACTGAAGTCAAATCATCAGATCAACCGATATGAATTACAAAGCCTGTGGCAAGAACCAGGTGAGTTTACTAGCAGTTTCATAAGATTGAAAAATGCAGCCAGAAAGGCAAATTCAGGAAAACAGATGAAAGGGTGTTAGGTCAGCTCATTTGGAGCTCTGCACACCCTTAAGTCTATAGTCATAGAGTCATAGAGATGTACAGCATGGAAACAGACCCTTCGGTCCAACCTGTCCATGTCGACCAGATATCCCAACCCAATCTAGTCCCACCTGCCAGCACCCGGCCCATATCCCTACAAACCCTTCCTATTCATATACCCATCCAAATGCCTCTTAAATGTTGCAATTGTACCAGCCTCCACCATTTCCTCTGGTAGCTTATTCCATACACATACTACCCTCTGTGTGAAAAAGTTGCCCCTGAGGTCTCTTTTATATCTTTCTCCTCTCACCCTAAACCTATGCCCTCTAGTTCTGGACTCCCCACCCCAGGGAAAAGACTTTGTCCATTTATCCTAACAATGCCCCTCATGATTTTATAAGCCTCTATAAGGTCATCCCTCAGCCTCCGACACTCCAGGGAAAACAGCCCTAGCTTATTCAATCTCTCCCTACAGCTCAAATCCTCCAACCCTGGGAACATCCTTGTAAATCTTTTCTGAACCCTTTCAAGTTTCACAACATCGTTCCGATAGGAAGGAGACCAGAATTACATGTAATATTCCAAAAGTGGCCTATCCCAATGTCCTGTATAGCCGCAACATGAACTCCCAACTCCTGTACTCTGACCAATAAAGGAAAGCATACCAAACGCCTTCTTCACTATCTTATCTACATGAGACTCCACTTTCAAGGAGCTATGAACCTACACTCTAAGGTCTCTTTGTTCAGCAACACTCCCGAGGACCTTAATGGTAAGTGTACAAGTCCTGCTAAGATTTGCTTTCCCAAAATGCAGCACCTTGCATTTATCGGAATTAAACTCCATCTGCCAATTCTCAGCCCATCGGCCCATCTGGTCCAGATCCCATTGTAATCCGAGTTAACCTTCTTTGTTGTCCACTACGCCTCCAATTTTGGTGTCATCTGCAAACTTACTAACTATACCTCTTATGCTCACATCCAAATCATTTATATAAATGACAAAAAGTAGTGGACCCAGCACCGATCCTTGTGGCACTCTACTAGTCACAGTCTGAAGAAACAACCCTCCACTATCACCCTCTGTCTTCTACATTTGAGCCAGTTCTGTATCCAAATGGCTAGTTCTCCCTGTATTCCATGAGATCTAACCTTGCTAATCAGTCTCCCATGGGGAACCTTGTCGAACACCTTACTGAAGTCCATATAGATCACGTCCACCGCTCTGCCCTCATCAATCCTCTTTGTTACTTCTTCAAAAAACTCAATCAAGTTTGTGAGACATGATTTCCCACGCACAAAGCCATATTGACTATCCCTACTCAGTCCTTGCTTTTCCAAATACATGTACATCCTGTCCCTCAGGATTCCCTCTAACTACTTGCCCACCAGTAACGTCAGGCTCGTTGGTTTATAGTTCCCTGGCTTGTCCTTACCACCTTTCTTAAACAGTGGCACCATGTTAGCCAACCTCCAGTCTTCCAGCTAAAAAAGTTTTGATTGACAAGTAGAAGCCACAGTATTGAAGACGGTAAATAACACAGGAGTACACTAAGTCAAAGCAAATAGGTGAAGATGCTAACTATCCAAGCAAGATCTCCATTAAGTCCAGAGGAGGTCAATGGGGTTTGTGCAGTGAAACATCAATAAAATAATAGGCAGAGGAAGAAAGATGTGCAGGAACTGTGAATAGTTGTATGACTTCACAAACAGTAGGAAATACCTACATAGGAATCAAATTGTAGAAAAATATGGAAATCCAATCAGTGGGGAAAGTGTAGAATGAAAAAGATGGTAAATGAGCTGACAGAGCTAGATCAACAAGATGAGTGAGAAAGAAAAGAAAACATCTGTATCATGTAAAGTAATAATGAATTACAGAAAACAACCAGATTATAGGAACCATACCACTGTATTTATTACTGCCTGGATGCAATAGTTTTCTGGGTAAATACATCAACACAACCATTCAGATCTGGAACAGGATTAGAAATAAGACAGAAACCTTGAATCTGAAGCTGAAAATTGGAACAGAATGCTCTGAAAATTTAAAAGAAGATCATTACTGAAGGAAAGTGCCTCTGAAACTAAGAAAAAGCATCTCATGGCATACAGGGGGGCTGAAGTTTGACAGCTGGGGAAAAACAATCTCATAAAAGGGACACAAAAAGCAATAGGTATTGACTACATCACCGAAACATACGTTCGTGGTAGCTTGAGGTTGAAAAGTGAAGATTTGAATCAGAAAACTATGCATTGAAGGAGATAGAACTAAGGGATGAAAGCAGTACACCCATTGAAAAGTCCTGTCAGCCATAAGTAGGGAAGATCTCATATCTCAAACCTAGCCAGAAGTTTTTTGCAAGGTTTGTGAAGGTTTGTAGCTCAGGTTGAGGTTTAGAGTGTAGGTTTGCTCGCTGAGCTGTAGGTTTGATATCCAGACGTTTCATTATCTGGCTAGGTAACATCATCAGTGGCGACCTCCAAGTGAAGCGAAGCTGTTGTCTCCTGCTTTCTATTTATATGTTTGTCCTGGATGGGGTTCCTGGGGTTTGTGTTGATGTCATTTCCTGTTTGTTTTCTAGGGGGTTGATAGATAGTATCTAGATCTATGTGTTTGTTTATGGCGTTGTGGTTGGAGTGCCAGGCCTCCAGGAATTCTCTGGCATGTCTTTGCTTAGCCTGTCCCAGGATAGATGTGTTGTCCCAGTCGAAATAGTGGTTTTTTTTCCTCCGTGTGTAGGGCTACGAGGGAGAGAGGGTCGCGTCTTTTTGTGGCTAGCTGGTGTTTGTGTATCCTGGTGGCTAACTTTCTTCCTGTTTGTCCTACGTAGTGTTTGTGGCAGTCCTTGCATGGAATTTTATAGATGACGTTGGTTTTGTCCATGGGTTGTACTAGGTCTTTTAAGTTTGTTAGTTTTTGTTTGAGAGTGTTGGTGGGTTTGCATACTACTAGGATTCCGAGAGGTTTTAGTAGTCTGGCTGTCTTAACTACAAATACTTAACTACACCAGCAACCATCCCAACACACACAAACGAAGCTGTATCAGAACACTATTCCAACGAGCCACCTCACACTGCAGCACAGATGAACTTCGGAAAACAGAGGAGAACCACCTACACAACGTATTCAAAAAGAACGGATACTCAAAAAATACAGTGCGCAGATTCCTCAAGAACAAACCATGACAAGCAGACCAAACACAGCCAGAAATCCTAACCACCTTGCCATATATCAAAGAAGTTTCAGAAATGACAGCCAGACTACTAAGACCCCTCGGAATCCTAGTAGCACACAAACCCACCAACACTCTCAAACAAAAACTAACAAACTTAAAAGACCCAGTACAACCCATGGACAAAACCAACGTTGTCTACAAAGTTCAATGCAAGGACTGCCACAAACACTATGTAGGACAAACAGGAAGAAAGTTAGCCACCAGGATACACGAACACCAGCTAGCCACAAAAAGACACGACCCTCTCTCCCTCGTAGCCCTACACACGGAGGAAAAAAACCACAAATTCGACTGGGACAACACATCTATCCTGGGACAGGCTAAGCAAAGACATGCCAGAGAATTCCTGGAGGCCTGGCACTCCAACCACAACGCCATAAACACATAGATCTAAATACCATCTATCAACCCCTCAGAAAATGAACAGGGAATGATATCACCACAAACCCCAGGAACCCCATCCAGGACAAACATATAAATAGAAAGCAGGAGACAACAGCTTCGCTTCACTTGGAGGTCGCCACTGATGATGTTACCTAGCCAGGTAATGAAACGTCTGGATATCAAACCTACAGCTCAGCAAGCAAACCTACACCCTAGCCAGAAGTTTTATTCAGATGTTTGGATGATTTGAAGAATACTTTAAAAATTCATTCATAGGATATGGGCATCACTGGCTAGGCCAGCATTTATTGCCATTTTCTAATTTTTGGCAGAAGATGGAAGTGAACTGCACCCTTGAACAGCTTATCTCTGAGGGTAAAGGCAGCCACAATACTGTTGGAATACAGTTTTAATAAATACCCATGATTTTACATTTTCAAGAGAAGTTAATGGACTATACCAGGATTAAACTTCAATGAACAAGTCCAATTTTTATTCCCTTTGTTACAATAAATTTTATTGTTCTTAAGCACAACTGACAATTAACATTTCTCATTTCCTGTGTCTATCCAGTATGCAAATATACATATCTACTTCCACTTGCATTTACTTTTACAATTACCTGTCATCTTGTTAATCCAATTCGGAAAGCCACTCAGCACAGCCTGTGATCAGGATGTGAATATGAATAACTTTGATAAGTAACTAATTTATTCTTTTTTCTGATACTGGTGACATCTATGGGCTAGATGGAAGAAGATATTGAGTGTTGCTGGAAAAGCACAGCAAGTCAGGCAGCATCCAAGGAACAGAAAAATTGACGTTTCGGGCAAAAGCCCTTCATCAGCCTTCCTACTTCTCAGATGTTGCTTGACCTGCTGTGCTTTTCCAGCACCACACTCTTGACTCTAATCTCCAGCATCTGCAGTCCTCACGTTCACCTGGAAGAAGATGTTGCTCTGTTATTAAATAAGTTATAGTGAATGTTTGAGCTTTTTCGTTGCACAGTGAATGGATGTGACAACAAATCAGTCCCAAGAGACCTGAGCCTGACACAATTAGTTAACTTAACAAACATTAACCCCCAAATGATTCCCTTATTTAGGCATGATTTGGAGATGCTGGTGTTGGACTGGGATGTACAAAGTTAAAAATCACACAACACCAGGTTATAGTCCAACAGGTTTAGTTGGAAGTACTAGCTTGCTTCATCAGGTGGTCTGATGAAGGAGTGGCACTCCGAAAGCTAATGCTTCCAATTAAACCCTTATTTAGGGTCTGCAAAGATTTGACCACTGAGTGAACGAGAAAATGATTCAAACTCTTGAACAAGAAGGGCCAAGACATCTAAATTGCTTGAATGAAAATTTGGAATCAAGACAGATTGTCAGACAGACGATTGATCACATGGCTCATTTAACTATTTTCAGAATTATTTTCAAACTATTTTAAAATTAAATTGAATCTGCAAGAGGCTCTCAAAATAAATGAGCATTCAACCAAATAAACAGAATCTGCCATGTTTTCAGGCTGTAGGATGCTTCAGTGGCACTACCTTTCCTAAAACATGGGTGAGGATATGGCCAAAGCATTTTTGGAATAACAGACAATTTTGGGGTAACATTTAATTTAGATAAATGTGAGGTCCTGCATTTTGGAAAATAAAATCATGGCAGGACTTATACACTTAATGGTAAGGTCTTGGGGAGTGTTGCTGAACAAAGAGACCTTGCAGCACAGGTTCATAGCTCATTGAAAGTGGAGTCACAGGTAGATAGGATAGTGAAGGCGGCACTTGGTATGCTTTCCTTTATTGGTCAGAGCATTGAGCACAGAAGTCAGGAGATAATATTGCAGCTGTACAGGAGATTGGTTATACCACTATCAGATTATTGCATGCATTTCTGGTCTCCCTCCTATAGGAAGGATGTTGTGAAACTTGATAGTGTTAGAAAAGATGTTGCCAGGGCTGGCTGGTTTAAGCTGTAGGGAGTTGCTGAACAGGCTAGGGCTGCTTTTCTTGGAGAATCAGAGGCCGAAGGGTGACCTTATAGAAGTTTATAAAATCATGAGGGGCATGGATAGAGTAAGTAGACAAGGTATTTTCCTTGGGTTGGGGGAGTCCAGAACTAGAGGGAATAGGTTTAGGGTGAGAAGGGAAAGATAACAAAGGGACCTAAGGGGCAACTTTTTCATACAGAGGGTGATGCTTGTATGGAATGAGCTACCAGAGAATGTGGTGGAGGCTGGTACAATGACAACATTTAAAAAGGCACCTGGATGGGTATACGAATAGGAAGGGTTTAGAGAGATATGGACCAAATGCTGGCAAATGGACTAGATTCGATTACGATATCTGGTCGGGTATGGACGAGTTGGACCAAAAGTCTGTTTCCATGCTGTACACCTCTATGACTCTATTGGATGCCCACTGTGACCCACTGCTGTTTGAAAAACATTGTCCCTGAATGCAGCACAGATCATTCTTGATTTTGTACTTATAGAGGAAGAAAGCTCTCCATGCCAGAGAGATGACCCAGACTGGGCTATGTGTAAACCCTTACCAATTTGTTCAACCGAGAATGAAAATTACCAAAGTTCCTTTCAAGCTCTGTTATCTGAATTGCTGTAGCAGGTGTAAAAGGTGCAGTTCAAAGCATGATCAAGCAGAGCATTAATTATAGAGATGTTGGGTAATGATGCACAAAGCAGAGTGGTTCAAGAAGATGGCATGGAGTAGGAAGGGTGGGTTTAGACTGAGGGTTCTACTAAGATGATTGAAAACAATGACCTGAAGTGTTCTAAAAATGCTGAAAATTTATGTTAAGCACATCCTGTTTCATCTCTTACAAATCCAATGAATCCTTGTCCATCACACCCCTCCCCCAGCCTAGGTTTGGTTCATTGGTCAATCATCAAGAATTAAATGCCAGAGAAAATACCATTTCTTATGATCAGTTCAAACTCTACAAACACTAGTACTCACCTCTGGAAGGATGCTGCCAACATTTTGAGTCGGTGGCATGTGATTTAGGCCACTACACCAGGCTACATGAGGTAGTGTCTGAATTAGAGACAGAGACATAATGTGCATTATCCCTTCAAAGACAGAGAACAGTCATAATGATGATCCAGTAGGCATGGAGGTCAGGCCTCAGAGCTCACCTTAAAGAGCCCAGAATTTGGAAGTATCAGCAGCAGAGTCTGTGCAAACACCTGATGGAGTTCACTGACTATAAATAAGGGCTCAATCTCTTGAACTCAGTTGGGAATGAAATGGCCAATATCATGGAGAGCCACAGACAGCTCACAATAAGTTGTTGCAAGAACAGTGTGATGGCCTGCAAAGAGTTCACATCTAGACCCCCTAAGAGGATGTTTTTTACTGGCAGCACAACACTGACTGGAAGTAATGCCTGTTGCACTCAGCAACTAACCCCATTTAACTTGCCTATAGGCCAACACAGGAGTATAAAGGTGGGTGAGGTGGATGAAGGTCCTAACAACTTTTCAGCATCTTACCAGCCATTCTGTCAGAACCCTCCTTGATGGTACATGTTTCAGTGATGCCGAAATGCAAAGGCTCATATTCAGGTAGATCCACAATGGGTCCCTGTGCAAGAAGGCAGGCTGCTATGCTCCTCTGTGCTGGAAAGGTGAGCAGAATGTCCCTATGTTCTATGAGCAACCCTGGAAGCACTATGGTCAGGGGGTTTGAGAGTGTAGGACTCCACTTCACCCCAATCACTAAAGGGTTTAACAGTGTCATTTACCACCATAAGAGTTATTTTCAGGTAACTAGTTAATCCATGATGGTCTTTCATTGTGGACTATTATGAACAATTACCAAAAAACATTAGAAACAGCAATTTTTACAAGTGCCAATTGAGTTTCTAGCTAATCTCTTAGTGATGGTGTGAGGCTGTGTTCAATTATTCAGGGTGGCACAGTGGGTCAGTGGTTAGCACTGAGCTTCACAGCGCCAGAGACCTGGGTTTGACTCTAGCAACTGTCTGTGTGGAATTTGCACATTCTCCCTGTTTCTGGATTAGTGGTGCTGGAAGAGCACAGCAGTTCAGGCAGCATCTGAGGAGCAGTAAAATCTCTGGATTAGTCATTTTTACCTACATTCTCCCTGTGTCTGTGTGGGTTTCCTCCCACAATCCAAGGATGTGCAAGTCAGGTGGATTGGCCATGCTAAATTGCCCATATTGTTAGGTGCATTAGGCAGAGGGAAATGGACCTGAGTGGGGTTACTCTTTGGAGGGTTGGTGTGGATTTGTTGGGCCGAAGGGTTTATTTCCACACTGTAGGGAATCTAATCTAATCATTATGGCCAGCACTTCAAGACAGGGTCTTTATTTAGATGTTCAGAAAGGTTATTAGTGCACAAGGGGCATGAATGGCATAGACCATCCCAACTTTTATTGTCCTTCTGTGAGCGTATTTGTGGAAATTGTGATGATCTGACTTGTTAAGAAGCTGGGGTCCTCTGCTGTAGATCCATCGCTAATTTGCCTCTGTCAGAGTGTAAGTACAGCAAATGCTCCAAGATCAGGGTGATTTGCATCTTTGAGTGATTATTGCCTGTCAGAGCTCTAATATGATTAAAATCTTTGTCATTCTAAGTTGTTAGAGGTTGAGGCTGACAGGAAGCCTCTGAGTTGGGGAACTGCATTTTAAACATGCCACATCCTGCTCTCACTGTGCTTTGCCAGTAGGTGTGCATGTGAAGGGAGGTGAAAGGTTTGATGATCATACCCATGGCTTTGCCCAGAACAGTGTCCAATCTCTGTAATTCTACTGACCCATGCATTCTCGTCTACAACTCCTAACTCTCAACTTGCCGTACACAAATGCCCTGATAAACTGACTTTGACTAGATATACAATGATGTTGGCTCTAATCATTTGCCAGTCTTTTGTGTTAAATTGCAGAGTTAACTAATAAAGTGCATCTCAAGGTCAGTCTGTGAACAATGATGAACCTAATGATAATGATGGTGCAGGAGTCTTCCATGTTAATGCCCTTTAACATTGAGGGTCTTTTGTTTGCAATCGCCATTTCCTGTGGTTTCAATATTAGCATATATGTAGCAATGAGTCACCAGGAATGAGCTGCTGGATACACACTTGTGAAGAAGCAGAGAGAGATTTGGCCAATACTCTTCTTTGTAAACACTGTGCCTCCATAAGTCAATGTAAGGACAGTAAAATCAAATTTCCCATATTGGAAAATAAGTGATTAAATAAAATGATAGAAACTATTTACTTTCATTCCTCAACATAAAGGGTGACCCTCATATCCGCGGGTCCGGTTACCGTGGTTTCAGTTACCCGTGGTTTACCATGGCCCGAACATATTATAGGGAACATTCCAGAACCAGGGACCAGGAGGCTGCCCAGAAGCTAAATTTCCCACTTAAATGAATGGGGTCAGGCTTCTGTGATAGGTCTTGGAATATATCCCCCCAGTACAGGGGGACTACTGTATTGATAAATGTGTAAGTACAATGGCGAAACGTTTTGGTAACAGTGCAATTGTTTGCCCTAGATGTAGTCCAGAACACTGGCAAAAAGCAACATAGGATTGAAGTTCGCCTTATTCTGCAGCACTCCTATTTATTACTTATCCCTCCAAGATGAAACATTGCAAAATGCTTCCTTTCTAACAACCAATACAAATGACAGTGAACTAAAAACATCACGCTGGAGAATAAGATGCATCTACATTATTTTGGTTTCCTTATACATCCTGCACTGATCCCCTAATTCTGTCATCTCACTGAATGACTTGCTTCATTAAAAATCAATAAAATGCACACTCACTACCAAAAGATAAATATTTATGGTTTCAAGGTACCACAGTGCGTGGATTCCTTCCAATGTTTCTGTTATATTTGTAGCTAATTTTCGACTTGTTAGTTTACCTTACTCAAAAATCAATTTGTGTCTTTGATCAAAAGATAATTGTGCTGTTTTTAAACATTGTGAATTAAAATGTCTTTGGAACTATCTTCCTGAAAAGGTAGTGGAGCAGTCTTTGAAGGCTGAAGTGGGAAGCAAGGGGGTGAAATATTATCGAGGGAATGTGGATTTGAAGTTACAATTAGATCAGCCTGGTCTTATCCAATGATGAAACTTGGTTCGAGGGACTGATTGGCCTATTCCTGCTTCTTGTTTGTCTGTTTCTAATTGCAGTTTGAAGCAGGCAATAACGCAAAGGCTGAAAGTCGGTCAGAGTGAATATCTGGGTCATTTTAGAAATATAAAACTCTCATGCTGAAAGTTGCTGAAGCTGTCTAAATACCCATACCTGTAATTTCTGTAGAATTCTGCTGATGGTCTTTCTCTGCAGCCAGCTTTCAATCTGAATTAGACTGGAGTGTGACTGGAGTATGGTCTTATGGTCTTATGAATGAAATCCAATTGAAATTCAGGGCTGTAAACTTTACCAAATTTCAACACACTCATATTAAATTCAAAGCTAATGTTACGACTGATAATTGACTCACGTCCTCAAGTGTACATGTTAACACATTATAATATTAGCATTTTAGTCTCTGCTTGATTATACTGAAATATATTAACTGTGTGAGGTAAAATAATCTATGGGTCATGCACTTTTGCTGAGGTTCTCGCAACTCCTAATCTGACATTGGTGAAAGTTTCAAAGGCAGGACACGTGGCTAAACATGTCCATTTACATCATTGCTCCACATTCAGAGAACTCCAGAGAATTTCTGTGATCTGTCTCTTCCAGATGGCATGTATCCAGATGGGACGTCAGAGAAAAAACAGCAGCAGCTCTATCAGTAAGCCTTTCAACTGTCAAATATGCAAATTGTGCCTATGAACCAGATGATAAAGAGGCTACAAGAATGAAGGAACAGATAAACTCTCTCATTATGGACCTGTGAGTCAATCCTTGGAAAATTTTCACAACCCATAATTTCAAATAAAATTATGATCATTGCAAAATGATGCACCAAGGGTACACAGTGGATTGATCTATGTGATACTTTTTCAGTAGTTGGTATTCTCGCTCCTCAGCTCATATCAGGCCTTTCCTTTCTTCATAGTTCAAATTATAGTTCACCTCTCTTTCTCCCCTCAAATTATGTTAGCACCATTTGTTCTGCTGCTAGTTAAATTGCTGCCCTCCTCCTTTTAGACAATAGACAATAGGTGCAGGAGTAGGCCATTCAGCCCTTCGAGCCTGCACCGCCATTCAACATGATCATCCTGTTCCTGCCTTATCTCCATAACACTTGATTCCACTATCTTTGAGAGCTCTAATCAACTCTTTCTTAAATGAATCCAGAGACTGGGCCTCCACTGCCTTCTGGGGCAGAGCATTCCACACAGCCACCACTCTCTGGGTGAAGAAGTTTCTCCTCATCTCTGTCCTAAATGGCCTATCCCACATTTTTAAGCTGTGTCCTCTGGTTCGGCACTCACCCATCAGCGGAAACATGTTTCCTGCCTCCAGAGTGTCCAATCCTTTCATAATCTTATACGTCTCAATCAGATCCCCTCTCAGTCTCCTAAACTCAAGGGTATCCAAGCCCAGTCGCTTCAGTCTTTCAGTGTCAGGTAATCCCGCCATTCCAGGAATTGACCTCGTGAACCTACGCTGCACTCCCTCAATAGCCAGAGTGTCTTTCCTCAAATTTGGAGACCAGAACTGTACTTTAGGTGTGGTCTCACCAGGGCCCTGTACAGCTGCAGAAGCACCTCTTTGCTTCTATACTCAATTCCTCTTGCTATGAAGGTCAGCATGCTATTAGCCTTCTTCACTACCTGCTGTACCTGAATGCTTGCCTTCATTGACTGGTGTACAAGAACACCCAGATCTCTTTGTACTGCCCCTTTACCTAAATTGATTCCATTGAGGTAGTAATCTGCCTTCCTGTTCTTGCCACCAAAGTGGATAACCATATATTTATCCACATTAAACTGCATCTGCCATGCATCTGCCCACTCACCTAACTTGTCCAGGTCACCCTGTAATCTCCTAACATCCTCCTCACATTTCACCCTGCCACCCAGCTTTGTATCATCAGCAAATTTGCTAATGTTATTGCTGATACCATCTTCTATATCATTAACATATATTGTAAAAAGCTGCGGTCCCAGCACGGATCCCTGCGGTACCCCACTGGTCACTGCCTGCCATTCCGAAATGGAGCCGTTTATCACTACCCTTTGTTTCCTATCAGCCAACCAATTTTCAATCCAATCTAGTACTTTGCCACCAATACCATGTGCCCTAATTTTACTCACTAACCTCCTGTGTGGGACTTTATCAAAAGCTTTCTGAAAGTCCAGGTACACTGCATCTACTGGATCTCCCTCGTCCATCTTCAGAGTTACATCCTCAAAAAATTCAAGAAGATTAGTCAAGCATGATTTCCCCTTCATAAATCCATGCTGACTCTGTCCTATCCTGTTACTACTATCCAGATGTGCCATAATTTCATCCTTTGTAATAGACTCCAGCATCTTTCCCACCACTGAGGTCAGACTAACTGGTCTATAATTTCCTGCTTTCTCTCTCCCACCTTTCTTAAAAAGTATAACATTAGCCACCCTCCAATCCTCAGGAACCGACCCTGAATCTATCGAACTCTGGAAAATAATCACCAACGCATCCACGATTTCCCGAGCCACCTCCTTCAGTACCCTGGGATGTAGACCATCAGGCCCCAGGGACTTATCAACCTTCAGACCTAACAGTCTCTCCAACACCAAATCCTGGCAAATATAAATTCCCTTAAGTTCAGGTCCTTCAGCCACTGTTACCTCAGGGAGATTGCTTGTGTCTTCCCCAGTGAACACAGATCTGAAGTACCCATTTAATTCCTCTGCCATTTCTTTGTTCCCCATAATATATTCCCCTGTTTCTGTCTTCAAGGGCCCAATTTTAGTCCTAACCATTTTTTTGCCTTGCACATACCTAAAAAAGCTTTTAATATCCTCCTTTATACTATTGGCCAATTTACCTTCGTACCTCATTTTTCCTCTGCGTATTTCCTTCTTAGTAATCCTCTGTTGCTCTTTAAAAGCTTCCCAGTCCTCAGTTTTCCCACTTATCTTTGCTATGTTATACTTTTTCTCTTTTAACTTTATATGTTTCTTAACTTCCCGCGTCAGCCACGGCTGCCCATGCCTCCTCCTGGGATCTTTCTTCCTTTTAGGAATGAACTGATCCTGCAACTTCTGCATTATACACAGAAATATCCGCCATTGTTCCTCCACGGTCATCCCTGCTAAGATATTGCACCATTGAACTTTGGCCAGCTCCTCCCTCATAGCTCCATAGTTCCCTTTATTCAAAAGAAGTACTGTCATTTCCGACTGTACCCTCTCCCTCTCAAATTGCAGATTGAAGCTTATTGTATTAAGCTTTTCAGGTGTTGCAAGGCCTCCACCCAAGGTTGTGACACTGAAGGAGAGAACAGAAAAGAGGAGCTGATTGGACCCAGTGGTCCCCATCCTGCAGGGTGCAGTGGCAAGCACAGGGGCAGAGATAGATGGAATAGGGGAAATAACAAGGCAGCAAGGAGCAGAAATTCCACAATTTATGAAAAGGTCAACTGGAAGCATCAGTTGGAGGCTAGAGAAGGGGAATTGGAACAGATGTGCCAGTTTCCACAATGCTGGATGCCCTGCTGCTGCTCACCAGCTCCATTACATCACTTCCCAGCTCTATGGTCACCATCACTAACTTCACTCTATGCTATTTGTGGCTCTTGTACTTAACTCACTGGTCTGGGACTCTGCTCCATTTCTTGGCTGCTGCCTTCTCGCTCACTCTCTCTCTCGATTTCTCTCTTTTTCTTTGTGATTCAGGATATTGCCAGTCTGTCTGATGAGGTGGTCAGCTGCTGCATGCATGCTTCAATTCCCTTTCCTGGTTCCTAATGATCTGATCCAATCAAATCCAATCCAAGTATACACCTGATTTGACATTCCTAACCCAATGGAAGAATCGCAAAATATGCCTGACGTGTCCCACTACCTGACAATCAGCCTGACCCAACCTGAGGAACCCCATATTCGATTACCCCTCCCAATCTCAACTGACACAATTCGCCCCTGACCGGACCACTCTTTCCAACCCTTTCACTCACCTGCCAGCCCTACTTACCCACTAACAAGCTCAATCCCCAACCTACCATACTACCCATTGACTACCATTCATTTTGGAAATGCTGGTCTTGGAAGTGCCCAGAAGTAGTACTGAGTGGCACTGAGGTGTGGAAAAGTTTGTGGAGAGTAGTGAGCTAATGGTGGATGTCAGTCTGTGAAAGATCCAGGCCACTGAACTAAAAGAGTCTCCTTTTATAGGTCTAAGGTTGGTGATCATAAAATGGCCAATTCAAGTTTCAACTCATAGTTGCAATAACAACCAACTTGGATCACGGTCAAATCATTCTGTAACATCAGTAATACATATAAACAAAATAAGGTATCATGTAAATAAATATCCTATAATTTTGTTAACAACAGGTCATTTCTGATCATTCTGCTTACACAAACGAAACATCAATAGCCTGTTTTTCCTCTATATGCTGACTGACTTGTGGCTTTGGCAGTTTTGTTGCTATTTTATCATTCACCGCCTACTATACTACAACCAATAAAACTACCATTGTAAAATCCTTTAAAAATATTGTGCTCTTTGTAAAGAATGCCCGTCTTTCATACATCGATTTCAAAGTTGATTAACGTTTCCCTCCTGGGGTCAATACCAATTCTTGTTTATTGACACTGATGATTTTTGCTGTTTGCCCTAACATTCTTGTCAATATAATACAAAACTCAGAGAAGAGCCAATGTCAACAGCACTAGGTACACAAATCATGGGTTACCAATATTGATTGATGCACAATAACAATTAATATCTTTCATTATATATTTCTGTTTGATCTTGTTTGGATCACACATTTCTTATTTTAATTGAGGCAAGATATGATACTTCTACAAAATTGAGGAAATTTTCACTTTGATAACATCACTAAGCAACACTCCCTGATCAGTTCCAGTACAATGAAAAAAAAGAGTAAAGACATTAGTGAACCAGATGGGTTTTTACAACAGTTAATGATAATTTCATCGTCACGGTGACTGAAACAAACTTTCAATTTACATCTTGTTCATTGAATTTAAATTCCAGCATGGGATTTTGACACAAATCCCAGAGCTTGTAGCAACCAGACACCATGTGTAGTTCCTCAATTGATTACAGTGTCAGATAGCATCCCTGAAATTATTAAGCTCCTAGTTAAGAGGGATGACTTTCTTTTACTCACTCACCCCCTCAATTACAATAAGAGTAATTTTAAAGGGATGCCTCTCTTATGGATATCTAGACCTGCTAAACCCAAATGAACTTACATTTTTAAAAGAGCCAATTTAATTAGGCCTTCTTGTAAAAATAAATTTATAGTGAGAAGCAGTATTAACACAGCGCACATGCACACAGATTAGAAACGAGAGGTAAGTCCAAAATGGTAAAGATAAAAAAAGAAATGTATGGGTCAGTCTCTGAATTGGTCACAAAGTGCAGAAAGTTGCACATTGTGCCAATTTCAGTCCAAGTCACTGGTAACATTGATGTGGGTAGTTGAACAGTCAGATTTGTGATTCTTAGTTATTTGCAGCATAATATTTAATCATGTGTGTCATGCTGTTTATCGCACCACAATGGAAATTGTTACAGTAAATTGTTTCTTTACATTCCTGCTTGCTTGTTGAAGTTTACCACCTGATGAAGGAGCAGCGCTCCGAAAGCCAGTGCTTCCAATTAAACCTGGTCGGACTATAACCTGGTGTTGTGTGATCTTTAACGTCTTTACATTCAACTTCATCTTTGCTGACTCTGGTACTTCGGACAACCAAAACTAAAGTGCCACAACCAAAAGTAAAAGCTACAAACCGATACTGAAGCACAATGTTTACTCTGCATTTTTCCTTCTGTTGAAGCAAAAAGAGTGAGAGGCTGCTGGTCCATTTTTCTTTAAAAAAAAGGGACAATTCCAAAGTGTTCCTGGAACAGACACAGCTTGAAAACACCAGACTTTTTTTAAAAAAGGTTTTCTACATTGAAAAGGCTTACCTATGTCCAGATGTTGGCTAATTCTGCCATTTTATTTTTCTAAATTGTCTCAAACCTTTTTTTAAAAAATGCATGAGGTCATTACTTCTCTTTTAGCACAAATGCCACCTGCAGGCCAAAACCTGTACTACAAACCTACAAGCCTAATAGGACAGCAACATCAGAAAGGAAAAAAAGCAGGGAAGTCAAGAAAAACACAGAAAAACAGAAACTGCAATATAGATGCCATCATAAGAAATATAGTAAGCAAATATCTAAGTATGAATTGGCAAACCTTTGATCTTCTGTTAGAAGTTCAGTTATTTAAAGAAAGTATTCATTTTATTTGATGGATCAGCAGATAGCTGACAAAAAAATGACAGGGAATCAAATCTCTTGTCATGTTCAGCATTGGAGGATTAAGAATAATACATGCCTACAATATTTCTGAAAATGACTGCAAAGATCATGACAAAAATTTTCAGATTTTAACGGATCAACTTAAAATTTTAGTCAATTTCAGAATACATAAACTCTCTTTCCTAATATGTTGGCTATAGTCAGGTGAAATGATCAGCCAATCTCCAGGCAGATGTTAATGAAAAGGTGGGAAGATAATTGTACAATAGCTACCATAGATGAAAGTCTTATAGAGCTAATAATTTGCTCCACACCCACTTAATCTTTCAGGAAAGCACTTCTGGTCAAATCGAAGAATGTACAACTAACACACTGCCAGAAGAACAGGTTCAAAGCAGTTGCATCAGGGCAAGAGCAACTGCAGTTTCTTGACTCTGGAACAACTATTTCAGCTTTCAAAGGTTCACTGGGACATCAAAATCTTGTATGAAATGTGACTTGTCTCACCCATCAAGTTGCAACATGTATGAGTTGTATTCAACCAATGACATTGGACTAAACTATGTAAAAAAAAATGCAACTGCCCAGAGAAATGCAAGGTACAATATAATGCTCACATTAATATGTAAAGGAGAAGCTTTCAAAGTTCTGTTCACGACACGCAAGCCCGTCAACAAAATGCATGAGATAACCACAACATTACATCTTACAGACCCTAGTCTGACAGCACATGACACAACCTGTGGATGCCTTTAGAAACTGAAACTTCTACTTTCATCCAATTGATAGAGAATGTGTTATAGCAGTAAGTGGGCTCTGCTGAAGCATCAGCTAAATATATGGATGGTAAATGTACAGACCTGTATATACAAATGATTAATTCTGATCTCTGTATGTAAAGAAATGGAATGTATATGTATGTATGGCGTGACCAATTGTACAGATCAAAATATTTTATGAATAAAGTATATTTTTGAAATTAAAAAAAAGAGCACGTGGTATAGGCCAAGATTGACAAAGGCGCAAGTGCAACACATCTTACGTGAGATATACTGAGGAATCTGGCACAGTGTGGTGCAGTCCTCACAAAACAGATTAACTGATCACAATGGCCCAACATCCTGGATACTGAAATTATCGATTTGAAATGAGAGTACGGTTCCTCAGGCTGAACACTTTTCACATAATTGAAATTGATGGCCCTTCTATCATTGGTTTATCATTATGCACAGCTATACATAATCTTGTAATCTGCAGAATAACAAAGCCACCAGTTCCAACACCAGAGACTCCTGATTACAACACTGAGCTCATACCTTCTGGTCACAGCTGAACAGTGTTAATTCAGCAAAAAGTATCAGGTGATGAGCAGCTATGACAGCTCTAAACAGTCCAAAGAGTTCTTGTAGCACAGTGGTAGTGTCCCTACCTCTGAGCCAGGAGACCTGGGTTCAAATCCCACCTGCTCCCCATCAAGATAGTGTGCAGCATTTTGTAACATGTCTTACCAAAAGACAACACTATGATGAAAAATTGCCCAGAGAAACCCAAGGTACAATACAATGCTCAGATTAGCATGTCAGGCATGTAATAACATCACTAAAAAAGTTGATTCAGAAAAATATCTACCTAGTACCAACAAGAGTCTCTTGTGGTGCAGTGATGATGCTGCGATCTTTGAACATGGGCTCAAATCCCACTTACTGTGGGGGTATGTCATAACACATTTGAAGAACCTGAGTACCTTTTTGAACTTAGCTCTCATTTCTAATATGTGTGTATGTTTTAGTAGTTCTTCTCATCAAGGGAGTGTTGCTGAACTGAGACCTTGGAGCGCAGGTTCATAGCTCCTTGAAAGTGGAGTTGGCAGTTGATAGGATAGTGAAGAAGGCATTTGGTATGCTTTCCCTTATTGGTCAGAGCATTGAGTATAGAGGTTGGAAGATCATGTTGCAGCTGTACAGGACATTGGTTAGGCCACTTTTGGCATATTGTGTGTAATTCTGGTCTCCCTCCTACAGGAAGGATGATGTGAAACTTGAAAGGGTTCAGAAAAGATTTACAAGGATGTTGCCAGGGTTGGAGGATCTGAGCTACAGGCAGAGACTAAATAGGCTGGGGGTGTTTTCCCTGGAGCGTCAGAGTCTGAGGGCTGATCTTATAGAGGTTTATAAAATCATGAGGGGCATGGGATAGGGTAAGTAGATAAGGTCTTTTTCCTGGGTTGGGAAGTCCAGAACTAGAGGGCATACATTTAGGGTGAGGGGGAAAGATTTAAAATGGACAATGTTTTCATGCAGGGGGTGGTACATTTATGGAATGAGCTGCCAGAGGAAGTGGACAAAGTTTAAAATCACACAACACTAGGTTATAGTCCAACATGTTTAGTTGAAAGTACAACCTTTTGGAGCGCTGCTCCTTCGTTGGGTAGCTAGTGGGGCAGGAAGTGGGGGAGGGGTGGTATAATTATAACATTTAAAAGGCAACTGGATGGGTATATGAATAGGAAGGATACAGAAGCATATAGGCCAAGTGCTGGCAAATGGGACTAGATTCATTTAGGATATCTGGTCAGCATGGATGAGTTGGACCGAAGGGTCTGTTGTTATGCTGTACATCTCTCTGACTCTGTAAGTGACTCTAGATTCTGGGTTTACTATTATACCTACTTTTCTAGAACTGGGGTCAGTCTAAGGACACAGGCATGCCATTTAAGAGGAGAAATGTTTTCACTCGGAGACTGGTGGGGCTGTGGAATTCTCTGCCACAAAATGCTGGGTAAAAAAGGGCTCCTAATCATTCAAGGAAAAAGTAGTGACATTGTATCACAGCATCAATTCAAGAGCAGACCTTCAAGATAATTACAAGACATTATGACATATGATGTTCCAGTATTAAGTTACCAGCTTCAGCATCAATCACTATGTGTGTCAAGGGCTCATTGTTGTCAGTCGGTTATGTGCACAAAAACATCAGTAAGGGTAAAATCCAGATGATGTGAGTGTGTGTGTGCATGTGCGTGTGCGTCTGTTATATTGTAACTTTGGAAACAGTTAATGTTGTAATAACCTTCAAGATATCCGACTTTACAGAACCTCACTATATGTGGTATATGTTATGAGGATGAACATATATGAATAGAATGTTCTTTTACTACATAGATAACCACAATCAGCATTAGTCCCAGCAAACATTCCTTCTCAGCTGTATGGCTGTGCACATATGTAGCCACTCCAAATTTCCACAAATGGTGATTGACGTTAGCACACCTATCACAGCATTGACTTCCTATTCCAGAAGGCATTGCCGTGCACAAGCCTTGGAAACCCAGAGACAAAATTAGAGGGAATGCTGCTGTCAGTGATGACCCTTTTCGATGCCACTTTCCAGATTCTGCATTTCTGAATAACTGCCCTTTATTTCCATTCTGTGTTTTTTGTATTGAAGCCAGCTAGCAATCCCTGCTGCAACTTGTCCCCTGATTCCACATTCTCTGATTCGATCCATTACACTATTATGTGACATATATCACAAGCCTTTGGAAATCCTGATAAAAGTACATAGAGTCATAGAGATGTACAGCACTGAAACAGACCCTTCGGTCCAACCTGTCCACGCCGACCAGATATCCCAACCCAATCTAGTCCCACCTTCCAGCACCCGGCCCGTATCCCTCCAAACCCTTCCTATTCATATTCTCATCCAGATGCCTTTTAAATGTTGCAATTGTACCAGCCTCCACCACCTCCTCTGGCAGCTCATTCCACGCATGTGAAAAAGTTGTCCCTTAGGTCTCTTTTATACCTTTCCCCTCTCACCCTAAACCTATGTCCTCTAGTTCTGGACTCCCCCACCCCAGGGAAAAGACATCTACTGCATTAGTTTGTACTATAGAAAAATTACATAATGACTTGAATGTTCATATTCAGAAGAACAAATGAACAATGTCTTAATGAAAAGAACAGTTACAATGCAGCATTTACAGCCTTCAGATGATTGATTATCCCTTTTCCTCCTTCATTACATCTTTTTAACTTTCACCTAGCCTCTGAAAGGGCTACGCTCTGAAAGTTCTTCTGCAATGACTAGTGTACAACAAACTAACTCCCTGCAATGAATCTTTAGATTGTTTGTTGTGTCTTTTAAAACAACTGATGAGTAGTTAGTACCTTGCTTTAACTATAGAGTCTGGGATCTTGTGGCTCAGTGGTATTGTCTTTACCTCTGGACCAGAAGGTCCAAGTGCAAAGCTAACCTACTCCAGATGTGTCAAGATGGGTCTGAACAGATTGATTTTAAAGTATCTATCTAAAGATAGCCTGTTACATCATAAAAGTGGATGTACACATGATTTTTGAATGAATACCATTATGGACAAGGGGCATTGACAAGCTTGCACTTTCTGTGAATACTCTTGCATTTAACTCGCTGTGTTCTAAGGGAGAGGGTAGCTCAAAGTGACAGCTATTTCAACAGTTCATCCAGAAGAGTGAAGGATTGCTAACACAAGAATGTCTGATACTTTATTTTCACACAAGTAAAATAATCTTTGCAAGCCTGTGTCACTGCTTAAAATATTGATACCTAGCTTCTAATTTGAAGAAAATATCTACCATGGTCTCTTCTCTTGAAGGTGGGAAAACAGTAGGAGTTGGTTCACTGGGTTTCAGCATTCACGGCTAAATGGCAATTCTTTATGTGGTATGATAACCCAAGAAGCAACACTGTAATTAACATCATGCTTCATTAACCTAACTATGCCTAACAAGGATACAACTGCTTTGATACAGTGCAGTGCACAGTCAATTCCCATATATTAAAAAAAACTGCGCTAGTAACTGCTCAGAGAGTGGGTTTGACCCCAGGTCTGTAGGTCCAGTCAATTTGGTTCCATTCATAGTGACCTGAACAAAATCTGTTTGCATCGGTTGCTGAAGTGACTTCTCTTCCAGAGAGCCTGGATGCTTATTCAATGAGCATCATTAGCAGTGATTAGCACTGCTGCCCCACAGCGCAAGGGCCCCAGGTTCAATTCCAGCATCAGGTGACTGTCTGTGTGGCATTTGCACATTCTTCCCATGTCAACATGGGTTTGTGCTGGATGCTCCGGATTCCTCCCACAGTCCAGGATGTACAGGCTAAGTGAATTGGCCATGCCCCACAGTTCTCTGGGATTTGAAGGCTAAATGGATTATCCACGGGAAATGTAGAGTTATCGGAGTATGGTGTGGCAGTGGATGGGGGTGGGGGTGGGATGCTCTTCAAGTGGTTGGTACACACCTGATGGGGCGAATGGCCTCTTTCTGCATTGGAGATAGTTTATGATTCTAAGACAGATCATTACATTTTTGGATACTAAAGGGAATCAAGGAACATAAGGATAAGGTGAGGAAGGTGGAACCAATGAAGAAATTTAATCATGATCTTTTTGAAAAATTGAGCAGGCTAGAGTTAAGGTGCCATATGGTCTTGTGGGATATAGGTAAAGTAGTGTTACTTCTGCAATCATAATTACTTATGCAAGGTAAATGACCTCATACCAGTGTATAATTGTTTCAACCAAGAGCTGAGTCAACAAAAATGAAAACTATGTGAAGGAAATATATAATTGTTTCTGTATTAGCTAAAATGTGCATACAAGAATGAAACGTGCCTGCAAACAATGGTAAATGTTCCAGACAAATAGATAAGGTGCTGTGAGGATGTAGGTTAAGCCAGATATGCTTGTACAAACAGTAGTAATAAGCATCTGTTTCCCACTTCTGCAAAAACCAAAAACAAATCCCAATTAAAAGATCATAAGGTTCAATATGGTTGAGGAATGGGAGAAAATGTCACAAGTGGGGGAAATAGATGGCAGTGAAGGAGCATATGCATAACAATGGACCACAGCAGGATGTGGTGAAATGACCAAGTAAAACTTATACTTTGTTATGCACAAGGCCGGATAAGGCAGGAGATAAACAATAGTAATGGGCACTGGGTTTGGAGTAGTGAATCCTATGTAAGATATGTACTTACTAAACTCTGCATATCTATTTTAAACACCACGCTTGCAAGCGTATAATAAACATACCGATTGCTTCAGATTTTGTCTCGGACTGAAATTATTGAAGTGAGTGAACAAATGGGGGCTCGTCCTGGATATTCTTCCATCGCCGGGAGGAGTGGCTGGCCCAGGACACTGGGAAGACGCATCCCGTTACCAATTGAGGAGTGGTCTCGTGTCCCGGTTTGGTCCGCTCCCTTGGGCGACTGGTACGAATCCCACAAGAGAGACATCTGAATCAGACAGTGAAAGGAGGTTGATAGAAAATACGGCAAAAAGGGGCCAGGTAACTCTGTGCACAGACCAAGGAAAGAAAACTGACTTTTAAGTATTGCCTTGGTGGCTGGGAAAAGGGGTATTTAATCGCTGAGGGACTGGCGAGTGCCCCGAGAAATGGGGGTAGGCAGAGTAACTGTCACGGAGTAAAGGAAGAAAAAGTCCCTGGTAACATTCCTCCTGAAAGTCCGTTGGGGAGGATGTTGCGGGAATGGACAAGTAACACTTGTACAAGGGAAAAAGATAAAAAGAAAATGTTTAAATATTGTTGTTTAGTATGGACCAGTCCTTCGTCCGGCTGTCTTCTGGCCAAAGTATGGTTTGGACGAGGATTGG
Organism: Chiloscyllium plagiosum; assembly: GCF_037043375.1. Taxonomy (NCBI): domain Eukaryota; kingdom Metazoa; phylum Chordata; class Chondrichthyes; order Orectolobiformes; family Hemiscylliidae; genus Chiloscyllium; species Chiloscyllium plagiosum. The sequence goes on along the minus strand of NW_028270174.1, from coordinate 37,213,137 downwards.
GTCTGTCAGTATTTAGGTTTGTATGCAAATGAAAAACAACCTTTTAGTCAAGAGAAGGCGGACTATGCGACCTGTTGGAAGGGCAGTTTGGGAATGATGGTAGTAAAGACAAGGGATTCCCCCTCTGCCCTACCCAGTCCCTGGGATCCTCTCGGCTGCTTGCCCCCACCCCGTACTATAAATCAGATTAGGTGAAAATAGGGGAGGAGGAGAGACAGACAGACAGGGACAGGGAATGGATGACCCACAAGAGGAGGACGAAGGGGCGGTGGACGGGGATGTTGTTGTTCCCGACCCTCAATCCTCACCAAAAAAAAAGGGAAAATAAAGTAGACGTAGAGGAGGCCTCCGGAGTATCTAGACCAAAGCCTAAAGGGGTAAAACAAAAACAAGAAAAGGGAAAGATCATAAAGACGTATCCCCTTCGGGAGGTACCAATAGGGGACAAAGAGATTGGGTTTGTAAGTGCCCCCCCTCACCAGTGGGAGGTCAGAACATTTAAAATAGAAATGAAGGTCCTGGTTGAGGATCCGGTGGGGTTGTCTGAACAAATTGATCAATTCTTGGGGCCCAGTCTGTATACGTGGACTGAGTTAATGTTTACTGGGGAAGAAAGGGGACTTATACGAGGAGCAGCCATTAAAATATGGGACAGGGAACATCCCATTGGGGATGGGGATGCTGGACAGGGAGAGACGAAGTTTCACCTCAGAGACCCCCAGTGGGAAAATCAAAACCCAGAGCATAGAGAAAAAATGAGGGAATTGAAAGACCTGATTCTAAAAGGAATAAGAGAGGCAGTTCCAAAGTCGCAGAATTTTACTAAAGCCTTTGAAGTTAGACAGGAGAAAGATGAGACTCCCTCAGCTTTTTTGCAGAGATTAAGAGACTCAATGTGGAAATATTCTGGAATGAACCCTGAGGACCCAGTGGCACAAGGTCTTTTGAAAGTATATTTTGTGACAAAAGGCATGGCCAGACATACAGAGAAAGATACAGAAGATAGAAGGGTGGAGTGAAAAACCATTAGATGAATTGTTAAGGGAGGCACAGAAAGTGTTTGTAAAGAGAGAGAGGATGAGAGACAAAAACAGAAGGCAAAAATGATGGTAGCTACGATTGATGAGGTAATTAAGGAAAAGAATGGAACCAATAGTGAGCAATCAGAGCGGCGGGTGGCAGCATGTAGGACAGAGAGGAAGAGGGAGAGGGCGAGGACAGGAGGGAGCATTTGATAGAGGGTTCGGGCGACAGGGGCAGAGATGGAGGTCTCCACAGAGGATGCTATTATTGCGGAAATCTAGGGCATTTTAAGCGGGAGTGTCCTGATCTACAAAGGGAAGAAAGGGCAATTCCGCTTATGAATTTTGATGAAGAATAGGGGTGTCAGGGGTTCCTGCCCCCGGGGACCCACCAGAAACTCTTGATAAACTTGAAGGTGGGACCCTATAGGGAAGAGGTAGTCTTCCTAGTAGATATGGGACAGCACGGTCATCGCTGAATTTTAAACCAAAGAAAGTAGAAATGTCAACACGATCAATTACTGTTTCCGGGGTAAAAGGGGAAGGATTTACTGTTCCAGTATTTGAACCTATGATGATAGAAGGTCCTAAGGATAGAGTCACAGGGGAACTGCTGTATATCCCTGATATCAGATTAGATTAGATTTCCTACAGTGTGGAACAGGCCTTTCGACCCAGCAAGTCCACACCAATCTTCCACAGTGTAACCCACCCCCCTCTGACTAATGCACCTAACACTATGGACAATTTAACATGGCTAATTCACCTGACCTGCACATCTTTGGACTGTAGGAGGAAACCAGAGCACCTGGAGGAAACCAACGCAGACACGGAGAGAATGTGCAAACTCCACACAGACAGTTGCCCGAGGCTGGAATCGAACCTGGGACCCTGGCACTGTGAGGCAGCAGTGCTAACCACTGAGCCATCGTGCCAACCCGAATCTAGGAAATAACTTACTAGAGAGAGTTTTAATTATCCTCTTAGGACTGGAGATTGGAATTCAGGAAAAAGAAATAGTTGTACAAATGGTAATGTTGACAGAGGATGTGGAGAGAGAGATAGACCCTATTGTATGAGCTAGAGAAGGGAATCGTGGAAAACTACAGATCCTTCCCCTAGAAATAAGTTTAAAAAGGAAAGGGGAGGTTGTCTGTGAGCGACAACATCCCATTTCCATAGAAGGTAAACAAGGACTGCAGCCAGTAACTGAGGGACTGATTAGAGATAGACTGTTGGAGCCATGTGTGTCTCCTTATAATACCCCAATTCTGCCAGTGCGGAAATCTGATGGAACTTATCGATTTGAGAACATTGAATTGAATAGTACAGATCAGGCACCCAGTGGTGCCAAACCCCTACACGTTATTAAGTAAGATCCCTCATGACCACAAATGGTTTAGTTTGATAGATTTAAAGGATGCCTTTTGGGCTTGTCCCTTGGCGGAGGAAAGTAGGAATTTGTTTGCCTTTGAATGGGAAGATCCCAAGACAGGACGGAAACAGGTGGACTGTGGACTGTGCTCCCCCAGGGGTTTACGGAATTCCCAAAATTATTTGGACAGATGTTAGAACAAATATTGGAGAAATTTAGCAGCCCCAAGGGGACTACTCTGTTGCAGTATGTAGACAACCTCTTAGTATCAGGAATAAGAAGAGAAAGAGTAGTAGAAGCCACTAACAAATTATTGAATTTCCTGGGCCAGCATGGCCTGCGAGCATCTAAAAACAAACTACAATATGTGGAGCAAGAAGAGAAATACTTGGGACATTTAGCTAGTGAGGGAAAGCGAAAGATAAGCCCGGAACGGATAGAGGGAATAGTGGGGACGCCGCTGCCCAGGACTAAACGGGAGTTATGTAAACTTTTGGGGCTAACGGGATACTGCAGATTGTGGATTGATTCTTATGCTCAAAAGACTAAGAAATTAGATCTCAAACTATTAGAGGAGGAACCAGAGTATCTAAGTTGGGATGGTGAGGAAAAAGAACTAGCTGAGAAACTCAAAAGAGATCTGATTCATGCCCCCGTGTCAGCCTTACCTTCCCTAGATAAACCTTTCCACCTTTTTGTTACCGTAGATAAGGGAACGGCTTTGGGAGTATTAACCCAGAGGTGGGGAGGAATGAGACAGCCAGTAGCATATCTTTCGAAGCTATTGAACCCAGTATCCCGGGGGTGGCCTGAGAGTGTGCAGGCCGTGGCTGCCACTGCACTGTTGGTGGAGGAAAGCAGAAAGCTTACATTTGGGGGAGCCCTAATAGTAAGCACTCCACATCAAGTGAGAACAATCCTAAACCAAAAAGCTGGGCGATGGTTGACAGACTCGCGGATTCTGAAATATGAGGCAATATTAGTAGAAAAGGATGATCTAGTGATGGTCACGGACAATTGTTTAAATCCAGCTGCCTTTCTTTGGAAAGGGGAAGGAGACTCTCCTCAGAATCCAGGGCACGACTGCCTTGACATTATAGAAACTTACTAACTGTACCTCTTATACTCGCATCCAAATCATTTATATAAATGACAAAAAGTAGAGGGCTCAGCACCGATCCTTGTGGCACTCCACTGGTCACAGGCCTCCAGTCTGAAAAACAACCCTCCACCACCACCCTCTGTCTTCCACCTTTGAGCCAGTTCTGTATCCAAATGGCTAGTTGTCCCTGTATTCCATGAGATCTAACCTTGCTAATCAGTCTCCCATGGGGAACCTTGTCGAACGCCTTACAGAAGTCCATATAGATCACATCTACTGCTCTGCCCTCTTTGTTACTTCATCAAAAAACTCAATCAAGTTTGTGAGACATGATTTCCCACGCACAAAGCCATGTTGACTATCCCGAATCAGTCCTTGCCTTTCCAAATACATGTACATCCTGTCCCTCAGGAATCCCTCCAACAACTTGCCCACCACTGTATACACTGACTCTAAATATGCATTTGGTGTTGTGCACACTTTCGGAAAGATATGGCAGGAAAGAGGACTGATCAATAGCTGGGGGAAGGAACCAGCACATGAGGAGTTGATTAAATGGGTCTTGATTAAACATCTATTACTCCCCCGAGAAATAGCAGTAGTGCACGTAAATGGTCATCAGAAAGGAAATGAACCAGAAGTTAGGGGGAATAGATTAGCCGATGAAGTGGCTGAGGAAGCAGCCCTGATCCCACAAGTAGTAGTGATTCATTCCCTAATACCTACTGTCCCAGATCCTCGGGAAGCTCCTACATTTACTGAAAGAGAGGAAAAAGAATTGCAAGATTTAGGGGCTGCAAAAACAGCAGACAGGCATTGGATGTTACCTCGTGGAAGGGAAATGTTAAACAAAATGATGATGCGAGAAATTATGGCTGTCCTACATCAAGGCAGTCACTGGGGAGCACAAGCAATGTGTGATTTAGTTCTTAGGGAATATGGATGTAAAGGAATATATACAATTGCTAAATAAATATGTGAGGGATGTATAATATGCAGAAAGGTAAATAAGAAAGTCTTGAGAAAACAGACCCCGGGAGGAAGAGACCCGGGATTGAGACCCTTCCAGAGTATACAAGTAGATTATACTGAACTACCCAGAGTAGGAAGACTAAAATATATGTTGGTCATAGTAGATCATTTATCTGGTTGGGTTGAGGCATACCCCCTAGCTACCGCCACTGCGAGTGGGGTGTCTAAAACAATATTAGAGCACATAATTCCCCGATATGGGCTAGTGAATCATATAGATTCCGACCAAGGAACTCATTTTACCTTTAAAGTGTTACAGGGGGTAATAAAGGGGTTGGGAATTTCCTGGGAGTTCCATACTCCATGGCACCCGCCATCATCAGGAAGGGTTGAGAGAATGAACCAAACACTCAAACGACAGCTCTCTAAATTGATAATAGAAACCAGACTCCCTTGGACCAAATGTTTACCTATAGCTCTCTTGCGAGTACGAACAGCCCCAAGGAAGATTTGGGACTATCCCCCTATGAAATCTTATTTGGATTACCTTATCTGGGAAACTAAAGAATTGTTTTTAAAGAACTATATACTGAGCTTGTCCTCCTCTTTGTCTTTCGTCAGGAAACAGGGTTTATTGGCACAGACTCCGCCCCTTGAATAGTCACCGTTCATCCCATCTGGCTGGGAGATTAGGTCTTAGTGAAATCATGGACAGAGACTAAATTGCAGCCGGACTGGGAAGGGCCGTATCAGGATCTTTTGACTACCGAAACGGCAATAAGGATGGCGGAGAAAGGCTGGACTCACTACATTCAGATCAAAGGGCCAGTGGAATCTCCAGTTGAGGAAGAAGTCTGGACGGCCGAATCAACGCAAGACCCGCTGAAACTCAGACTAAAGAGACTTTGAGTAACTGATCATACAGTGGCGAAGCGAGCGCGGGATTATTTCTGTAGGATTGTATATTAAGTCTTTTTGTGCTTCAGCATGATTTTTAGAATACTGGGAATGCTTTAGAGTTATGATGCTAGCCCTCTTAGTATTGGGATTTTGTCAAGTAACATTTTCGTATGTGTTATTAACAGTTCCTGAGTCTGATAATCCACAAGTAATAGACGCTGATGCACGCAGCTTAGTGAATCGTGGGGATGTAGATAATCAGAGACAGTACCGCAGCTCAGAGATACATCTTAAGTCCTATGGGGATGGCCTCGGGGATGGTATTTGGTATAATGATCTTGTCACAATACACCGGGCCCCCATCCGACCAGCTTTCGATTGTCCTGATATACTTAACGATAAAGAAAACCACATGGCACAAAGCAATTCTGGGGCGGGGGGGTATCTATCAGGTACAATTAAATGGAACATTTGGGATAGAAATGAAAACAAACGGGAATGATTTCTTGGGCTGTTATTTTCGAATTAGCGTAGGACAGGGAAAAATGGGCAGAACTACTGGATAATAAAGGTACAACCTTTCACCCCTCCCGATGACCTTAAAGTAGTAAAAATTATAAGACCATAAGACATAGAAGCGGAAGTAAGGCCATTCGGCCCATTGAGTCCACTCCGCCAATCAATCATGGCTGATGGGCATTTCAACTCCACTTACCTGCATTCTCCCCGTAGCCCTTAATTCCTTGTGACATCAAGAATTTATCAATCTCTGCCTTGAAGACATTTAGCGTCCCAGCCTCCACTGCACTCTGCGGCAATGAAGTCCACAGGCTCACCTCTGGCTGAAGAAATGTCTCCGCATTTCTGTTCTGAATTTACCCCCTCTAATTCTAAGGCTGTGTCCGCGGGTCCTAGTCTCCTCGCCTAACGGAAACAATTTCCTAGCATCCACCCTCTCCAAGCCAAGTATTATCTTGTAAGTTTCTATTAGATTTCCCCTTAATCTTCTAAACTCCAATGAATACAATCCCAGGATCCTCAGCCGTTCCTCATATGTTAGACCTACCATTCCAGGGATCATCCATGTGAATCTCCGCTGGACACGCTCCAGTGCCAGTATGTCCTTCCTGAGGTGTGGGGACCAAAACTGGACACAGTACTCCAAATGGGGCCTAACCAGAGCTTTATAAAGTCTCAGAAGCACAACGGTGCTTTTATATTCCAACCCTCTTGAGATAATTGACAACATTGCATTCGCTTTCTTAATCACGGACTCAACCTGCATGTTTACCTTTAGAGAATCCTCAACTAGCACTCCCAGATCCCTCTGTACTTTGGCTTTACGAATTTTCTCACCGTTTAGAAAGTAGTCCATGCTAATATTCTTTTTTCCAAAGTGCAAGACCTTGCATTTGCTCACATTGAATTCCATCAGCTATTTCCTGGACCACTCTCCCAAACTGTCTAGATCCTTCTGCACCCTCCCCACTTCCTCAGTACTACCTGCCTGTCCACCTAACTTTGTATCATCGGCAAACTTCGCTAGAATGCGCCCCAGTCCCTTCATCCAGATCATTAATATATAATGTGAACAGCTGCGGCCCCAACACTGAACCCTGCGGGACACCGCTTGTCACCGGCTGCCATTCAGAAAAAGAAATTTTTATCCCAACTCTCTGCCTTCTGTCAGACAGGTAAAAACAATGACTGCAGATGCTGGAAACCAGATTCTGGATCAGTGGTGCTGGAAGAGCACAGCAATTCAGGCAGCATCCGACGAGCACAAAATCGACGTTTCAGGCAAAAGCCCTTCATCAGGAATAAAGGCAGAGAGCCTGAAGCGTGGAGAGATAAGCTAGAGGAGGGTGGGGGTGGGGAGAAAGTAGCATAGAGTACAATAGGTGAGTGGGGGAGGAGATGAAGGTGATAGGTCAGGGAGGAGAGGGTGGAGTGGATAGGTGGAAAAGGAGCTAGGCAGGTCGGACAAGTCCGGACAGGTCAAGGGGACAGTGTGGAGCTGGAAGTTTAGAACTAGGGTGAGGTGGGGGAAGGGGAAATGAGGAAGCTGTTGAAGTCCACATTGATGCCCTGGGGTTGAAGTGTTCCGAGGCGGATGATGAGGCGTTCTTCCTCCAGGCGTCTGGTGGTGAGGGAGCGGCGGTGAAGGAGGCCCAGGACCTCCATGTCCTCGGCAGAGTGGGAGGGAGAGTTGAAATGTTGGGCCACGGGGCGGTTTGGTTGATTGGTGCGGGTGTCTCGGAGATGTTCCCTAAAGCGCTCTGCTAGGAGGCGCCCAGTCTCCCCAATGTAGAAGAGACCGCATCGGGAGCAACGGATACAATAAATGAAATTAGTGGATGTGCAGGTAAAACTTTGATGGATGTGGAAGGCTCCTTTAGGGCCTTGGATAGAGGTGAGGGAGGAGGTGTGGGCACAGGTTTTACAGTTCCTGCGGTGGCAGGGGAAAGTGCCAGGATGGGAGGGTGGGTCATAGGGGGGCGTGGACCTGACCAGGTAGTCACGGAGGGAACGGTCTTTGTGGAAGGCGGAAAGGGGTGGGGTGGGAAATATATCCCTGGTGGTGGGGTCTTTTTGGAGGTGGCAGAAATGTCGGCGGATGATTTAGTTTATGCGAAGGTTGGTAGGGTGGAAGGTGAGCACCAGGGGCGTTCTGTCCTTGTTACGGTTGGAGGGGTGGGGTCTGAGGGCGGAGGTGCGGGATGTGGACGAGATGCATTGGAGGGCATCTTTAACCACGTGGGAAGGGAAATTGCGGTCTCTAAAGAAGGAGGCCATCTGGTGTGTTCTATGGTGGAACTGGTCCTCCTGGGAGCAGATACGGCGGAGGAATTGGGAATACAGGATGGCATTTTTGCAAGCGATAGGGTGGGAAGAGGTGTAATCCAGGTAGCTGTGGGAGTCGGTGGGTTTGTAAAAAATGTCAGTGTCAAGTCGGTCGTCACTAATGGAGATGGAGAGGTCCAGGAAGGGGAGGGAGGTGTCAGAGATGGTCCAGGTAAATTTAAGGTCAGGGTGGAATGTGTTGGTAAAGTTGATGAATTGCTCAACGTCCTCGCGGGAGCACGAGGTGGCGCCAATGCAGTCATCAATGTTACGGAGGAAGAGGTGGGGAGTGGTGCCGGTGTAATTACGGATGATCAACTGTTCTACATAGCCAACAAAGAGACAGGCATAGCTGGGGCCCATACGTGTGCCCATGGCTACCCCTTTGGTCTGGAGGAAGTGGGAGGATTCAAAGGAGAAATTGTTAAGGGTGAGGACCAGGTCGGCCAAATGAATGAGAGTGTCGGAGAAAGGGTACTGTTGGGGACGTCTGGAGAGGAAAAAACGGAGGACTTGGAGGCCCTGGTCATGGCGGATGGAGGTGTAGAGGGATTGGATATCCATGGTGAAGATGAGGCGTTGGGTACCGGGGAAACGGAAGTCTTGGAGGAGGTGGAGGGCGTGGGTGGTGTCTCAAATGTATGTGGGGAGTTCCTGGACTAGGTGGGGATAGGACAGTGTCGAGGTAGGTAGAGATGAGTTCAGTGGGGCAGGAGCATGCTGAGACAATGGGTCGGCCAGGGTGGTCAGGCTTGTGGATCTTGGGAAGGAGGTAGAACCGGGCTGTGTGGGGTTCCCAGACTATGAGGTTGGAAGCTGTGGGTGGGAGATCTCCTGAGGTGATGAGGTTCTGTATGGTCTGGGAGATGATGGTTTGGTGATGGGGGGTGGGGTCATGGTCGAGGGGGCAGTAGGAAGAGGTGTCCTCAAGTTGGCGTTTGGCTTCAGCGGTGTAGAGGTCAGTGCGCCAGACTACCATTGTGCCCCCTTTATCTGCTGGCTTAATGGTGAGGTTGGGATTAGAGCAGAGGGATTGGATGACTGCGCGTTGTGAGGGTGAGAGGTTGGAGTGGGAGAGGGAGGTAGACAGGTTGAGGCGGTTAATATACCAGCGGCAGTTGGAAATGAAGAGGTCGAGGGCAGGTAATAGGCCAGCGCGGGGTGTCCAGGTGGATGCAGCGTGTTGGAGGTGGGCGAAGGGGTCCTCGGAAGGTGGGCGGGAGTCCTGATTGTGAAAGTAAGCTCGGAGGCAGAGGCGACGGAAGAAGTGTTCAATGTCACGGCGTGTATTAAATTCATTGATGTGTGGACGGAGGGGGATGAAGGTGAGTCCTTTCCTGAGGACTGATCGTTTGTCCTCAGTGAGTGGGAGGTCTGGAGGGATGGTGAAAACTCGGCAGGGCTGGGAGCTGGGATCTGGTGTGGGTGTGGAGCTGGGAGTGGGGTCGGAGCCAGTACCTGGAGTGGGTGTGATGGTGGGGGGAATGGGGGTGGAGGCATGAGCAGGGGTAGTGTTCCCCTCGGGGTTCTGGGGGGTGGGGATAGTGACAGTGGGGTCTGTGGGGGGCGTGTCAGCAGAATGCAGGTGAGTGGCGCTGGTGGGGGCGGAAGTGGTGGCAGACACGGCAGTAGGGGTGGCGGAAGTCACTGAGCGTGTGGCATCGGCGATGATGTGAGGGCCGGAAGTGGCTGTGGGAGTGGCCATGATGGGGGCAGAAGTGACATCATCAATCAGCGTGGGGGTGGTAGCTGCATCAGCCGCATGGCTAATGGCGTTTCCAAAGCCAGGGGAATCTTCTGGAATATTTGAGGAGCGCTGGTTATGGAGGTGGGTGGATAAAAGTTTGTTGTACTTATAGTTTTTGATGTTTCAGATGGAATTGAAATACTGTTTGTTGAGAGTATGAATTCTCCTGGGGATGTAGTACAGAGTGGGTCCTTTGCAATTCTAAGAGAGTGTGGCCCTCAGCTGAGGCAGGGCTGACTATAGAGAGGTTAGGTGCCGGCACATTGCTGCAAGCGTGGAGTGGAGGATCTTGAAGGAGAACTGTTGCTGGTGTTTTTGAATCTGTAGTCTGTACTGTTTGTCCTGTTCGGGTCCGAACTCTGCTGGTTTAAAGGTGGTCCAGAGTCTGTGTGGGATGAGTTGGTTACGGAGGCAGGTACTGAGGAAGCAAATGTGGCTGTGATAGCGAGTTTGTTTCACGACATAGTTGAAGAGCTTCAGGGCAGAGGAAATGACCTAGGAGTCTGTCAGACAGCCAATCCTCAATCCATACCAGTAGCTCACCTCGAACACCATGGGCCCTCACCTTGCGCAGCAGCCTCCCATGTGGCACCTTATCAAAGGCCTTTTGGAAGTCTAGGTAGATAACATCCACTGGGTTTCCCTGGTCTAACCTACTTGTCACCTCTTCAAAGAACTCCAATAGGTTTGTCAGGCACGACCTCCCCTTACTAAATCCATGTTGACTTGTTCTAATCCGACCCTGCCCTTCCAAGAATTTAGAAACCTCATCCTTAATGATGGTTTCTAGAATTTTACCAACAACCGAGGTTAGGCTAATTGGCCTATAATTTTCCATCTTTTGCCTTGATCCTTTCTTGAACAAGGGGGCTACAACAGCGATCTTCCAATCATCTAGGACTTTCCCTGACTCCAGTGACTTTTGAAAGATCTCAACCAACGCCTCCACTATTTCCTCAGCCACCTCCGTCAGAACTCTAGGATGTAGCCCATCGAGGCCAGGAGATTTATCAATTTTAAGACCTTTTAGCTTTTCTAGCACTTTCTCTTTTGTAATGGCAACCATACTCAACTCAGCCCCCTGACTCCCTTTAATTGTTGGGATATTACTCATGTCTTCCACTGTGAAGACTGACGCAAAGTACTTATTAAGTTCTCCTGCTATTTCCTTATCTCCCATCACTAGGCTTCCAGCATCAGTTTGAAGTGGCCCAATGTCTACGCTTGCCTGTCGTTTGTTTCTTATGTATTTAAAGAAACTTTTACTATCATTTCTAATAGTACTGGCTAGCCTACCTTCATATTTGATCCTCTCCTTCCTTATTTCTCTCTTTGTTATCCTCTGTTTGTTTTTGCAGCCTTCCCAATCTTCTGATTTCCCAGTCCTCTTGGCCACTTTATAGGATCTCTCTTTTTCTTTGATAGATTTCCTGACTTCCTTTGTCAGCCATGGCTGTCTAATCCCTCCCCGGATAATCTTTCTCTTCTTGGGGATGAACCTCTGTACAGTGTCCTCAATTTTACCCACAAACTCCTGCCATTTTTGCTCTACTGTCTTCCCTGCTAGGCTCTGCTTCCAGTCTATTTTCGTCAGTTCCTCTCTCATGCCCCTATAATTACCTTTATTTAACTGTAGCACCATTACATCCGATTTTGCCTTCTCTCTTTCAAACTGCAGACTGAACTCTACCATATTATGATCGCTGCTTCCTAAGTCTTCCCTTACTTTAAGATTTTTTATAAAGTCTGGTTCATTACATAGCACTCGGTCCAGAATAGCCTGCTCCCTTGTGGGCTCCATGACAAGCTGTTCCAAAAAGCCATCCCTGTAAGCGTTCCATGAATTCCCTTTATAGAGGTAAAGGAGTTAAAACAGACCATTGAAATAGAAACTGGGTACGGGGATGCAAATGCCTGGGTTGAATGGGTAAAGTATACTGTAAAAAGTCTGAATAAGAGCAATTGCTATGCATGTGCCTCCGGTAGGCCAGTGGCCCAGGTGGTTCCCTTTCCGCTCGGGTGGAAGCGAGACAGGAAGGGCATGAAATGTATGATAGCCCTGTATCAGGATAAGACTGCATGGAATGATAGGAATTGTACCTCCCTATCTCTGATGTTCCCTCCCTTGGTGAAGAAAGATTCAAAAGCCCCCCCCCCCTACGTTTTCAGGTGCAGTCGGAAATCACACGTCATGTGTGGGTAGACGAGGTACAAATCGGTCCAGAGACTTGGGGGAGCTGAAATTATGTACAGACATTAAGAATGTCACCGAAACAGACAAGGGAGGGAACTACTCAGCACTGAAGGTTCCCCGAGCGGATCTGTGGTGGTACTGTGGAGGCAAAATATTGAGACCCACTCTACCTCTGGATTGGAGAGGGATATGTGCAATTGTACAATTGGCAATTCCATTTACCCTGGCATGTGAGAAGGAAAAGATAGTAGGGAAAAAGGGAAGGAGTAAGAGATCACTGTTAGACACTTCTTTCGATGGCAGGATTTATCTCGATTCGGTAGGAGTCCCTGGGGAGTTACTTGATGAGTTCAAGGCTCATAGCCAGATTGCAGCAGGCTTTGAGTCAGCTCTCTTTTGGTGGGTAACAATTAATAAAAATGTAGATTGGATAAATTACATTTTCTATAATCAACAGCGATTTATAAATTATACAAGAGATGCGGTTAAAGGAATATCAGAACAGCTTGATGCGACAAGTAGGATGTCATGGGAAAACAGAATGGCCCTTGATATGATTTTAGCGGAAAAAGGGGGTGTGTGTGAGGTTAGGAGGAAGCTGTTGTACCTTTATTCCTAATAACACTGCGCCTGATGGTTCAATTACTCGGGCCTTAAGGGGATTGACTACCTTAGCAGAGGAACTGGCTGAGAATTCAGGAGTAGACACATCTCTCACGGGATGGCTTGAATCATGGTTTAGAAAATGGAAGGGGGTGGTGGTTTCCATCCTTACTTCCCTGATAGTAGTAGCTGAGGTATTGGTAGCCATTAGCTGTTGCATCATACCCTGTATACGAGGGCTCACCCAAAGACTGATTGAGACAGCCTTAATGAAACAGATGCCCCTAAAAGGGAATCAGGCAGAGGAACTTTATTGACTAAATAATGAGGGGATGAGTGAGACCAAGATGGATGAAATCTCTGGAATGATGCTTGCAAATTTTGGAGGCGATGCTTAAAAGAAGAATGCAGAAGATAACAAATGATAATTAAAGAAAAAGGGGGAAATTGTGGGACATAGGTAAAGTAGTGTTACTTCTGCAATCATAATTACTTATGCAAGGTAAATGAACTCATACCAGTGTATAATTGTTTCAACCAAGAGCTGAGTCAACAAGAATGAAAACTATGTGAAGGAAATATATAATTGTTTCTGTATTAGCTAAAACGTGCATAGAAGAATGAAACGTGCCTGCAAACAATGGTAGATGTTCCAGACAAATAGATAAGGTGCTGTGAGGATGTGGGTTAAGTCAGATATGCTTGTACAAACAGCAGTTATAAGCATCTGTTTCCCACTTCTGCAAAAAACAAAAAACAAATCCCAATTAAAAGGTCATAAGGTTCAATATGGTTGAGGAATGGGAGAAAATGTCACAAGTGGGGGAAATAGATGGCAGTGAAGGAGGATATACCTAACAATGGACCACAGCAGGATGTGGTGAAATGGCCAAGTAAAACTTGGACTTTGTTATGCACAAGGCCGGATAAGGCAGGAGATAAACAATAGTAATGGGCACCGGGTTTGGAGTAGTGAATCCTATGTAAGATATGTACTTGCTAAACTCTGCGTGTCTATTTTAAACACCACGCTTGCAAGCATATAATAAACATGCTGAATGCTTCAGATCTTGTCTCGGACTGAAATTATTGAAGTGAGTGAGCTTCGTTTCTCACAGTTGGCTCCTGTTTATGGAATCATTGAATAATTGCTTCTCATACTCTTATAAATATCTTCCATCACTGAACTGCTGATGATGAAGGCTTCTCTAAAGCTGTGTTTCTTACAATTCTTTCTTCATTCCCCAACATCTCTAGAGCAGCATTCTGACGTTTTTATCCAACATTTGTTAAAATAAAAGGAAGATCTACTGCAATGAACTGAGTTTAAAATAAAACAATCAATTTAATTGTGGATTGGCTCCTGTTGGAATATTGTTACTAATTAATAGCATTATTGATACAAGTGTAGCAGTAAAATTTATGACATGCCACTACCAATTCTTTTGTGCTCCTACACAGTTTCTGAAGAGACACTGCAGTCTGAATGCTTACTGCTGTCAGACTGGCTGCAGTGTGAAACCTCAATGCCATCTATTTCTGACACACTTCAAGGCTGTCCAGCGGGATTTTGCGGAGCGGATATCACTGAGCTAGGAGACCCTGGTTCAAGTCCCACCTGCTCCAGCTGTGTGGAATAACACCTCTGACCAGGTTGATGAGAAAATATTTTTTAAAATATAAAAGGCCTTCAATTGGCAGACTGCTGAACACCAATATCTATATTTCAGTCCGTAGAGCAGAGCAGTATCCATTCAATTTTGAAGAATCATTTAACATAGGAACATTTGTCCAAACACAGTGGTGCTCTGAACTTTAAAGGGAACTGGAGTGTTACCAGTAACTAAATTTGCAGCTCAAGCAATGCCAGTATGCAATAAAACTTCAAAATGAAGGCACCTTGTATATCACAGCAACAAGCAAGAAAGGATATCTGAATTTATAATGCCCAACAGTCTGGCGCAACATTCATTAGCTTTCTAACCAAACAGCATTGAGCTGGAAGAATGACTTTGTCACTCCTGATTCAGAGACGAATCTGAAAGATGCAGTTTTGTACAATCTTTCCATAGAAATTACTATGTGTGAGAGCCCCCAGCCTAGTTTGCACCTGGCAAAGGGAGCGCACAATGAAGCAGCTAACAGCACTTGAGCTGCAGTCCAAAGAAATACAACAGAATAACTTAGTCTGTAATGTGAGTAAAACCTTTTCTCTACTTGCATGCATATCACCATGTTTTTACCCAAATTTTGGCATCAAACTTGACCACCTTAATAAGAAGATCACTAGACTACTGCAGCTTTTCATTATATGATGTAGAGGAGTAAAATGTAGTTTCAAATACAGGATACTGCCTGGTACATATAAATATATAGAAGTTGAAAAATTGATGTTGCTTGCTTCAGATCAGAAGTTATTGCAAGGTGATATAATACAAGCATTAAAATAATGCAGGGGTAACAGACAATTTCCAGTGGTTCAGCAGTCTAGAATGGAGGGTTACAAGAAATTCAAAATATAAAGTAGGGAATTTATTTTACCAGTTTTTTTAATTCATTCACAGGATGAGGGTGTTGCTGGCCAAGCCAGCATTTATTGTGCATCCCAACAGGACAATTAAGAGTCAACCACATTGCTGTGGGTTTATAGTCACGTTTAGGCCAGACCGGGTAAGGATGGCAGTTCCTTCCCTAAAGGACATTAATGAACCAGACAGAGTTTTCCTGACAATTAATTCATGGTCGTCATTAGACTCCTACTTTATGATTTTACTAAGTTCAAATTTCACCATCTGCCCTGGTAGGATTTGAACCAGGGTCCCAGGACATTACCCAGGTCTCTGCATTAACAGTCTAGCAATAATACCACTAGGCCATTGCCTGGGAAAGATAGAGAGAGAGAGAGAGAAAGAGTCAGGGTTACAAGGCAATTGAATGTGGAGAAAGTGAGAACTGCGGATGCTGGAGATCAGAGTCGAGAGTGTGGTGCTGGAAAAGCACAGCAGGTCAGGCAGCATCCGAGGAACAGGAAAATGATGAAGGGCTTATGCCCGAAACGTCGATTCTCCTTCTCCTTGGATGCTGCCTGACCTGCTGTGCTTCTCTAGTGCCACACTCTTGACAGGCAATTGAATGTGCCTCATGATTGAAATGTAGGCTTTGCACTGTTGGAAATATTAGGCAGTGGTTGAAGGACAGAGAAATAAATGGAAATGGGAACAGGACAGGGATCAGATTGCAGTTCATTTGGAAGAGAAACACCATCATAAACTCATTGAGTTAGATGGTTTCTTGCTGCGTTATGATCTTTGTGGTAAATGAGGCTTTAGAAAGATCATGGCTTGCCCTCAATAGACTAAAAGAAACCATGCAACTATTTTGCTTTCACAATATAAAACATTTGAATAATACAATATTTAATCCCAATCCAAATAAATTGAAAATATGATTAAACATAAAGCTGTCCTTCAGTTGTTTGGTCATTTTTCATCCTTTTTTTGGAAATGGCACAATGATATTAGTGTTCCTGCTAGAATGACTGAAGTCACTGTTCTGTTCAGTTAATGTTCATCAGTCACAGACTAAACCTGAATTAGGACTTGCTGGAAACCAGAACCTACAGTCTCAAATTGCTTTTTATATCTCTAATGGTAAGAAGGCTGTGTAATTACCCTGATGAGATCACGGGATATTGTGAGTGACAATAAACATTATCAGCAGATTGGTGATAACTAGGACCGGGTCAGCTTTGAAAGACTGACTACCCACTCAGCCACACTTGTAATTTCCCATGTTAAAATAGTAAGGATTACACCAGAATCCGAAAACAAAGACTTTTATGCACTTTAACAAAATCTCTGCAAAGAAAAACCACGCTTTTGTTTTACGTCAGGCCGATGTATTGTCTGCCTCTGGCATGAATATAGACATGCTTCTTGTCAGCTGCACCCACAGACTCTCCCTACAGCATTCTGGATAAAGTACATGAGTGTGCATCTGTCACCTCCAGCATTCACCTAAACCCATAGATTATGCGTTAGTGGGATAAAATGCAAGTGAACTGTTGACCTCCATACTTCAAAGGTAAATAGAGATCGAATTACTCAGTAGTGCTGTATCAGCTATGAGTCAGCAGTCTGCTCTGACAAGCAGGTAATAAACGTTTTACTCTTTGTGTTCCAATGCACTTCAGCTGTAACAATTTAAAGTTTCACATTGCATCAGTGATAATGCATTATATTATGAAAAAAGTATTCCCACGATGGAAGGAACCTTGACCCCCCTCCCCCCACTGTTAGAGTCCCTTGACCCTTGTTTATTATATTAAAACATGGAGGGTGATGGAGAGATAGACTGTACAACATTAAGTAGTAATAAGTATCTCACTTTTAATTTGGACAGACATTCAGAAGTAATATTAAGGACTATAGCATTCAATAATAATCTCTCATATCACCAAGCAGCTGAAAACAAATTAATACATAAAGAATGACTGATTAATGAGCTATAAAAATAGAAAGCCAGTCCTATCCTAGGACACCCCTCCCCCACACTCTTGTTCTGAAATCAGTGTTTCCTTCTTGAATGATTATTAAAACCTGAAAGACCTGAATTTTCAAGACCTCAGTGTTACTCAGTCTCATTGCAAGTATGATTAAACAGCTCCTGTTTTCCTTTGGCACCTTTGTGAATTATGCTGTTTCTATATTTGGTTGCACAGTTAATGTGGGTTGCAGTAAAATTCAATCACATCCACACTGGGGCCTAGGAATATCAATTACACAGATGGCTTGTAAACTGGAAGAGTTGAAGTGATGCTACAGTTGGAATGCATTCCATTCCTCTGTCTTTTTCATCTATACAGATCAGAGACTCATTTTGCCGCACCATAGCACAAGCACAGATATGGAATATGGCATTGTCTGTATCTCAGTTCTTACTTGAGAACTAGCTCACAATCTATAAACTACATGTTAGGTTGTGTATTATAACAGATCCAATCTTAACTTCAAAGCACGAAAGAAAACAAACCAAGGACATGTTTTTTCATGTTTTCACAATAAAGTATGAACCTTTGAGATACTGCAGTGTTAAATAAATACTGCCTTTCCAGTATCTACTCTGCAAGTGTCTCTGTTTAAAAAAAGAGATGCTTAGTTTAAAGAGCAGTACTTGGAACTCAGATTTAACACTGCCATAATTAACCCTCTAAGTTCTGGAAAAATAAAACAATAAAGCAAATGAAACAAAAAAAACAGCTAATGTTGCTGATTTAGAATAAAAGTGGAATGTGTCAGGGAAAATAGGAAGCCTGACAGCACCGGGGAGAGAGGAATCCAAGTTAATGGCTGGAATGTATCATCTTGGACTGAAGGTATTGTTCCAAGCATACCAAAGATCTTCACTTTTGCCACGGTCCAGGTGAGTTATTTTAGACAATTACTTGTTGCATGTCTTATTGTCTATGCCATTAGTCCCCAATGTTTTCAGTTTGAAGGTGCACTGCAATGAGACAAATAATTTCACAGCATATCCACATTGTTCAGCTGAATTAATTGCTCATAAATGTCAGATTTACCCGCATTTGTGTTGGTTACGATCTCACTGGAGAGTTTGCAAAGTAATGGATGTCTACACATGCACAGCTCTGGGGGCTTATGCACCCAGAGTCAGTGCTGAAAGAGATGCAATGGCCGAGTGGTATTATCACTGGACTGTCAATCCAGAGACCCAGATAACTTTCTGGGGACCTGGGTTTGAATCCCGCCAGAGCAGATGATGATTCAATTTTTTAAAAATCTGGAATTAAGAATCTAATGATGACCATGAATCCATTATCGATTGTTGGGAAAAACCCACCTGGGTCACTAATGTCCTTCAGGGAAGAAACTGCCTTCCTTACCTAGCCTGACCTACATATGATTCAGACCCACAAAAATGTGCTTGGCTCTCAACTGCCCGCTGGGCAATTAGTGATAGGCAATAATTGCTGCCTAGCCAGCGATGCCCACACCCCATGAATGAATTTTTAAAAATATTCTAACAGTGAGAGGGGACCTGGACCAACCCTAATTGGCCAAGACAATTGTTTGTATTCATAGTGGAATGACATTACTCTCAGATCAAGAAAGGGGGTCTAGACATTGTCGCTTCCATGAAGATTTGATGAAGACCTTGGCAAGCGAAGACGAAGTGATAGTACAGTCTGACTGCAAACATTTTCCTCAAGCTGCTACTTTCTGCAGCAAACAAACAATCCGCAACACGTTACTTCAGTTACAGAGATTTCATCGGGATGCAAGCAAGAGAAACAGATGTACATCTCTGACACAATGTCATGAACATCATCCCCTATAAAGCAAGTAAAGGCTTGCTATGACAGTTTGTGAAATCTTGCAGATCCAGCACGAAACGACTGATCAACTTGTTCTGGAAGTCATCAACCCAGTGGAGACATTGATCTAACAGCCAAGCACCTCGCTCAGCTTAAACAAACTATTCAACAAAATGCACCTCTCCAAGTATGGCAAGAACTAGTGATGAGAGGATGGTTCAAAAACAGCAAGGATGCTCCAGCAGTTATAAAAGCATATTGGGCATACGGAGATGAACAGATAGCCCAAGATGGTATATTGTACATAGGAAATAGAGGCATTATCCACTTAGGAGTTGGAAGGAGGAATGCTAAATCACAGCCATGCAAAATACCGAGGAATTAAATGGAGTCTGTGGAAGGCATGAAATGTACAACAGGACCTTGATCAGATGGACCATTGGGCTGAGGAGTTAAATTTAGATAAGCGTGAGGTGCTGCATTTTGGAAGGGCAAATCAGGGCAGGATGTATACACTTAATGGTAAGGTCCTGAGAGTGTTGCTGATCAAAGAAATCTTGGAGTGCAGGTTCATAGCTCCTTGAAAGTGGAGTCACAGGTAGATAGGATAGTAAGAAAGCATTTGGTATGCTTGCCTTTATTGGTCAGTGCGTTGAGTATAGGAGTTGCAGCTGTATAGGACATTGGTTAGGTCACTTTTGGGTGTACCGTGTGCAATTCTGATCTCCCTGCTCTAGGAAGGATGTTGTGAAATTTGAAAGGGTTCAGAAAGCAGTTTCAAGGATGTTGTCAGGGTTGAAGGGTTTGAGTTATAGGGAGAGGCTGGATAGACTGGGGCTATTTTCCCTGGAGTGTCGGAGGTTGAGGGGTGATGTTATAGAGGTTTACAAAATCATGAGGGGCGTGGATAGGGTGAATAGCCAAGGCTTTTTCCCCCGGGTGTACAAGTCCAGAAATAGAGGTTTAAGTGAAAAGTGAAAATTTAAAAGGGACCTAAGGGGCAACTTTTTCATGTAGAAGGTTTTTCGTTTATGGAACGAGCTGCCAGAGGAAGTGGTGGAGGCTGGTACAATTACAACATTTAATCTGGATATATGAATAGGAAGCGTTTGGAGGAATATGGGCCAAAAGCTAGCAAATGGGATTAGATGAATTTAGGATATCTGGTCAGCATGGACAAGTTGGACCGAAGGGTCTGTTTCTGTGCTGTACATCTCAATGACTGTAAGAGAACTACTGATGAAACATGATGTCCTAGACAGCACATGGATGATATGGAACCTCAGCACAGTCACAGGAACTGATTATCTTATCACTGTAGACAACTATTCTGATTACTGAGAGATAGTCCAGTCATCTTCTGCAATTACCAGGGAGGTTGTCGAATGCCTGAAAGCTCACTTGAGTGACTGTATCATTTCCAACATTGTGATGAGAGACATTGACCCGGGCTTCACGCGTGAAGAATTCAGCTGGTTCATAAAGGATTAGAAAATTCAAGACCATACATCATTTCCACAATATCCCTGTCAAAATGGAAAGGCTGAGGTGGCAAGAAAAATCACCAAAGGAATCATAAGGAAACCAAGTGTATCTAGCACAGATGTATAAAAGCAATCCTGGATTGGAGAAACACAGCTACTGACAGCCTGAAAGGTAATCAAGTGTAAAGACTATTATCATGCTGCACCCAAACCATCAGTCTCAGAAGAGGTACTAAACCAGAGGTAAGAACAAACGTGAGTGTTAAAATCAAGATGAGATGGCAGAATGCTAACTTTTATTTTGACAAGACTGTTAAACCACTGCCTGAGTTGAATGTTGGAAATTCAGTTAAGATATAAACCTTCAAAGCTCTCAATTGCATAGACAATTTGTCACCCTCAGTCATAAGTGGTGAAAGTGAATGATCAGATAAACCATCACAGCCACAGGCACATATACACAATTGCAGAAATTGTTCCTTTGCTCGGCAGCAAGGACTCAAGACGTCATGGCTTTTGTTGAGGTTTATCCTGAGCAGCTCCGTGATGCAGGACTCTGTGCTCTGTGGTCTGTTGCCCAGGATGCACATTGAGACAACATTGAGTGCAACTGGAGGACCTTCATCTCATTGAAAGACACTCTTTAGTCTGTCCAAAACTGGTTGGTCTTCAGAGCAAGGAGATGACCATGATTGAATGTTGCAGACTGGCACATCCCATGCTCCAGGATTACGGGCTGAGGGATGCACTAAAGCTCGGGGCAGCTGCCGCCAAATTACAGACTACTGTGTGACATCTTCCTGCTGAAGTTAAATGGGGGTCCATTCAATTATCGGACCCTCCCGCTGTCTCAAATATATAAAAATATAATCCTGCATGAGTAAAAAAAATCTCGGGTTTGTCTGTTGGATCGAGTCAAACTATAATGTGTGTTTGTTTTCTTCATGTGCT
Organism: Chiloscyllium plagiosum; assembly: GCF_037043375.1. NCBI lineage: Eukaryota > Metazoa > Chordata > Chondrichthyes > Orectolobiformes > Hemiscylliidae > Chiloscyllium > Chiloscyllium plagiosum. The sequence goes on along the minus strand of NW_028270174.1, from coordinate 37,191,609 downwards.
ATTGTGCCGAGCCAAACTGCTTTAGGGACTATGTATGCATATAATATTTTTATGAATAAAGTATATTTTTGAAAGAAAAAGCAAAGACTCACCATCTGCACAGACCAAAGATCAACCATCTATTCCAGACATGGAATAACAGAAATGGAGCAGTAACTGACACGATTGCAACCACAAGCAACACATCCTGAAGAAACATAGAGAAACATAGACAATGCACTTGCACACCATTAGAGACTGGCCTGATGTAATGACTGTGTGTGCAACAATGTGAAGAGACAGATTAGAGCAATACACGATGAGAATTGTCGTGTGCATAGTTAGCAAATTGGGTAGCTCATAATGTAAATGAGAATACTTTAAATTATTGTTATGAAAAAGAGGGGGAAGTTTTGGGATAGAAATGAAATCCTAAGTGCCTTGCCGTATTCATGAGATGTCTACCATGAGGCATTGGCTGCCAGCATCCATCTTGGTGCAATTCAGTCAAAGCACAGTACAAGCTGAACTGTTGCCCTGCAACCCATAACAGGAAGGTTCATCACATGTTTGGGATGCTCAAAGCCAAGCCAGGAAATCTCAGGGTGTCATGTTGGCAATGGCCATATCACGAGGTAATCTCTCAATAATTTTGAAGCTGAATAGATCCAACCAGAAAAACTGGACTTCATTGTGGACTCAACAGCATTTGATCACATTTGTTTGTGATGATCTGCATATAAAAAATATTCAATCTGCATTTCAAGGCATTTGTCCAGTCATCTCGACATATAGTTGTGATCTAATAAAATTCCTGACCATGAAATTAAATCACAAGCGTCCCAACCATATCAGTTACAAATATTTATTTTCCTTTAAAGTGCCTCAATGCTGAAATCGAATGTCTACCTCTTTTCTCTGGGTACCATCTCAAAGTATTCTATTCACTTTCCTGATCTTCAACCCACATCCCCAATATCAGTACTGTGCCCTAGCTATTTTCAATTCTGATGAAGAGTCATTCAACTCAAAACATTAACCCTGTTTTACTGTCCACAGATACTGCTAGCCATGCAGAGTTTCTCGACCACTTTCTGCTGGCATTTCAGATTTCCAGCATCCTCAGTTCTTTGTTTTAATTTATTCCCACTTCTGGACTTACGATGGAGAGATGGAGAGAAAGTAGCTGAACTTGGTTGGTCCTAAGACATTGCCCTTAGGAACTCCTGCAGAGATGTCTAGTAGCTGAGATGATTAACCTCCAACAAATACAACCATCTTCCTTTATGCTCGGTATGCCTGCAATCACCTGACAACCATTTACACTAATTTTGCTAGTCTGCTTATGCTTACATTTCTGGAGCTAACATAAATATTGCACTACAAGGCAAACCTTCATAGGCAAACTTAGACCACCACTCATCTCACTTACCACTACATGGGATGCACTTAAAAGAAGCAAAACTTAGAACAGAGAGCAGATGCTAACTCACAAAGGAGTAAATACATATGAAGCACATATGGACTGCAGTACTTCCAGGCAATAAATTGAGTTTGCTGTATTACAACCTTTTCCAGACATTTTCTTTTGATTATTGTGGAATAAGATGCCAGCTGCATTCTGTCATTTAGTACTAATCACAAACTGCCATTAGTCTGCTTTCAAAGCCGTCCCCATAATTATTTTCACACTGGTTTGCTGAATGTAATTTTGACCTTGGTAAATGTGTCCTTTGTAACTTGCTGTAAGATGCACAGGAATGAAACCATGGTCATGTCGGAGTCACTTTGCAAATTCTTTAACAATGTTCTGTCCTGCTGAACTCTTGGAAATGCTCCTGTATCCCTGTGATTTGACTGTCTAATAACTTAAATAACCCCTGTCTGCTCCAAGAAATCTACCAAGAAAGAACTAACATGTTAATTAATCATAACACAACCAAACCTCCTCACGAAAAGTACCTGTGACCTTTTGGCAGCAGACTGCTTCCTGCAGCATACTATTACAGCTGATAATGAAATGAGCAACATAGAGACCAAGGCACCAAAAGGGAGACACTTGCATGCAGGATATTGGTGAAATGAATTCTCAAATATCATAACTGAATTTTCAACTTGCAGCAAACAGCAGCCAGGCAGCAAATTCCTCACTCCAATGCAACCTAGACCTAATCCATTTTCTGGGTCAGAGGTCATTAGACCCTATTTCGAAAGGTAAATCCAACAGTAAAGAGGGCCATGTCAGAATCCCTGGTTTTGTTGCAGTAGCCACAGTTATGAAAAAGAAAGCACATCCAACATTCCAGTATTTCAACTGTACTGCAATGAGATTCAAACCGAAGTCGAGGCCTTGACAGCACAATCTCCAGTGACATGCCAAGGCAGATTTGGAATGTCAGAAAAGCTGTTTTTTGGTTGAGACACGAAACGTAATTTCTAATTGGCCCCTGAGGTGGATACAAAATATTTGAAAAATAGTAGGTGCCCATCTGGTGTTCTGATTAACACTTATCTATCAAAAAATCATGAAATGAGAGAATACAATTCATCCCTGATGATGGAACTTACTGTGAGAATGTGCACAACCACATCATAAACTAAAACTGGATAATTCAAAAATAATAATCATTGACAGAGTCCATGAAAATGACAGGTAAATACAACTATTTTATACTTATTTTTCCTTACCATGGTTTACTCTTTAATTTTAAACAATGAAACAAGATTTTACTTAACTGCCCAGTCTGCACGACACTCTTCCCAGTCTGAATCACTGTGACACTTGACAGACTGCGGGACACTCTTCCCCGACAGATTCTCTGTGACACTGACTGACTGTGGGACACTCTTCACAGTCTGATTCTCTGTGACACTGACTGACTGTGGGACACTGTTCCCAGTCTGATTCACAGTGATATTGACTGACTGAGGGACACTCTTCACAGTCTGATTCACTGTGACACTTGACAGACTGCGGGACACTCTTCCCCGACAGATTCTCTGTGACACTGACTGACTGTGGGACACTCTTCCCAGTCTGATTCACGGTGACACTGACTGACTGTGAGACAGTGTTCCCAGTCTGATTCACTGTGACACTGACTGGCTGTGGGACACTGTTCCCAGTCAGATTCACTGTGATACTGACTGGCTGTGGGACACTCTTCCCAGTCTGATTCACTGTGACACTGACTGACTGTGGGACCCTCTTCCCAGTCTGATTCACTGTGACACTGACTGGCTGTGGGACACTCCTCCCCGACAGATTCACTGTGACACTGACTGACTGGTACACACTTCCCAGTTTGATTCTCTGTGACACTAACTGACTGAGGGACACTCTTCCCAGTCTGTGATTCACTGTGACACTGAATGTGGGACACTCTTCCCAGTCGGATTCACCGTGACACTGATGGACTGTGGGATACACTTTCCATTCTGATTAACTTTGAGACAAACTGGTTGCAGGATGTCTCTCCCAGTCTGATTCACTGTGAAACTGACTGGCTGTGGGACACCCTTCCCAGTCTGATTCACTGTGACTCTGACTGACTGCGGGACACTCTTTCCAATCTGATTAACTGTGACACTGACTGTGGGACACTCTTCCCAGTTTGATTCTCTGTGATACTGACTGAGTCTGGGACATTCTTCCCAGTCTGATTCACTGTGACACTGACTGTGGGACACTCTTCCCAGTCTGATACACTGTGACTCTGACTGACTGAGGGACACTCTTCCCAGTCTGATTCTCTGTGACACTGACTGAGTCTGGGACATTCTTCCCAGTCTGATTCACTGTGACACTGACTGAGTCTGGGACATTCTTCCCAGTCTGATTCACTGTGACACTGACTGTGGGACACTCTTCCCAGTCTGATACACTGTGACTCTGACTGACTGTGGGACACTCTTCCCAGTCTGATTCACTGTGACTTGGACTGGCTGTGGGACACTCTTCCCAGTCTGATACAGTGTGACTCTGACTGACTGTGGGACACTCTTCCCAGTCTGATTCACTGTGACACTGAATGGCAGTGGGACACACTTCCCAGTCTGATTCACTGTGACACTGACTGACTGTGGGACACTCTTTCCCGACAGATTCACTGTGACACTGACTGACTGGTACACTTTCCATTCTGATTAACTGTGAGACAGACTGGATTCACCCAGTCGGATTCACCGTGACACTGATGGAGTGTGGGACACTCTTCCCAGTTTGCTTCACTGTGACACTGACTGACTGTGGGATACACTTTCCATTCTGATTAACTTTGAGACAAACTGGTTGCAGGATGTCTCTCCCAGTCTGATTCACTGTGACACTGACTGGCTGTGGGACATTCTTCCCAGTCTGATTCACGGTGACACTGTCTGTGGGACACTGTTCCAAGTCTGATTCTCTGTAACACTGACTGATGAGGGACACACTTCCCAGTCTGATTCACTGTGACACTGACTGACTGTGGGACCCTCTTCCCAGTCTGATTCCCTGTGACACTGACTGACTGTGGGACATTCTTCCCAGTCTGATTCACGGTGACACTGTCTGTGGGACACTGTTCCAAGTCTGATTCTCTGTAACACTGACTGATGAGGGACACACCTCCCAGTCTGATTCCCTGTGACACTGACTGACTGTGGGACACTCTTCCCAGTCTGATAGACTGTGACACTGACTGACTGTGGGACACCTTTCCCAATCTGATACACTGTGACACTGACTGACTGTGGGACACACTTTGCATTCTGATTAACTGTGAGACAGACTGGTTACAGGATGTCCTTTCCAGTCTGATTCACTGTGACACTGACTGGCAGTGGGACACACTTCCCAGTCTGATTCTCTGTGACAGTGTCTTACTACGCGACACTCTTCCCAGTCTGATTCTCTGTGACACGGACTGGCTGTGGGACACACTTCCCAGTCTGATTCACTGTGACACTGACTGGCTGTGGAACACACTTCCCAGTCTGATTCTCTGTGACAGTGTCTTACTACACGACACTCTTCCCAGTCTGATTCTCTGTGACACTGAATGTGGGACACTCTTCCCAGTCGGATTCACCGTGGCACTGATGGACTGAGGGACACTCTTTCCAGTCTGATTCACTGTGACACTGACTGTGGGACACTCTTCCAAGTCTGATTCACTGTGACACTGACTGACTGTGGTACACTCTTCCCAGTTTGATTCTCTCTGACACTGACTGACTGTGGGACTCTCTTCCCAGTTTGATTCTCTGTGACACTGACTGACTGTGGGTCACTCTTCCCAGTCTGATTCTCTGTGATACTGACTGACTGTGGGACACTCTTCCCAGTCTGATTCACTGTGACACTGACTGGCAGTAGGATAATCTTCCCAGTCTGATGCACTGTGTGTCTGACTGGCTGTGGGACACTCTTCCCAGTCTGATTCTCTGTGACACTGACTGACTGTGGGACGCTCTTCCCCGACAGATTCACTGTGACACTGACTGACTGGTACACACTTCCCAGTGTGATTCTCTGTGACGCTGACTGACTGAGGGACACTCTTCCCAAACGGATTCACCGTGACACTGAGGACTGTGGGACACTCTTCCCAGTTTGATTCACTGTGACACTGACTGACTGTGGGATACACTTTCCATTCTGATTAACTTTGAGACAAACTGGTTGCAGGATGTCTCTCCCAGTCTGATTCACTGTGAAACTGACTGGCTGTGGGACATTCTTCCCAGTCTGATTCACGGTGACACTGTCTGTGGGACACTATTCCAAGTCTGATTCTCTGTAACACTGACTGATGAGGGACACACTTCCCAGTCTGATTCACTGTGACACTGACTGACTGTGGGATAATCTTCCCAGTCTGATTCACTGTGACACTGACTGACTGTGGGACACACTTTCCATTCTGATTAACTGTGAGACAGACTGGTTACAGGATACCTTCCCAGTCTGATTCACTGTGACACTGACTGACTGTGGGACACACTTCCCAGTCTGATTCTCTGTGACACTGTCTTACTGCGCGACACTCTTCCCAGTCTGCTTCTCTGTGACACTGAATGTGGGACACTCTTCCCAGTCGGATTCACCGTGACACTGATGGACTGAGGGACACACTTCCCAGTCTGATTCACAGTGACACTGTCTTACTGCGCGACACTCTTCCCAGTCTGATTCACTGTGACACTGACTGTGGGACACTCTTCCCAGTCTGATTCACTGTGACACTGACTGACTGTGGTACACTCTTCGTAGTCTGATACACTGTGACTCTGACTGTCTGTGGGACACTCTTCCCAGTTTCATTCACTGTGACACTGACTGACTGGTACACACTTTCCATTCTGATTAACTGTGAGACAGACTGGCTGCAGGATGTCTTTCCCAGTCTGATTAACTGTGACACTGACTGGCTGTGGGACATTCTTCCCAGTCTGATTCACTGTGACACTGACTGTGGGACACTCTTCACAGTTTGATTCTCTGTGACACTGACTGACTGAGGGACACTCTTCCCAGTCTGTGATTCACTGTGACACTGACTGTGGGACACTCTTCCCAGTCTGTGATTCACTGTGACACTGAATGTGGGACACTCTTCCCAGTCGGATTCACCGTGACACTGATGGGACACTCTTCCCCGACAGATTCCCTGTGACACTGACTGACTGTGGGATAATCTTCCCAGTCTGATTCACTGTGACACTGACTGTGGGACACTCTTCCGAGTCTGATACAATGTGACACTGACTGTCTGTGGTACACTCTTTCCCGACAGATTCACTGTGACACTGACTGACTGGTACACTTTCCATTCTGATTAACTGTGAGACAGACTGGATTCACCCAGTCGGATTCACCGTGACACTGATGGAGTGTGGGACACTCTTCCCAGTTTGATTCACTGTGACACTGACTGACTGTGGGATACACTTTCCATTCTGATTAACTTTGAGACAAACTGGTTGCAGGATGTCTCTCCCAGTCTGATTCACTGTGACACTGACTGACTATGGGACATTCTTCCCAGTCTGATTCACTGTGACACTGACTGACTGTGGGATAATCTTCCCAGTTTGATTCACTGTGACACTGACTGACTGTGGGACCCTCTTCCCAGTCTGATTCACTGTGACACTGACTGACTGAGGGACACTCTTCCCCGACAGATTCACTGGGACACTGACTGACTGCGCGACAGTATTCCCAGTCTGATTCACTGGGACACTGACTGTGGGACAGTGTACCAAGTCTGATTCACTGTGAAACTGACTGACTGCGCGACAGTATTCCCAGTCTGATTCACTGTGACACTGAGTGTGGGACACTCCTCCCAGTGTGATTCACTGTGACACTGACTGACTGTGGTACGCTCTTTCAAGTCTGATTCACTGGGACACTGACTGACTGCGCGACAGTATTCCCAGGCTGATTCACTGTGACACTGAATGTGGGACACTCTTCCCAGTTTGATTCTCTGTGACACTGACTGACTGTGGGACACTCTTCCCAGTTTGATTCTCTGTGACACTGACTGACTGTGGGACACTCTTCCCAGTCTGATTCACTGTGACACTGACTGACTGTGGGACACTCTTCCCAGTTTGATTCACTGTGATACTGACTGGCTGAGGGACACTCCTCCCAGTCTGATTCACTGTGACACTGACTGACTGTGGTACGCTCTTTCAAGTCTGATTCACTGGGACACTGACTGACTGTGCGACAGTATTCCCAGGCTGATTCACTGTGACACTGAATGTGGGACACACCTCCCAGTCTGATTCTCTGTGACACTGACTGACTGTGGGACACTCTTCCCAGTTTGATTCTCTGTGACATTGACTGACTGAGGGACACTCTTCCCAGTCTGTGATTCACTGTGACACTGAATGTGGGACACTCTTCCCAGTCGGATTCACCGTGACACTGATGGACTGTGGGACACTCTTCCCAGTTTGATTCACTGTGACACTGACTGACTGTGGGATACACATTTCATTCTGATTAACTTTGAGACAAACTGGTTGCAGGATGTCTCTCCCAGTCTGATTCACTGTGACACTGACTGTGGGACCCTCTTTCCAGTCTGATTCACTGTGACACTGACTGTGGGACCCTCTTTCCAGTCTGATTCACTGTGACACTGACTGTGGGACCCTCTTCCCCGCCTGATTCACTGTGACACTGACTGTGGGACACTCTTCCCAGTCTGATTCACTGTGACACTGACTGTGGGACACTCTTCCCCGACAGATTCATTGTGACACTGACTGACTGGTACACACTTCCCAGTCTGATTCACTGGGACACTGACTGACTGAGGTACGCTCTTCCAGTCTGATTCACTGGGACACTGACTGACTGCGCGACAGTATTTCCAGTCTGATTCACTGGGACACTGACTGACTGCGCGACAGTATTCCCAGTCTGATTCACTGGGACACTGACTGTGGGACAGTGTTCCAAGTCTGATTCACTGTGACACTGACTGACTGCGCGACAGTATTCCCAGTCTGATTCACTGTGACACTGACTGACTGTGGTACGCTCTTTCCAGTCTGATTCACTGTGACACTGACTGACTGCGCGACAGTATTCCCAGGCTGATTCACTGTGACACTGAATGTGGGACACACCTCCCAGTCTGATTCTCTGTGACACTGACTGACTGTGGGACACTCTACCCAGTTTGATTTTCTGAGACACTGACTGACAGAGGGACACACTTCCCAGTCTGATTCACTGGCACACTGACTGTGGGACACTATTCCCAGTCTGATTCACTGTGACACTGACTGTGGGACACTCTTTCCAGTTTGATTCTCTGTGACACTGACTGACTGTGGGACACTCTTCCCGGTCTGATTCACTGTGACACTGACTGAATGAGGGACACTCTTCCCAGTCTGATTCACTGTGACACTGACTGACTGTGGTACACTCTTCCCGGTCTGATTCACTGTGACACTGACTGAATGAGGGACACTCTTCCTAGTCAGATCCACTGTGACACGGAATGACTGTGGGACACTCTTCCCAGTCGGATTCACTGTGACACTGACTGGCTGTGGGAAACTCTTCCCCGACAGATTCACTGTGAAACTGACTGACTGGTACACACTTCCCGGTCTGATTCTCTGTGACATTGACTGGCTGTGGTATACTCTTCCCAGTCTGATTCACTGTGACACTGACTGACTGAGGTACGCTCTTCCAGTCTGATTCACTGGGACACTGACTGACTGCGCGACAGTATTCCCAGTCTGATTCACTGGGACACTGACTGTGGGACAGTGTTCCAAGTCTGACTCACTGTGGCACTGACTGACTGCGCGACAGTATTCCCAGTCTGCTTCACTGTGACACTGACTGACTGTGGTACGCTCTTTCCAGTCTGATTCACTGGGACACTGACTGACTGCGCGACAGTATTCCCAAGCTGATTCACTGTGACACTGAAAGTGGGACACACCTCCCAGTCTGATTCTCTGTGACACTGACTGACTGTGGGACCCTCTTCCCAGTCTGATTCACTGTGACACTGACTGACTGTGGGACCCTCTTCCCAGTCTGATTCACTGTGACACTGACTGACAGAGGGACACACTTCCCAGTCTGATTCACAGGCACACTGACTGTGGGACACTCTTCCCAGTTTGATTCTCTGTGACACTGACTGACTGTGGGACACTATTCCCGGTCTGATTCTCTGTGACACTGACTGACAGAGGGACACACTTCCCAGTCTGATTCACTGTGACACTGACTGTGGGACACTCTTCCCAGTCTGATTCTCTGTGACACTGACTGACTGTGGGACACACTTCCCAGTCTGATTCACTGTGACACTGACTGACTGTGGAACACTCCTCCCAGTCTGATTCACTGTGACACTGACTGACTGTGGAACACTCCTCCCAGTCTGATTCACTGTGACACTGACTGTGCGACACTCTTCCCAGTCTGATTCACTGTGACACTGATGGACTGTTGGACACTCTTCCCAGTCTGATTCACTGTGACACTGACTGTGGGACACTCTTCCCAGTCTGATTCACTGTGACACTGCCTGACTATGGAACACTCCTCCCAGTCTGATTCACTGTGACACTGACTGTGGGACACTCTTCCCAGTCTGATTCACTGTGACACTGACTGTGGGACACTCTTCCCAGTCTGATTCTCTGTGACACTGACTGTGGGACACTCTTCCCAGTCTGATTCTCTGTGACACTCTTCCCAGTCTGATTCTCTGTGACACTGACTGACTGTGGGACACTCTTCCCAATCTGATTCACTGTGACACTCTTCTCAGTTTGATTCTCTGTGACACCGACTGACTGTGGGACACTCTTCCCAGTCTGATTCTCTGTGACACTGACTGACTGTGGTAGACTCTTCCCAGTCTGATTCACTGTGACACTGACTGACTGTGGGACACTGTTCCCCGACAGATTCACAGTGACACTGACTGACTGTGGGACACTCTTCCCCGACAGATTCACTGTGACACTGACTGACTGTGGGACACTCTTCCCAGTCTGATTCACGGTGACACTGACTGACTGCGGGACACTGTTCCCAGTCTGATTCACCGTGACAATGACTTTGTGACACTCTTCCCACTTTGATTCAGTTTGACACTGACGGACTTTGGGACACACTTACCAGTCTGATTCTCTGTGACACTGACTGACTGTGGGACACTCTTCCCAGTCTGATTCACTGTGACACTGACTGACTGTGGTACACACTTCCCAGTTTGATTCTCTGTGACACTGACTGACTGTGGGACACTCTTCCCAGTCTGATTCTCTGTGACACTGACTGACTGTGGTACACACTTCCCAGTTTGATTCTCTGTGACACTGACTGACTGTGGTACACACTTCCCAGTCTGATTCACTGTGACACTGACTGACTGTGGGACACACTTTCCATTCTGATTAACTGTGAGACAGACTGTTTGCAGGATGTCCTTCCCAGTCTGATTCACAGTGACACTGACAAACTGTGGGACACTCTGCCCGGTCTGATTCACTGTGTCACTGACTGACTGTGGTACACTCTTCCCAGTCTGGGACACTCTTCCCGGTCTGGTTCACTGTGACACTGACTGAATGTGGTACACTCTTCTAGGTCTGATTCACTGTGACACTGACTGACTGAGGGACCCACTTCCCAGTCTGATTCACTGTGACACTGACTGACTGTGGTACACTCTTCCCAGTCTGATTCACTGTGACACTGACTGACAGTGGTACACTCTTGCCAGTCTGATTCACAGTGACACTGACTGACTGAGGGACACTCTTCCCAGTTTGATTCCCTGTTACACTGACTGACTGTGGGACACTCTTCCCGGTCTGATTCACTGTTACACTGATTGTGGGACACTCTTCACAGTCTGATTCACTGTGACACTGACTGACTGTGGGACAGTCTTCCCAATTTGATTTACTGTGACACTGACTGTGGGACACTCTTCCCAGTCTGATTCACTGCGACAGTGACTGGCTGTGGGAAACTCATCCCCGACAGAGTCACTGTGACACTGACTGACTGGTACACACTTCCCGGTCTGATTCACTGTGACATGAGTGACTGTGGTACACTCTTCCCAGACTGATTCACTGTGACACTGACTGACAGTGGTACACTCTTGCCAGTCTGATTCACTATGACACTGACTGACTCCTGGAAAGTATTCCCAGTCTGATTCACTGTGACACTGACTGACTGTGGGACACTCTTCCCAATCTGATTCACTGTGACACTGACAGACTGTGGGACACTCTTCCCAATCTGATTCACTGTGATACTCTTCACAGTCTGATTCACTGTGACACTGACTGACTGTGGGACACTCTACCCAGTCTGATACACTGTGACACTGACTGAGTGTGGGACACTCTTCCCAGTCTGATTCTCTGTGACATTGACTGACTGTGGTACACTCTTCCCAGTCTGATTCACTGTGACACTGACTGACTGCTGGAAAGTATTCCCAGTCTGATTCACTGTGACACTGACTGACTGTGGGACACTCCCCCCAGTCTGATTCACTGTGACACTGACTGACTGTTGGACACTGTTCCCGGTCTGATTCACTGTGACACTGACTGACTGTGGGACACTGTTCCCAGTCTGAATCACTGTGACAATGACTTTGGGACACTCTTCCCAGTTTTATTCAGTTTGACACTGACGGACTGTGGGACACGCTTACCAGTCTGATTCACTGTGACACTGACTGACTGCTGGAAAGTATTCACAGTCTGATTCACTATGACACTGACTGACTGTGGGACACTCTTCCCAATTTGATTTACTGTGACACTGACTGACTGTGGGACACTCTTCCCAGTCTGATTCTCTGTGACATTGACTGACTGTGGTACACTCTTCCCAGTCTGATTCACTGTGACACTGACTGACTGCTGGAAAGTATTCCCAGTCTGATTCACTGTGACACTGACTGACTGTGGGACACTCTTCCCAATCTGATTCACTGTGACACTGACTGACTGTGGGACACTCTTCCCAGTCTGATTCTCTGTGACACTGACTGACTGTGGTACACACATCCCAGTTTGATTCTCTGTGACACTGACTGACTGTGGTACACACTTCCCAGTTTGATTCTCTGTGACACTGACTGACTGTGGGACACTCTTCCCAGTCTGATTCTCTGTGACACTGACTGACTGTGGTACACTCTTCCCAGTCTGATTCACTGTGACACTGACTGACTGTGGGACACACTTTCCATTGTGATTAACTGTGAGACAGACTGTTTGCAGGATGTCCTTCCCAGTCTGATTCACAGTGACACTGACAAACTGTGGGACACTCTGCCCGGTCTGATTCACTGTGTCACTGACTGACTGTGGTACACTCTTCCCAGTCTGGGACACTCTTCCCGGTCTGGTTCACTGTGACACTGACTGAATGTGGTACACTCTTTCAAGTCTGATTCACTGGGACACTGACTGACTGAGGGACACACTTCCCAGTCTGATTCACTGTGACACTGACTGACTGTGGTACACTCTTCCCAGTCTGATTCACTGTGACACTGACTGACAGTGGTACACTCTTGCCAGTCTGATTCACAGTGACACTGACTGACTGAGGGACACTCTTCCCAGTTTAATTCCCTGTTACACTGACTGACTGTGGGACACTCTTCCCGGTCTGATTCACTGTGACACTGACTGACAGTGGTACACTCTTCCCAGTCTGATTCACTGTGACACTGACTGACTGTGGGACACTCCCCCCAGTCTGCTTCACTGTGACACTGACTGACTGTTGGACACTGTTCCCGGTCTGATTCACTGTGACACTGACTGACTGTGGGACACTCTTCCCAGTCTGATTCACTGTGACACTGACGCACTGTGGGACACCCTTCTCAGTCTGATTCACGGTGACACTGACTGACTGCGGGACACTGTTCCCAGTCTGAATCACTGTGACAATGACTTTGGGACACTCTTCCCAGTTTTATTCAGTTTGACACTGACGGACTGTGGGACACGCTTACCAGTCTGATTCACTGTGACACTGACTGACTGCTGGAAAGTATTCACAGTCTGATTCACTATGACACTGACTGACTGTGGGACACTCTTCCCAGTCTGATTCACTGTGACATGAGTGACTGTGGTACACTCTTCCCAGTCTGATTCACTGTGACACTGACTGACAGTGGTACACCCTTGCCAGTCTGATTCACTATGACACTGACTGACTGCTGGAAAGTATTCCCAGTCTGATTCACTGTGACACTGACTGACTGCTGGAAAGTATTCACTGTCTGATTCACTGTGACACTGACTGACTGTGGGACACTCTTCCCAATCTGATTCACTGTGACACTGACTGACTGTGGGACACTCTTCCCAATCTGATTCACTGTGATACTCTTCACAGTCTGATTCACTGTGACACTGACTGACAGTGGGACACTCTACCCAGTCTGATTCACTGTGGTACACTCTTCCCAGTCTGATTCACTGTGACACTGACTGACTGTGGTACGCTATCCCCAGTCTGATTCACTGTGACACTGACTGACTGTGGTACACTCTTCCCGGTCTGATTCACTGTGACATGAGTGACTGTGGTACACTCTTCCCAGTCTGATTCACTGTGACACTGACTGACTGAGGGACATTCTTCCCAGTTTGATTCACTGCTACACTGACTGACTGTGGTACACTCTTCCCGGTCTGATTCACTGTGACATGAGTGACTGTGGTACACTCTTCCCAATTTGATTTACTGTGACACTGACTGACTGAGGGACATTCTTCCCAGTTTGATTCACTGTTACACTGACTGACTGTGGGACACTCTTCCCAGTCTGATTCACAGTGACACTGACTGACTGAGGGACACTCTTCCCAGTCTGATTCACTGTGACACTGACTGACTGAGGGACATTCTTCCCAGTTTGATTCACTGCTACACTGACTGACTGTGGTACACTCTTCCCGGTCTGATTCACTGTGACATGAGTGACTGTGGTACACTCTTCCCAGTTTGATTCACTGTGACACTGACTGGCTGTGGGACACTCCCCCCAGTCTGATTCACTGTGACACTGACTGACTGTTGGACACTGTTCCCGGTCTGATTCACTGTGACACTGACTGACTGTGGTACACCCTTCCCAGTCTGGGACACTCTTCCCGGTTTGAATCATTGTGAAACTGACTGACTGTGGTACACTCTTCCCGGACCGATTCACTGTGACACTGAGTGACTGTGGTACACTCATCCCAGTCTGATTCACAGTGACACTGACTGACTGAGGGACACTCTTCCCAGTTTGATTCACTGTGACACGGTTGGCTGTGGGACACTCTTCCCAGTCTGATTCACTGTGACACGGTTGGCTGTGGGACACTCTTCCCAGTCTGATTCACTGTGACACTGACTGACTGTGGGACACTCTTCCCAGTCTGATTCACTGTGACACTGACTGAGTGTGGTACACTCTTCCCAGACTGGGACACTCTTCCCGGTCTGATTCACTTTGACACTGACTGACTGTGTTACACTCTTCCCGGTCTGATTCACTGTGACACCGACTGGCTGTCGTACACTCTTCCCACTCTGATTCACTGTGGTACACTATTCCCAGTCTGATTCATTGTGACACTGACTAACTGTGATACACTATCCCCAGTCTGATTCACTGTGGTGCACTATTCCCAGTCTGATTCATTGTGACACTGACTGACTGTGGTACGCTATCCCCAGTCTGATTCACTGTGACACTGACTGACTGTGGTACACTCTTCCCTGACTGGGACACTCTTCGCGGTTTGAATCATTGTGACACTGACTGACTGTGGTACACACTTCCCGGTCTGATTCACTGTGACATGAGTGACTGTGGTACACTCTTCCCAGTCTGATTCACTGTGACACTGACTGACAGTGGTACACTCTTGCCAGTCTGATTCACAGTGACACTGACTGACTGAGGGACATTCTTCCCAGTTTGATTCACTGTTACACTGACTGACTGTGGGACACCCTTCCCGGTCTGATTCACTGTGACACTGACTGACAGTGGTACACTCTTCCCAGTCTGATTCACTGTGACACTGACTGACTGTGGGACAGTCCCCCCAGTCTGATTCACAGTGACACTGACTGACTGTGGGACACTCTTCCCGGTCTGATTCACTGTGACACTGACGCACTGTGGGACACCCTACCCAGTCTGATGCACTGTGACACTGACTGGCTGTGGTACACTCTTCTCCGACAAATTCACACGCACTATGGGACACCCTTCCCAGTCTGACTCACTGTGTCCCTGACTGACTGTGGGACACCCTTCCCACTCTGATTCACTGTGTCACTGACTGACTGTGGGACACTCTTGCCAGTCTGATTCACTGTGACACTGACTGACTGTCGGACACTCTTCCCAGTCTGATTCACTGTGACACTGACTGACTGTCGGACACTCTTCCCAGTCTGATTCACTGTGACTCTGACTGACTGTGGTACACTCTTCCCGGTCTGATTCACTGTGACATGAGTGACTGTGGTACACTCTTCCCAGTCTGATTCACTGTGACACTGACTGACAGTGGTACACTCTTGCCAGTCTGATTCACAGTGACACTGACTGACTGAGGGACATTCTTCCCAGTTTGATTCACTGTTACACTGACTGACTGTGGGACACTCTTCCCGGTCTGATTCACTGTGACACTGACTGACAGTGGTACACTCTTGCCAGTCTGATTCACAGTGACACTGACTGACTGAGGGACATTCTTCCCAGTTTGATTCACTGTTACACTGACTGACTGTGGGACACTCTTCCCGGTCTGATTCACTGTGTCACTGACTGACAGTGGTACACTCTTCCCAGTCTGATTCACTGTGACACTGACTGACTGTGGGACACTCTTCCCGGTCTGATTCACTGTGACACTGACGCACTGTGGGACACCCTACCCAGTCTGATGCACTGTGACACTGACTGGCTGTGGTACACTCTTCTCCGACAAATTCACACGCACTATGGGACACCCTTCCCAGTCTGATTCACTGTGTCCCTGACTGACTGTGGGACACCCTTCCCACTCTGATTCACTGTGTCACTGACTGACTGTGGGACACCCTTCCCAGTCTGATTCACTGTGACACTGACTGGCTGTGGTACACTCTCCCCAGTCTGATTCACTGTGTCAGTGACTGACTGTGGGACCATCTTCTCAGTCTGATTCACGGTGACACTGACTGACTGCGGGACACTGTTCCCAGTCTGATTCACCGTGACAATGACTTTGGGACACTCTTCCCAGTTTTATTCAGTTTGACACTGACGGACTGTGGGACACGCTTACCAGTCTGATTCACTGTGACACTGATTGACTGCTGGAAAGTATTCACAGTCTGATTCACTGTGTCTCTGACTGAGTGTGGGACACTCTTCCCAGTCTGATTCACAGTGACACTGACTGACTGTGGTACACTCTTCCCGGTCTGATTCACTGTGACACTGACTGACTGTGGTACACTCTTCCCAGTCTGATTCACAGTGACACTGACTGACTGTGGGTTCTCTTCCGAGTCTGATTCACTGTGACACTGACTGGCTGTGGGACACTCTTCCCGGTCTGATTCACTGCGACTCTGACTGACTGTGGGTTCTCTTCCCAGTCTGATTCACTGTGACACTGACTGGCTGTGGGACACTCTTCCCGGTCTGATTCACTGCGACTCTGACTGACTGTGGGTTCTCTTCCCAGTCTGATTCACTGTGACACTGACTGACTGTCGGACACTCTTCCCAGTCTGATTCACTGTGACTCTGACTGGCTGTGCGACACCCTTCCCAGTCTGATTCACTGTGACAATGACTTTTTCTCTGCTATTGGGATTTGGACACTGAAAATCCGTCAGTCACACCCTCTCCACAGAGCATACTGGGCATGGTTCTGGGTGTCAGCAAGATACAGTGCATGTGCCTGGCGGAAATGGCCGGCGACTTTCTTCTCAAGGACCAATATAATCATGTCTGATCAGCCATGATTATATTGAATGGTGGTGCAGGCTCGAAGGGCGGAATGGCCTACTCCTGCACCTGTTGTCTATTGTCTATTGTCTACTGTGACACAGGCTGTGGGACACTCTTCCCAGTTTGATTCACTGTGACAGTGACTAACTGTGGGACACTCTTCCCAGTCTGATTCACGGTGACACCAACTGATTGTGGGAGACTCTTCCCCGACAGATTCACTGTGACACTGACTGACTGTGGGAGACCCTTCCCAGTCTGATTCTCTGTGACACTGACTGACTGTGGGACACTCTTCCCAGTCTGACTCACTGTGACACTGACTGACTGTGGGACACACTTTCCATTCTGATTAACTGTGAGACAGACTGTTTGCAGGATGTCCATCCCAGTCTGCTTCACTGTGACACTGACTGACTGTGGGACACTCTTCCCAGTCTGATTCACTGTGACACTGACTGACTGTCGGACACTCTTCCCAGTCTGATTCACTGTGACACTGACTGACTGTGGGACACACTTTCCATTCTGATTAACTGTGAGACAGACTGTTTGCAGGATGTCCATCCCAGTCTGCTTCACTGTGACACTGACTGACTGTCGGACACTCTTCCCAGTCTGATTCACTGTGACACTGACTGACTGTCGGACACTCTTCCCAGTCTGATTCACTGTGACTCTGACTGACTGTGGGACACTCTTCCCAGTCTGATTCACTGTGACACTGACTGACTGTCGGACACTCTTCCCAGTCTGATTCACTGTGACACTGACTGACTGTCGGACACTCTTCCCAGTCTGATTCACTGTGACTCTGACTGACTGTCGGACACTCTTCCCAGTCTGATTCACTGTGACACTGACTGACTGTGGGACCCACTTTCCATTCTGATTAACTGTGAGAAGACTGGTTGCAGGATGTCCTTCCCAGTCTGATTCACAGTGACACTGACTGACTGTGGGACACAGTTCCCAGTCTGATTCACTGTGACACTGACTGACTGTCGGACACTCTTCCCAGTCTGATTCACTGTGACACTGACTGACTGTCGGACACACTTCCCAGTCTGATTCACTGTGACACTGTCTGACTGTGGGACACACTTTCCATTCTGATTAACTGTGAGACAGACTGTTTGCAGGATGTCCTTCCCAGTCTGATTCACAGTGACACTGACTGACTGTGGGACACAGTTCCCAGTCTGATTCACTGTGACACTGACTGACTGTCGGACACTCTTCCCAGTCTGATTCACTGTGACACTGACTGACTGTCGGACACTCTTCCCAGTCTGATTCACTGTGACACTGACTGACTGTGGGACACTCTTCCCAGTCAGATTCACTGTGACACTGACTGACTGTGGGACACTCTTCCCAGTCTGATTCACTGTGACACTGACTGACTGTGGGACACTCTTCCCAGTCTGCTTCACTGTGACACTGACTGACTGTGGTACACTCTTCCCAGTCTGAATGTCTGTGACACTGACTGACTGTCGGACACTCTTCCCAGTCTGATTCACTGTGACACTGACTGACTGTCGGACACTCTCCCCAGTCTGATTCACTGTGACACTGACTGACTGTCGGACACACTTCCCAGTCTGATTCACTGTGACACTGACTGACTGTGGGACACTCTTCCCAGTCAGATTCACTGTGACACTGACTGACTGTGGGACACTCTTCCCAGTCTGATTCACTGTGACACTGACTGACTGTGGGACACTCTTCCCAGTCTGCTTCACTGTGACACTGACTGACTGTGGTACACTCTTCCCAGTCTGAATGTCTGTGACACTGACTGACTGTGGGACACTCTTCCCAGTCTGCTTCACTGTGACACTGACTGACTGTGGTACACTCTTCCCAGTCTGAATGTCTGTGACACTGACTGACTGTCGGACACTCTTCCCAGTCTGATTCACTGTGACACTGTCTGACTGTGGGACACACTTTCCATTCTGATTAACTGTGAGACAGACTGTTTGCAGGATGTCCTTCCCAGTCTGATTCACAGTGACACTGACTGACTGTGGGACACTCTTCCCAGTCTGATTCACTGTGACACTGACTGACTGTCGGACACTCTTCCCAGTCTGATTCACTGTGACACTGACTGACTGTGGGACACTCTTCCCAGTCTGATTCACTGTGACACTGACTGACTGTGGGACACTCTTCCCAGTCAGATTCACTGTGACACTGACTGACTGTGGGACACTCTTCCCAGTCTGATTCACTGTGACACTGACTGACTGTGGGACACTCTTCCCAGTCTGCTTCACTGTGACACTGACTGACTGTGGTACACTCTTCCCAGTCTGAATGTCTGTGACACTGACTGACTGTGGGACACTCTTCCCAGTCTGATTCACTGTGACTCTGACTGACTGTCGGACACTCTTCCCAGTCTGATTCACTGTAACACTGACTGACTGTGGGACACTCTTCCCAGTCTGATTCACTGTGACTCTGACTGACTGTCGGACACTCTTCCCAGTCTGATTCACTGTGACACTGACAGTGGGACACTCTTCCCAGTCTGATTCACTGTGACACTGACTGACTGTCGGACACTCTTCCCAGTCTGATTCACAGTGACACTGACTGACTGTGGGACACTCTTCCCGGTCTGATTCACTGTGATACTGACTGACTGTGGGACACTCTTCCCGGTCTAATTCACTGTGATACTGACTGACTGTGGGACACTCTTCCCAGTCTGATTCACTGTGATACTGACTGACTGTTGGACACTCTTCCCAGTCTGATTCACTGTGACACTGACTGACTGTCGGACACACTTCCCAGTCTGATTCACTGTGACACTGTCTGACTGTGGGACACACTTTCCATTCTGATTAACTGTGAGACAGACTGTTTGCAGGATGTCCTTCCCAGTCTGATTCACAGTGACACTGACTGACTGTGGGACACTCTTCCCAGTCTGATTCACTGTGACACTGACTGACTGTCGGACACTCTTCCCAGTCTGATTCACTGTGACACTGACTGACTGTGGGACACTCTTCCCAGTCTGATTCACTGTGACACTGACTGACTGTGGGACACTCTTCCCAGTCAGATTCACTGTGACACTGACTGACTGTGGGACACTCTTCCCAGTCTGATTCACTGTGACACTGACTGACTGTGGGACACTCTTCCCAGTCTGATTCACTGTGACACTGACTGACTGTGGTACACTCTTCCCAGTCTGAATGTCTGTGACACTGACTGACTGTCGGACACTCTTCCCAGTCTGATTCACTGTGACTCTGACTGACTGTCGGACACTCTTTCCAGTCTGATTCACTGTAACACTGACTGACTGTGGGACACTCTTCCCAGTCTGATTCACTGTGACTCTGACTGACTGTCGGACACTCTTCCCAGTCTGATTCACTGTGACACTGACAGTGGGACACTCTTCCCAGTCTGATTCACTGTGACACTGACTGACTGTCGGACACTCTTCCCAGTCTGATTCACAGTGACACTGACTGACTGTGGGACACTCTTCCCGGTCTGATTCACTGTGATACTGACTGACTGTGGGACACTCTTCCCGGTCTAATTCACTGTGACACTGACTGACTGTGGGACACTCTTCCCAGTCTGATTCACTGTGATACTGACTGACTGTTGGACACATTTCCCAGTCTGATTCACTGTGACACTGACTGACTGTCCGACACTCTTCCCAGTCTGATTCACTGTGATTCTGACTGACTGTCGGACACATTTCCCAGTCTGATTCACTGTGACACTGACTGACTGTGGGACACTCTTCCCAGTTTGATTCTCTGTGACACTGACTGACTGTGGTACACTCTTCCCGGTCTGATTCACTGTGACACTGACTGACTGTGGTACACTCTTCCCAGTCTGATTCACAGTGACACTGACTGACTGTGGGTTCTCTTCCGAGTCTGATTCACTGTGACACTGACTGGCTGTGGGACACTCTTCCCGGTCTGATTCACTGCGACTCTGACTGACTGTGGGTTCTCTTCCCAGTCTGATTCACTGTGACACTGACTGGCTGTGGGACACTCTTCCCGGTCTGATTCACTGCGACTCTGACTGACTGTGGGTTCTCTTCCCAGTCTGATTCACTGTGACACTGACTGACTGTCGGACACTCTTCCCAGTCTGATTCACTGTGACTCTGACTCGCTGTGCGACACCCTTCCCAGTCTGATTCACTGTGACAATGACTTTTTCTCTGCTATTGGGATTTGGACACTGAAAATCCGTCAGTCACACCCTCTCCACAGAGCATACTGGGCATGGTTCTGGGTGTCAGCAAGATACAGTGCATGTGCCTGGCGGAAATGGCCGGCGACTTTCTTCTCAAGGACCAATATAATCATGTCTGATCAGCCATGATTATATTGAATGGTGGTGCAGGCTCGAAGGGCGGAATGGCCTACTCCTGCACCTGTTGTCTATTGTCTATTGTCTACTGTGACACAGGCTGTGGGACACTCTTCCCAGTTTGATTCACTGTGACAGTGACTAACTGTGGGACACTCTTCCCAGTCTGATTCACGGTGACACCAACTGATTGTGGGAGACTCTTCCCCGACAGATTCACTGTGACACTGACTGACTGTGGGAGACCCTTCCCAGTCTGATTCTCTGTGACACTGACTGACTGTGGGACACTCTTCCCAGTCTGACTCACTGTGACACTGACTGACTGTGGGACACACTTTCCATTCTGATTAACTGTGAGACAGACTGTTTGCAGGATGTCCATCCCAGTCTGCTTCACTGTGACACTGACTGACTGTGGGACACTCTTCCCAGTCTGATTCACTGTGACACTGACTGACTGTCGGACACTCTTCCCAGTCTGATTCACTGTGACACTGACTGACTGTGGGACACACTTTCCATTCTGATTAACTGTGAGACAGACTGTTTGCAGGATGTCCATCCCAGTCTGCTTCACTGTGACACTGACTGACTGTCGGACACTCTTCCCAGTCTGATTCACTGTGACACTGACTGACTGTCGGACACTCTTCCCAGTCTGATTCACTGTGACTCTGACTGACTGTGGGACACTCTTCCCAGTCTGATTCACTGTGACACTGACTGACTGTCGGACACTCTTCCCAGTCTGATTCACTGTGACACTGACTGACTGTCGGACACTCTTCCCAGTCTGATTCACTGTGACTCTGACTGACTGTCGGACACTCTTCCCAGTCTGATTCACTGTGACACTGACTGACTGTGGGACCCACTTTCCATTCTGATTAACTGTGAGAAGACTGGTTGCAGGATGTCCTTCCCAGTCTGATTCACAGTGACACTGACTGACTGTGGGACACAGTTCCCAGTCTGATTCACTGTGACACTGACTGACTGTCGGACACTCTTCCCAGTCTGATTCACTGTGACACTGACTGACTGTCGGACACACTTCCCAGTCTGATTCACTGTGACACTGTCTGACTGTGGGACACACTTTCCATTCTGATTAACTGTGAGACAGACTGTTTGCAGGATGTCCTTCCCAGTCTGATTCACAGTGACACTGACTGACTGTGGGACACAGTTCCCAGTCTGATTCACTGTGACACTGACTGACTGTCGGACACTCTTCCCAGTCTGATTCACTGTGACACTGACTGACTGTCGGACACTCTTCCCAGTCTGATTCACTGTGACACTGACTGACTGTGGGACACTCTTCCCAGTCAGATTCACTGTGACACTGACTGACTGTGGGACACTCTTCCCAGTCTGATTCACTGTGACACTGACTGACTGTGGGACACTCTTCCCAGTCTGCTTCACTGTGACACTGACTGACTGTGGTACACTCTTCCCAGTCTGAATGTCTGTGACACTGACTGACTGTCGGACACTCTTCCCAGTCTGATTCACTGTGACACTGACTGACTGTCGGACACTCTCCCCAGTCTGATTCACTGTGACACTGACTGACTGTCGGACACACTTCCCAGTCTGATTCACTGTGACACTGACTGACTGTGGGACACTCTTCCCAGTCAGATTCACTGTGACACTGACTGACTGTGGGACACTCTTCCCAGTCTGATTCACTGTGACACTGACTGACTGTGGGACACTCTTCCCAGTCTGCTTCACTGTGACACTGACTGACTGTGGTACACTCTTCCCAGTCTGAATGTCTGTGACACTGACTGACTGTGGGACACTCTTCCCAGTCTGCTTCACTGTGACACTGACTGACTGTGGTACACTCTTCCCAGTCTGAATGTCTGTGACACTGACTGACTGTCGGACACTCTTCCCAGTCTGATTCACTGTGACACTGTCTGACTGTGGGACACACTTTCCATTCTGATTAACTGTGAGACAGACTGTTTGCAGGATGTCCTTCCCAGTCTGATTCACAGTGACACTGACTGACTGTGGGACACTCTTCCCAGTCTGATTCACTGTGACACTGACTGACTGTCGGACACTCTTCCCAGTCTGATTCACTGTGACACTGACTGACTGTGGGACACTCTTCCCAGTCTGATTCACTGTGACACTGACTGACTGTGGGACACTCTTCCCAGTCAGATTCACTGTGACACTGACTGACTGTGGGACACTCTTCCCAGTCTGATTCACTGTGACACTGACTGACTGTGGGACACTCTTCCCAGTCTGCTTCACTGTGACACTGACTGACTGTGGTACACTCTTCCCAGTCTGAATGTCTGTGACACTGACTGACTGTGGGACACTCTTCCCAGTCTGATTCACTGTGACTCTGACTGACTGTCGGACACTCTTCCCAGTCTGATTCACTGTAACACTGACTGACTGTGGGACACTCTTCCCAGTCTGATTCACTGTGACTCTGACTGACTGTCGGACACTCTTCCCAGTCTGATTCACTGTGACACTGACAGTGGGACACTCTTCCCAGTCTGATTCACTGTGACACTGACTGACTGTCGGACACTCTTCCCAGTCTGATTCACAGTGACACTGACTGACTGTGGGACACTCTTCCCGGTCTGATTCACTGTGATACTGACTGACTGTGCGACACTCTTCCCGGTCTAATTCACTGTGATACTGACTGACTGTGGGACACTCTTCCCAGTCTGATTCACTGTGATACTGACTGACTGTTGGACACTCTTCCCAGTCTGATTCACTGTGACACTGACTGACTGTCGGACACACTTCCCAGTCTGATTCACTGTGACACTGTCTGACTGTGGGACACACTTTCCATTCTGATTAACTGTGAGACAGACTGTTTGCAGGATGTCCTTCCCAGTCTGATTCACAGTGACACTGACTGACTGTGGGACACTCTTCCCAGTCTGATTCACTGTGACACTGACTGACTGTCGGACACTCTTCCCAGTCTGATTCACTGTGACACTGACTGACTGTGGGACACTCTTCCCAGTCTGATTCACTGTGACACTGACTGACTGTGGGACACTCTTCCCAGTCAGATTCACTGTGACACTGACTGACTGTGGGACACTCTTCCCAGTCTGATTCACTGTGACACTGACTGACTGTGGGACACTCTTCCCAGTCTGATTCACTGTGACACTGACTGACTGTGGTACACTCTTCCCAGTCTGAATGTCTGTGACACTGACTGACTGTCGGACACTCTTCCCAGTCTGATTCACTGTGACTCTGACTGACTGTCGGACACTCTTTCCAGTCTGATTCACTGTAACACTGACTGACTGTGGGACACTCTTCCCAGTCTGATTCACTGTGACTCTGACTGACTGTCGGACACTCTTCCCAGTCTGATTCACTGTGACACTGACAGTGGGACACTCTTCCCAGTCTGATTCACTGTGACACTGACTGACTGTCGGACACTCTTCCCAGTCTGATTCACAGTGACACTGACTGACTGTGGGACACTCTTCCCGGTCTGATTCACTGTGATACTGACTGACTGTGGGACACTCTTCCCGGTCTAATTCACTGTGACACTGACTGACTGTGGGACACTCTTCCCAGTCTGATTCACTGTGATACTGACTGACTGTTGGACACATTTCCCAGTCTGATTCACTGTGACACTGACTGACTGTCCGACACTCTTCCCAGTCTGATTCACTGTGATTCTGACTGACTGTCGGACACATTTCCCAGTCTGATTCACTGTGACACTGACTGACTGTGGGACACTCTTCCCAGTTTGATTCTCTGTGACACTGACTGACTGTGGGACACTCTTCCCAGTCTGATTCACTGTGATACTGACTGACTGTGGGACACTCTTCCCAGTCTGATTCACTGTGATTCTGACAAACTGTGGGACACTCTTCCCAGTCTGATTCTCGGTGACACTGACTGGCTGTGGGACACTCTTCCCCGACAGATTCTCTGTGACACTGACTGACTGTCGGACATTCTTCCCAGTCTGATTCACTGTGACTCTGACTGACTGTCGGACACTCTTCCCAGTCTGATTCACTGTGACACTGACAGTGGGACACTCTTCCCAGTCTGATTCACTGTGACACTGACTGACTGTCGGACACTCTTCCCAGTCTGATTCACAGTGACACTGACTGACTGTGGGACACTCTTCCCAGTCTGATTCACTGTGATACTGACTGACTGTGGGACACTCTTCCCGGTCTAATTCACTGTGATACTGACTGACTGTGGGACACACTTTCCATTCTGATTAACTGTGAGAAGACTGGTTGCAGGAAGTCCTTCCCAGTCTGATTCACAGTGACACTGACTGACAGTGGGACACACTTCCCAGTCTGATTCACTGTGACACTGTCTGACTGTGGGACACACTTTACATTCTGATTAATTGTGAGAAGACTGGTTGCAGGATGTCCTTCCCAGTCTGATTCACAGTGACACTGACTGACTGTCGGACACTCTTCCCAGTCTGATTCACTGTGACACTGACTGACTGTGGGACACTCTTCCCAGTCAGATTCACTGTGACACTGACTGACTGTGGGACACTCTTCCCAGTCTGATTCACTGTGACACTGACTGACTGTCGTACACTCTTCCCAGTCTGATTCACTGTGACACTGACTGGCTGTGGGACACTCTTCCCAGTCAGATTCACTGTGACACTGACTGACTGTGGGACACTCTTCCCAGTCTGATTCACTGTGACACTGACTGACTGTCGGACACTCTTCCCAGTCTGATTCACTGTGACACTGACTGACTGTGGGACACTCTTCCCAGTCTGATTCACTGTGACACAGACTGACTGTCGGACACTCTTCCCAGTCTGATTCACTGCGACACTGACTGACTGTCGGACACTCTTCCCAGTCTGATTCACTGTGACTCTGACTGACTGTGGGACACTCTTCCCAGTCTGATTCACTGCGACACTGACTGACTGTCGGACACTCTTCCCAGTCTGATTCACTGTGACCCTGACTGACTGTCGGACACTCTTCCCAGTCTGATTCACTGTGACTCTGACTGACTGTCGGACACTCTTCCCAGTCTGATTCACTGTGACACTGACAGTGGGACACTCTTCCCAGTCTGATTCACTGTGACACTGACTGACTGTGGGACACTCTTCCCAGTCTGATTCACTGTGACACTGACTGACTGTCGGACACTCTTCCCAGTCTGATTCACTGTGACACTGACTGACTGTGGGACACACTTCCCAGTCTGATTCACTGTGACACTGATTGACTGTGGGACACTCTTCCCAGTCTGATTCACTGTGACTCTGATTGACTGTGGGACACTCTTCCCAGTCTGATTCACTGTGATACTGACTGACTGTTGGACACATTTCCCAGTCTGATTCACTGTGACACTGACTGACTGTCCGACACTCTTCCCAGTCTGATTCACTGTGATTCTGACTGACTGTCGGACACATTTCCCAGTCTGATTCACTGTGACACTGACTGACTGTGGGACACTCTTCCCAGTTTGATTGTCTGTGACACTGACTGACTGTGGGACACTCTTCCCAGTCTGATTCTCGGTGACACTGACTGGCTGTGGGACACTCTTCCCCGACAGATTCTCTGTGACACTGACTGACTGTGGGACACTCTTCCCAGTCTGATACACTATGTCTCTGACTGAGTGTGGGACACTCTTCCCAGTCTGATTCACTGTGACACTGACTGACTGTGGTACACTCTTCCCAGTCTGATTCACTGTGACACTGACTGACTGTGGGACACACTTTCCATTCTGATTAACTGTGAGACAGACTGGTTGCAGGATGTCCTTCCCAGTCTGATTCACAGTGACACTGACTGGTTGTGGGACATTCTTCCCAGTCTGATTCACTGTGACCGTGACTGGCTGTGGGACACACTTCCCAGTCTGATTCACTGTGACACTGACTGACTGTGGTACACTCTTCCCAGTCTGATTCACTGTGACACTGACTGGCTGTGGGACACTCTTCCCAGTCTGGGACACTCTTCCCGGTCTGATTCACTGTGACACTGACTGACTGTGTTGCACTCTTCCCAGTCTGGGACACTCTTCCTGGTCTGATTCACTGTGACACTGACTGGCGGTGGGCACTCTCCCCAGTCTGATTCACTGTGAAACTGACTGGCTGTGGGACACCCTTCCCAGTCTGATTCACTGTGACTCTGACTGACTGTGGGACACTCTTCCCAGTCTGATTCACTGTGACACTGACTGACTGTGGGACTCGCTTCCAAGTCTGATTCACTGTGACACTGACTGACTGTGGTACACTCTTCCCGGTCTGATTCACTGTGACACTGACTGACTGTCGGACACTCTTCCCAGTCTGATTCACTGTAACACTGACTGACTGTGGGACACTCTTCCCAGTCTGATTCACTGTGACTCTGACTGACTGTCGGACACTCTTCCCAGTCTGATTCACTGTGACACTGACAGTGGGACACTCTTCCCAGTCTGATTCACTGTGACACTGACTGACTGTCGGACACTCTTCCCAGTCTGATTCACAGTGACACTGACTGACTGTGGGACACTCTTCCCGGTCTGATTCACTGTGATACTGACTGACTGTGGGACACTCTTCCCAGTCTGATTCACTGTGATACTGACTGACTGTTGGACACTCTTCCCAGTCTGATTCACTGTGACACTGACTGACTGTCGGACACACTTCCCAGTCTGATTCACTGTGACACTGTCTGACTGTGGGACACACTTTCCATTCTGATTAACTGTGAGACAGACTGTTTGCAGGATGTCCTTCCCAGTCTGATTCACAGTGACACTGACTGACTGTGGGACACTCTTCCCAGTCTGATTCACTGTGACACTGACTGACTGTCGGACACTCTTCCCAGTCTGATTCACTGTGACACTGACTGACTGTGGGACACTCTTCCCAGTCTGATTCACTGTGACACTGACTGACTGTGGGACACTCTTCCCAGTCAGATTCACTGTGACACTGACTGACTGTGGGACACTCTTCCCAGTCTGATTCACTGTGACACTGACTGACTGTGGGACACTCTTCCCAGTCTGCTTCACTGTGACACTGACGGACTGTGGTACACTCTTCCCAGTCTGAATGTCTGTGACACTGACTGACTGTCGGACACTCTTCCCAGTCTGATTCACTGTGACTCTGACTGACTGTCGGACACTCTTCCCAGTCTGATTCACTGTAACACTGACTGACTGTGGGACACTCTTCCCAGTCTGATTCACTGTGACTCTGACTGACTGTCGGACACTCTTCCCAGTCTGATTCACTGTGACACTGACAGTGGGACACTCTTCCCAGTCTGATTCACTGTGACACTGACTGACTGTCGGACACTCTTCCCAGTCTGATTCACTGTGACACTGACAGTGGGACACTCTTCCCAGTCTGATTCACTGTGACACTGACTGACTGTGGGACACTCTTCCCGGTCTGATTCACTGTGATACTGACTGACTGTGGGACACTCTTCCCGGTCTAATTCACTGTGATACTGACTGACTGTGGGACACTCTTCCCAGTCTGATTCACTGTGATACTGACTGACTGTTGGACACATTTCCCAGTCTGATTCACTGTGACACTGACTGACTGTCCGACACTCTTCCCAGTCTGATTCACTGTGATTCTGACTGACTGTCGGACACATTTCCCAGTCTGATTCACTGTGACACTGTCTGACTGTGGGACACACTTTACATTCTGATTAATTGTGAGAAGACTGGTTGCAGGATGTCCTTCCCAGTCTGATTCACAGTGACACTGACTGACTGTCGGACACTCTTCCCAGTCTGATTCACTGTGACACTGACTGACTGTGGGACACTCTTCCCAGTCAGATTCACTGTGACACTGACTGACTGTGGGACACTCTTCCCAGTCTGATTCACTGTGACACTGACTGACTGTCGTACAGTCTTCCCAGTCTGATTCACTGTGACACTGACTGACTGTGGGACACTCTTCCCAGTCTGATTCACTGTGACACTGACTGACTGTCGGACACTCTTCCCAGTCTGATTCACTGTGACACTGACTGACTGTCGGACACTCTTCCCAGTCTGATTCACTGTGACTCTGACTAACTGTGGGACACTCTTCCCAGTCTGATTCACTGCGACACTGACTGACTGACTGTCGGACACTCTTCCCAGTCTGATTCACTGTGACCCTGACTGACTGTCGGACACTCTTCCCAGTCTGATTCACTGTGACTCTGACTGACTGTCGGACACTCTTCCCAGTCTGATTCACTGTGACACTGACAGTGGGACACTCTTCCCAGTCTGATTCACTGTGACACTGACTGACTGTGGGACACTCTTCCCAGTCTGATTCACTGTGACACTGACTGACTGTCGGACACTCTTCCCAGTCTGATTCACTGTGACACTGACTGACTGTGGGACACACTTCCCAGTCTGATTCACTGTGACACTGATTGACTGTGGGACACTCTTCCCAGTCTGATTCACTGTGACTCTGATTGACTGTGGGACACTCTTCCCAGTCTGATTCACTGTGATACTGACTGACTGTTGGACACATTTCCCAGTCTGATTCACTGTGACACTGACTGACTGTCCGACACTCTTCCCAGTCTGATTCACTGTGATTCTGACTGACTGTCGGACACATTTCCCAGTCTGATTCACTGTGACACTGACTGACTGTGGGACACTCTTCCCAGTTTGATTGTCTGTGACACTGACTGACTGTGGGACACTCTTCCCAGTCTGATTCTCGGTGACACTGACTGGCTGTGGGACACTCTTCCCCGACAGATTCTCTGTGACACTGACTGACTGTGGGACACTCTTCCCAGTCTGATACACTATGTCTCTGACTGAGTGTGGGACACTCTTCCCAGTCTGATTCACTGTGACACTGACTGACTGTGGTACACTCTTCCCAGTCTGATTCACTGTGACACTGACTGACTGTGGGACACACTTTCCATTCTGATTAACTGTGAGACAGACTGGTTGCAGGATGTCCTTCCCAGTCTGATTCACAGTGACACTGACTGGTTGTGGGACATTCTTCCCAGTCTGATTCACTGTGACCGTGACTGGCTGTGGGACACACTTCCCAGTCTGATTCACTGTGACACTGACTGACTGTGGTACACTCTTCCCAGTCTGATTCACTGTGACACTGACTGGCTGTGGGACACTCTTCCCAGTCTGGGACACTCTTCCCGGTCTGATTCACTGTGACACTGACTGACTGTGTTGCACTCTTCCCAGTCTGGGACACTCTTCCTGGTCTGATTCACTGTGACACTGACTGGCGGTGGGCACTCTCCCCAGTCTGATTCACTGTGAAACTGACTGGCTGTGGGACACCCTTCCCAGTCTGATTCACTGTGACTCTGACTGACTGTGGGACACTCTTCCCAGTCTGATTCACTGTGACACTGACTGACTGTGGGACTCGCTTCCAAGTCTGATTCACTGTGACACTGACTGACTGTGGTACACTCTTCCCGGTCTGATTCACTGTGACACTGACTGACTGTCGGACACTCTTCCCCGACAGATTCACTGTAACACTGACTGACTGTGGGACACTCTTCCCAGTCTGATTCACTGTGACTCTGACTGACTGTCGGACACTCTTCCCAGTCTGATTCACTGTGACACTGACAGTGGGACACTCTTCCCAGTCTGATTCACTGTGACACTGACTGACTGTCGGACACTCTTCCCAGTCTGATTCACAGTGACACTGACTGACTGTGGGACACTCTTCCCGGTCTGATTCACTGTGATACTGACTGACTGTGGGACACTCTTCCCGGTCTAATTCACTGTGATACTGACTGACTGTGGGACACTCTTCCCAGTCTGATTCACTGTGATACTGACTGACTGTTGGACACTCTTCCCAGTCTGATTCACAGTGACACTGTCTGACTGTGGGTCACACTTTCCATTCTGATTAACTGTGAGACAGACTGTTTGCAGGATGTCCTTCCCAGTCTGATTCACAGTGACACTGACTGACTGTGGGACACTCTTCCCAGTCTGATTCACTGTGACACTGACTGACTGTCGGACACTCTTCCCAGTCTGATTCACTGTGACACTGACTGACTGTGGGACACTCTTCCCAGTCTGATTCACTGTGACACTGACTGACTGTGGGACACTCTTCCCAGTCAGATTCACTGTGACACTGACTGACTGTGGGACACTCTTCCCAGTCTGATTCACTGTGACACTGACTGACTGTGGGACACTCTTCCCAGTCTGCTTCACTGTGACACTGACGGACTGTGGTACACTCTTCCCAGTCTGAATGTCTGTGACACTGACTGACTGTCGGACACTCTTCCCAGTCTGATTCACTGTGACTCTGACTGAGTGTGGTACACTCTTCCCAGTCTGATTCACTGTGACACTGACTGACTGTGGGACACACTTTCCATTCTGATTAACTGTGAGACAGACTGGTTGCAGGGATGTCCTTCCCAGTCTGATTCACAGTGACACTGACTGGTTGTGGGACATTCTTCCCAGTCTGATTCACTGTGACCGTGACTGGCTGTGGGACACACTTCCCAGTCTGATTCACTGTGACACTGACTGACTGTGGTACACTCTTCCCAGTCTGATTCACTGTGACACTGACTGGCTGTGGGACACTCTTCCCAGTCTGGGACACTCTTCCCGGTCTGATTCACTGTGACACTGACTGACTGTGTTGCACTCTTCCCAGTCTGGGACACTCTTCCTGGTCTGATTCACTGTGACACTGACTGGCGGTGGGCACTCTCCCCAGTCTGATTCACTGTGAAACTGACTGGCTGTGGGACACCCTTCCCAGTCTGATTCACTGTGACTCTGACTGACTGTGGGACACTCTTCCCAGTCTGATTCACTGTGACACTGACTGACTGTGGGACTCGCTTCCAAGTCTGATTCACTGTGACACTGACTGACTGTGGTACACTCTTCCCGGTCTGATTCACTGTGACACTGACTGACTGTCGGACACTCTTCCCCGACAGATTCACTGTAACACTGACTGACTGTGGGACACTCTTCCCAGTCTGATTCACTGTGACTCTGACTGACTGTCGGACACTCTTCCCAGTCTGATTCACTGTGACACTGACAGTGGGACACTCTTCCCAGTCTGATTCACTGTGACACTGACTGACTGTCGGACACTCTTCCCAGTCTGATTCACAGTGACACTGACTGACTGTGGGACACTCTTCCCGGTCTGATTCACTGTGATACTGACTGACTGTGGGACACTCTTCCCGGTCTAATTCACTGTGATACTGACTGACTGTGGGACACTCTTCCCAGTCTGATTCACTGTGATACTGACTGACTGTTGGACACTCTTCCCAGTCTGATTCACTGTGACACTGACTGACTGTCGGACACACTTCCCAGTCTGATTCACTGTGACACTGTCTGACTGTGGGACACACTTTCCATTCTGATTAACTGTGAGACAGACTGTTTGCAGGATGTCCTTCCCAGTCTGATTCACAGTGACACTGACTGACTGTGGGACACTCTTCCCAGTCTGATTCACTGTGACACTGACTGACTGTGGGACACTCTTCCCAGTCAGATTCACTGTGACACTGACTGACTGTGGGACACTCTTCCCAGTCTGATTCACTGTGACACTGACTGACTGTGGGACACTCTTCCCAGTCTGCTTCACTGTGACACTGACGGACTGTGGTACACTCTTCCCAGTCTGAATGTCTGTGACACTGACTGACTGTCGGACACTCTTCCCAGTCTGATTCACTGTGACTCTGACTGAGTGTGGGACACTCTTCCCAGTCTGATTCACTGTGACACTGACTGACTGTGGTACACTCTTCCCAGTCTGATTCACTGTGACACTGACTGACTGTGGGACACACTTTCCATTCTGATTAACTGTGAGACAGACTGGTTGCAGGATGTCCTTCCCAGTCTGATTCACAGTGACACTGACTGGTTGTGGGACATTCTTCCCAGTCTGATTCACTGTGACCGTGACTGGCTGTGGGACACACTTCCCAGTCTGATTCACTGTGACACTGACTGACTGTGGTACACTCTTCCCAGTCTGATTCACTGTGACACTGACTGGCTGTGGGACACTCTTCCCAGTCTGGGACACTCTTCCCGGTCTGATTCACTGTGACACTGACTGACTGTGTTGCACTCTTCCCAGTCTGGGACACTCTTCCTGGTCTGATTCACTGTGACACTGACTGGCGGTGGGCACTCTCCCCAGTCTGATTCACTGTGAAACTGACTGGCTGTGGGACACCCTTCCCAGTCTGATTCACTGTGACTCTGACTGACTGTGGGACACTCTTCCCAGTCTGATTCACTGTGACACTGACTGACTGTGGGACTCGCTTCCAAGTCTGATTCACTGTGACACTGACTGACTGTGGTACACTCTTCCCGGTCTGATTCACTGTGACACTGACTGACTGTCGGACACTCTTCCCCGACAGATTCACTGTGACACTGACTGACTGTGGGACACTCTTCCCAGTCTGATTCACTGTGACTCTGACTGACTGTCGGACACTCTTCCCAGTCTGATTCACTGTGACGCTGACAGTGGGACACTCTTCCCAGTCTGATTCACTGTGACACTGACTGACTGTCGGACACTCTTCCCAGTCTGATTCACAGTGACACTGACTGACTGTGGGACACTCTTCCCGGTCTGATTCACTGTGATACTGACTGACTGTGGGACACTCTTCCCGGTCTAATTCACTGTGATACTGACTGACTGTGGGACACTCTTCACAGTCTGATTCACTGTGATACTGACTGACTGTTGGACACTCTTCCCAGTCTGATTCACTGTGACACTGACTGACTGTCGGACACACTTCCCAGTCTGATTCACTGTGACACTGTCTGACTGTGGGACACACTTTCCATTCTGATTAACTGTGAGACAGACTGTTTGCAGGATGTCCTTCCCAGTCTGATTCACAGTGACACTGACTGACTGTGGGACACTCTTCCCAGTCTGATTCACTGTGACACTGACTGACTGTGGGACACTCTTCCCAGTCTGATTCACTGTGACACTGACTGACTGTGGGACACTCTTCCCAGTCAGATTCACTGTGACACTGACTGACTGTGGGACACTCTTCCCAGTCTGATTCACTGTGACACTGACTGACTGTGGGACACTCTTCCCAGTCTGCTTCACTGTGACACTGACGGACTGTGGTACACTCTTCCCAGTCTGAATGTCTGTGACACTGACTGACTGTCGGACACTCTTCCCAGTCTGATTCACTGTGACTCTGACTGACTGTCGGACACTCTTCCCAGTCTGATTCACTGTAACACTGACTGACTGTGGGACACTCTTCCCAGTCTGATTCACTGTGACTCTGACTGACTGTCGGACACTCTTCCCAGTCTGATTCACTGTGACACTGACAGTGGGACACTCTTCCCAGTCTGATTCACTGTGACACTGACTGACTGTCGGACACTCTTCCCAGTCTGATTCACAGTGACACTGACTGACTGTGGGACACTCTTCCCGGTCTGATTCACTGTGATACTGACTGACGGTGGGACACTCTTCCCGGTCTAATTCACTGTGATACTGACTGACTGTGGGACACTCTTCCCAGTCTGATTCACTGTGATACTGACTGACTGTTGGACACATTTCCCAGTCTGATTCACTGTGACACTGACTGACTGTCCGACACTCTTCCCAGTCTGATTCACTGTGATTCTGACTGACTGTCGGACACATTTCCCAGTCTGATTCACTGTGACACTGACTGACTGTGGGACACTCTTCCCAGTTTGATTCTCTGTGACACTGACTGACTGTGGGACACTCTTCCCAGTCTGATTCACTGTGATACTGACTGACTGTGGGACACTCTTCCCAGTCTGATTCACTGTGATTCTGACAAACTGTGGGACACTCTTCCCAGTCTGATTTTCGGTGACACTGACTGGCTGTGAGACACTCTTCCCCGACAGATTCTCTGTGACACTGACTGACTGTCGGACACTCTTCCCAGTCTGATTCACTGTGACTCTGACTGACTGTCGGACACTCTTCCCAGTCTGATTCACTGTGACACTGACAGTGGGACACTCTTCCCAGTCTGATTCACTGTGACACTGACTGACTGTCGGACACTCTTCCCAGTCTGATTCACAGTGACACTGACTGACTGTGGGACACTCTTCCCAGTCTGATTCACTGTGATACTGACTGACTGTGGGACACTCTTCCCGGTCTAATTCACTGTGATACTGACTGACTGTGGGACACACTTTCCATTCTGATTAACTGTGAGAAGACTGGTTGCAGGAAGTCCTTCCCAGTCTGATTCACAGTGACACTGACTGACAGTGGGACACACTTCCCAGTCTGATTCACTGTGACACTGTCTGACTGTGGGACACACTTTACATTCTGATTAATTGTGAGAAGACTGGTTGCAGGATGTCCTTCCCAGTCTGATTCACAGTGACACTGACTGACTGTCGGACACTCTTCCCAGTCTGATTCACTGTGACACTGACTGACTGTGGGACACTCTTCCCAGTCAGATTCACTGTGACACTGACTGACTGTGGGACACTCTTCCCAGTCTGATTCACTGTGACACTGACTGACTGTCGTACAGTCTTCCCAGTCTGATTCACTGTGACACTGACTGGCTGTGGGACACTCTTCCCAGTCAGATTCACTGTGACACTGACTGACTGTGGGACACTCTTCCCAGTCTGATTCACTGTGACACTGACTGACTGTCGGACACTCTTCCCAGTCTGATTCACTGTGACACTGACTGACTGTGGGACACTCTTCCCAGTCTGATTCACTGTGACACTGACTGACTGTCGGACACTCTTCCCAGTCTGATTCACTGCGACACTGACTGACTGTCGGACACTCTTCCCAGTCTGATTCACTGTGACTCTGACTGACTGTGGGACACTCTTCCCAGTCTGATTCACTGCGACACTGACTGACTGTCGGACACTCTTCCCAGTCTGATTCACTGTGACTCTGACTGACTGTCGGACACTCTTCCCAGTCTGATTCACTGTGACACTGACAGTGGGACACTCTTCCCAGTCTGATTCACTGTGACACTGACTGACTGTGGGACACTCTTCCCAGTCTGATTCACTGTGACACTGACTGACTGTCGGACACTCTTCCCAGTCTGATTCACTGTGACACTGACTGACTGTGGGACACACTTCCCAGTCTGATTCACTGTGACACTGATTGACTGTGGGACACTCTTCCCAGTCTGATTCACTGTGACTCTGATTGACTGTGGGACACTCTTCCCAGTCTGATTCACTGTGATACTGACTGACTGTTGGACACATTTCCCAGTCTGATTCACTGTGACACTGACTGACTGTCCGACACTCTTCCCAGTCTGATTCACTGTGATTCTGACTGACTGTCGGACACATTTCCCAGTCTGATTCACTGTGACACTGACTGACTGTGGGACACTCTTCCCAGTTTGATTGGCTGTGACACTGACTGACTGTGGGACACTCTTCCCAGTCTGATTCACTGTGATACTGACTGACTGTGGGACACTCTTCCCAGTCTGATTCACTGTGATTCTGACAAAATGTGGGACACTCTTCCCAGTCTGATTCTCGGTGACACTGACTGGCTGTGGGACACTCTTCCCCGACAGATTCTCTGTGACACTGACTGACTGTGGGACACTCTTCCCAGTCTGATACACTATGTCTCTGACTGAGTGTGGGACACTCTTCCCAGTCTGATTCACTGTGACACTGACTGACTGTGGTACACTCTTCCCAGTCTGATTCACTGTGACACTGACTGACTGTGGGACACACTTTCCATTCTGATTAACTGTGAGACAGACTGGTTGCAGGATGTCCTTCCCAGTCTGATTCACAGTGACACTGACTGGTTGTGGGACATTCTTCCCAGTCTGATTCACTGTGACCGTGACTGGCTGTGGGACACACTTCCCAGTCTGATTCACTGTGACACTGACTGACTGTGGTACACTCTTCCCAGTCTGATTCACTGTGACACTGACTGGCTGTGGGACACTCTTCCCCGACAGATTCTCTGTGACACTGACTGACTGTCGGACACTCTTCCCAGTCTGATTCACTGTGACTCTGACTGACTGTCGGACACTCTTCCCAGTCTGATTCACTGTGACACTGACAGTGGGACACTCTTCCCAGTCTGATTCACTGTGACACTGACTGACTGTCGGACACTCTTCCCAGTCTGATTCACAGTGACACTGACTGACTGTGGGACACTCTTCCCAGTCTGATTCACTGTGATACTGACTGACTGTGGGACACTCTTCCCGGTCTAATTCACTGTGATACTGACTGACTGTGGGACACACTTTCCATTCTGATTAACTGTGAGAAGACTGGTTGCAGGAAGTCCTTCCCAGTCTGTTTCACAGTGACACTGACTGACAGTGGGACACACTTCCCAGTCTGATTCACTGTGACACTGTCTGACTGTGGGACACACTTTACATTCTGATTAATTGTGAGAAGACTGGTTGCAGGATGTCCTTCCCAGTCTGATTCACAGTGACACTGACTGACTGTCGGACACTCTTCCCAGTCTGATTCACTGTGACACTGACTGACTGTGGGACACTCTTCCCAGTCTGATTCACTGTGACACTGACTGACTGTCGTACAGTCTTCCCAGTCTGATTCACTGTGACACTGTCTGGCTGTGGGACACTCTTCCCAGTCAGATTCACTGTGACACTGACTGACTGTGGGACACTCTTCCCAGTCTGATTCACTGTGACACTGACTGACTGTCGGACACTCTTCCCAGTCTGATTCACTGTGACACTGACTGACTGTGGGACACTCTTCCCAGTCTGATTCACTGTGACACTGACTGACTGTCGGACACTCTTCCCAGTCTGATTCACTGCGACACTGACTGACTGTCGGACACTCTTCCCAGTCTGATTCACTGTGACTCTGACTGACTGTGGGACACTCTTCCCAGTCTGATTCACTGTGACTCTGACTGACAGTGGGACACTCTTCCCAGTCTGATTCACTGCGACACTGACTGACTGTCGGACACTCTTCCCAGTCTGATTCACTGTGACTCTGACTGACTGTCGGACACTCTTCCCAGTCTGATTCACTGTGACACTGACAGTGGGACACTCTTCCCAGTCTGATTCACTGTGACACTGACTGACTGTGGGACACTCTTCCCAGTCTGATTCACTGTGACACTGACTGACTGTCGGACACTCTTCCCAGTCTGATTCACTGTGACACTGACTGACTGTGGGACACACTTCCCAGTCTGATTCACTGTGACACTGATTGACTGTGGGACACTCTTCCCAGTCTGATTCACTGTGACTCTGATTGACTGTGGGACACTCTTCCCAGTCTGATTCACTGTGATACTGACTGACTGTTGGACACATTTCCCAGTCTGATTCACTGTGACACTGACTGACTGTCCGACACTCTTCCCAGTCTGATTCACTGTGATTCTGACTGACTGTCGGACACATTTCCCAGTCTGATTCACTGTGACACTGACTGACTGTGGGACACTCTTCCCAGTTTGATTGTCTGTGACACTGACTGACTGTGGGACACTCTTCCCAGTCTGATTCACTGTGATACTGACTGACTGTGGGACACTCTTCCCAGTCTGATTCACTGTGATTCTGACAAACTGTGGGACACTCTTCCCAGTCTGATTCTCGGTGACACTGACTGGCTGTGGGACACTCTTCCCCGACAGATTCTCTGTGACACTGACTGACTGTGGGACACTCTTCCCAGTCTGATACACTATGTCTCTGACTGAGTGTGGGACACTCTTCCCAGTCTGATTCACTGTGACACTGACTGACTGTGGTACACTCTTCCCAGTCTGATTCACTGTGACACTGACTGACTGTGGGACACACTTTCCATTCTGATTAACTGTGAGACAGACTGGTTGCAGGATGTCCTTCCCAGTCTGATTCACAGTGACACTGACTGGTTGTGGGACATTCTTCCCAGTCTGATTCACTGTGACCGTGACTGGCTGTGGGACACACTTCCCAGTCTGATTCACTGTGACACTGACTGACTGTGGTACACTCTTCCCAGTCTGATTCACTGTGACACTGACTGGCTGTGGGACACTCTTCCCAGTCTGGGACACTCTTCCCGGTCTGATTCACTGTGACACTGACTGACTGTGTTGCACTCTTCCCAGTCTGGGACACTCTTCCTGGTCTGATTCACTGTGACACTGACTGGCGGTGGGCACTCTCCCCAGTCTGATTCACTGTGAAACTGACTGGCTGTGGGACACCCTTCCCAGTCTGATTCACTGTGACTCTGACTGACTGTGGGACACTCTTCCCAGTCTGATTCACTGTGACACTGACTGACTGTGGGACTCGCTTCCAAGTCTGATTCACTGTGACACTGACTGACTGTGGTACACTCTTCCCGGTCTGATTCACTGTGACACTGACTGACTGTCGGACACTCTTCCCAGTCTGATTCTCTGTGACACTGACTGACTGTGGGACACTCTTCCCAGTCTGATACACTGTGACACTGACTGGCTGTGGGACACTCTTCCCAGTCTGGGACACTCTTCCCGGTCTGATTCACTGTGACACTGACTGAGTTACACTCTTCCCAGTCTGGGACACTCTTCCCGGTCTGATTCACTGTGACACTGACTGACTGTGGCACACTCTTCCCGGTCTGATTCACTGTGACACTGACTGACTGTGGTTTCTCTTCCCAGTCTGATTCACTGTGACAGTGACTGACTGTGGGACACCCTTCCCAGTCTGATACACTGTGACAATGACTTTTTCTCTTCTATTGGGATTTGGACACTCAAAATCCGTCAGTCACACCCTCTCCACAGAGCATACTGGGCATGATTCTGGGTGTCAGCAAGATACAGCGCATGCGCCTGGCGGAAATGGCCGACGACTTTCTTATCATGGACCAATATAATCATGTCTGATCAGCCATGATTAAATTGAATAGCGGTGCAGGCTCGAAGGGTGGAATGGCCTACTCCTGCACCTGTTGTCTATTGTCTATTGTCTACTGTGACACAGGCTGTGGGACACTCTTCCCAGTTTGATTCACTGTGACAGTGACTAACTGTGGGACACTCTTCCCAGTCTGATTCACTGTGACACCAACTGATTGTGGGAGACTCTTCCCCGACAGATTTACTGTGACACTGACTAACTGTGGGAGACTCTTCCCAGTCTGATTCTCTGTGACACTGACTGACTGTGGTACACTCTTCCCAGTCTGATTCACAGTGACACTGACTGACTGTGGGACACTCTTCCCAGTCTGATTCACTGTGACACTGACTGACTGTGGGACACTCTTCCCAGTCTGATTCACTGTGACACTGACTGACTGTCGGACACTCTTCCCAGTCTGATTCACGGTGACACTGACTGACTGTCGGACACTCTTCCCAGTCTGATTCACAGTGACACTGACTGACTGTGGGACACACTTTCCATTCTGATTAACTGTGAGACAGACTGTTTGCAGGATGTCCTTCCCAGTCTGATTCACAGTGACACTGACTGACTGTGGGACACTCTTCCCAGTCTGCTTCACTGTGACACTGACTGACTGTCGGACACTCTTCCCAGTCTGATTCACTGTGACACTGACTGACTGTTGGACACTCTTCCCAGTCTGATTCACTGTGACACTGACTGACTGTCGGACACTCTTCCCAGTCTGATTCACTGTGACACTGACTGACTGTCGGACACTCTTCCCAGTTTGATTCACTGCGATACTGACTGACTGTCGGACACTCTTCCCAGTCTGATTCACTGTGACACTGACTGACTGTGGGATACTCTTCCCAGTTTGATTCACTGTGACACTGACTGGCTGTGGGACAGTATTCCCAGCCTGATTCACTGTGACACTGACTGACTGTCGGACACTCTTCCCAGTCTGATTCACTGTGACACTGACTGACTGTCGGACACTCTTCCCAGTCTGATTCACTGTGACACTGACTGACTGTCGGACACTCTTCCCAGTCTGATTCACAGTGACACTGACTGATTGTCGGACACTCTTCCCAGTCTGATTCACTGTGACACTGACTGGCTGTGGGACAGTATTCCCAGCCTGATTCACTGTGACACTGACTGTGGGACAATCTTCCCAGTCTAAATCACTGTGACACTGACTGGCTGTGGGACAGTATTCCCAGCCTGATACACTGTGACACTGACTGGCTGTGGGGCACTCTTCCCAGTCTGATTCAATGTGACACTGACTGACTGTGGGATACTCTTCCCAGTCTGATTCACTGTGACACTGACTGACTGTGGGATACTCTTCCCAGTCTGATTCACTGTGACACTGACTGACTGTGGGACATTCTTCCCAGTTTGATTCACTGTGACACTGACTGGCTGTGGGACAGTATTCCCAGCCTGATTCACTGTGACACTGACTGACTGTGGGATACCCTTCCCAGTGTGATTCACTGTGACGTTGACTAACTGTGGGACACTCTTCCCAGTCTGATTCACTGTGACACTGACTGGCTGTGGGACAGTATTCCCAGCCTGATTCACTGTGACACTGACTGTGTGACAATCTTCCCAGTCTAAATCACTGTGACACTGACATGGCTGTGGGACAGTATTCCCAGCCTTATTCATTGTGACACTGACTGTAGGACAATCTTCCCAGTCTCATTCACTGTGACACTGACTAACTGCAGGACACTCTTCCCAGTCTGATTCACTGTGACACTGACTGACTGTGGAACAGTATTCCCAGCCTGATTCACTGTGACACTGACTGACTGTGGGTTCTCTTCCCAGTCTGATTCTCTGTGACACTGACTGGCTGTGGGACACTCTTGGAACAATGGTGTTGGAAGAGCACAGCAGTTCAGGCAGCATCCGAGGAGCTTCAGCAAAATCGACGTTTCGTGCAAAAGCCCTTTATGAGGAATAAAGGCAGAGAGCCTGAAGCATGGAGAGATAAGCTAGGGGAGGGTGGGGGTGGGGAGTCCAGCACCATTGATCCAGAATCTAGTTTCCATCATCTGCAGTCATTGTTTTTACCTTGTGGGACACTCTTCCCAGTCTGATTCACTGTGACACTGACTGTGGGACACTCTTCCCTGTCTGATTCACTGTGACACTGAGTGACTGCGGGACACGCTTCCCAGTCTGATTCACTGTGACACTGATGTCGGGACACTCTTCCCAGTCTGATTCACTGTAACACCGGCTGTTGGACATTCTTCCCAGTCTGATTCACTGTGACACTGAGTGACTGCGGGACACCACGCTTCCCAGTCTGATTCACTGTGACACTGATGTCGGGACACTCTTCCCAGTCTGATTCACTGTAACACCGGCTGTTGGACATTCTTCCCTGTCTGATTCATTGCCAGGGTGACTGATATAGTCTCTTACCTCTATGTGAGAGAACAGTTGTTTGCACGTTTCCTGCTATACATGTCTGTATTTTGTACTGAGAGTCTGATGAGCTCCAGTAAGAAACGCAGTGGGCCATGTACCTTGTGGTCTGTCGGACATTTATTGAATAAACATCAGCTGCAGATTCCACATTAATTTTCAACCCATTCATTTCCTTTGGGGTTTCAAGCTTTCCTATCCCTCAGGTAGCTGTGTGTTCCATTATTGACAGATTTAAAATGTTCATTCAGTGTCTATCTTTTGCAGCAGCCTTTCCCCCAAACTGCCATCCCTGCCATCCTCCAATTTCCTTCTTTGCTCGTGTAGTCAATGGACTCCAGAACCAGGTTGATGACAATCTCCAAGCTGCAGAGACATGCTCAGAGAACGCTGTGGCCCACAACCACAATCAACAACCCCCCAGGGCCCAGAAATGCAGTGACAGCAACCCAGGCTCTCACTCACCAAAGCCACTGATCTTCTGAGTTGTGCTTGCAATTGTCAACCTGTTCACTCCCACATTTGATGCTGAAAAGTTCACTCATGAGCTGATTGTCTGCAAATATTGCAGTGAAATAGTCTGTGATTGCTGCAACAGCTCCTTACACATTCTGTCTCTCTTGTACACAGACCTTACTCTCATTGGTCACTGATGAAGGCGGTGTGGAAAGTATGGACCCCAGTGATTACTGCCATATGCAGTGCCCTCTCCTCGATCATGGTCTCTGCAGGCTGTTTGCTACATCTATCCAGTTAAGCCCATCCCTGGGTTCTTGTAATATTGTGTTTGGTTGAAGCACTGCAAGACAAATGAATGTCATCCAGGTGTTACACTCTCACCATTTTTAGCACCATTCTTCCTTATCTAGGCAGGTGGTGTTCATGTTTCAGCCAATCTGAATAAGAGACAAAGACATTGATTGAGTTTGGTGTCATTATGAGCAGAAAATAATGAGAAGGGTCTCAATAAGTT
This sequence comes from Chiloscyllium plagiosum, assembly GCF_037043375.1. Lineage (NCBI taxonomy): Eukaryota > Metazoa > Chordata > Chondrichthyes > Orectolobiformes > Hemiscylliidae > Chiloscyllium > Chiloscyllium plagiosum. Next base: position 37,147,114 of record NW_028270174.1, on the reverse strand, counting down.
TGTTCAGATGAACTCCATATGATCAGAAACCTCTGGAATTAAAGAAACATGCTCCATGTGATTTGCATACAGTAGAGCACAAATTTAATAGCTAGTTTGCTGAATTATTCAATTCATAAGAATTGTGAATGCCCATTGTGATTATAATTGCCTGAGTGTTAGTCTGTTCTCCAGCAGCATTATCTAGACTGCACCTCCATCATTATCCTCCTGTTGTGTTCGTACATAGCATGATTATTTATATTCTATGACCTAATTTCAACCCCTCTGAAAGTCATTCAGACTCTCTATTTGATTACACCCTTATGTTCCAGCTTTAGTGCTGTTACAGTGCACTTAAACATGATTATTTTCCATTTTTGACAAGACAAAAACATACAAAGCAGCATGCCCACATTTTGGTCGAATAAGGCAGCTGGCATTACCCTCATACTGTCTAAAAGACTCATAATCTCTCATTTTTGCACACTTAAATCAGCACGTGTTTATCATTCTAAATTTCTGGAACCTTATCCGTTCAACAATTTTCTCTCCACCCTCGGCATAAGCATCTGCTTTGATTAAGTCTGTTTCCAAATTCCTGGCTCTTTGAGTGGTTACTGTTCATTGATGAGCTCTTTCAAAGAGGGTTTGGACTTTATTTGGATAAATGTGATTTGCATTTATTTCCCATTTTCCAGATACTTCTCCTTTAGCACAGACAGTAAGCACTTTTACAGGAAGCAGTGTTGTTTGAAAAGATATGTATATTGCAACGATCATATTAAGTTGCTCCATTCCAATCTGCATTACTTCGACAAAGCATTGTTAAATGAACGAATGATGCTGTAGCATTTTTTGCTGCATTCACACAGAATTAGTTTTTTTAAAAGCCAAGGTCCAACTCGATTAAAATAATGTTCCAAAACATTAGAAACAAACGAAACAAAAGCTCTACCAATAGGAGATCATAAATGGGCAGTAGTGTTTTATTGCTATAAACAGAGCTGGAGAAACTCAACAGCATTTGAGGAGAAATAAACAGGGTTAGCGTTTCGGGTTTGAAAAGATCCTTGTTCAGAACTTGAAAAAATTGGAAAATTGTGTTTTTTTATGCTGATGATAGAAGTTGGGGGATGAATAAGTGAAACAGCAAGGCTGCTCACACCAATTGACTAAGGGGAGAAGGGTCTGCAGTACCTGAAGAAACATCACTGCGCTCAAGATATTTACTCAAGTTTTCTCTCCATGCCATTGGACCTGCTGAGTTTTTCCAGCAATTTCTGTTTTTCTTTGTCATGAAACAAAGGGAGTGCTACATGTTGTAAAGGAGACATAGAAATGTAAGCTCGGTATAAATGACAGGCATGGAAAGGAGAAACGTTTGCCGAGACCATAGCCAACAAAACAAAAACAAGACTTGGCTGGTGGGGGTTATAATCGAAATGGAGGGCAGAGACCATGACCTGAAGTTGTTGAACCTATTATTCAATCTGAGAGGCTGTCAAGTGTCAATGTGGATGAGATGTCCCATCATGCTTTGAGTTCTGTTGGAACACTTTAAAAGGCCCAGGATTGAAATGTTAGCATGGGAGCAAAATAGTGTATTGTAGTGGCAAACAACTGGCAGTTCAGGGCCATTCCTACAGACAGAGTGGAAGTGCTCCTCAAAACAGTCGCCCAGCCTGCATTTAGTCTTGTCTACATAAAGCAGATTGAATTGTGAGCAGCGCAGAGAGTAGACTAAATTGCAAGAAACGCAAGAAATTTCACCTGAAAATTGTGTTTGGAACCTTGGACAGTGAGGAACCAGGAGGAAAAAAGATGTGTTACTCCTTCCACAATTGCATGGGAAGATGCCATGGGGTTGGGGGTGATGAGAAAGTATTGGGAATGATGGAGGAGTGGACCAGGAATAGTTCCTGCAGGAGGCTGACAATGGAGGGGAGTGGATGACGTGTTTGGTGGTGGCACCCTGCTGGATTTGGCAGAAATGGTAGAGGATGATTTTTTTTAATGTAGTGACTCGTGGGGTTGGAAGTGATAACAAAGGCAACCTTATCACTGTTCAAAATTGTGTGTTACAAAATTTATGTCCAAGGCAAACAAGGAAAAATTCTCGCTTTTATCCCTTGCACTGAAGAGATGCTAAAAGGGACCTCAATTTTCCTGAGCCAGGATTAGCTCTAATTTACAGTTCTTATTATTTTCCAATAGCTCCTGTTGAACAGTTGTTGTGCTCGAGTATTGCATCAAGCCAAAATTGAATGTCCCCATTGTTTCTTAGCTCACTGATATTTACATTTCATCTATGCTTGTGAGCAATAGTATTCTAAACAAAATGCAAGGTGATAACAGATCTTATCAAATCGTGAGAAGAGGAGGCAGTGGCGTAGTGATAATGTTCCTTAACTAGTTATTCAGATGCCCAGTATAATGTTCTGGTGACATGGGTTCAGCCTTCGTCCTGTCAGTATGTGACAATGCCATCAATTGTTATAAAAATCCATCTGGCACAGTGTCCTTTCAGGAAGGAAATCTGCCATCTTGGTCCGGTTGACTTATGATTCTAGAGCCACAGTAATGTCCTTGACTCATTGACTCAAGGGCAACTAAATTGACCAACAAATTCTGGACTTGCCATTGAGCCCACACCCAGTTCCTGCTCTGTCAGCAGCACTTGGGTGCCACCAATTGGGTGCTGAGATCACCCCATCCCAATTTGGGGCCTTGTATTTAAAAAGCACTGCATCAGCAAGGCAGAGTTGGGATTCCCCAGAAAGGATTTGGGCATCAGTCTAAAGTTTCAGGAGAGACATGGGTCTGACCAATTCTGATGAAAGACCATTGTCAAAAACAGTGATCCAAAATTTCAATTACTGTCAAGATAGATTAATCTTTTACTAGAATTACCCACTTAGTTGCCAGCAATCTTACTGATCAAGTCTGACTGGTCCCAAGGGTTGAAACTCGGGAGAAAGCTACTCAATGCAGGAGTGGGTGGGGTTCTTGGGTGGAAGGGAGGTGGCTTGGGTGATGGCCTCTGGTCTGACACTACCAGGGTGTGGGAGTGGTGGGGTGGTCCCTGCAGACTCAGGTGGATCAGAAAGCTTAGTCAGTGAGTCGGACAGGCTTGGGTTAGGGCCAGGCAATATGGTTGGGTCTGGCAGAGTCTGGTTGTGAGGAAGAGTGGACATTGTGCATGTCAGGGTTAGCTCTGGGTATGGGTGTCAGATCTGATAAAATTATGTAGGTGTCAAGTTTGTTCAGTCATGGGGTATTGTTTGGGAGAACGGGTGAGTCTTAGTGGGAAGATTCGATTTAATAGTTACTCCATAGTAGGTTTCTAATCCTTTATATTTACCTGAGTAACTGATAAGAGCATCGTAACTATTCAATTTTTCTAAATTAGTGAGTCATTCTCAAAGAGTTTCCGACACAGGAATTGCCCTTTGGAACTTTGTTTTTCCCTGGGAATGTCCATGGAATAGGTGGTTCTGCCTGGTCTGGGTACAGAACCCCATTCTGTGATACCTATTGATCAGAACACCTGGACCTGCTAACTCACTTCACAAGCGCTACCTAAATTGCTGAATATTTCTAGTCTCTCTTTCTTTATTTCAGATTTCCTGTGTCCATAGAAATTTTGCTTTTATTTCCAGCAAACAACTGGAACCGATACTGTGTTAGAATATTAAATAAAACTCAAATGTTAAAATATAGGAAGACAAAGAAACCTTTTGTTTCAACTTCAGAACAGTCATTAATACTTTCCCACTTAGCACAAACTATTGATAGTCTACTGAGAATACTGAAGAGATAAAGTCACCGGATCAGATCTGTGCTAATATCAGACAGGATCAATACGTCACTCTGAACATAAACACACTTATTCATTGGTGACACGGTCACCAAGAATTGCTAGTGATGTCACTTTTATTAACAAAGGGAGTTATCCTCCAAGCTGCAAACAATCCTGACTTGGAACTGAATTGCTGTTCTTTCACTGTCACTGGATCAAAATCCTGTAGTTCCCTTCGGACCTAACAGCACAGTGTGTGTGTGCCTACACTCCAAAGACTGCTGCATTTCAATAAGACGGCTCCCTGGCACCTTCTCCAGTGCAATTAGGGATTGACAATAACTGCTGGTCAAGCCAGTGACACCCACATCTTATGAACCACTTTTTTAAAAAAGAAATCAAATATCAATTTTGTAGAATGTTAAGCCATAGTAGGCAAGAAGTATTGAATTATGGTACAAGATACACAACAAAGAAAAAATCAAGATACTGAAGCAACTTATTGCATCACAGCAGTATTAAAATACTGCTGGCAAAGGTATCCGATAGAGCTTTCAGAACTATCTATGTTTACCTGTAATTTGTGATGTCTGCAAACCCTTGCCCATTACATTGTGAACAATGTTATACAAGGTTATTATGGGATGGGGAGAGAAAACAATATTGCTATACCACTGCTATAACTTTACCTTAACTAAATGACAGTCTAACCCACTTCAACTCATTGTTACTCTCCTCTTTTAAAATTCCCTTTAAACTCTTTGACCAAGCTCTTGGTCATTTGTCCTAACAATACCTTCTGTACCATGTATCAATTTTTGTTTGTAACCCTCCACACCTTGGAACATTACATTCTCCAATATAAATGTGAACTATTGTTCCCTTGGCAGTAGAGGAGCCTCATTGTGGTAGAACTCAGATGGTAGTAGCATTAACTAATTCTGTATGATGTTGGATTACTGAAAAATGCCTACTTCCAGATACCAATGTGTTAAGTACATCTGTTCCAAAATCATAAATATTTGGAATTCAAAACTAGTGTTGCAGGCAGCAGACTTAGTCCAATTAAACAATTTATTTAAGCTGGTCTAAACATATTTAGGTTTATAGAGATCGAATCCTGTTTCTGAATATGCTAACTCATATCTAAACACAGAAATTGTTGATTTACTTTCACTTAATTTTGTTTTAAAGGTCATACGGTTACACAAAGAGAGGAAAGGTGATATTTATGGGATTGAAACACCTGCCGAAATTTTGATTTTTATTGAGTGGCTACTCATTCTTACAGATAGAACACGGAAACGATGGATGTTCCTCCACAACCAGTTAGGTAAGCAACTCCATCAGTGTACACTAATTTGTTGGATATATGTTCAAATGGTTCACCATGATTTTGTATTGAAAAGTAAAGAGGTTATTAATATCAATATGAATTCGATTTCATGCTTTAATGTTTAGTGAAACTACTTATTCCTGAAAGTAGCAAACATTTTGAAGGTTATGCTAGTTTTCAAACATTAACTCTGTTTCTTTCTCCACAAATGGTGCCAGAGTTTCTCCAGCAGTCTGCACTTTTGATAGTTATTCCTGAAACTAGGTGCAATGAGACTTAATGTTGGCAATCCTTGACTTGAAAACTATCTGAACTAAAATGGAGTTGAATCATTTGTGAGAGCAGACATGGGCCACTTTGTTATAAGCAGGTATAGGTCACCCCTAGAGTATTCCTTCCATGTTTTAGCCACCCTGTACCCAGTCCTGTTATGATGTACATTGCTTTCGGTGCAGCCAGCTTTAGGAGTTCATGACCATACCAGATGTGTCCTCAGAAAGGTCCATGCATTATGAATTTCAACAGGTTGATTTGTAACCCTTTAAGTTTTTGGGTGTTTCAGTTTTAAAATAACGAGCAGCATAGTTTTATGCTTTAACAGGAAAAGAAAGTTAATTATTGCAAAACTATTGTTACTCTAGTAAACATGATGAGGTTATGATCTAAAAGCACATGTACAAAGATTAAAACTAGATACGTATAAAAGATAAAAAGATGAAAGTAAGATCAGTTTGTTATCATTGCAGGTCTGGCTTGCTTAAAGATTTCTCTGAATCCTTGGTGCTTTTTGCTGTCTGGTTCAGTACAGCGACCCTGAGTCCCTTCTTCTTGCTTCCCTACTGAGACACAGTGAATGCTTGAGCTTGTCTCTCTCTTGTGGTCTCTGCACAAATAGTTGTTGTTCATAGCTAACGTTTATACAGATCAAAACGTAAAATGGCTGCTGTCCTAAATTTGTTTAACTAAGTTTCCATGTTGTGTTTTGGGTTGGCTCAGGTCTGAGTACTTGGTAGTCAGTCAGGAAGCTGGAAGAACACAGCAAGCCAGGCAACATCAGGAGGTGGAGAAGTCAATTGTTTCGGGTGTAACCCTTCTTCAGGACTGGGGGTGGGGGTAAGGGGAGCAGCAGATAAAGGGGGAGGCGGGGGCAGGGTGGTGAAGTGGGGATAGGTGAAGACAGGTAGAGGGTACGACCTGGTTGGTTAATGGGAGGAATGAATCTGATAGAAGTGGAAGGGAGGGGAAGGGGCTGGGGAGAGAACCGGGGATGGAAGGGGAGGTTATTTGAAATTGGAGAACTCAATGTTGAGTCCTCCAGGGTGTAGGCTGTCAAGACGGAAGATGAGGTGTTGTTCCTCCAAATTGCAGTTTGGTTTGTTGTGGCAATGGAGGAGGCCAAGGATGGTCATGTCGGAAAGGGAGTGGGAAGGGGAATTAAAATGGATGGTGACTGGGAGATCCGATCTTCACCTGCGGGGAAGAGACGTTCACGAACTGTTCCCGAAGTTTATGTTCCGTCTCCCCGATGTAGAGAAGACCACATTGGGAGCACCTGATACTATAAACTAGGTTGGAAGAGAGGCAGGTGAACCTCTGTCTCACTTGGAAGGACTGTTTGGGGCCCTGGATAGAGGTGAGTCTTTGGTCAAGACAATTAAACTTTTAACTGTTTAATCACTGTTTAGTCACACATCTTGTCAGATATGAAGAAGCTATTCACATCTCTGAAACCCTTATCAAGGGATCTCTGTTTGTCCTTGGAAATATTAATTGAATTTACAAAATCTGTGATTTCTTATTGAGATAATTACTATTTGACCTTAATCCCTATTGCAGTCACAAGGACAATCATGTGAATTCAGGGAGACATTTTGGAAGGTGCTTTTCACCCATTTTAAAGACAGATTAATTCACTTTACAAAATTGAAAGAAAATAATGATACACTCTTGACAAAATATACTGAACTGAAAACAGAGAGAAAATCTTAGCTTTATTTCATGGTGTCAGGCCTTTGAATAAAGAACTGTTTGTCAATCACATTCTTAATAAAATAATCCTTTTGTTAAACATTTAAACATTATGGTGGTTAGCACTGCTGCCTCAAAGCGCCAGAGACCTGGGTTCAATTCCCGACTCAGGTGACTGACTGTATGGAGTTTGCACATTCTCCCCGTGTCTGCGTGGGTTTCCTCTGGGTGCTCCGGTTTCCTCCCACAGTCCAAAGATGTACAAGTCAGATGAATTGGCCATGCTAAATTGCCCGTAGTGTTAGGTAAAGGGGTAAATGTAGGGGAATGGGTGGGTTACGCTTCGGCGGGTCGGTGTGGACTTGTTGGGCCGAAGGGCCTGTTTCCACACTGTAAGTAATCTAAAGTAATCTAATTAGACTCTTTCTTCCAGATTTTTTTTATTGAATTCAAATTCCACCATCCAAACCCAGGTCCACAGCACATTACTTGGGTCTCTGGATTAATAGTCCAGTGATAATACCACTAGGCCATTGCATGTTTGTGATGTTCCCCTACTGGACAATGACAAGCAGTGGGTGTCCAGTGATCACTGGGGACAGAGTAACACTGACTTAGATAGTGTTCAGATGGGATGGAGCTACAGACAAGTAAAGTGTGTGAAGTAGTGTTTAAACAGTGGCTAGGGTGAGAGAGTGGGGCAGTACATGTGAAGGAGTATCAGCCATGGGTAACATGGCTTTTTGGTAGTTTGTCTTTGTGTGGCTATCCATGTGACAAGAAGAGACTGGAATTGGATGTGACAAATGCCATTAAAACTAATGTAACAAGTTTGGTCACATTAAAAATATTTGATAGTATTCACACTAGTAATCGCAAAAAACTCAACACAACTCGGACCTAGAGGAAAAACTTAGCCTTTATAATTCATGGGGGCAGTTTTGTTCAGATGGCCCATTCTCCACAGGAAGGAGTGGTACAATGGTGGCTGAACAACACTCTAGTTGCTATCTCCTTAATCCAAGTGGCACTGTTCATTCAAAAATAATAAGGAAATCCTCTCTTCCTTCACAGGTAGTGGCCCAAGGCACTGTTTGCATTTGGGGAATCAACAGAAGTCTATTTACTGTCCACAGAATGAAACATTTCCCTTATCTGTAATAAAGCATCAGCTCAGAATATCTTAAAGTCCCTTCAGAGTTGATATCTGATTTACAGCAGCATCTGTCTTTTTTTTTTAAAGTTTAGCTTGTGTTAAGTTGCCTGACATTTCCATACGTGAAGTGTAATCACTGCACGCACAGACTCCATTACAGCGTCAAAAGGAATCCACTTTGACGCTGAACTGCAGACTCCACACATTTTGAATCAGAGTCGTACCATCAGAAGTCATCAGCAGTTTACTTCGAGAGGCCTGTTATTATAATGCTACTGCTCAGGTAACTGTAAGTGCAATGCACAAAAGATAAAGGAAGATTTGTCATTTGTCATATTTGCAAAATGTTAGACAAGTAATAATTAAATAATAATTTTCACAAACAACACCCTTTATTTATCATAACACTAAAACCACTGCAATGTTCCAAACATTGGTACCAGTACTTATGCCATAGTCTGAATCAAACCCAAGCACAACTTTAAATGTTGTATAACTGGCAGGAGACACAATGTAAAGAGATAGGTAATGAACTGAAATACCAAGATAAGCCATGATGAATGAATGTAAAATTTAATTTCTTTGTCTTCCTTTGCATGTTAATTTGTACACGTGTGAGAGAAAAACAAGAAGTGGAGAACAGGATATATAAAGTTGAAGGATGAAGCTAATTGGAAGTATATTATTCTTCTGATTTTCCATCAACAAATAGGTTTCAGTGTTGGCGTAATATGTGTGAATGTGATCCAGGCCTCTGTGGAGTACCTTTCGTTTTTTATTCTCCCAAAATGATAGTTCCATTTTGCTGAGTCTTGCTGACACCATCACGAGCTGAGGTTACAGAATTAGTGGTAATTAAGATGAATAATGGACAGTATTAAAGATGTAGATGTACATCCAGTGGGGCTTGCACTGCACTGAAATCATCCAGTTCGATTCACGGAGGATCATTAGGAGTTGTCAGAATGATATGTCAATTGGGACTAGGACTGAAATCCTGGAGCTGAAACTGAAAATGTGATTTATTTGTCTTCCTTTTCATCCATCTTATTTCAAATAATCTTTATTAGAAAATCTGCTATTTTTGAGAATGCAAATATGAGACAGACAGTCTTACAGAGCATGGAATACATCAAGATCTACTTCTTGAAACCATATTCTTTTTGACATTATTCATGTGAAAGTTACAAAAATAAACCTACTTAAGTTATGTTTCTGAATTCTGCAGCTGCATCTCTTAAAAAGAGATTGATTCCATGTGATGTTTGTACAATCTATTTGTGGTTTGACGAGGCCAACGAGGGGTGAAAAACATATATATTGACCATATAATTGAAGTGGTATTTAATTCTCACATCTTAGTAATTCATTTTACTTTCATAAACAAATTGCAAATCACTAACCAATCACTTCAAAAACATAATATTCCATTATATCATTACTTGACGTTTCAATGATCTACAATTCAATAATTATAATGCTGACATTACTGAATGTGTTGGTCTACCATTGTAAGTGAGCAATTTCCGTCAATTTCAAGAAAAGCCTGTAAGAGCTATGTGGTAGAGTCATAGCAAGGACACAGACCCTTCGGTCCAACCAGTCCATACCGACCATAATGCTAAACTAACCTATTCCCACCTGCCTACATTTGATCCATATCCCCCCAAACATTGCTTCACAAGTACTTGTCGAAATATCTTTTAAACATTGTAACTGTACCCACATCCACCTTTTCCTCTGGAAATTCATTCCACACACGAATCACTGTGTAAAAAAAAAATTACACCCAGTGTCTTTTTTAAACCTTTCTCCTCTCCTCTCCCCATGCCTTCTAGATTCTCATCCAAATCATTTATATAAATGACAAACAAAAGTGGACCCAGTACCAATCATGGAACAACACTTGTCTCAGGCCTCCAATCCAAAAAACAACCCTTCTCTATCACTCTCGGTCTCCTGCCATTAACCAATTTTGTATCCAATTGGCAAGCTCACCCTGAATCCCATGTCTAACTTTACTAATTAGTCTACATACAGAACCTTATCACAGACTTTCCTAAAATCTAAGTAAACAATGTCTACCACTCTGCTCATGTCAATCTTTTGTGTTACTTCCTCAAAAAACTCAATCAAGTTTGAGAGACATGATTTCCCTTACACAGAACCATGCCGACTATCCCTAACCATTCTTTGCCTCTCCAAACGCATATAAATCCTGTCTTTCAGAATCATCGCTAGTCAAACTCATGTTCAGGCTTCTCCTTATATCCCTTCTTGAGGAATGCACAACTTAGTCACTCTCCGGTCATCCAGCACCTCACCTGTAGTTATGCATGACATAAATATTTTTGCAAGGGACCCTGCATTTCCTCCCTAACTTCCCACAAAGACCTGGGACACACTAGATCAGATCCTGAAGATTTATCAATCTTCATATTTTCTAAGATCGCCAACATTTTCTCTTTGTAAACCGAACGGTTTCCAAAACATCAATATTTATTTCTGAGTTCCCTAGCCTCTATTTCTTTGCCAATAATAAAGACTGATGCAAAATATTCATTTAATATCTCTGGCAACTCCTGAAGTTCAACACAAAGATGATTTGTTCATCTTCAAGGAGTCCTACTCTCTCTCTAGTTGCTTCTAGAATGTACTTGTAGAATCTCTTTAGATCATCCTTAATCTTGCCAAAGCTCTCTCCTATCCCTTCCTGATCTTTCTCCTAAGAATGCACCTGAGCTCTTTACACTGTTCAAGAGATTGATTAGAACCCAGTTATCTATGTCTAACATACAATTCTTTTTTATTCTTGACTAGAAGCTCAGGAGCAGTATTTATCCATTGTTCTCTCATCCTACTAGCCTTACCTTTCACTCTAACAGGAACAAAAAGACTCTGAACTCTCATTATCACACCTTTGAAAGCTTCCCCCGTTATCATATGCTGAAAATGCAGTCCTCACTTTCTCCCCCATTATCATATGCCCCTATACCTGTAAACAGTCCACTTCAATCAATCTGTTCTCATACTATTAAAATTTGCCTTACTCCAATTAAAACCTTTCATTTTTATGGAAGGCTTATCCTATTTTAAACAAATAATATTCTGATCACTAGACCCAAAGTGTTCCCCTTCTATCACTTTCATCATTTTCCTGTATTATCACTCAAAAAAAAGAACATGTTTTTCTCCTTCTCTGATAGGATCATTTATGTATTGTTCAAGAAAACTACTATAGTGTTAAAGGTTTGAATGGTGAAGAATTTGTTAAATGTGTTCAAGAAAATTTTCTTGAACACATTTAATAAATTCTTCACCATTCAAACCTTTAACACTATAGTAGTCCCAGTCAATGTTTGGGAAATTAAAATCACTGACTATTACAACCTTATTATACTTACATATATTTGAGATCTCTATAAATCTGTTCTTCAATTTCCCTCTGACTATGGGGGGGGGGGGGGGGGGGGGGGGGGGGGGTGCGGAGTCTATAGCACAATCCAATCGAGGCGATAATCCCTTGTTTCTTTTTAATTTCAACCCATATATTTTCACTGGATCATTTATCAGAAATATCTTCACTAGTTACTGCAATGTTTTCCTTAATCAAAACTTCCACTGCCCCCTTCTCTTTTGCCTCTCTTTCTATCCTTCCAATAACATCTGTAACCCAGAACATTGAGCTGTCATCACACCATCATTCCTGATAAAGGGCTCTTGCCCGAAATGTCGATTCTCCTGCTCCTTGGATGCTGCCTGACCTGCTGTGCTTTTCCAGCACCACACTTTTCAACTCTGATCTCCAACATCTGCGGTCCTCACTTTCTCCTTTTGCATCACTCAACCAAATTTCTGCAAAAGCTGTGATATCCCAAGCCCATGTTGTCAAACATGACCTGAGATCATCAGCCTTACCTGTAAGACCCCTTGCATTGAAATAAATGCAACTTAATCCTTCAGAGTTACTTCATTCTCTGACTTACTTCATTCTCTGACTTACTGTTGTCTGTTTTTTTTTCTAATTAACTTGTTCTTTTCAGGGATCCAAAATGGTGGCGACCCAGCAAGTCTGAGTCTACAGTGCTCCTCCCAAGACTTGGGCAAAATGGGTCACCCACCCCCATCACACTCACCAAATCATTTAAAGTAGCTTTTACTTAATGTAATTAGTTGTTTAGTATTGAATTTAAACAATTTAATCTCAGTAAAAATGACGAAAAGGAAGGGAGCCTGCAGCTCTCAGCAAGCAGGAACCCCTCCCCCACCCTCTCCAGCTGCAGCAGAGGTGGCCGCAGCCGCCCCGGGGGACTTACCTACAGTGGCGAGCCTCGTGGAAATCATCTCCAAACTGGATGCGAAGATCGACGCTTTTATTGAAGAATCCTGAAGCCGATGGGACTCACTCTCGGCCGCGCTGCAAAAGCACAACAGAGACATCAAGGAAATCGAGCGCCAAGTCGGAGGGGCGGAGCTAAAGGCCTCGAGCTCCGAAACTACTGCACAATCGGCCGTGGATCGGGTCCGGACTCACGAACAGCGAGTCCGGACCTTAGAGAACCACATTGACGACCCCGAGAATCGAGGTCGTCGAAAAAATATTCGTTTGCTGGGCCTTCCCGAACGAGAAGAGGAAGGCCAGCTTACAGCGTTCCTCGAACAGTGGCTTCCACAGCTTTTAAATCTGGAGGCTGGATCAGGCCAGGTAAGGGTGGAATGGGCCTACCAGGTCGCAATACACGGGCCTGGCTCGAACCAGCGCCCCCGCCCGGTCCTGTTCCGGCTGCAGAGCTATAAGGAGAGGCAGATACTCCTAGAAGCCTCTAGAAATCTTGGAAAAGATCCCCAAGCTATGATCTATAAAGGATCCAAGATCATGTTATTCCAGGACTTTTCCCCAGCTCTGGCCCAAAAGAGGAAGGCGTTCGATGAGGCGAAGAAGTGTTTAAGGGACTTAAATATTCAGTACTCCTTACGCTACCCAGCGACGCTATGCTTTAACCATGAAGGATCCGTGTATAACTTCGGATCGCCAGAAAAGGCCAAGGAATTTTTGGACTCTCTTAGATAAATTGTAAGAGATAATTGATGTTGGTTTGCTTTCCCCCCACTCCAGTTTTCATCCCCCCCTCCTTTTTTTTTTATATATTCATCCTTTTTTTTAACCTTACTGTTTAATATTATCTTCGGGGGTGAGAGAGGGATTTATTTATTTGTTCTCTATTTAACAATTTTCTCCCCCTCCTTGTTTTTTTAATTATTATTCTATATATATATAGGCCGGGGGGGTCTAGTTAATGTTGGTGGGGGGAGGTGGTTACCTTATCCTATTTTACCTCTGTCTCTAGGAGTGGGGTTGTTTTCCCTCGCTATTTTGTATTATTCTATTTAATTATTACTTGTTGAGGTTGTTATTTTATAGTTATATATGTTTATACATGGTATTAACATTACCAAATATATCCAGGTGTTGGTGGGGTGGGGGGTGGGAGTAGGGTGCTCACTGTTAACTCTAGCTCTGGAGTATATTTGAATTTTCTTTATCCTATTGAGGAGCGCCTGGGTCAAAGGTGGGGCACTGGTTGGGAGAGGATACGATGGACCTTTGGAAAGGAAGTGATACCCCCTTGGAACAAGGGGGAAAATCTCCATTTAAATTAGTTTTATATTTTATTTATTTAGAAATAGTTTTTTATTATACTGTTGTGAGTGTATTAGAGAGCCTTTATTTTTGTGAATTTTATATGCTCTATGCTCGGGATGTTCTGGATAGGGTTTCCCCTCCCGAGGGTTCTGTGATTTGCCTGGACGATTATGGTTGATCAGTCGGTTAAGTGGTGCACCTGGAATGTCAAGGGGAGTAATTCGCCAGTCAAAAGGAAGAAAATATTATCAAACCTCAGGAAAGAAAGGGTCGATATAGCTCTCCTACAGGAGACACACTTATTGGATAAAGAACACTTGAAATTACGACAGGGTGGATTTGATCAGGCCTTTTTTTCTTCTTTTAGCTCAAAAAGCATGGGAGTTGTTATTCTTATTCGAAAGAATTTCCCTTTCAAAATCCTAAACCAGATAAAAGACGAATCTGGACGATATATTCTGATTAAAGCCCTTATAAATGGAGAGGAATATGGGATTCTAAATTTGTATTGCCCCCCGGCACATCCTTTTAAATGTATAACGGAAGCCTTCTCAAAATTGATGGCTGTCTGTGCTCGTCATACAATTATAGGGGGAGACTTTAATTGTATTATGGATCCGAAAATAGATAGGATTCCCAAGAGTACTGCAGGGGTATCTCCCAGATCTAGACAATTGATGGATTTGAACAAAGAATTAGGATTAGTAGATGTATGGAGATGCCTTCATCAACAGGACAGAGATTTTTCTTTTTACTCCAATCCACATAAATGCCATACCAGAATCAATATGTTTTTGCCCCCTCGATTTTTTAAAATTCCATATCATCCTGTAAAATAGGCAGTATAGCAATTTCCGATCATGCTGCTGTATATAAGGAAATCAAGGCGAGGAACAATGAGACTTCCCCTCGGCATTGGCGTATGGACCCCTTCCTGATGAAAGATAGTAAATTTGTAAAGTACTTCTCTCAAGAATTTAAAACTTTTTTAGAAATTAATTTAGGTACGGCTAGCAACCCATCAATGATGTGGGAGACTATCAAAGCTTACATGCGAAGTTTGATCATCTCATACTCAGCGATCCAGAAAAAATTAAAGGGAGAACAACAGCGTCTGCTCGAAGCTCGCTTAAAAGCGGCTGAAACAGCATACGCTGACAGACCTTCTATTATCAAATTACAAAGGATTACGGCCCTTAGGACAGCTCTAAACACCACACTTACCCAAACGGCTAAGAGGGAAATATTATTTGCAAAACAAAGGTTATATGAATTTGGCGATAAACCGGGCAGATACTTAGCATTTCTTGCAAAGTAAAAGGAGGCCCCTCAAACTATCACGCCTATCATGGAAAATACAGGTATTTTGACTCATGATCATAAAAGGATGAATGCAATCTTTAGAAAATTTTATTCTGATGTATATAAATCGCAGGATTGTGAAGAAAGGACTAGGAGGATGCAATCATTTTTTAAAAATTTGACCTTTCCGGACCTAACTCCAGAACAGGTATCGGTCTTGAGTGTTCCGCTAACACTCCAAGAAATACTTGACGCAATCAGGCAAGTTCAGAGTGGTAAGGCACCTGGCCCAGATGGTTTTCAAGCTGAATTCTATAAAGAATTTACAGGAATATTGGCTGGTCCACTTATGGGAGAAAGTGAGGACTGCAGATGCTGGAGATCAGAGCTGAAAATGTGTTCCTGGAAAAGCGCAGTAGGTCAGGCAGCATCCAAGGAGCAGGAGAATCAACGTTTAGGGCATGGGCCCTTCTTCAGGAATGAGGAAAGTGTGTCCAGCAGGCTAAGATAAAAGGTAGGGAGGAAGGACTTGGGGGAGGGAGGAGGGACTTGGGGGAGGGGTGTTGGAAATGCAATAGGTGGAAGGAGGTTAAGGTGAGGGTGATAAGGAGAGGGTAATAGGCCGGAGTGGGGGTGGGCGCGGAGAGGTCAGGAAGAAGGTTGCAGGTTAGGAAGGTGGTGCTGAGTTCGAGGGTTGGGACTGAGACAAGGTGGGGGGAGGGGAAATGATGAAACTGGAGAAATCTGAGTTCATCCCTTGTGGTTGGAGGGTTCCTAGGCGGAAGATGAGGCGCTCTTCCTCCAGCCGTCGTGTTGCTATGGAGTCCAAGGACCTGCATGTCCTTGGTGGAGTGGGAGGGGGAGTTGAAGTGTTGAGCCACGGGGTGGTTGGGTTGGTTGGTCCGGGTGTCCCAGAGGTGTTCTCTGAAACATTCCTCAAATAGGCGGCCTGTCTCTCCAATATAGAGGAGGCCACATCGGGTGCAGCGGATGCAGTAAATGATGTGTGTGGAGGTGCAGGTGAATTTGTGATGGATATGGAAGGATCCCTTGGGGCCTTGGAGGGAAGTGTGGGGGGAGGTGTGGGCGCAAGTTTTGCATTTCTTGCGGTTGCAGGGGAAGGTGCCGGGAGTGGAGGTTGGGTTGG
This sequence comes from Chiloscyllium plagiosum, assembly GCF_037043375.1. NCBI lineage: Eukaryota > Metazoa > Chordata > Chondrichthyes > Orectolobiformes > Hemiscylliidae > Chiloscyllium > Chiloscyllium plagiosum. Next base: position 37,130,780 of record NW_028270174.1, on the reverse strand, counting down.
TGGGGGGTGTGGACCTGACGAGGGAGTCACGGAGGGAATGGTCTTTTCGGAACGCTGATATGGGAGGGGAGGGAAATATATCCCTGGTGGTGGGGTCCGTTTGGAGGTGGATTACCTTGTCCCCCCACCTTGTCTCAGTCCCAACCCTCGAACTCAGCACCACCTTCCTAACCTGGAATCTTCTTCCTGACCTCTCCGCCCCCACCCCAGCCTATCACCCTCACCTTATCACCCTCACCTTAACCTCCTTCCACCTATTGCATTTCCAACGCCCCTCCCCCAAGTCCCTCCTCCCTACCTTTTATCTTAGCCTGCTTGGCACACTCTCCTCATTCCTGAAAAAGGGCTTATGCCCGAAACGTCGATTTTCTTGCTCCTTGGATGCTGCCTGACCTGCTGCACTTTTCCAGCAACACATTTTCAGCTCTGGTACACTTATGGACATGTATAATTACTCATACAGTCAGAGCTGTCTCCCACCTTCGCTGAAAGAGGCAAATATTTCTCTTATCCTTAAAAAAGGAAAGACCCAGAAGATTGTGTGTCATACAGACCAATATCCTTGCTAAATGTAGATTTTAAAATCCTCTCTAAAACGTTAGCATTGAGGCTAGAAAGGGTATTACCACATGTCATAAAGGAGGATCAGACGGGATTTATTAAGGGCCGTAGATCATCCAATAATGTTAGAAGGGTTTTGAATGTGATTCAAGCCTGCCATCAGGGAAAGATACCAGGAGTAGTAGTCTCATTAGACGTGGAAAAGGCATTCGACAGGGTTGAATGGTTATATTTGTTTTACACATTGGAAAGGTTTGGCATTGGAAAGGTGTTTACCAAAAGGGTCTCAACACTATAGTGATCCCAAAACAGTTGTGATTATCAATGGATTATTCTCAGATAGCTTCAGTGTGGGTAGGGGCTGCCGTCAGGGATGTCTTCTCTCGCCATTGCTATTTATGCTAATAATTGAGCCACTAGCAGAGGCTATATGGGCTGACCCTAATGTAACGGCCCCAAGGATTAGTATAGGTAAACATGAAATTACCCTTTATGCAGATTAGATTAGATTACATTACAGTGTAGAAACAGGCCCTTCGGCCCAACAAGTCCACACCGACCCGCCGAAGCGAACACCACCCATACCCCTACATTTACCCCTTACCTAACACTACGGGCAATTTTGCATGGCCAATTCACCTGACCCTGCACATCTTTTGGACTGTGGGAGGAAACCGGAGCACCCGGAGGAAACCCACGCAGACACGGGGAGAACGTGCAAACTCCACACAGTCAGTCGCCTGAGGCGGGAATTGAACCCGGGTCTCAGGCGCTGTGAGGCAGCAGTGCTAACCACTGTGCCACCGTGCCGCCCACGGTGATGTTTTCCTATTCCTCAGTAATCCTCTGATGTCCGTGCCTCGCCTAATCCAAGTTATTAATACATTTAGTGCATTCTCAGGTTATAAAATTAATTTCTCAAAATCAGACGCTATGCCAATGGATGGCCTTGTTAGTATATCCCACTTATTGGATGGATCCCACTTTCCCTTTCAGTGGTCCCTGGACAGTTTCTTATATTTAGGCATTTTTAATACCCCAGTATTTGGTCAGTTATACAAGGCTAACTTTGTGCATTTACTGGAAAGGATCAGGCAGGACCTCCAGCGATGGGGAGATCTTCCAATTTCCTGACTGTGTAGAATAGCACTAATTAAAGTGAATGTCCTGCCCCGTCTCCTGTACCCGATGAGAATGCTTCTGGTGATGCTGCCAAGGCTGGCACTACGTAAATTATATGGCTGGTTGGGTTCCTTTATCTGGAATCATTGACGGCTCCTCATTAAGCTGAAGAAGCTACAGCTCCCACAGGCAAGGGGAGGATTGGATTTCCCAGATTTTGGGAAATATCAGTTACGTCCCTATTAAGTTACATAGCTGATTGGGTCTTGTCTGGCCCGTAATCAATCTGGCTGGACATCGAGGCTTCTCAAGTAAAATGGCCACTTATTAACCTTTTATTTTCAGACAAGAGGAAAATCATTACAGATCACTGTAAAAACCTATAATACTAAACACAATTAAAACTTGGAATATAATGCGGCAAAATGAGGGCAACTCACATAAAAAATCCCCCTATGCTCTGATAGTGGGAGCATGGGGATTCCAACCGGGGTTTACAGATGCCACTTTCAAACTCTGGAGATCCAGGGGTATCTCTTGTTTAGGGGATCTATTTAAAGAAGGGGTCCTGATGTCTTTTGACAGCTGCGTCAGAAATTTGGATTACCTAATGGAGACCTCTTTTGATACTTCCAAATTCGAGATTACATACAGAAGGAGACTACGTTACTAGATAGTCTTTATAAATCAGATAGAGAATGTAGAGTGCTACGGCCAATGGGGGTATCTTCCGTCAGTACTATTTATCATTTACTACATGATGAAGTATCGGGAGATATGGACAATCTGCTTAAAACATGGGATCAGGATTTGGGACTAGAAATCTCTTTAGAAATGTGGAATGACATTTGGGAAAACGCCAGAAGAATCACCATATGCAACTGAACTCAGTCTATCCAGCTGAAGATACTTCATAGGGCCCATATAGCACCGGATCGATTGGCAAAATTTAAGGCAGGAGCACCTCTAATGTGTCCCAAATGTAAAATAGAGGTGGACACTCTTGTACATTGTCTATGGACCTGTCATAAGATCCATAGATATTGGACTAAAGTAGCAAGTACCCTGACAGAAATCTTAGGAATGGAAATTAGAGTGAACCCTGTGTCTCTCCTTTTGGGCTTTTCGAACTTACCCTCTTCCTGTGCATATCCAGGGAGATTATTTTCTATTCTCTCTTTCTGTGCAAGGAAAAATATTTTGGTAAACTGGGTGGCTGAGGGCCCCCCTGGACTTTCAAATTAGCACAGATTAATTATGGAATGTATTCCCCTTGACTTCCTTACAAATATGGTGCACCAAAAGACCAAATTATTCCATAAAATATGGCAGCCCTTCGTAAATTATATAAATACAGATATTTCGGCCATCCTAACAAGGGCTTTTGTTTAATTGAGATGGCGAACCTGGCTGGCCCAGGGCCCTTGGGAGAGGAATCCCACACGAATACAGGTTTTGTTACATTTGATGTTAATACATTCCGAGCATGTATCTCACTACCCAATTTCTGAGTTATCTGTCGGGTTTTTTTTTCTCTTATTTGAATAATGTAAGAGATTTAATTATACACTCTGGTTAGTTGTAGGTTAGATTAGTAGTTAGTTGAGTTTTGTTTTGTTTTCTCGGTATTTTTCTTTTGTTAATTTTGGTTATTATTTATTTAAGCTTTAATTGTATATCAATGTTTATACTTGGGATTTTTTTTATTTTTGTAGACTTGTAAAAATGTTAAATTTTCAATTAAAATATCTATTAAAAAAACTTGTTCTTTTCATATTCAAAACTATGCTCCACTATCTTTCTATTTACTCTGCTACTTAGGATTCCCCCCCACTCCACCCACCAGCACCATCACCATCACCAACCTCCCTTCCTCCAAAAATAAATTACAGTCTCCTTTAATAGATTAAGCAAATATTTCTACCTGGATATTGGTCCCTCTCCAGTACAGATGTAACCTATTTTTTTCAAATTCGTCATTTTTGCCCAGAAGAGATCCAAATGATCCAAGGGCCTGAATCCCTGATCATTACATTACCTCTTCAGTCATTGATTTATCTCTTTTAACTTGTTATTCTTTCCCTCATTTGAGCTCAGCACTGGAAGTAAAAGACAAAAATCTGCAGATGCTGGAATCCAAGGTAGACAAGTAGAAGGATGGAAGAACACAGCAACATCAGGAGGTGGAGAAGTCAACATTTCAGGTGTAACCCTTTTTCAGGACTGGGTGTGGGGGTAAGGGGAGCTGGGGAGGGGGTGGGGAGGGTTTTGAGTTGGGAGAGGGACCGGGTGGTAAGGTAGTCATAGATGAACATGGCTGGAGGGTACAACCTGATTGGTCAATGGGAGGGATGAATCTGGTTGGTAGCTGGAAGGAAGGGTCGATCAGAGAAATGGAAGGGAGGGGGAGGGGCTGGAAAGGGAGTCAGGAGATGGGAAAGGAAGGCTATTTGAAACTGGGAGTAAACCAGAGATTACTACTTTTGAGGTTATGTTTTTAATCTTCTACCTAACTTCTTATATTCACTGTGTAAAGCTTTAATCTTTTCCTGAAATATGTAATTCCTACCGATGTATACAATAACTTTTGGTTTTTCACTTTCCCCTTGAATAAAATGCTTCCAATATTTTGAGAAGTCCTTAATTCTGGCACCAGGAAAGCAACATACTGTCCTGGACTCATGTTCTTGACAGGTGAGTCTCTTATAACAATTATTCTTTTAAATTTTGTCAAACCCTGTCAATTTAAGATTCATTCTTCGTGCCCAAGATCTGACTGCCTCTTCTGTTTTTATCGGAGAGACAATCCTTTTCAACAGTACCCAAAACCGAGTATCTGTTTGACAGAGGAATAGCCACAAATTTCTGAACAATCTTTTTACTTTTCCTGATCTATATAACCCATCTATATAAAACTGATCTTGCTGCATAATCACTTCTCTAAATCTACTCGCCATCGAACTGTGTCTCTGTGGCAATACCTGTGAACTATGAATGACAACTAGCATTGCAGATAAAGTTTTTATAAGATATATCTTTGATAAAAGAGCATAAGAAATAAAAACAGAATTAGGCTTGGTGCCCCCTCAAGCCTGTTCTGCCAACTTTTCTGATCATGACTGATCTGCCTCAATTCCTCATGCATGCCAGCTCCTCATAGTTCTCAACTCCTTGGTGTCTCAAAAATCTATCTATCTTTCTCCTCTTTAAATAAATTCAGTGATCTAGTCTCCACAACTTTCTGGAGTAGAGAATTCTAAACTTCCACTGTCCTCTGAGAGAAGAATTCCTTTGTTTTTTTTTGTTTTAACTGAGTGCTCCCTTTTTCCATAACTATGACCTCTAATTTGAGATTCCTGCACTAGTGGAAACATCTTCTCAACACTTGTCACTCTGAATTTTGCATGTTTCAGTAAGATCACTCCCATTCTTCAAAAGTCGAATTAATTTAGGTGTAACCAATTCAGCTGTTTTTGATAAGTCAAGCTTCCAACATGATTTTATCCTTTTGTAAATACTGGGATGAAAACCTTGCACTGTAGTCCAGGTATGACCTGTACAGTGATAACTAGACTTGCTTCTTTTTAAACTCCAACCTTTAGCATTGAAGGTCAAAATTCCATTTGCCTTCTTAATTACTTGCTGCATCTGCTGCTAAGTTTTGATGTTTCATGCAAAGAATATCCAGATCCCTCTGTTTTCCTTTTTGGAATCTCTCCCAAGTAAGTCTGCCTTTTGACTTTTTTTTTCTATCAAACTGCATTTCCACATTCTTTCAGTTTTGGTCTCCAAGTCTGAGGAAGGACATTTTTGCTATTGAGGGCGTCCAACGAAGGGTCACCAGACTGATTCCTGGGATGGCAGGACTGATGTATGAAGAAAGATTGCATCAACTGGGCTAGTACCCACTGGGATTTAGAAGAATGAGTAGGGATCTCAGAAACATATAAAACCCTTATGGGACTGGACAGACTAGTTGCAGGAAAAATGTTTCCAATGTTGGGGAAGTCCAGAACTAGGAGTCACAGTTTAAGAGGAGGAAGGACTGAGAGGAGGAAGGATATTTTCACTCTAAGTTGGGAATTTGTGGAATTCTCTGCTACAGAAAGCTATTGGGGCCAGTTATAGAGTCATAGAGATGTACAGCACAGAAAGAGACCCTTCAGTCCAATCCCTTGCCTGGCTATTGCAGGTAAAGGGATCAAGGGGTAAGGAGAGAAAGCGAGAGTGGGATATTGAGATTGCATGATCAGCCATGATCATACTGAATGGTGGGGAGGCTCAAAAGGGCCGAATAGTCTACTTCTGCACCTAGTTTCAATGTTAAATTCAACCTGCCACTTTTTGCTTTCTCACCCAACCTACCTTTATTGCCTTGGAGATTCTTTATATCCTCATCACAACATGCCCTCTCACATATTTTTGTCTCACCATCAAATTTGGATACATTACAATCATCCCCCTCCATCAAATGATTAATATAGATAATAATTAGTTGAGCCCTTGGACTGATTCTTGTGGCACTTGACTAGTCACAGTTTTCCAACCTGAAAAAGGCCAATTCATCCTGACTCTATCTTCTCTGTGTTATCTAAACTTCAATATCAAGTTCTAAAGAAGAATCATATTAACTCGAACGGCTAACTCTGCTTCTCTCTCCACAGATGCTGCCAGACCTGTTGGGTTTCTTCACTATTCTCTGTGCTTGGCTCAGGCCATGCTCCCATCTTGTGCAATAACTTGTTATGTGGTACCTTATTGAATGCCTTCTGGAAATCCAAGTACACTACATCTATCCTGTGATTTGCTTTGCTTGTTATGTCTACAAAGTATTCTATCAAATTTGTCAAATATGATTTCCTTTTCATAAAACTATGTTGACTCTGTTTGGTTAAATTAAGCCCTTCTATTTTTTTGCCTTAATAATGGAATCCAGTTCAACAAGATGTTGGGCTTATTAGCCAACAGTTTATTGATTTCCATCTTGCTCCCTTCTGGAACAGCTGTGTAATATTAACAGTTTTCCAATCTGCTGGAACCCCAGGAACCCACTGAATTCTGGAATGATATGACCAATGCCTTGAGTATCTCTGCAGCCCCTTTTATTAAAGCTCTTGGTTGCAGGACATCAGGCCCTGGTGATTCATCCACCTTCACAGCCACTAGTTTGTCAAAAAACTTGCCTCTTTAATTACAGACTGCTACAAGATTTTTCCATTTATTAGCATTTCATTTATTTGACATCTTTATCATTACCTGAAAAAGATTTTGCTGATCTTTATACAATATCTGCTTAAATGTTTGGCACTGCTTATTTACTGACCTTTCCCTCAGTCTATTTTCTAGCCTAACTCAGATAGCTCTTTCTTCATAACTCTATAATTGTCCTTATTTAAAATGGACATTGGTTTCAGCCCTGAATTGCTTTCCATCAAACTGAATTTTAAATTCTAACACATTGAGATTACTATCCCCTAGACAACCATTAATTCATCCTCCCTCATTAATGTTACTGGATCTAAGGGAGGCCGCGATTTTGCCATGATTTTGATTGACTCCAGTTTTGCTAGGCATCCTTGATGGCATCATATTTGGTCAAACATTGTCTTGATGTCAATGGAAGTCATTCTCTTTTCATCTATGGAGTTCAGTTCTTTTGTCTATATTGGACTAAGGCTATAATTGGATCAGAGGGTGAGAGGCTCTTACAGAACTCAAACTGAGTGCTATTGAGAAAATGATTACTGAGCAAGTTCTGCTCGACTTGCTTCCATTACTTTGCTCATGATCGAGATTAGACTGATGGGACAGTAAGTAATCATTTTGATTTGTCCTGTTTTTGTGCGACAGGAAAGACCAAGGCAATTATTCAATTAGCTGGGTAGATGCCAGTGTACTGAAACAGCTGGTCTACATATAGGTGTGGCTAATTCTAGGGTGCCAGTCTTCAGTCCTGCTGCCAGTATGTTGCCAGGTGCCAGAGATTTTGCATTGTCCAGTGCCTTCAGTGTTTCTTAATGTCATATGAATTGAATCAAATTGACTGATCACTGGCATCTGTGAAGCTGGAAACCACTGGAGGAGGTCAAGATGGATCATCCACACGATACTTCTGCCTGAAGATGGTTGCAGCTTATTGTTTCAGATAATACTTTTGCCCTGATGTGTTGTCTCCAACCTCCCCCACAACTATCATTGAGGATGGGGATATTTGTGGAGTCACCTTCTGTGATGTTCACGCCTGAAGAGTTTGGTTCTGATTCACTGGTTGTGAGATTGCTTTATCTGTCACACGCTGCTTCCTCTATTTAACAGGCACAAACTTCCATACCGTAGCTCACTAGGTTAATAATTAACGTTTAGGTAATGATATTGTTCCTGGCATGTTCTTCTGCACTCTTCTTTGAATCAGGATTTATGGTCTGGATTGATGTGTGGGATATTCTGGGCCTCGAGGCTACAGATAGCCCACAACTCTTCACAGATGCTCAGTTTCAAGTTGCTAGATCTGTTCAAAACCTTTCCCATTCAGCACAGTGGCAATATCGCATCACCATATGATGCACGCTATCCTCAATGTGAAGATGGGACCTTATTTCTGCAAGAGTTGGTTACTCTGAGCAATATTGTCATGGATAGATGCATCTGTAACAGGTAGATTGATGAGAATGAAATCAAGTATGTTTATCCTTCTTATTGATTCTGTTAACATGTTGCATATCCAATCTAGCAGCTATGTCCTTTAGGAGTTAACATTTCGAGTCCTTTAGAGCTAAGTCATTTCAGTTCATCATGGTGCTGCCAAGCCATTCGTGATCTTGGACATCGAAGTCTCCCAGAATATGGGCTGTGCCCTTGTTATCATATGAGCATGCATTGACAACCACTGCCAATGTGTCGTTGGGTAGATTTGCTATTGGAATCTCTTAAAATAACAGGTTTGTCCTTTTCAAGAGCCTAAGCTGTTCTACTATTTATCATGTCTATGCTTATGATATCATCTGATCAGGTGAAACTTTAGCATTAACCCTTTCAGAACTGCTATACAGGATAACACTTGCCACCATCAGTGCTTCTTCCATTGGATTTTCAGCATGGAGGAGTATCGATTCCTTAACCAAGGGTGGTGCCCTGCTAATGGGGTAGCACATACCCAGCACTGTGAATGATAGTGTCTAGAATGTAATCTGTGAGCTATGATTCCACGAGTATGACTTTGCCAGGCTGTTGCTGGACTAGTCTGTGGGACAGTTCTCCTAATCTTGGCACAAGCGAGTTCTGAAGAAAGGTTACTGGACTCGAAATGTTAACTCTGCTCACCCTCTCTACAGAGAAAGCTGCCAGACCTGCTGACTTGCTAAATTCCCCAGCAATTTCAGATTTGTTTCAGATTCCCAGCATCCACAAAACTTTGTTTTTATGTTAGTAAGGGGCATTTTGCAGGGTTGGATGTGTCAATTTCAATTCCAGTTCCTCGCCCGATGCTGGGTGAACCATCTAGTTTCATTTCTTTTCTTAGACTGTATAGCAGTTTGACACAACTCTATATCAGAGTCAAATTGCCGCAAGTCTAGAATTGCAAATAGGCCATGCCAGGTAAGATTGCAGATTTCCTTCTCTAAGGGAAGTAAGTGAGCCAGACAGGGTATTTTGATAATCAACAATGGTTTCATGGTCACCATTAGACTAGCTTTTTAATCCAGAGTCATTAATTGCATTAACTTTGGTCAGCAGCTGTGTTGTACCCTTGTCTGCAGACTCTGAGCCTGGGCTTCTGAATTGTTACCTCCATGATATACCCACCACTAAACTCAACCCATCTCTTCAAATCAATGCATCAACACAATTTAAATGGTTTAAAATTTGAGGCCAAAGTATTCTGTTATCAGATTTGGCAAGAGGAACCTAGAGAGTCGCAAGAACTTCCCCACCAATGCTCAGCAGCAGCTCTGTGTACTAGCTACAAGATGCACTGCAGAAATTTACCAAATATCCACAGACACCACCTTCCAAACCCATGACTACTTCCATCTAGAAGGACAAGGGCAGCAGATATATGGGAACACCACCAACTTCAAGTTCCCCTCCAAGCCACTCACCATCCTGACTCGGAAATATACTACTGATCCTTCAATGTTACTGTGTCAAAATCCTGGAATACCCTCCCTAAGGGTATTGTGGGTCAACCCACAGTGGGTGGACTGCAGTGGTTCAAGAAGGCAACTCACCATCACCCTCTCAAGGGCAACTAGGGATGGGTAATAAATGCTGGCCAGCCAGCAACACCCACATCCCAGAAATGAATTTTTTTTAAACTGTTCGGAGCGACAGAATTTTGACAATGAAAGAAGAGACAGTCAAAATGTACATTTTGTCTGCTATTCAAACCTTTCAATTTCTCAACCATTGCTCCTGCGTGATAATATTAATCAAAGCTGTGCTGACCCAGCCTGACCTGCATCCTGACAGCCCAGTGAGTTCAGACCGGTTCAGACAGAACTGGAATTGACCCACTACAAAGGGTTCATGTTATGTTTTTCACTGACAAGCCACATCTAAACACATTCTGCTTTCAAACATCCCCCTGAACATGTCAGATAACACGAAACAAAAAGTGAATAGTGTTGGCAGAAAATCTATTGGGAGGAACAGGTGAGGATGAGCTGTGCAAATGTGCCTTATAGAATCCACAGTGCACGTGCGAAGGGAACAATGACTGATGAAGAATCAGATGCTGGTTAAATTCATTGGGAAGTAGAAACAGTAAAAACATTGCTATGAAAACATATTGTATGGCCTAACAAGGGCTCACCTTCACTTCTGATTTAGTATAAATGATGGTCAGTTCTACTGCCATGGAAAACTTTAGATTATTTCATTAATTCATTTTATTGGATATGCACAAATGAGCACCTACTTGTTTCTTTATGTGAATTGTCTCATCACTGGGGTATGCAAATTATTAGCATTCATGAGTACTTACATTTGAATGTATTTTCTTCTGGAACAAGTAGGAATAATATGATCAACAATATACATGCAACTGTTCATCATAAGCCATAGTTACAGTTAATGCAAAATGTAATCAAAATTGCATGTAATCAAAAGAAGCTTCACCAATTTAACTGCATTGCCACTGGGATTGAGAGAAATGATAGCTATAGATGTGACCCATGGGAAAAGGAAGCTGTGCTGAAGCTCTGTCAGAGCTGATACCAAATGCCTTCAGGGCATTGGAAAACTATATGGAGCTACGTTTAAGAAATATAATTTATCTGTGAGAGAGGGAGTTAATTGGCTGTTTCTGCTCCAACACAAATCTTTAATTTTTTTTTGAAACTGAACTGTTTTCCCAGAAGGAAAATCCAGTAAAATTGGCAAATAAGACAAACTGGTCCAACTTGTCTTGTGTATGTCAAAATGGCACTCTTGCACATTCATTTCCAAATATTACTGATCTTCAACTTTGTTTTGCCTCCCTGGGATAGTTTGATTGCCTGCGCTCTTTGACTTGGTCTTTTGTTACTTTAGTTAATATGAGTAATGGCATTCACCATGGTTCCTCATGGTAACCTGAATGAAGTATTATTTTGTAAGGATGTGAGAACTGTGCCAATAAAGCTGCACGTTATTCTGTTGTGAAGGTGAAGCTCTGTAACATTAAAAATATCTACAATTAGTGTTACTTTTAAATTGGCTGGTTCAGACTTGTTATGTCACACCTGTGGAAATGGTTGGAATTAAACCCTAACCACCTAGCTCAGAGGAAGGGACACCACCACTGTGCTGAAAGAGCCCCTTTGTTTATACTCCAGCATGGGGTATTACCTCAGGATAGATATTTTCTAATCAACGAGTTCAAACATATTAAAACACACCTCTGCAGCAGGTGGGACTTAAAAAGAGCCTCAAAAGGTAGTGATACTACCTTTTGGATTCAAATCTTGCCATGGCAGATCGTGGATTTTGAATTGAATAATAATCTGGAATTAAGAATCTACCGATGACCATGAAACCATTGTCAGCTGTCAGAAAAACCCATTTGGTTCACTAATGTCCTTCAGGGATGCAAGTCTGCTATCCTCACCTGGTCTGGCCTACATGTGTCTCCTGACCCACAGCAGTGTGGTTGACTCTCAACTGCCCTCTGAAATAACCTAGCAAGCCACTCAGTTAAAGGGCAGTTAGGGATGGGCAATACATGCTGGCCAGCCAGTGACACCCACATCCCGTGAGTAAATGTAAAAAATCTCACTCAGTTTAAATTCAGGATCACTTTTATCTTTAAGTTATTTCCTATGATTTATTCCTTCAGATTTCTTTTTCTGGAGATAGGTTTAATACTGTCCTCTTGCACAACCAATTTATTTTCTGTTAAATAGAATCTCATTTAGCTGCTTTATAACTTTGTCAATATTATGTTGGCGTGCAATCAGGAAAACTTGATACTTCTTTCCTCAGTTTTTAAATTTTTTGCTTTTCAAATTCCATCAGACTTGAGCATTGTCTCTTGCTTTCTATCATGAGTGATTGCTGATTTGGAAATTTTAATTTATATTTTACATTCTTTTTCTCATTGTAAGTATACCAGTTAGATGACAAGGATTGATAAAATGGTAATGTGGGTTCCTCATTATAGGATAAGGCCATATGTGTAAATGTGAACTGAGAGGCAGTGTAGTCTCATCTGCCTTATACGTGCTGCTGCTTCATATTGTGAACAAAGTCATGACAGTAATGCATCGCAACTAGTCAGGAGGTGAGTAATGATTGACAGCAGTTTAATAAATGCCGCCTTAAAGGCATATGTACCACATATAGCAACAATTTACTTTCAGTAAAATGTATTGTTCCTGGCAGCTGTATCATATCAGCGTTGGATTCAGCTGTTACACACTCCTTCAAAGCTTTACTTTCCTTGGTTTCACAATCAGCTTTGAGCAGTGCTGCTATCTGCTTTGCCACATCTTGCATGTATTTTCTTGCATTTTATAAAATTCAAATGAGTTCTCCTTCTCAACTTGAGGTTCCAACATCCTTTTTATATTACTAGCTCACTTTCTGGCTCTCTGGATACATCTTCAGTCAAAACATCAATTCCTGCAGTAGGGCCACAAAGGTCATTGAAGCAATTACATCGCTCCGTTTTTATTATACGAGTTCAATTGCTATAATCTCAACAGGCTTTTCCAAAATCTATGGAGATGGTAATACCTTATCAGCCACCATGCCATTTGCAATTAAAAACAAATGAACATAGGAAAGTTAGGAACAACTCTTACAGTTGAATCCCTGTTAATTTAGCAACATTTGAAATTAACTCTATTTCAAGGAACAGATAACCTAGTCTGATCAAGATTTGGAGATGCCGGTGTTGGACTGGGGTGTACAAAGTTAAAAATCACACAACACCAGGTTACAGTCCAACAAGTTTAATTTGAAGCATACTAGCTTTCGGAGCGACGCTCCTTCATCAGGTGATAGTGGAGGGCTCAATCCTAACGCAGAGTTTATAGTAAAAATTTACAGTGTGATGTAATGGAAATTATACATTGAAAAATTGATTGTCTGTTAAGCCTTTCATCTGTTAGAATACAGTGATAGTTTCACTTCTTTCATGTGTAAATCACAAAACCTTTTTTTAAAGTTGCATTCTCGGGTTAGCTGTTAACAATGGTGATAGCTAGACAGTATGTTGAAGGTAAAAACAATGACTGCAGATGCTGGAAACCAGATTCTGGATTAGTGGTGTTAGCTCCCTGTGTTCTCTGTCTATGCCATGATGTTTAGATTGATTCTAATCTAAAAAGTGAGATAAGAATTTTACATAAATTCATGCAGTTTTTGAGCTCAGAGTTCTACATGAATGTACGCAGTTTTTGAGCAAAGACCAATGTAACTCTGCAAGTACAAATTCATCCCACAACATATATGTGTGCATGTGGGTCTTTGTCTGCCTGTGTGTGTGTGTCTGTCTGGGGTAGGGGTTGTGAGTGTGAGAAAGTATGTGTGTGTGTATAGTGAGTGCAGAGTGTCTTAAGCCCGTGAGGGGTTGCATGTGTGAGTGTGGGATTGTGTGTGTCTATAAGGGTGTGTGTGGGTGTCTGTGTGTACCTGTGTTCATGTGTATGTGAGAGTGTGTGTGCGTGTGTGTGTGCGTGTGTGTGTGCGCGCGCGTGTGTGTGCGCGCGCGCGCGTGTGCGCGCGCGTGTGTGTAGTGCAATGGTGATCACCTGTGTAGTGCAATGGTGATCACCTGTAATGTGACATGAACCCAAGGTCCCGGTTGAGGCCCTCCCTATGGGTACCGAACTTAGCTATCAGCCTCTGCTCGGCCACTTTTCTCTGCTGCCTGTCCCGAAGTCCACCTTGGAGGATGGTCACCCGAAGGTCCGAGGCTGAATGTCCTGGACCACTGAAGTGTACCCCAATCAGGAGGGAACCCTCCTGTCTGTTGATTGTTGTGGGGTGCCCATTCATCCGTTGTCGTAGCCTTTGCTCGGTTTCCCCAATGTACCATGCCTCCGGGCATCCTTGCCTGCAACGTATAAGATAGACAACGTTGGCTGAGTCACATGAGTACCTGCCATGTACACAGTGGGAGGTGTTCCCACGCGTAATAGTGGTATCTATGTCCACAACCTGACATGTCTTGCAGGGTCCACCGTGACAGGGTTGTATGGAGTTGTCCTGAGAGCCGGGCAGTTTGCTACGAACAATGATCTGTTTGAGGTTTGGCGGTTGTTTAAAGGTGAGCAGTGGAGGTGTGGGGAAGGTCTTGGTGAGGTGCTCATCCTCATTGATAATGTGTTGCAGGTCACGAAGAACATGGCGTAATATTTCAGCTCCTGGGAAGTACTGAACAACGAAGGGTACCCTGTCAGTTGCAGCCTGTATCTGTCTCCTGAGGTGGTCATTACGGTTCCTTGCTGTGGCACGTTGGAACTGGCGGTCGATGAGTTGAGCATCGTACCCCGTTCTTGTGAGGGCATCCTTGAGTCTCAGTACTCAACATCAACAACTGCCAGTCTCCAAACACCATCCTACAACTCATCTGCTTTATCCTTGATCACACCGGCTTCACCTTTGACAACCAGTTCTTCATCCAGACACACAGAATAGCCATTGGGATTAAATTTGCAGCCCAATATGCCAACATTTTTATGCACAGGTTCGAACAACACTTTTTCTCTATGCAGGATCTCTAACCAACATTGTACACCAGGTACATTGACGACATTTTCTTCCTCTGGACCCATGGCGAGGAGTCACTGAAAACTACACAGTGATATCAACAAGTTTCATCCCACCATCAAACTCACCATGGACTACTCTCAACTGTCTGTCTCATTCTTGGACACATGCGTCTCCATCAAAGATGGACACCTCAGCACCACACTCTACCGCAAGCCCACAGACAACCTCACAATGCTACACTTCTCCAGCTTCCACCCAAAACATATTAAAACAGCCATTCCCTATGGACAAGCCCTACGCATACACCGGATCTGCTCAGATGTGGAGGAACATGATGGACACCTGGAAGTACTCAATGATGCCCTCACAAGAACGGGGTATAATGCTCAACTCATCGACCGCCAGTTCCGACGTGTCACAGCAAGGAACCGTAATGGCCTCCTCAGGAGACAGACACGTGCTGCAACTGACAGGGTACCCTTCGTTGTTCAGTACTTCCCAGGAGCTGAAATATTACGCCATGTTCTTCGTGACCTGCAACACATTATCAATGAAGATGAGCACCTCACCAAGACCTTCCCCACACCTCCACTGCTCACCTTTAAACAACCGCCAAACAGATCATTGTTCACAGCAAACTGCCCGGCTCTCAGGACAACTCCATACAACCGTCACGGTGGACGCTACAAGACGTGTCAGATTGTGGACATAGATACCACTATTACGCGTGGGAACACCTCCCACCTTGTACATGGCAGGTACTCATGTGACTCAGCCAACATTGTCTATCTTATACGTTGCAGGCAAGGATGCCTGGAGGCATTGGTACATTGGGGAAACCGAGCAAAGGCTACGACAACGGATGAATGGGCACCGCACAACAATCAACAGACAGGAGGGTTCCCTCCCAGTTGGGGAACACTTCAGTGGTCCAGGACATTCAGCCTCGGACCTTCGGGTGACCATCCTCCAAGGTGGACTTCGGGACAGGCAGCAGAGGAACGTGGCCGAGCAGAGGCTGATAGCTAAGTTCGGTACCCATAGGGAAGGCCTCAACCGGGACCTTGGGTTCATGTCACATTACAGGTGATCACCATTGCACTACACCTACACACCTACACACACACACACACACACACTTTCTCACACTCACAACCCCTACCCCAGACAGACACACACACACGGAGACAAAGACCCACATGCACACATATATTTTGTGAGGTGAATTTGTACTTGCAGAGTTACATTGAACTTTGCTCAAAAACTGCATGCATTCATGTAGAATGCTGAGCTCAAAAACTTCATGAATTTATGTAAAACTCTGTTATCTCACTTTTTAGATTGGAATCAATCTAAACATCATGGCATAGACAGAGAACTCAGGGGGCCATCACCTTCAACATATTGTCTAGATATCACCATTGTTAACAGCTAACCCGAGAATGCAACTTTAAAAAAAAGGATTTGTGATTTACACATGAAAGAAGTGAAACTATCACTGTATTCTAACAGATGAAAGGCTTAACATTTTTCAATGTATAATTTCCGTTATATCACACGATAAATCTTTGCTATAAATTCTGTGTTACGATTGAGCCCTCCACTCTCACCTGATGAAGGAGCGTCACTCCAAAAGCTAGTGTGCTTCCAATTAAACCTGTTGGACTATAACCTGATGCTGTGTGATTTTTAACTTAGTCTGATCAAAACACTGCACTAATACTTCTGAATTCGTTGAATCGTCTGGAGGTAAATTTCTATCACTTGTCAATATCAGTGACTGTGCCACAGCTGCAAATCTAAGGTTAACAGTGCACTCACGCATTCCGGTGAATGACAATACAGACAATTTGCCCTAACCAAAAGCTTCTCTAATTTTCTGTCCACCCAGCCAGCACAGGTTACATGCCTTCAGCCCACTGGAGGAAATTGTCTCATCTTCCTGAGCATAGTTGTCATTGAGACCACTGAGATCATTGAAACTGTCCACATTGACATGTCCCCATCAAATAAACTTTGCAAAATTCCTCATGTTCAAATCTGATATGTGGTAGAAGATACATTGACATTCCTGATGAAGGGCTTATGCCCAAAACATTGAATCTGCTGCTCCTCGAGTGCTGCCTGACCTGCTGTACTTTTCTAGCACCACACTTTTCAATCATGTTTCCATACAGTCATAGAGTCATCCAGCATGGAAACAGACCCTTTGGTTAAACTAGTCCACACTGACCATGTTCCCAAACCAAACTAGTTCCACTTGCCTGTATTTGGTCCACGTCCCTTCAAAACTTTCCTATTAATGTTTTTATCCAAATATTTAAAATGTTGTAACTGTACCTGCATCCATCACTTCCTCTGGCAGTTCATTCCACACACAAACCACTGTGTAAAAATTTGTTCCTCATGTCATTTTCAAATCTTTCTCCTCTCACCTTAAAAAAAAATGCGCCCTAGTTTTGAACTCCCCTACCCTCAGGGAGAGACGCTTGCTATTCAGCTGATCTATGCCCCTGATGATTTTATAAATCTCGAAGATCACCCCTCAACCTTCTACACTCCAGTGAAAAAGTCACAGCCTATCTTTATAACTCAATTCTCCCATTCCTAGCAATATCCTAGTAATTTTTTTTCTGAACCGCCTCCACCTTAATAATATCCTTCCTGTAACAGGGTGACCAGAACTGGTCACAGTGCTCCAGAAGAGGCCTCACCAATGTCCTGTACAACCACAACATGGCATCATAACTCCTATACTCAGTGGTCTGAGCAATGAAGGCAAGCATGCTAAATGCCTTCTTAACCACCCTGTCCACGTGACATTTCCTCCTTACCCTGTCAATGATATTTTGGATTTTAGCTTTTGGATACACAGGATCTGCCACCTGGCCAGCTTGCCTAAGCACCAAGGGTCAAAAAGCATGAGCAGTCCCAGAAGGCCTATCTTCACATTGACAATGCTCTCCATTGTATTGTGTGGCACTATCAGTGTGCCAAATGGGATAGACTTCAAACAGGACTAGCAACTCAAGACAATGGGGTATAGAAGTAGAAGAATTGCTTCACACAACCTGCAATCTTATATCCTGGTGTTTTCCTACTCTACCATTGCTATCAAATTGGGGAATCAATGCTTGCACAATGAAGAGTGCAGGAGAGCGTGCCAAGAGCAAGGCATAGAAAAAAAATGAGGTGTCAACTTAGCGAAGCAAGTGACAGGGAGTTAGTAGATGGTGGATGGCAGAATCAATAGCTGTGAAGCTGGGAAAGCACAGCAGGTCAATCAACATCCGAGAAGCAGGAAACTCAATGTTTCGGGCCGAAAATGATTGAAGCAAGTGGCAGGGCTAGGTGGTCCCACCACCAATAGATCAGATTGAAGCTTTGTCAGATCTAGTCATGAATAGTTGTGGACAATTAACCCAATGGACGAGGAGTCACCACAAATATCTCCATTCTCAATGATGGGAGAGCTCAGCATATTATTACAATGGAAAAGACTGAAGAATTTGCAACAATCGTCAGACAGGAATGCCAAGTGGATGCCTCAGCCTCCTCTGAAATGTCCAGCCAATTCAATTGACTCCGTGTGATATTAAGAAATGGCAGGAAGCATTGGATACTGAAAAGGCTATGGGCCCCGACAACATTCAGGCAATAATGAAGACAGAATTTGCTGCCTCCTAGCCAAGATTTTCCTGTACAACCACAATACTTGCATTAACCTCACGAGGAAAGTTGCACAGGTACTTTCTGTACACAAAAAATACAGTCAATTGCCATCCCATCAGTTTACTCTCAATCGTCAATAAAGTGGTAGGTGTTAACTGCAGTTCAACAGCTGCCTTGCAATAACTTTCACACTGACACTCATTTTGGGTGTCTGGGCTACTGCCTTGGTTCAAACAAGGATGGAAGAGTTGAATTCCAGATGCGAGGTGAAAGTAACTGCCCTTGATATCAAGGTTATGTTTGACCGAGTGTGTCATCAAGGAGTCCTCGCAAAACTGGGTCAATGGGAATCAGGAGGAAAACTCCCCACTGAGCCATACCTGGCACATAGGATGATGGTTGTGGTTACTGGTGTCATCTCAGCTCCAGGACATCTCTGCAGGTGTTCCTCTGGGTAATGACTAGGCCCACACTTTCAGCTGCTTCAACAATAATCCTCCCTCCGTCATAAAATCAGAAGTAGAAATGTTCACTGATGATTGCACAACATTCAGCACCATTTGTGGCTCCTCAGGTACTAAAGTCCACGTCCAAATACATCAAGATCTGGACAATATCCAGCTTTGGGCTGACAAGCAGCAAATAACATTCATACCCAACAAGTGCAAGGCAATGACCATCTCCAACAAAAGTGAAGCTGACCATCATTGCTTGTCTTTCAATCTCACTATTTCTGAATTACTCACTATCATGATTCTACAGGTTACCATTGACCGAAACATTGAACTGGACCAGCCAAATAAATACAATGGCCACAAGAGCAGGTTAGAGACTGAGAATCTTGCAGCAAGTAATTCACATCCAGACTCCTCTGTTTGTTATCTTCAAGGCACAAATCCATGATGGACTACTGCCAAATTATCTGGATCAATACAGCTGCAATAACAGCCAAGAACCAGGACCAAACAGCAGGCTTAATTTTCAATCACACTTTCAAACATTTGCTCCCTCCACTACTGATGCACAATAACTGCAGTGTGTACCGTCTATAAGATGTACTGCAGAAATTCACCAAGTCTCCTCAGATATCACTATCCAAACCCATGACCACAACCATCTAAAAAGGACAATGACAGCAGATATAAGGGAATACCATCACCTGCAATTTCCCTCCAACTGCTTGCTAGCCTGAATTGGAAATATATTGCTGTTGCGAGATCAAAATCCTTAAACTCCATCTCTAAAGGCATTGTGAGTCTCCCTATAGCAATAACAGGTGATTCAAGAAGGCAGCTCTGTACCACCTTTTTAAGGGCAACTCAAGGTAGGCAAAAAATGTTGGCTCAGCCAATGAAACTCATATTCCCTGAAATCAATTTTAAAATAATTTAAGATCATAACCACTGCTCCTATTTTTAGAGAGCAGCTTTTGATAATGACTCTGTCACTGTCATTGGTCTCTTGTCTAGAAGCACTTTTTGTTTCTTTAGTTTTCTCACAGTCATTCCCCTTTGATTTGCAGCACAATTTCTTTTGCCATTTCATCAGCCTTCTATTCTATCATACATATTGCTTTTTGTCCATTCCTTCCTATTTCCTTTCCCAACTTACGTACTTACTTGGAACCTTTTACATCTTAAAATTGTTGTAGTTTTGTTGAAAGGCCCTGAATGGTTAATTTTCTTCATGTCTCCTCAGATGTTGTCTGATCTGTTGAGTATTCATAATGTTTTCTTTATACTTCCCAGCATCTGCAGTACTTTGCTTTTGTAAAGTGCATAATTCTTTCAATGGAAGTTAGTTCACTGGGCCTGCACTTGAAAGGTGGTGTTGCACTGAAATAAAATGTAAAATACTGCAACTCCATCTCTTATCCATGCTGTCTTCAGTTGTAGATTTCTACTGCTACATTGATCCTGTCGATTTACTCTGTTGTAGTGTTTTCCATGGCAATGTTCCTGTGGAATATTTTTGAAAGACTGAAGGAATTAAGTTGAAAGGTTGAAAATAGATTTAACCTCTGTGAAGCTATATATTAATCGCCACATTCCTTATTTGTCATTACTTGATTTATCTTGATTATTACACATGGGTTCAAATTTTCTAGACTTTAATACTACTTAATCTTCTTAGATTTAAAATATGAAAACATACAGTACATTCTTTTTCATCATCCTTCTGCATCGAGCAACAGATTCTTTTCCCCCCTTCTCCTTACATGAGATAAAACATGTCCTGGCCATTATTGCATTTCTGCTGGAAAGTGATATTTTCCTCCAGGTCCAGATGCTGTTACAGAGCTTCCTGGGTTCAGCAGAGGCCAAGTCTGTTCATCTCAGGGTGTCTGCTTAATGTCAGAGCTGTGCTCTGAAGGCGCTGCAGGCATTTTGTTGTGTGTTTCACATGGTCTAGTTTTCAGATGTATGATCCCCAAAGGCACTTTGAGAGGCATAATTTAGGATGGGCACACAGTTTGTCAGGCTTGTTGATGATTATATACATACTGATGAGTGTGAAATATGAGCACCCCACTCCATGTAATGTCTGTTTTTGTGAGGACACAACAGATTCAAGATTCCTCGACATCGTATTACTGATGAAAGCAACATCGTATCGTTTTTCAGGGACGGCTGAGGTAGGTCTGACTATTGAAGCAAACAACGAATGTTTAATTTGTCGTTCTAATGATTGGATTTTATGCTGTAGTTACTCGGTGCTTTGACTATGTCGGGATTTTACATTGGAAGAAGAAAATGTGAGGAAGAGAATCAATAGCAACACTAATTATTCATTGTTTGGATGCTGATATTAATATGATCTTTTGATAGATTGGTTTTGTACTTACCTAGGTAAAGAAGATCCATATTATGCAATGGACTATTTTTTCTAATCAATGCTGACCTAACGTCTTCCAAGTGAGGCACAACATTGGCATATAGAAACAGCACTGTTCAGAGCTTCATACTCTCTACTCATCCAAAGTCACACCTGCACTTGTAGTGAGTAAGACTGGCTTCAGAAGTAAAAGTTAACCCTTCCATTAATTATAACTGGTTACCTGAGTGTAATGGAAGAAAAGGCTAGCAATCTATTAAATTGCAGAGAAATCAAAGGCAATAATTTTAAAATAGCTAGCTTCATAATCAAAGCAAGAAATCAACTGCTACTATATATCTATACTTCTACTAAAGCAAACATACTTGTCAATATTTCCAAGAGAAAATTTAAAAACAAATTTGAGATCCTGGCTGTTATTAATTCTTGCATAGACGAGTGCCAAGGGCAGAATTTCAACACCCAAACTCCTAATGCATGTTCAATCACAGCAAAGATCAAGTATTACAAGAGCAACAGTGAGGACTGCAGATGCTGAAGATTATAATAGAGAGTATGATGCTGGAAAGGCACAGCAGATCAGGCAGCATCCGAGGAACAGGAGAGTCAATATCTTGGGCAAACACCCTTCATCAGTTTGAAGGGCTTTTACCCGAAGCACAGAAACTCCTGCTCCTCAGATGCTGCCTGACCTGCTGTGCTTTTCCAGCACCACACTCTCGACCCCAAGTATCATAAATACAGCCTCACTTGTTAAGAGCTTTTAAATGGAATTCTTTGCATTCTATTTATTACACTTATCTCACAAAAACACTCCCTAAAAGAACAACATAAATGCTTCCATTTACCCATGCTGATGTAAATGCTTCCATGTACCCATGTCAGTGTAAAACCCATGCCAACTTCCTTACTACATCTGACTGAAAATGACAACCTTATGTCAATCTATATTGAAGTCTAGACAATTGAATTTCTGTCTACTTGGAATTGGGCTCAAATTGACTGACATTGATTTATGTAACAGCATATAGGAGGTGTTTAAATGAGTTGTGCAGAGCCAATTGCAAAATAAGGAAGACTGAAGAAGCAGCGAGTATAACTGCAGTGGAATATGGCAGAATTTTATTTTCTGTCCATTGATTCTACTTGCTGGGGAAGTGAGAAAATGGGGCTTATCCTGGGAATAAGAGCTCAATCATATTGGACTGAGTGAAGGATAATTTTATTAACTTGAAGTATTATGAACCTTTTGAATTGGCTTTCGCAGTACATTATGGATATTCCATTAATTAATACATTTAAGGGTAGGAAAGACCATTCTCTGGTCTTTTGCGATATGAAGGAATATAGGCAGGTGGTAAACAATTTTAATAAAGGTCCTGGTTGTGGTTATAAGTTTGTTTGCTGAGCTGGTAGATTTGTTCTTGGACATTTCGTCACCATGCTAGGTAACATCATCAGTCAACCTCCATTGAACTGCTCATGTTCCGTTCCACTTTCTATTTGTGTGTCTGGGTCTGTTGTAGTGGGTGATATCACTTCTGGTTCTTTTTCTCAGAGGTTGGTAATGGGATCCAAATTGATGTGCTTATTGATGGAGTTCTGGTTTCAATGCTAGGAATTTTAGGAATTCCCATATGTGTCTCTATTTAGCCTGTCTTAGGATGGATATGTTGTCCCAGTCAAAGTGGGCTGAGGGGTGACCTTATAGAGGTTTACAAAATTATGAGGGGCATGGATAGGATAAATTGACAAAGTATTTTCCCTGGGAGTGGGGAGTCCAGAACTAGAGGGCATAGGTTTAGGGTGAAAGGGGAAAAATATAAAAGAGACCCAAGGGGCAACTTTTTCACGCAGAGGGTGGTACGTGTATGGAATGAGCTGCCAGAGGATGTGGTGGAGGCTGGTACAATTGCAACATTTAAGGGACATTTGGATGGGTATGTGAATAGGAAGGGTTTGGAGGGATATGTGCCGGGTACTGGCAGGTGGGACTAGATTGGGTTGGGATATCTGGTCAGCGTGGACGGGTTGGACCAAAGGGTCTGATCCATGCTATACATCTCTATGACTCTATCGTGTTCTTCTTTGTATGTTTGTAAGGATATTAATGATAGTGGGTCATGTCATTTGGTAGCTAGTTTTCTGCCTGTCTGTCCAATGTAGTGTTTGTTACAGGCCTTGCATGGTATTTTGTAAATGACATTAGTTTTGCTGATTGTTGGTATAGGGTCCTTTAGGTTCATCAGTAGTTGTTTCAGTGTGTTGGTAGGTTTGTGGGCTACCATGATGACAAGGGATAGGTATAGGAACGTTTCAGAGAACACCTCTGGGATACCCGGACAAACCAACCCAACCACCCCGTGGCTCAACACTTCAACTCCCCCTCCCACTCCACCAAGGACATGCAGGTCCTTGGACTCCTCCATCGCCAGACCATAGCAACACCACGGTTGGAGGAAGAGTGCCTCATCTTCTGCCTGGGAACCCTCCAACCACAAAGGATGAACTCAGATTTCTCCAGTTTCCTCATTTCCCCTCCCCCCACCTTGTCTCAGTCAAATCCCTCGAACTCAGCACCACCTTCCTAACCTGCAATCTTCTTCCTGACCTCTCCGCCCCCACCCCACCCCACTCCGGCCTATCACCCTCACCTTGACCTCCTTCCAGCTATTGCATTTCCAACGCCCCTCCCTTAAGTCCCTCCTCCCTACCTTTTATCTTAGCCTGCTGGACACACTTTCCTCATTCCTGAAGAAGGGCTCATGCCCGAAACGTCGATTCTCTTGCTCCTTGGATGCTGCCTGACCTGCTGCGCTTTTCCAGCAACACATTTTCAGCAAGGGATAGGTATAGCCTGGTATTCATCAGCGATGTCTTTGATGTATGGTAGTGTGGCTAGAGTTTCTGGGTGTGTTGTGTCTAATTGTTTGGGTTTGTTGTTTTAGAATCAGTGGACTATGTTTATCGGGTACCCATTGTTCTTGAACACACTGTGTATTTTTCTTCTGCTGCTTGTAATTCCTGGGCGCTGCACGGTGTTGTGGTCTGTTTCACGGAATTAAGCTAGAAATCGCCATGATCATGTTGAGCAGAATAGGCTTAACAAATGGTCTACACTTGTTCTACTTCATATGTTTATTCTGAAACTTTCTGGAGTGGTACTTTATGATAGGATCTATATTCTAGCCATCATACTTCAATAAAAGAACTTAAAGACATTTTCATGTTAGAAATGATCAAGAGGGCTCTTTTTTCATGTATCTACTGTTGAAGTGCGACTGAGATTCTCACAAAAATGAATTGAAAGTATTTCTACAAATGTTTGGATTGGCTTTAAATGCTTTCACTATGTACGGTGCTGAATGTTAATTGCATATAAAACTCTGCATACATTAATCAAAAGGATACAATGATCTCCAGTTACCAGTCTCACATCAGTACCTGGTTTTAGCAATGTAGCACCAGCTGATGCTGGTTTCTGCCGAGGGACAACTGAATTCTGTTAACGCGTGCCCGAACTCTCTAGCCAAGAGCTGACAGTAAAGGGGAATTGCGAACATGTGAAATGACTGAATATGGACTTTGAGATTTTCAATGAAAAGGCACCAGTGTTTCCCACCTCCTGGAGGTGATCTCATAAATTTTCCTGTGTATCCTTTGGGTGTTCCACACCCACATTGCACAACACATATTGCATTAGTTAAATGCATGCGAACATTATGCAATTTAACTGGTCTATTAAAGAAAACTCATTGATGGGTGTGGGCCTTTTCACACAGCAATTACTTTAAATGATGACAAACCTGCTAAAGAGCAGTTACTAGCTACTTTCAATCATTTGATTTTTACTTTCCTGAATTCTATATGTTAAAAAAAAAACTGGTTTCATCACTATGCACTCATGAAGGCCATTTGCTAATAAACTTGGACACCTATTTGATCAAATTATTACTTTAATTTATCAAGAGAGAATTCTGTTTACATTTTATACAATGTTTATTTCTGAATCACTTAGCAGACATTACTTTGGGGCAAAGATCGCACAATCTGATTGTTGAAAAGCATCACAAAACTATTGGCCAGGTAGAGTCATAGAGATGTACAGCATGGAAACAGACCCTTCGGTCCAACTTGTCCATAACGACCAGGTATCCCAACCTAATCTAGTCCCCACCTGCCAGCACTTGGCCCATGTCGCTCCAAAACTTCCTGTTAATATACCCATACAGATGCCTTTTAAATATTGCAATCGTACCAGCTTTCACCACTTCCTCTGGCAGCTTATTCTATACACGTACCACCCAGCAATAAAAAGTTGCCCCTGAGGTCTCTTTTATGTCTTTCGCCTTTCACTCCAAACCTAGTTCAGGACTCCCCCCACCCCAGGGAAAATACTTGATCTATTTATCCTATCCATGCCCCTCATGATTTTATAAACCTCTATAAAGTCACCCCTCAGCCTCTGACACTCCAGGGAAAACAGCCCTAGCCTATTCAACCTCTACCTATAGCTCAAATCCTCCAACCTTGGCAACATTCTTGTAGATCTTTTCTGAACCCTTTCAAGTTTCACAACATCCTTCCGCTAGGAAGGAGACCAGAATTGTATGCAATATTTCGAAATGGCCTAACCAATGTCCTGTACAGCCCCCACATGACCTCCTAACTCTGATACTCAATACTCTGAGCAATAAAGCAAAGCATACCAAACACCTTCTTCACTATCCTATCTACCTTTGACTCTACTTTTAAGGAGCTCTGAACTTGCACTTCATGGTCTCTTTGTTCAGCAACACTCCCTAGAACCTTACCATTAAGTGTACAAGTCCTGCTCTGATTTGCTTTCCCAAAATGCAGCTCCTCACATTTTTCTAAATTAAACTCCATCTGCCACTCCTCAGCCCATCTGATCAAGATCCTGTTTTAAATCAGCGGTAATCCTCTTTGAAGACCACTACACTTTCAATTTTGGTGTCATCTCCAAACTTACTAACTCTATTATGCTCACATCCAAATCATTTATATAAATGATGAAAAGTAGAGGACCCAGCACCGATCCTTGTGGCACTCCACTGGTCACAGGCCTCCAGTCTGAAAAACAACTTTCCACCACCACCCTGTCTTCTACGTTGAGCCAGTTCTATATCCAAATGGCTAGTCCTCCCTGTATTTCATGAGATCTAACCTTGCTAATCAGTCTCCCATGGGGAACTTTGTCGAACACCTTACTGAAATCCATATAGATCACATCAACTGCTCTGCCCTAATCCATCCTCTTTGAGTTTTTTGAAGAAGTAACAATCAAGTTTTCAAAGTTTGGGAGAAGATTTGTAGCTCGGGGGCTCGTTGTTGTGGTTCTGTTCGCCGAGCTGGGAATTTGTGTTGCAGACGTTTCATCCCCTGTCTAGGTGACATCCTCAGTGCATGGGAGCCTCCTGTGAAGCACTTCTGTGATCTTTCCTCTGGCATTTGTAGTGGTTTGAATTTGCCGCTTCCGGTTGTCAGTTCCAGCTGTCCGCTGCAGTGGTCGGTATATTGGGTCCAGGACGATGTGCTTATTGATTAAATCTGTGGATGAGTGCCATGCCTCTAGGAATTCCCTGGCTGTTTTCTGTTTGGTTTGTCCTATAATAGTAGTGTTGTCCCAGTCGAACTCATGTTGCTTGTCATCTGCGTGTGTGGCTACTAAGGATAGCTGGTCATGTCGTTTCATGGCTAATTGGTGTTCATGGATGCGGATCGTTAGCTGTCTTCCTGTTTGTCCGATGTAGTGTTTTGTGCAGTCCTTGCATGGGATTTTGTACACAAAACCAATGTAGTGCACAAAATCCCATGCAAGGACCTCACAAAACACTACATAGGACAAACAGGAAGACAGCTAACGATCCGCATCCATGTACACCAATTAGCCACGAAACGACACGACCAGCTATCCTTAATAGCCACACATGCAGATGACAAGTAACATGAGTTCGACTGGGACAACACTACTATTATAGGACAAAGTGAAGTCTGCAGATGCTGGAGATCAGAGCTGAAAATGTGTTGCTGGAAAAGCGCAGCAGGTCAGGCAGCATCCAGGGAACAGGAGAATCGACGTTTCAGGCATAAGCCCTTCTTCAGGAAACTTTCCTGAAGGGCTTATGCCCGAAACGTCGATTCACCTGTTCCCTGGATACTGCCTGACCTGCTGCGCTTTTCCAGCAACACATTTTCAGCTATTATAGGACAAGCCAAACAGAGAACAGCCAGGGAATTCCTAGAGGCATGGCACTCATCCACAGATTCAATCAATAAGCACATCGACCTGGACACAATATACCGGCCACTGCAGCGGACAGCTGGAACTGACAACTGGAAGCGGCAGAGACAAACCACTATAAATGCCGGAGGAAACATCACAGAAGTGCTTCACAGGAGGCTCCCAAGACTGAGGATGTCACCTAGACAGGGAACGAAACGTCTGCAACACAAATTCCCAGCTCAGCGAACA
Organism: Chiloscyllium plagiosum; assembly: GCF_037043375.1. Classification (NCBI taxonomy): domain Eukaryota; kingdom Metazoa; phylum Chordata; class Chondrichthyes; order Orectolobiformes; family Hemiscylliidae; genus Chiloscyllium; species Chiloscyllium plagiosum. The sequence goes on along the minus strand of NW_028270174.1, from coordinate 37,102,897 downwards.
GAACCACAACAACTCAATCAAGTTTGTGAGACATGATTTCCCACACACAAAGCCATGTTGACTATCCCTAGTCAGTCCTTGCCTTTCCAAATTCACGTACATCCTATCCCTCAGGATTCCCTCCAACAGCTTGCCAACCACCAAGGTCAGGCTCACCAGTCAATTCCTGTCCTTACCACCTTTCTTAAACAGTGGCACCACGTTAGCCAAACCTCTAGTCTTCTGGCACCTCAGCTGTGACTATCGATGATACAATAGGGAATCTAACCTAAATATCTCAGTTAGTGCCCAACGATCTCTTCCCATAAACAAGAGTGGTAGAGAAAAATTATTTCTGACTGGATTGACATGGAAGCTAGGAATATTGGATGCCAAAGTCCTACTTTTTGAAATGGCAAACTGCCTTGAAATAGCTTTGGAAGGGGATAAGTTGGGTGAAGTTGCAACACTCAACCTTTAATCACTTTATTCCTCTCATTAAAAACTTTAAAATTGCACTTTTTTTGACAAACTATTAAATATCAATCATCAATACCTGATCACAAGTAAACAGCCCTTCACTTATTAGTGGTGCAACGGTCACCAGTGTTAAATATTGTCATTCAATGTATAGACGTCTTTCGGCAGCAGAGATAAATCGGGGAACACTGGGACCCTGCAGAATCCTCAATGTAGTAGACTCCAAAAGAATTGTCCAGGAAATTGAAGATATCACTGTGCAATTTCCCACTGAAAGTATACGTTCAAATCAGAGAATTTGGAAGGTATTTAACTCAAAACGTGAGACTTTAAAATGCTTAGGGCTGAATCTGGAATATTTTTGGCTAAGACTAGGTTGTATAAAGTTTTTTGGAGATACTTTTCCCATGAGGCCAAGCGAGTTTTCCCACCACATCTTACCAAACTTGTCTTATTGACTAATTAATTGCCCCTTGGAGTCCGTCACATCCAATTCCCACCCAGCTAACCATGTGGCAATCTTGGAACAATTCACCACTCAGCAGATACCCTGGAATTCATCGGCATCCCTCACTCCTACAGCACCTTTAAAGTCCATTGCTCATCTGGACAACCACTATCAGTTCCCCCCCCCCCCCCCCCCGAGTCTGGACATGACAGACTCGGGGGGAAATCAATGCCTCATTGTGTGAGCCGAGACCTCGTGCTCCTGCTGGACAGACTGGTGCAAATGCAGAAGTTCATTTTCCCTCGGCCACAACACCAGACCATGGCAGCCTGATCTGAGGGTGCTACCTATTTCACTGCAATCTCAACCTTCTGGAAAAAATGCCAAACACTGTAAGAAGGTCAATTCTGCCAGAGTGAATGCTGATACCCCTCAGATACCTTACACTCCCTCTATCTTCGCACTGCACCCACCACCCACCAAGGCTCATGCTCTCCCACTCTTATTATTGTCGACAATGTCTTCCCTTATTCAGTGTCACCAACTCCAATCCTCAACACCATTAACCCTTCTGCTCACCTGCCAGATGCATTTCCTACCTGCCCAAGTGTGACAGCTGTGCTACCATTCCTTATTTTCAAGAGCACCCTGATTCTGAGTGGCTGACAGACAATTTCTAAGCTCCTGGATTGGTGTTAGAGTCTGTCATTATCATTCTATGACTGTCTGAGCAAAGGCCATCTGCCTTGACCTTAATAAAACCTGCTGACAACCGCGGCAAGATTCCTGGCTTTGTGGCTGTACTAAACATCAAGACAGCAATAATGTAAACCTCTGATCAGTGGCTGAGAGGGCAAAGCACATAAGGCAAGGCAAAGCAAAGGTGTTGTAAGCATCCAGGTAGGTTCACAGTGAGTGAGTGCTATGACAGCAAGGGAAGAGTCTGGTCCAGTCTGTGAACTGTGCACATGTCCTTAGTACAGTGTCCTTGCTGCAGCATTACAATGATAGTTCCCAATGCAGTCCCAAGCACTGCAGCTTATTGTAACTGCAACAGAGATGTGCCATGGGGGTTCTTAGAGGTTGTTATATATTTGATGCCATTGTCTGTGGATGTGGGGTGTGTGTGTTTTCTGCCCATGGTGTGTACCTTGAGATGTTGATGCCCAGTGCCTGACATGGAGGCTGCTCAGAGTAAAAGGGAACTCATTCACTGGGTACCTGCTTTGGTTTCCATGTTGAGTTTTATCAACTTCTATCTTATTTTGCGAGTTTGGTAAGATAGAAAGCTGAATATTGATGAAGTGAATTGGGTTGTCAGCAAGATACTGAAGAAGTAATACTTCTTGCTTAATTGGCAACTCACCACTGCCTAGTGGGAAATTGACCGCACCACTTGTGAAAAGCATAAACGATGGTGGGAAATGCTCCCAATGTGGAGATTGGTTTTGTCGGAGTTCTCATTTGACTCAGCAATAATTCTTGTCACAGCCCACCTCACTCAGGCCTCTTAAAGATTCCAACTTTAGTCTAACTTCTGGATAACTAGTAAATTAACACCAACCCCCAACATACCACAAACATCCTCCACTATGTCTCACCCAGACCCCATATAGCTCTCCATTACTGGACCTGACCTCCCCAAACCTCACACCCATGAACCCCCACCCTTCCCAAGACCCAAAACCCCAACCAGAATTTTGGTTTGTGCTGGAATGAGAAAAGGATTATATGAGACATTGTTAAAAATCAAAGCGAGCCCCTACCTTTTACAGGTGACTGTCTTCGACAGAGAAAACTGGCACCCAACCAGCACTGCAAAAAAAACTGATATTCTTTTATGAACATAGTTCATGTGACCATTGGTGTGCCACAAGGATCGTTGCTGGGTCCACTGCTTTTAATGTAAATGATTTGGATGTGAACATAGGAGGTATGGTTAATAAGTTTGCAGATAACACCAAAATTGTGGTCTTCAAAGAAGATTCCATAACAGTACAATGGGATCTTTATCAGATGGGACAATGGGCCAAAGAGTGGCAGATGGTGTTTAATTTAGATAAATGTGAGGTGCTACATTTTGGAAAAGCAAGTCAGGGCAGGATTTCAACACTTAATTTAAGGTGCTGGGGAGTGTTGCTGAAGAAAGAGATTTTGGTTCATGGTTCCTTGAAAATGGAGTTACAGGTAGATAGGATAGTGAAGAAGGCATTTGGTATGCTTTCCTTTATTGGTCAGAGTATTGAGTACAGGAGTTGGGCGGTCATGTTGTGGCTGTACAGGACATTGGTTAGTCCACTTTTGGAATACTGTGCACAATTCTGGTCCCCTCCATCTATCGGAAAGATGTTATGAAACTTGAAAGGGTTCAGAAAATATTTACAAGGATGTTGCCAGAGTTGGAGGGTTTGAGCTATAGGGAGAGGTTGAACAGGCTGGGGCTGCTTTCCCTGGAGCGTTGGAAGCGGAGGGGTGACCTTAGAGAGGTTTATAAAATCATGAGGGGCATGAATAGGATAAATAGACAAAGCCTTTTCCCTGGGGTGGGGGAGCCCAGAACTAGAGACCATAGGTTTAAGGTGAGAGGGGAAAAATTTAAAAGGGATCTAAGGGGCAACTTTTTCATGTAGAGGGTTGTTCTGTATGGAATGAGCTGCCAGAGGAAGTGGTGGAGGCTGGTACAATTGCAACTTTTAAAAGGCATCTGGATGGTTAAATGGATAGGAAGTGTTGAGAGGGATTTGGACCAAGTGCTGGCAAACAGGACTAGATTAGGTTAGGATATCTGGTTGGCATGGACGAGTTGGACCGAAGGGTCTGTTTCCGTGTTGTACATCTCTATGACTTCTTGTTTTTATCAACCTTGGTATGGGTCAAGAATAAACTAATTATTTCACATCTTATTTGTTGTCAAAGGATACTCCTGGTTGTTCACCTTTTTGGATTAAACAAACTAGTTACTTTGTTACCAAGCTTTCTTCAAGAACTGATGTACCTTTAGAAACAATTTGCAATTTTTGATGAGAGGAGAATTATGTCACATTGTCAAACTTAGAACAGTATAGCACAGGAACAGGCCCTATGGCCCACTAGGTCTGTACTGACCATGACACTATTCTCAACTAATCCCACCTGGCTGCATATGGTCCATAACCCTCTGTTCTCTGCCTGTTCATGTGTCTGTTAAATTCCTCTTAACATTACTATTGAATCTGCCTCTACTACTTCCCTTGACAGCATGTTCCAAGCAGCTACCACCCTTTGTATTAAAAAAAACATGCTTCACACATCTTTAATTTTTCCCCTTCTCACATTAAACCTATGTCCTGTAGTATTAATATATCCACCATGGGAAAAAAATTCCTTCTAACCACCCTATCCATGCCTCTCATAATTTTATACACTTCTATCAGTTCACCCCTCAACCTTGAACACTCCAATGAAAACAATCCAAGTTTGTCCAACCTCTACTTACAGCTAATGCACTCCAATCTAGGAAAAGCTCTTCTGCACCCTCTTCAAAGCTTCCACATTCTTCCTATAGTGTGGTAGCCAGAATTGCAGACAATACTGCAAATTAGGCTAACTAAAGCTTTATACAGCTGCAACATGACTTGCCACCTTTTATAGTTAGTCCCCTGACCAAAGAAGGCAAGCATGTCGAATGCCTTCCTCACAATCTTATCAACTTATGTTGCCATCTTTAGGGAGCTATGGACTTGCAGGTAAATAATGTTTGTACTCATCTCAGAGGGTGGAATTCAAAAGGGGCAGGGGCTTTGAAGGTAAGGGAAGGGACTGGCTTCAAGAGGTTATCCACTTGCCCCCACCCACCCCTTCACCCTGAGCAATTGGAAGGGCTTACCCAAATTGCCAAGCTGGTCATTCTGATTTCTCATGTGGAAACTTAGCCATTTATCTCATTCACTAGAAAGGCAGATGATTAGGGAGGTGGTGCCATTAATTAACCACTAAAAGGCTTAAACTGGTGATGGGTTGAGGAGGTCAAAATGGATTCTTCTCACCCAGAAATTAATGACCAAAGTGGAGAGAAGGGAATATATTGGGAAATGTTGGCCCTGGCAAAACATTAATCTCCTTCCCGATGCCTCCAGTGAGGTGGGGGGGGGGGTGGAGTTGTGGTCATTATCCTTTCATTGTCGTTCTTATTATTAAGTAAATGTACGAGAGAGAATATCATGTTCAAATGGTAGGATAAGTCACTTTGAGACTTGGATGATGTTCATTCGCATTTGAGGTTTTCGGTAAGGTTAATTGCTGATGTGGTGATTAGTGATGATAATTGGATAGGAAATATGAAATGTAATCACTATTATAAAACAAGTGCAAGCTTAACACTAAAACGGAGAATTTGTTATTAGAGGAATTAACTTTGATGAACCAAATAATCATTTTGACTTTTTTACTGTGCCGTGAAATGATATGAAAACATGACTTACTAATCTGATCACTGTAACAATGTCACTTTATATTTTAAAACAATTTGATTTACAACATTCTGAGAACAATAATGAATGCATTGTGTGGTATTGCTCATTCAACTTACAGACAGCACAATTGGCTCATTTGCAGACTACAAAACAGTAATTTATGTGCTTGATTTTACACCCTGTCTTCAAACTCTATAAATGGTTAGGTCTACATGAGGGAAGTGTTTAAATGGTGGGTAGCATGCCTGCCTTTCATTACTGATCTCTTATTCAAACAGACCTCAATGTTCCTTCTAATCACATTAATCATTTGAAAGATTAAAACCAAAACTCATTAAAGGTTTACTTGTCATGAGATTCCTTGGAAAAAAAAGAGTATAATCACATCAGTTTTTAAGCATTAGTTTAGTTGTGTAAATCCTGAAATGTTTACAAGTTTTTACTCTGACTCTACTTGAAATGTTTTCCTTCCTGACTCCTGTGTGTATTATGGATCTATTGGTGACAGTCAGCTACTGTTTGGTATTTTTATCAAGAGGCTTTTCTTGAGATGTGAGGCTGTGGTAAATGCCAACAAGTTGATTTTGGTGATGTTCATATTCAAAGGTGGCACGGTGGCTCAAGTTGTTAACATTGCTGCCTCACAGCGTCAGCATCGTGGATTTGGTTCCACCCTCAGGCAACTGTGTGTTGAGTTTGCACATTCTGCCCGTGTCTGCATGGGTTTCCTCTGGTTTCCTCCCACAGTCCAAAAGAAGCAAATAGGACTTATACTTTTAATGGTAGGGCCTTGGACAGCGTGGCACTGGAAAAGCAAAGCAGGTCAAGTAGTATCCGAGGAGCAGGAGAGTCAACATTTTGGGATGAAGGGCTTATGCCCAAAACATCAATTCTCCTGCTCCTGGGATGCTGCCTGACCTGCTGTGCTTTTCCAGCACCACACTTATCAACTCTGACTCTCCAGCATCTGCAGTCTTCACTTTCTTCTTGGGTAGTTTTGTGGGGCAGAGGGACCTAGGGGTTCAGGTACATAATTCTTTGAAGTTTATGTCACATATAGACAGGGTGGCTAGAAAGGCATTTGACACACTTGAGCTGAAAAATGTGTTGCTGGAAAAGCGTAGCAGGTCAGGCAGCATCCGAGGAGCAGGAGAATCGACGTTTCATGCATAAGCCCTCCTTCAGGAAGGGCTTATGCCCGAAACGTCGATTCTCCTGCTCCTCGGATGCTGCCTGACCTGCTACGCTTTTCCAGGCACACATTTTTCAGCTCTGATCTCCAACATCTGCAGTCCTCACTTTCTCCTATTTGACACACTTGCCTTCTGTTTCTGTGCTGTGTGACTCTATGTGCAGACTTAGAGTTATAGAGTCATAGAGATGTACAGCATAAAACAGACCCTTCGATCCAACCCGTCCATGTCAACCAGAATATCCCAATCCAATCTAGTCCCACCTGCCAGCACCCAGCCCATATCCCTCCAAACCCTTCCTATTCATATACCCATCCAGATGCCTTTTAAATGTTGCAATTGTACCAGCCTCAACCACTTCCTTTGGCAGCTCATTCCATACACGTACCATCCTCTGTGTGAAAACGTTGTCCCTTAGGTCTCTTTTGTATCTTTCCCCGCTCACCCTAAACTTATGCCCTCTAATGCTGACCCCAGGGAAAATACCTTGTCTATTTATCCAATCTATGACCCTCATGATTTTATAAACCTCTTGTAAACCCCTCAGCCTCTGACGCTCCAGGGAAAACATCCCCAGCCTATTCAACCGCTCCCTATAGCTCAAATCCTCCAACCCTGGCAACATCCTTGTAAATCTTTTCTGAACCCTTTCAGGTTTCACAACATCTTTCCAATAGGAAGGAGACCAGAATTGCATGCAATATTCCAACAGTAGCCTAACTAATGACCTGTACAGCCACAACATAACTTCCCAACTCCTGTACTCCATACTCTGACCAATAAAGGAAAGCATACCAAACACCTTCTTCACTATCCTATCTATCTGCAACTCCACTTTCATGGAGCTCTGAACCTTTACTCCAAGGTTTCTTTATTCAGCAACACTCCCTAGGACCTTAACATTAAGTGTACAAGTCCTGCTAAGATTTGCTTTCCAAAAATGCAGCACCTCGCATTTATCTGAATTAAACTCCATCTGCCACTTCTCAGCCCATTGGTCCATCTGATCAAGATCCCGTTGTAATCTGAGATAACCTTCTTCGCTGTCCACTACACCTCCAACGTACTAACTGTGTACCTCTTATGCTCACATCCAAACCATTTATATAAATAATGAAAAGTAGTGCACCCAGCACTGATCCTTGAGGCACTCCACTGGTCACAGGCCTCCAGTCTGAAAAACAACCCTTGACCACCACACTCTATCTTCTAACTTTGAGCTAGCTCTGTATTGAAATGGCAAGTTCTCCTTGTATTCCGTGAGATCATATGGAACTCTGCAGAATGCCTTACTGAAGTCCATATAGATCACGTCCACAGCTTTGCCCTCGTCAATCCTCTTTCTTACTTCTTCAAAAACTTATTCAAGTTTGTGAGACATGATTTCCCATGCACAAAGCCATGTTTACTATACCTAATCAGTCCTTGCCTTTCCAAATACATGTACATCCTGTCCCTCAGGATTCCCTCCAACAACTTGCCCACCACCGACGTCAGGCTCACTGGTCTATAGTTCCCTGGCTTGTCCTTACTACCTTTCTTCAACAGTGGCACCACGTTAGCCAACCTCTAGTCTTCCACCACCTTACCTGTGATCATCGATGATACAAATATCTCAGCTAGGGGCTCAGCAATCACTTCCCTCGCCTCTCAGAGTTCTCGGGTACACCTGATCAGGTCCTGGAGATGTATCCACTTTTATGTGTTTCAAGATATCCAGCATTTCCTTATGAACATTTTTCTAGATGTCACCATCTATTTTCCTACATTCTGTATCTGCCATATCCTTTTCCACAGTAAATACTGATGAAAAATACTCATTTAGTATCTCCCCCATTTCCTGTGGCTCCACACAAAAGCTGCCTTGCTGATCTTTGAGGGGCCCTATTCTCTCCCTAGTTACCCTGTTGTCCCTAATGTATTTGTAAAAACCCTTTGTACTCTCCTTAACTCTATTTGCCAAAGCTATCTCATGTCCGCTTTTTGCCCTCCTGAAGTCCCTCTTAAGTATACTCCTACTGCCTTTATCGTCTCCTAAGGATTCACTTGATCTATCCTGTCTATACCTGACATATGCTTCCTTCTTTTTGTTAACCAGACCTCAATTTCTTTAGTCATCCAACATTCCCTATATCTACCAGCCTTTCCTTTCACCTGAACACAAATATACTGTCTCTGTACTCTCGTTATCTCATTTCTGAAGGCTTCCCATTTTCTAGCTGTCCCTTTACCTGCGAACATCTGCCCCTAATTAGCTTTTGAAAGTTCTTGCCTAATACCGTCAAAATTAGCCTTCCTCCAATTTAGAACTTCAACTTTTAGATCTGGTCTACCCTTTTCCATCACTATTTTAAAACAAATAGAATTATGGTCACTGGCCCCAAAGTGCTCTGCCACTAACACCTCAGTCACCTGCCCTGCCTTATTTCCCAAGAGTAGGTCAAGTTTTGCACCTTCTCTAGTAGGTACATCCACATATTGAATCAGAAAATTGTCTTGTACATACTTAACAAATTCCTCTCCATCTAAACCCTTAACACTATGGCAGTCCCAGTCTATGTTTGGAAAGTTAAAATCCCCTACCATAACCATCCTATTATTCTTACAGGTAACTGAGATCTCCTTACAAATTTGTTTCTCAATTTCCCTTTGACTATTAGGGGTCTACAATACAATCTCAATAAGGTGATCATCCCTTTCTTATTTCTCAGTTCCACCCAAATAACTTCCCTGGATGTATTTCCGGGAATATCCTCCCTCAGCACAGCTGTAATGCTATCCCTCATCAAAAACGCCACTCCCCCTCCTCTCTTGCCTCCCTTTCTGTCCTTCTTCTGGCATCTATACCCTAGAACATTAAGCTGCCAGTCCTGCCCATCCCTGAGCCATGTTTCTGTAATTGCTATGATATCCCAGTCCCATGTTCCTACCCACATCCTGTGTTGATTTGCCTTCCCTGTTAGGTCCCTTGCATTTGAAATAAATGCAGTTTAATTTATTAGTCCTACCTTGTCCGTGCCTGCCCTGACTGTTTGACTCACTTATGTTCTCAACTGTACATGTCTCAGATTGATCTCTTTCCTCACTATCTTCCTGGGTTCCAATCCTCACCTTACTAGTTCAAATCCTGAAAATGTGTTGCTGGAAAAGCGCAGCAGGTCAGGCAGCATCCAGGGAACAGGAGAATCGACGTTTCGGGCATAAGCCCTTCTTCAGGAATTCCTGAAGAAGGGCTTATGCCCGAAACGGCGATTCTCCTGTTCCCTGGATGCTGCCTGACCTGCTGCGCTTTTCCAGCAACACATTTTCAGCTCTGATCTCCAGCATCTGCAGTCCTCACTTTCTCCTCCTAGTTTAAATCCTCCCAAGCAACTCTAACAAATCTCCCTGCCAATTAGTTCCCTTCCAATTCAGATGCAATCCTTCCTTCTTGTTTCAGTCACTTCTGCCCCATAAGAGATTCTGATGATCCAAAAATGTGAATCCTTCTCCCAAACATCAACTCCTCAGCCATGCATTCATCTGCTCTATCCTCCTATTCCTGCTCTCACTAACTCGTAGAACTGGAGGTAGTCCAGATATTACTACTCTCAAGGATCTCCTTTTTAAATTCCTGCCTAACTCTCTCTATTCTACTTCAGAATTCATCCTTTTCCCTTCCTATGTCATTGGTTCCATTGTGGACAATGACCTCTGGCTGGGTCCGCTCCCCCGTGACAACATTCTGCACCCTCTCTGAGGCATCCTTGATCCTGGCACCAGGGAAGCAACACACCATTCTGATTTTTCACCATTGGCTAAAGAAACCTCTGTCTGTGCCCAAACCAGATGGTCCTCTAACACAATCGATCTCTTGGAACCCGACATACCCATCGTTACATTAGAGTCAGTTTCTATAGCAGAAACTTGGTTGTTTGTGCTACATTCCCCTGAGAATCTACCACCCCTTACATTTTCCAAAACAGCATATCTGTTTGAAATGTGGATAGCTACAGAAGATTCCTGCACTACATGCCTAGCTCTCTTACCTTTCCTGGAGTTAACTCATTTGACTGTATCTCTCTTCTTTTCTCTCTTCCTATAACTGCCATCCATCACACCCCCTTGCTCTTGTAAATTCCTCATTGTCTCTAACTGTCTCTCCAACCGATCCATTCGATCTGATAGGTTTTGCAACCTATGACATTTAGTGCGGATATAATCCTCAGTAACACGTAAATTCTTCCTAAATTCCCATATCCGACAAGAAGAGCATATCACTCTACTAAGTGCCATTTTTGCTTCTTTTAATCTACAGGCCCAGAAAATAGCATTGTCTTATTCCTCTACAAAACACTGCTCCAGGCTAACTTAAAAATATAAGCCATAAGCATTAAGTTTAATCAAGAGACAAATCATAATAAAACATAATCAAGAAAGAACCCACTCTACTCACTACTGCAGACTTACTGTAAGGCCACACTTAAAAATATTCACTTATCTGTCTCTGTGCTGTGACCTCTCCTAAACAGGTTCCTCCAAGATCAGTTGTGAATTTCACTGTTTGTTCACTTTTCCAGGCACATTCCCATGTCCAGCAATACATAAATTCAAACAGCAAAGGTAATTTCTGCACAGGTTCACTGTTGTGTCAGTTAGCAGTGAGAGTTTCTCTCTCTCACTCTCTTCCCTGCACTGCATGCTAAATTCGCCTAGTGTCCATGGATATTTACACTACATAGATAGCCATGGGAAGTGCAGGCTTACAGAGATTGGGTGGGGTTCAGTGGGATGATCTTTGGAGGGTCAGTATGGACTTGATGGGCTGAAAGGTCCGCTTCCACTTTGTAGGGATTCTATGAAGTCCAGTCTTCATTGGTAAAGTTGAGGATAACTAAAAGCAGCTGTATTATTCCTACCCAGATCTATTTAAAAACAACTAACACAATTCTGAGATTACAGAGAGGTGACTAAAATGCATGTGATGTGAGAATATGTACATTTTTTTCTTTTGCCTTATGATGCAAGTTAAATTGTACCTTTTGAATTAAAAGAGTTCAATTCCTATGTTGTTCTGTTTTCCCACTTAATTATTAACACTGTATTGATTTATATTAAGCTTAATCTCACCAAGTGTTTGCTTAGGTTGTATTTAAAGAGATTTAAGAGACACATCTGAGAGGTAAATAAAAATTCAATCAGGTAAGAAGAGAATACTATTAGGGTGCCTGTTGTTTATGTGATTTCACATATAGATACAAGGTGGTTTCAGCCAACGTCCATCAAATTAAAACACTCAGGCCATTTTCGTGAGTGACTCATATCATTCAATTGATGGATAGATGTGTGACATTTCCGACTTTGGAGCAATCTTCCAAAGAAATACACAAATTACTTCATATTTCTAATTAGTCAGAGAGAACCTCACTGTTGCTGAATACATCTCTCGGTCCATTCTCAAGTTCTTCAAGGGGCCATGCGCTCTGCTTTTTTACCTGGCCAGCACTGTGCACCAGTATAAGCTTCAACTACAGTAAAAGCAAAGTACGGCACGTGCTGGAAATCTGAGATTAAAACCTCCTGCTGCCTCAGAAAAGCAGTCAACATAATCAAAGACACCTCTCGCCTCAGTTATACTCTCTTCTACCCTCTTCCATCAGGCAGAAAATACAAAAGATTGAAAGCACGTATCAATACATTTAAAAACAGCTTCTTCTTCGCTGTTATCAGACATACAAATGGACCTCGCATATATTAACTAGGCAAAACTGAGGACTGCTGATGCTGGAGATCAGAGTCAAGATTAGAATGGTGCTGGAAAAGCACAGCTCTGATGAAAGGCTCCTGCCGAAATGTTGATTTTCCTGCTCCTCGGATGCTGCCTGACCTGCTGTTCTTTTCCAGCACCACTCTAATCTTGACTGTCATATATTAAGTTGATCTTTCTCTGTACCTGTAACACTATATTCTGTTCTATTACCCTGATGTACCTATGTTTGGATACCACATAAATCAATATTTTTTCATTGTCTCTCAGTACAAATCAAATTTTAAAAATCAAAAATATGCTGAAGAAACTCAGATCACTCAGCAAATGCTGCCAGACATGCTGCGTTCCTCCAGTAACTTCTGATCTACAATTATGATATGAATTTCAAGTCAATATCTTTAAGGACTAGATGTAAACAAGCTACTATAATGGCTGTTACAAATCAAGTGATGTTCACAATTGTATTACAGAAAATATCATGTCTCAAAAGAATTCCTAATTCAAAACGGGCATTCCCAGTTACCTGAGCAATTCACACATCTGTTTGTTTGAGAGTGGGGCAGCAAAAACAAAAGCTGGAATCCTCCAAATGCCTGTCTCCAAGTTCCATTCTGAGCGAAACAGGATATTTGTTGCAGATGGAATGAGTTGCAGATGGAAATCAATTAATCAATCAGTATCTTATTGTGCCTCAATGATTGTCACAAACCCATAAGGTGTAAAACAGCCACTTTGTGTCTTTCACTGTGTCTCACACCTGCACACACACACCATGGGTGCTGGGGATAAAATAAGCACTACAAAAAAAGAAAAAAAAAAAAATATAAACAGGGGTTCACACAGCAAAAAAAAAAAGGTGTAAAACAGCAACCTGGGATGTTCGAATTAACATACACACCAACCCTTTTTTTAAGAAAAGGACGTCGATGTTGTAAAAGTCAGAGAACAAGAGAGCTACGTTAATTCACGCTTTTAAAATGAGTTCCAATGCCATCAAATTAGCTGCAAGTAATTTAAGAAGCCAAGATAAGCAACAGGAATATCTTGTAAGTAGAAAATTCCCCCCCCTCCCCAAAAACTCTCTCAACCTGTTCCAATTTCAAGTTCAACTGAGAACCAAATTTCCTAGAAATTCAACAACACAAAAAGTAACAGCCTGCTGGCAATCCTTTGTTTGAAAACACCATCATTTCAACTTTATAGAATCCAAATTCATTCAAGAAATTAGCTTGCCTCTTGGTAACTCATGGACTGGTATATGTGTGCTCATGCATTTATTTGTCCATCTGCCTGTGTATGACAGAGAGATTGAGTAACTAATGTTCCATATTTCTGGAGTCAGTTTGAGAGACTAGACAATCTTCTTTCTTTGTAAACTCTTAAAATATTGCTGTCATAAGTATTTACTTTGAGTCCACACGCCATATAATAAACACACACCTTTTTTGTACAACAGGTACTAATCATGGGTAATAAAGCAAATATATAGATTTTTGTCCTTGACATTGCATTGTGTTTATTTCATGAGATGATTAGCTTGCAGTGATCTTTCTTGTCTCTTACTTAAGAACCCTTGCTCCACTCTTCCTATTTCTTAGGATAATGGGAAATGTGTATGATGTGCCACTCTGACATCTATAAAGGAGAGTGAGAGAAACACAAAACCTGACAAGAAGCAGAAATGAGGATGAGAGAGATGTATTTTTATTTAATAATGAAAACTGAAAGTACTGGAGAAATTCAACAGGTCTGGCAGCATCTGTGGAAAGACAAACCAAGTCAATATTTTGATTTTGCTCTGACTCTTTTTCTGTATTGGACCTGAGATATTAAATTTCCATAACTACTGCCAGACCTGCTGAGTTTCTCTGGTTTGAGTTCAGATTTCCAGCGTTCACAGTATTTTGCTTGCATTCAGAATAATGGACATCATATGGTAAATAAAGTGTTTACAGGATTACTGAGATTGAGACAGAATCATTGTTAATTAAACACAAGCTAGAGATGCAAGGAGCTCAGACTAGTGGCATGCTAGACCTCCTGGTGCCTCAAATGCATGTAACTATCACCTTTTTCAGGTAAGAGAAGCCTTTAGTTTACTTGGATGGAGCCAAACTCCAATGTTTGTTTGTTTCCTTGAAAGGCTACAGTACAGAACCAATCTGCATTTGTGACTATTTGTCAATATTTTTTAAAAAAGAGTAAAATGGGGGCCCATTCAGTTATCAGACCCTCCCAGTGCCTCAAATATGTGTAAATATTATCTTGTGTAAGTAAGAAATGTCTTGGGTTTGTTTGTTGGATAAAGTCAAACTTCAACATTTCTTTGTTCCTTCATATGCTACTGTACAGAACCAACTGTGGTTTTGTGTGTGTGTGCGCGTATGCGTATGTATGTATGTATGTATGTATGTGTGTGTATGTATGTGTGTGTATATATATATATATATATATATATATATATAAGAAATTTTTATGGATAAAATATGTTGTTGAAAGAAAAAAAAATCTTGTCATGCAAAACAACCAACCAATGCCCAACTAAATCTATCGGATATAGAATCCATGAAGGGACAACATTCAGGCTTGAGTCTCTGGGAGAAGCACAAACCTTACAACTACAGCATTCCAAGGCACGGGTCTCAAAAAATAATTTCCGAAAAGATCAATCCTGCTTACTACCTTGCCTTGGAATCGAGCATATGAATTTGGAAATACAGACACTGTACAGTAATGCAATTAACTTGGTGCTAACTAGGGCACTCTCATCATTAGATATTCAGTGGCACGTGTGATATATTTCCACATGGATAAGATTATTTCAAGTTTACCAAAGAGCATGACAGTAGTGGACTCGTAATGGTCTTCAAATTGATGGCATGAAAATAAGATATCGTGAGAAGCAATGGTAACAAATGCAGATGCGTCACTCACCTGGAACTTACAACTAATAGAGGCATAACAAATTAGGTGTGGAATCTTCCTCTCCCTGGTGTGATCTGACTAATGGTGGGAAGGGTGGGAAAATACAGTGAAGTTTAAAGAACTCAGATTCTTGTCTTTAAGTAACATTCCACCCCACCAAGCCTTATATGGTAACTCCAGAATCCTACAATTGAGCAATAGCTACCTTATTTTCATGTATGTGCATCTCATTAAAACCCCGATTCATCTCGTTAATATGGCACTTCCAATTCTTTCCTCCACTTTGGAATTAGATGGCCCAAGTTCCCAACAGACTGGGTACCTGGCAGCTGCAGCTTGCTATCCTGCAACTTTTTTCTCAGAAGAACATCTGTGGCCACCACTCTCCTTGACCTTTTGTCCAACCAAGACAGCAAACCATCTGCCTTCACACATCTTACATACTGTGTGAACCTTAGACATCAGTCAACAGTGTACAGTCCAAATCCTTGCCCCAAGCATTTCTGGTCACATTGTGTAAGATGATGAATGAATCGCCCTAATGCCTGCTGTACACTAGCTGTGTTTGTCTACGTGGAAAGATTGAGCTGAGTTGACAAAGTGACCTGCTGTTCACCCATTGTTTGAACATGATGTAGGAGCTGGTCACTTCACATCTTGGATCATCAAACTCTTAATGATAGGTAGACTCTGAATCTTTAATATTGCAGTTGTGGCTAGACCAGAAAGTCTCACTCACTCTCACACTCAGTTAATGATGAAATGAGAACATCTATTTACAAAAGTGGAAATGTATTTAAATAGGTGTTTCACCTGTAATATTCACCTGCCTTCAAACAGTTTTTTTTCTTTCTTTCCTCCCAGTACATATCAGTGCATTCCCAAGTTCAGCAGCTGTGGTGGAGCTCTACAGTGAAGTCCATTGGCCTTGGAGGCTTGGTTGGACAATACTGGGACTTTTTTCTCTGGAAGGCAAGACATGCTGGGTGTTTGCTGCCCCTCCTCAGCTTAAAATCCAGCAAGGGCTGAAGGTAACAAGGTTGCATGAAGGAAGAAGGCTCAGGAACCATTGGAGTGCTCGGAGAGGAAACTTCTGGGGGTGAGAGTACCTGAGTGTAGTCCCTCTGTCTGGGTGTGTAGTGGCACTACTCGGACTCTCTGTGAGGAAGGTGCACCTGGAATGATCTATCTCTCTCTATATCTATCTGTCTCTCTCCTCCATCTTTTTCTTTTATTCTTTTCTTTCATCTTCTGATATCATAGGGAAGCTGGGATGGTGAGAGAGATGGCAGCAGTGGGGGCAGGATCAAGGACTCTTGGCTTCAGTAGGCCCAGAGCCTGGACACAGGAACCCAGTGGGGCTGTCAGCTGTGGACCTTGGTGCCCAGAGTGGGGCTATGGGAGGGCCACAGTGGGGATTTCATGGATTATAGGGGCGAGGGCCAAGTGTGGACAGGAGGCAGGGTGCTGGTGCAGACCTGAGGCAAGGCCCAGTGTGGTCTGCTTGAATGGCTGTAATGTTGAACTTTTCATTTTTTTTTTCTAACTTGTTCCTAAGGTGCTGTACCTATGTACCTTTGTACCCAAAATGGCACTGTAAGTGGTGAGTTTGTAAACACTTCACTGCACTCATGGGAGTACCTGTGACAATAAACCTAATGCTAATTCTAACGAGGGCAATGGAGTGTAGGTCTGTGTGTTTATCCAGCAGATGATAAGACTCCTGGACCTGGCTGTCCATGCCAGCCACCAACCTTGACCTTATCTTTTGCATTCTGAATAAATGTCCCATTATCCATTTGAATACCTGATTTGGAGCTTTCAAGAGTCAAGGTGTCGTTTTCTTGTGAGCAATGAACAATTGTTTAGTGATTACAAATTATATTCATTCTTGGGATGTCTGAAGAGACTGTTGAACTCTCACATGGGTGTGACTTAACCAGGTCTGACTGTGAAAATTGTACCTCAGACATTTGAACAGTGCAAATGAAGATATATTTACAAAAGTAGAAGGCTATTTACAATGATGTTTCTCCCAACGGGGGGCTCAGTATGTTTTCTTTGATCACTGCCTTCCATTTAAGTACAGCCTTGACTTCCACAGCTGGGGTAAAGTGAGCCTGCAGTGTTGCTAGGCCCATTGACTTAGAAGAATTAAGTGGTTGGTCCTTCCTGCCTTTTGGACCTAGGCACCCAAGACTGCTGAAAGTCATTTGCAGGTTTACTCTCCTGGGTTTAGGTTGCTGCAGGCTCTCAGACATTGACAAGGTGGTGGGAGGGGGCATCTCTAACTAACGGGGGGGGAGGGGGGGCACGCAGTTATAAGGCAAACACATGGCTGTGGGTGTGGAGTCACATGTAGGCCAGACCAAGTAAAGGACGGCTGATTTCCTTCACTCCAACTGAGTGAACCAGTTGACTTTCTTTGCAAAAATTGACAGTGGCGACACAGTTGCCATTAGGACAGCTCCCTTTTCCAGATTTTAGAACATTTGCCTCGGACTCTGTATTGCTAGTTTATTGACATAACCGCTATGCCACCATCTGTCGCTAATGAGGTGAAGAGCAGAACCTTTCATGAGAACATTTGCAGGGTCCAGGTGGACCAGACAACGTAAATCTTACTCACCAATGAGAATATTGCAATTAACATGAGCGGCACGGTGGCACAGTGGTTAGCACTGCTGCCTCACAGCGCCAGAGACCCGGGTTCAATTCCCGCCTCAGGCCACTGTCTGTGTGGAGTTTGCACATTCTCCCCGTGTCTGCGTGGGTTTTCTCCAGGTGCTCCGGTTTCCTCCCACAGTCCAAAGATGTGCAGGTCAGGTGAATTGGCCATGCTAAATTGCCCGTAGTGTTGGGTGAAGGGGTAAATGTAGGGGAATGGGTCTGGGTGGGTTGCGCTTCGGAGGGTCGGTGTGGACTTGTTGGGCCGAAGGGCCTGTTTCCACACTGTAAGTAAATCTCTCTAACATCATTTATTTGGGCCAATCCAGAGCTTACATCTTACTCTGATTTAAACTGTAGCAACCTGTTTCTACACGTATTGGTTTACGGTCTTTCATATCATCTGAAGCCATTTCTATTGACACCACATTTGTGAGTATTGTGCACTTAAACTTGATGCGGCTGTAAAATATGCAGTGGGAGAATGGGCAATACTGTGGTGGGGGTGAAGAGGGTGGCTACGAATGTGCATAAAGGGGGATTGGTCACTCCCTCTCATTCTATCCTCGCTTCCCCCTCAATCCCTTGGCCTCATTCTCCCCCACAGTCCTCACATCCCTTACCAATGGAATTCAATCTGGATAAATGTGAGGTGATACACATGGGCAGGACAAACCAGGTAAGGGAATGCATGATGAAGGACCATGGCAAACACTGAGGTTCAGAGTGACCTTGGTGTGCAAGTACACTGGTCCCTTAAGATATCAGGACAGGTGGAAAAAGTAATTAAGAAAATATATGCCCTTACTAGACAAGTTTAAGAGCAGGGAGGTTATTGCAGCTGTATAAAACACTGGTGAGGTGACAGCTACAGTATTGTGTGCAGTTCTGGAATCCATATCATCGGAGAGATATGACTGCATTGGAGAGAGTGCAGAGGAAATTTACCAGGATGTTGCTGCTGGGGTTGGTTTCCTTAAAGCTGAGGAGATTGAGAAGGGCATGATTGAGATATGTAAAATTTATGTAAAACACCTATTTACAAGTGGTTTTACTGTAACACGTGTCATAAATCATTTTGGTTTATTTTCTTAAATCAAAAATACTTTTGTAAATGTGGCTGGAGAAAATAATGTAGTCTTGTGGAGGAGTTCACCCAAACAGCATGTTGCTAAATTTTTTAAAAAAGAGATTGTTTTCACTGTTTTTGGGTGATTAAGGCTACAGGTTTAGGGAGGGGGAAATATCAATAAAGTTGCATAGATGGAAGGCTTTCTAGGATACTTACAATTGATAATTACAACTGAAGCTCTGCAGGCAGAAAGTGTGCATCGATATACCTGCAGTGTGTGGGAAATCTTAGATGTTCCAAGCAGACTGGATGACTACCTCTACAAGCAAGTTTGATCAGCTTCAGCACTGGACTTTGGACCTGAGCATTGGCTGAAGGTACTGCAGTGTATTTGCAAGGCTGTGTGTCATGTGGTTAAAATGCTTTTAGACCTGATCATTCTGCAGCTTGAAGAAGTGTAGTCAAAGAGGAAATGGGTGACTGTCCATCAGAAGCAGTAGCCAGAGTCCATCTCACTCAACAACAGAATCTCTGTGTTGGTGCAGGTTCCTCTGAGGAGTGAAGCCAGAGCTCAGCAACACAAAATGGGAGCAGGAAGAGAGGAGGAGAACAATAATAGCAAGGGATTCAATAGTGAGGGGTACAGACAGGTATTTCTGCAACCACAGGTGTGATCCCAGAATGGTGTGTTGTCTTCCTGGAGTCAGGGATATCGTGAATGGCTGCAGGGCATTCTGAAGTGGGAGGGCAAACAGTCAGAGATTGTGGTTCAGAATTGGGACCAATGAAATAGGGCAAGAAGAATTTAGGGAGCTAGGTAGCAGATTAAGAAGCAGAACCTCAAAGGGTGTAATCTCTGAATTACTCCCAGTGCTTTGTACCACTGAGTACAGGAATAGGTGGGTCGAATAGATGAACGCACGGCTGAAGAGGTGGGAGGACTTTAGATTTCTGGATCACTGGGCTCAGTCTGGGAAAAGTGGGACCTATACAAGTCTGATCTGTTGCACCTGAACTGGAATGGGGCTAAAATCCTGGTGGAGAGGTTTGCTTGTGTGTTTGGTGAGAGTTTAGATTAATTTGGTAGCGGGATGGGATAAGGAAGGTGCAAAATATACTCTGGGTATGGGATTTCATTGCCCATCATCAAGAGTGGCTTGGCAACAGCACTGCTGACTGAACTGCTGGGATCCTAAAGAAAATAGCTAGTAGACAGGGTCTGTGGCAGGTAGTGAGAGAACCAACAAGAGGAAAAAACATACTTGACCTCATCCTTATCAATCTGCCAGCTGCAGATGTATGTGTCCATGACAGTATTTGTAAGAGTGACCACTGTACAGTCCTTGTGGAGACCAAGTGCCACCTTCATAGTGAGAATACCCTCTGTTACGTTGCATAGCAGTATCGCCGTACTAAATGACAGACTTCAAAATGATCAAGCAACTCAAGACTGGGCATCCACGAGGCACTGTGGGCCACTAAAAGGAGCAGGACTGTACTCCAACACAATCTGTAACCTCATGGCCTGGCATATCTCCCACTCAACCATTATGACCAAGCCAGGGGATCAAGCTCGGTTCAATGGAGAATACCAGAGGGCATGCCGAGAGCTGCACCAGGCATACCTAAAAATGAGGTGTCACCCGAGTGAAGGTATGAAACAGGATTACTTGCATGCCAAACAGCATAAGCAGCAAGTGATAGACAGAGCTAGGCTACCCCACAACCAACCGATTGGCTCTTACCTCTGCAATCCTACCAAATCCAGTCACAATTGGTGGTGGACAATTAAATAACTCACTGGAGGAGGTGGCTTCACAAATATCTTCAATGATGAAAAAGCCCAGCACATCAGTGCAAAGGATAAGGCTGAAGCATTCACTGCAATCTTCAGTCAGAAGTGCCAAATGGATGATCCATTTTAATCTACTCAGTGGTCCTCAGCATTACAGATACCAGTCTTCAGCCAACTCAATCCATTCCATATCATACAAAACATCATTGGAGGCACTGGATACTGCAAAGGCTAAGGACCCTGACCACATTCCAGCAAGAATACTCAAGACTTGTGCTTTCGAACTTGCTGCTCTCCTAACCAAGCACTTCCCAATACAGTTACAACACCAGCATCTACCCAACGCTGTGGAAAATTGACCAGGTATGTCCTGTACACAAAAAGCAGGACAAATCCAACCCAGCCAATTAGCACCCCATCAGTCTACTCTCAATCATCAGGAAAGTATTGGAAGTTGTCATCAACAGTGCTATCAAGCAGCACCTGCTCAGCAATAACCTGCTCAGTGATGCCCAGTTTAGGTTCTGCCTGGTCCACTCAGCTCCTGACCTCATTACAGCCTTGGTTCAAACATAGACAAAAGAACTGAATTCCAGGGATGAGGCGAGAATTATGTGAGGTGCCTTTGTCATTAAGGCCACATTTGACCAAGTTTGGCATTAAGGAGCCCTAGCAAAACTGGAATCAAAGGGTATCGGGGGCAAACTCTCCACTGGTTAGCCACATACTTGGCACATAGGAAGATTGGGGTCTTCAAAGTTAGGTACGGTTGTTGGAAGGTAGTCATCTCAACTTCAGGAAATCTTTGCAGGAGTTCCTCAGGTACTGAAGCAGTCCTTGTTCAAGTGCAACAAGATCTGCATAACATCCAGGCTTGGCCTGACATTTGGCAAGTCACATTTGCACCACATAAATGCCAGGCAATCTCCATCTCCTATAACTTAACCAATTTCCCTTGACATTCAATGGTGTTACCATCACCAAATTCCCCCACTATCAATAGCCTGGGTTACCATTTACTAGAAACTCAACTGAACTTGCCACATCAACACAGTAGCTACAAGAACAGGCCAGAGGCTAAGAACACTGGTTGGAGGAAGAACGCCTCATCTTCCGGCTAGGAACCCTCCAACCACAAGGGATGAACTCGGATTTCACCAGTTTCCTCATTTCCCCTCCCCCCACCCTGTCTCAGTCAAATCCATCAAATTCAGCACCGCCTTCCTAACCTGAGATCTTCTTCCCGACCTCTCCGCCCCCACCCCAGTCTGACCTATCACCCTCACCTTGACCTCTTTCCACCTATCACATTTCCGACGCCCCTCCCCCAAGTCCCTCCTCCCTACCTTTTATCTTAGCCTGCTGAACAAACTTTTGCCATTCCTGAAGAAGGGCTTATGCCCGAAACGTCGATTCTCCTGTTCCCTGGATGCTGTCTGACCTGCTGCGCTTTTCCAGCAACACATTTCCAGCTAAGAACACTGGGGTGAGTAACTCACCACCTCACTCCCAAAACCTGTTTATCATCAACAAGGCATTCAGGAGTGTGATGGAATACTCCCGACCTGCCTGGTTGGGCGCAGCTCCATCAATACTCAAGAAGCTTGACACCATCCAGGACAAAGCAGCCTGCTTAATTCACAGCACGTCCACAAAAACACACAAGTACACACTCCCTCCACCATTGATGCTCAATAGCTGCAATGTGTACTATCTAGAAGGTGCACTGCAGAAATTCACCAAAGATCCTTAGACAGCACCTTCTAAACCCACAAGCATTTTAAACTAGAAGGACAAGGACTTGGGAGCGCTGCTGAATGGAAGTTCCTGTCACCATCCTGACTGAGAAATATATATCTATTGCTTCATTATCGGTGGATTAAAATCCTGGCATTGCCTCCAAGGGATTGTGGGTCAAATTTCCGCACATGGACTACAGCTGGTCACCACCTTCTCAAGGGCACCTAGGGAAGGACAGTTAATGCTGGCTAGCCAGTGATGGCCACGTCTCACAAAATGAATTTTTTAAAAAGTGGTGGTAAGTAAGAGAAATGCACAGATTAGTATAGATGAAACAAATCAATCTAGAAGTATAGCAAATATAGTCAATTTAAGGTACAAGGGAGCACGGTAAAGCTGAATGGAATTTATTTGTATGTGTGGAGTCTTCAGCATAAGACAGATGAGTTGAGGGTGTTGATTAACACATGAGAATATGGCATCATTGCTATTGCTGAGACATAGTTGAGGGAGGGTCAGGACTGACAGGGGTATAGAGATAGTGGGATTGTAAAAGAGAGGTGACATCACAATATTGATCAAGGAGTCGATTACTGCGGTAAGGAGGGATAATATCTGAGAACGTTTTCGAAATGAGGCCAAATGTGTCGAACTTAAATGCAAAAAGGGGGCATCACTTTGCTGGGAGTGTACTATAGACAGTCAGGGAGTGTTCGAAAGGCAAATCTCAGAGATGTGTAAAAATAACAGGATAATAATAGGGTATTTCAACTAATCCAATAATAGCTAGGATAGAAAAAGTGTGAAAGGCTTGGAATTTTTAAAATGCACCCATGAGATCTTTCAAAGCAGCCTGTGTAAAGTCTGACAAGACAGCAGCTGGTACTAAACCTAATTATAGGGAATGAAAATGTGGCAGTGGGTGAGCACTTTGGTGATAGTGACCATAATTCAGTAAATTTCAGGTAATTATGGATGAGGACAAAGATGAACTGAAATTATAGATTTTGAATTTAGTGAAGTCCAATTTAGGGAAGACAGGATCTGGCCAAAGTGGACTGGGAGCAGCCACTTATAGGGGAGTCCTACATCAGAGCAATGGAAGACATTCAAAAAAAAATAGTGCAGGAGGGAAGGACCAATATATTTCCCTAAAGATGAAGGGTGGGACCAGAATTTCCCGACAGCCCTGTATATCAAGGGATGTACAAGATTGGTTAAGTTACACAAAAATGCTCAAGACAGCAGGTGCCCTAGGGAAGTGCAGAAATGTTGGAGGTAGCTTTAAAAAGAAATTAGGGAAACAAAGAGGGAATATGAAAAATACTGGCAAGCAATATTAAGGAAAATCCAAAGGTGTTTTGTAAGTACATTGAGGACAACAGAATAACCAGGGAAAGATTAGGGCCCATTTGAGACCAAAGCAACAATTTATGTGTGCCAGAGGTATAGCTGGGGTTTTAAATTAGTCCATTGTGTCTGGAAAATCAGGGAGCGTGTCTGTGATATACTTGAACAAATTAGCACTAAGAGAAAGAAAGCATTAGCAGTTTTAGAAATCTTGAAAGTAGAGAAATCCCCTGACCCAGATGAGGTACGTTCCACTCTGCTGTGGGGGGCAAGGGAGAAGAATGTAGAGGCTCTGGCATTAGTTTTCAAATCATATAGTCATACAGCACAGAAACAGATCCTTTGGTCCCACTAGTGACATTGACCTTGTTCCCAAACCAAACTAGTCACACCTGCCTGCATTTAGCCCATATCCCTCCAACCTTTTCCTATTCATGTACTTATCCAATGTCTTTTAAATGTTGTAACTGTACCTGCAGCCACCATTTACTCTGACTGTTCATTCTGCAAATAAACCATTGTGTAAAAACATTGTCTCTTGCATCCTTTTTAAATCTTTCTCCTCTCACCTTATAAAATGCCTCTAGTTTTGAACTCCCCCGCCCTTCCTATTCACCATGATTTTTATAAACTTCTATTAGATCCCCCTCAACCTCCTACGCTCCTGTGAAGAAAGGTCCCAGCCTATCCAGTCTATTTTTCTATCTCAAACCCTCCATTGCCAGCAACATCCTGGTAAATCTTTTCTGAACACTCTCCAATTTAATAACAAATTTTCTATAACAGGGTGACCAGAACTGCACACAGTACTCCAGGCCTCACCAATATCATGTACAACCTCAACGTGACGTCCCAACTCCTATCCTCAAAGGTTTTCTTTCTGGCTATAGGAGGAGTGCGAGAGGACTGGAGGACAGCTAAAGTGGTATCATTATTCAACAAAGGGTGGGGATAGAGACAAACCATGACACAGTGCAGTGAATCTAACAGCAATGATTCGGGAAACTGTTCAAATAAATTTGAGGGACAGAATTAATCAAGAATAAATAGAATGTGTTTGTGAGAGTCTTCATGTTTGGCAGTGAGTCTGAATCCCATCCACCTGCTACATTAGTTTAAATTTCCTACAACCACACAACCAAACCTCTCTGGAAAAACGATTGTCCCATTCTAATTCAGGAGCAAGCTGTTGGGCTTGTACAGATCCCACTTTCCTCAAAAATGAACCCAGTGATCCAGCAATCTCAAGCCCTCCTTCCCGCTCCAACTCTTAAGCTACACATTCATCTGTTCTATCTGACTATTTCTACATTCATTAGTAAGTGCTACAAGGAGGAATTCAATGGCTACAACATTTGAGAGTCTGTTTCTTAATCTGCAACCTCGCTTCCTAAATTCTTGCTCTCTGTCATTGATGCCAGTGTGAACCCTGATTGAATCTTTTGTGTAGGGGCCTATATGAGTAGATGAGGATAGTGCAGTTGATGTAGCCTACATGGAAAACAGTAAATATTTTGACAGGTTCTCACATGGCAAGCTAATTTGGAAAGTAAGAGCCCATACATGGGATCCAATGCGGTCAGCTAATTAGATCCAAAAAAATGTTTTAGTGATAGGAAGCAGAGGGTGATGGCCAAAGGATATCTTTGTGATTGGGAACCTCTGTCCAATGGTATATCACCGGATGTAGTATTGGCTCCCTTTGCTGCTGTGCATTTTAATGATCTGGACATGAATTTAAGAGGTATGATTGTAAGTTTACAATGACTTGAGAATAGGTGGTACGGTAAATAGCAAAGGGGAAAAGCCCCGGATTACAGGACTATATAGATAGGCTGGTCAATTGGGACAAATGATGTTGAAAAGTGTGACACTGGAAAAGCCCAGCAGATCAGGCAGCATTCTAGGAGCAGGAGACTCGACATTTTGGGTATAAGCCCTTCATCAGGAATATTGACTCTCCTGCTCCTCAGATGCCACCTGACCTGCTGTGTTTTTCCAGCACCACACTTTTCAACTCTGACTCTCAAGCACCTGCACTGCTACTTTCTTCTTGGATGAACAGTGGCAAACAGAATTTAATCCTAAAAAGTGTGGGGTGATATATTTCAGAAGGACTAACAAGGCAAGAGTACATGTTCCATGTAGGACCTAGGAAGTACAAAGGATCAGAGGAACCTTGGTGTGCATGTCGTCAGATCCTTGAAGGCAGCAGAACAGTAGATAAGGTGGTAAAGAAGATATGTGGGATGCTTGCCTTTATTAGACAAGGCACTAAGTGCAAGATAAATGAGCATATATTGGAGCTATATATAATATTAGTTAGGCCACAGCTGGAATACTGTGTACAGTTCTGAATGCCACACTGTAGGAAGGATGTGATTGCATTAGGGAGGATGCAGACGAGACTAACCAGGATGCTGCCTGGGCGGGAGTGATTCAGCTATGGAGAGAGACTAGATAGACTGGGGCTAATATTCGTAGAACAGAAAAAGCTGAGGGAGGATCAGGTTGCAGCACACAAAATACTGAGTGATGGAGACAAGATCGATTGGAAGAAATGCTTACCCTTAGTAGGGGGGTCAATAACCAGTTTTAAGGTAAGGAACAGGAGGTTGAGAAGGAATTTGAGGAAAATGTTTTTCATTCAGTGGACCGTGTGTTTCTGGAACTCACAACCTAAAAGGAGTGGTAGAAGTGGGAGCCTTCAAAACATTTAAGAACTTTTTAGATGGACATTTGAAATGTCAGAACAGATAGATGTTTGATGAGCAATATGAATGTGATGGACCAAAGGGATGTTTTCTTTGTTGCAAAAGCTCTTTGACTCTATGGCTGTTATCAACACCAAGAAACAGAGCAAATTCAGGATAATAACTAGCATTGAATTACAAATAGTATTAAATGTTAAGAAAAACACTTGAATTTTTATGCACATTCTTAAAGCAAGTCTTTCATACAACAGCTTCATTGTTGAAAGGATTACATTCAGAACATTATCACTATGATTTCTCTGTTTTGTGCACTGAATGCACACCTATTATAGCCTAGGGCACTTAAGAGGTTGTTAAAATAAATTGAGGATTGTTCTAAAGAGCATCTTTTGAAAATGCTTGGAAATGGGGACAGCCTGATGATTGGAGATTTGAAGTATAATACTAAATCCACATATTAAATAAACAGCAGTAAAAGAACTCAGAGAAATCCAGATTGGGCAACGAAGGCTGTTTGGCTCATCATGCTTGTGGTGGCTTTTTGAAAGAGCTATCCATTTGATCTACTCTTTCTCTAATGACATGGACAGTGAAAAGTAAAGCTACCATAGTCTTAACAGACCATAAGTCTACTCTCTCATTAGAGAAAGAGAGACAGACATCTCATGATGAGGATCACCACACTTCAGGGGAGGGCTGAGGGGAGAAGTTGAGGAGTCTTTCATAGTAACCTCAATCAGTACGATGGAACAGAAACTGATTCCCACCCTCAATCAGTGGGTCAGGTTCTTTCTGCTCCTGCCTGACCCCCTATTCAGAAAGTTTGATTGTGGTTAGTCTGTCTTCCGCCAGTGGGATATCACTGGCAGGAGATGGGCTTGCGGCCTACATGGGTCCCAACCATTAAAGGTGCCTGTTCTCCAAGAATCCTGCGATCATTAACTACAGGCCCAGCACTCATTCACCAGTGTTGTGTTTGTTACTGGTTCAGGGGTTGAGAGCAATGTCCAGTAAATGCGACACTAATTTACGTACTCCATCAGTGTGTGAGTGGATAGCTGATCCCTGTGTCCAATTGGAAGAGAGCAACAATTGTCAACTCACATTAGGAGTCAGCTAGCTCACATCCCATGTGTCAATGAGCTTACGCCAGGAGGCAGCCAATACATGTGCAGAGGCATCCAGTTCACACCCTGCAATCAGTTAGCTCACACCCCGGGGTCAGTCAGGTCAAACCCAGACCCCGGGGTCAGTCAACTTTTTAAAAATTAGTTCACAGATATGGGTGTCAGTGGCTGGGCCAGCATTTATTGCATATCCTTAATAGAATAAAGAGCAAAGAAAAAAGAAAATTTACAGCCCAGGAATAGGCCCTTCGGCCTGCCAAACCTGAGCCAATCCAAACCTACTGTCTAAACCTGTCGGTCAATTCCTAAGCATCTGTATACCTCTGCTCCCCACCTACTCATGCATCTTTCCAGACACATCTTAAATGAATCTACTGTGCCTGCTTCTATTTCCTCTGTTGGCAACGCATTCCAGGCACCTACCACCCTCTGTGTAAAATACTTGCCGCATGTATCCCCCTTAAACTTTTCAGCTCTCACCTTGAAAGCATGACTTCTCATTATTGAATCCTTCACCTTGGGAAAAAGCTTATCTCTTTCAATCCTGTCTTTAGCCTTCATGTATTTGTAGACCTCAATGAGGTCCCTCCTCAATCTCCTTTATTTTAATGAAAATAAACCTAATCTATTCAACCTCTCTTCATAGCTAGCACCTTCCACATCAGGCAACATCTTTGTAAACCTGCTCTGCATCCTCTCCAAAGTATCCACATCCTTTTGGTAATGTGGTGACCAGAACTGTACACAGTATTCTAAATGCGGCCGAACCAACATCTTGTACAATTTTAACATGACTTGCCAGCTCTTATACGCAATACCTCGTCCGATGAAGGCAAGCATACCATTTGCCTTCTTGACCGTTCTATCCACCTGTGCAGCAACCTTCATCTCTCTGCTCATCAACTTTTCCCAACGTTCTTCCATTTACTGTATAATTTGCTCTAGAATTAGACTTCCCAAAAAGTATCACCTCACATTTGCCTGGATTGAACTCCATCTGCCACTTCTCCGCCCAACTCTCCAGTCTATCTATATTCTCCTGTATTCTTTGACAGTCCCCTATGCTTTCTGCTACTCCACCAATCTTCATGTCATCAACTTGCTGATCAACCCAATAGTACCCTCTTCCAGATCATTTGTGTATATCACAAACAACAGTGGCCCCAACACTGACCCCTGTGGAACACCACTGGTTACCTTTCTCCATTTCAAGAAACTCCTTTCAACTACCACTCTCTGTCTCCTGTTGCTCAACCAGTTCTTAATCCACCTAGCTAGAACACCCTGCACACCATGTGACTTCACTTTCTCCATTAGTCTACAATGAGGAACTTTATCCAACGCCTTACTAAAGTCCATGTATATGACACCTACAGCCTTTCCTTCATCTATCAACTTGGTCACTTGCTCAAAGAACTATATTAAGTTGGTAACACACTATCTCCCCTGCACAAAACCATGTTGCCTATCACTGATGAGCCCATTCTTTTCCAAATATAAATACACTTTACGCCTCAGTACCTTCTCCAGCAACTTCCCCACCACCGGCGTCAGGCTCACTGGTCTGTAGTTACCCGGAATATCCCTATTACCCATCTTGTACAGGGAGACAACATGAGTAACCCTCCAATCCTCAGCACCTCACGTGTGTTTAAGGATGCTACAAAGATATCTGTCAGGGACCCAGCTATTTCCCTTCTCGCCTCCCTCAGCAACCTGGGGTAGATCCCATCCGGTCCTGGGGGATAGTTGGGTGCTGTGTTCTTGAACAGTTGCAATCTATTTGTTGTAGATATATCGAAAGTGCTTCGAGGAGGGAGTTCCAGGATTTCAATCCAGCAACAGTGAAGGAATGGTGACATAATTCTAAGTCAGCATGTTGAGTGACTTGGAGAGGAACTTGTATAAGGTAGTGTTTCATCTATTTTCTGCCATTGTCCTCTAGCTGTTAGAGTTGCCAGGTTTAGAAAGAGCCATTTAAGGAGTCTTTGTAAGTTGTTGCACTGCATCTTCTAGGTGATACACTCAGCTGCTACTTTGCATCAGTGGTGTTCGGAATGAATGCTGAGGGTGTTAGATGTGGGAGCCAGTCAACTGGACTGCTTTGTCTTTGACAGGATCAAGCTTCTTGAATGTTCTTGGAGTTGCATTCATTCAGGCAAGTGGAGACTGGTCCCTCACACTCCTGACTTGCACCTTGTAGATGGTGGGCAAGGCTTTGGGAGTCTGAAGGTGAGTTACTTGGAACAGAATTCCTAAGCCTCTGACTTACTTTTGTAGTTGCAGTATTTATACAGTTGGTCCAGTTTAGTTTCTTGTCAGTAGTAATGTCCAATTAGTAAGGATTCAGCAGTAATTCAAGGGCAATGGTTGGATTCGCTCTTGTTGGATATGGTCATTGCCTGTTACTTGTACAAAATTAGAGTTAATGAGAGTAAGGATAAAGGTTTCTATTGGTTGACGTCATACCTAGTACAAAGGAAGATAGTTGTTGGCAGTTATTCATCTCAGTCTGGGAACATCTCTGCAGGAGTTCCTCAGGGGAATGTCCAACCAGCTTTATTTGCTTCATCGCTGACTTTCCTTCCTTCCATCATAAGCCCAGAGGGAATGATGTTCACAGATGATTACACAATATTCAACACCTTTTGCTACACATCAGGTACTGAAATAGTACGTGTCCAGATGTAGAAAACCTGGAAAACATTCATTTTTAAGTGATATGTGACAAGTATCTTCCTTTGTACTAGGTATGCCCTCAACCAATAGAAACCTTTATCCTTACTCTCATTAACTCTAATTTTGTACAGGCCCTTGAATGCCAAAATTGTTGCCTTGATGTCAAGAATGTCACATTAAGGTTGTTCAGGACATTGGTGAGGCCTCTTCTGGAGCACTGTGTCCAGTTCTGGTCACCCTGTTACAGGAAGGATATTATTAAGCTGGATAGAGTTCAGAAAAGATTTACCAGGATGTTGCCTGGTTTGGAGGATTTGTGTTTTAGGGAGAAGCTGGATATAGAACAGGACAATTTTAAATGTGATGGAGGGAAGTTTATTTTATATATAGGGCGGCATGGTGGCTCAGTGGCTAGCCCTGCTGCCTCACAGCACCAGAGACCCGGGTTCAAATGGAATGTATATAGTTGAAGGGTGACTTTGTAGGGGTTTATAAAACTTTGAGGGGTATAGATAAGGTGAATGGCAGGTGACTTTTCCCTAGGGTGGGGGATTTCAAGACTAAGGGGCATATACTTTAAAGGTGAGAGGAGAAAGATTTTAAAGTCAGAAGGAGCAATTTTTTTTTACACAGGGAGTGGCTCATGTGTGGAATGTTTAAAAGACATTTGGATAAGTACAATGAATAAGAAATGTTTGCAGGGAAATGGGCTAAATGCAGGCAGGTGGGACGATGTTTAGTTTGGGATTATGGTCGGTATGGACTAGTTGGACCAAAAGGTCGGTTTCCGTGCCGTATGACTCAATCACACAGACACACTCCCCTCACCTTTGGAGTTCATGTTTAGACCAAGGCTGTAATGTGGTCAAGAGCTGAATGGCCCCAGCAGAACACAAACTGAATGAAAGTGATAAGATTATGATCGAGCAAGTGCCACTTGAAAGCACTGTCAATGTTGCCTTCCATCATCTTTCTGATATTTGA
The DNA here is from genome assembly GCF_037043375.1 of Chiloscyllium plagiosum. NCBI lineage: Eukaryota > Metazoa > Chordata > Chondrichthyes > Orectolobiformes > Hemiscylliidae > Chiloscyllium > Chiloscyllium plagiosum. The sequence continues at coordinate 37,071,544 of NW_028270174.1, read as the reverse complement.
GAACAGACAGATGGGGTGGTAATTGGCTGGGTTGGACTTGTCCCAGAGTCAACAGGCTCACATATCGGAGTCAGCCAGTTCAAACTTTGAAATCAGTCAGTCCACATCTAAATAAAAAAAATACATAATCCACTCTTTATGCATGTTTTCTTGTGGGAAAATTATTTTACACTTTCATGTATTACTGCATTTTTGGGAGCACATTAACAAAGCACATGAAACAAAGGGGAGCTGCATGAGAAAGGTTTAAATTCATGTACAATTAAGACCACAGCATTACATTAGAACATTGTTTGATGAGATCATGGGATTTCATAATACAAGAGAAATGTGTTATTTTTAGTTTTACAGTAACTTCTCACTTACAACATTTTCTTTAGAATCAATTGAAAATCTATGGGCCACATTTTCGAACAGAAGGCAGCTACATTTCTGGGAGGAGAATGCACTCAGGGCTTCCTCTGAAATGTCGAGCTGTAATTTGATTTGGACAATTGTTTTATAGTGTAGCACTATCAGGGAAGGCAAATCACACCCCCTTTACATAGCTGTTAGCAGTAATTTGAATTCTGAAATGTTTTCTGAAATTCACAACTCCTATCAAAATGGTAAGTACATTAGGTAAGTGAGATTTCATTGGAACAATACAAAGTCTCTGATATAACTGGAAACTTTCACCTTGTTCCAGTATTAGGAATGTTGCCCATAAGAAAATTAAATTTCCCGAGCAATTCATTTGGAGTCTACTACAGTCCGGATTCCATAAGGTCCCTGTGTGCAACTCCCATCTATGTTCACATAATGATTGTCTGGCCAGTGGAAAATTTGTCCTAGCACTTTTTTAATCATGAATTTAGTAAGCCTAACAGCTTTTTCTCATTCACCACTAACATTTGTCATTCTAGAGAAGGGTCACTGGATCTGAAATGTTAACTCTGCTTTCTCTCCACAGAGGCTGACAGACCTGCTGAGTTTTTCCAGCAACTTCTATTTTTGTTTCTGATTTCCAGCATCTGTAGTTTTTTTTTGGCTTTTTGTTATTCTGGTGTGTCTTTCTAGATACTATGGCATACTGTGGCTTTAAAAGATTATTTTGTCCTGGGTTTTGTTTTGAAGAGAGGTTTTAAGGCAGAGGAACTGAGCCGTCTACCAGAGCCACTCCAGTAAACAGCTTGTGAGGCCTTGGATTTTTTTTAAAGTTGAAACAATAGAAACAACTTGAATGATTGTGGTTAAGCTCTCACAGAACAAGGATTTTCAGTTTAGTCTTTTAGTTTTTCAGTAACAACAGTTGTTGCTGGGATCTCAGCAGGATTGGAAGCTGCAGTAAATCTTTCCCAGCTGCTACACTCTGCCAGAATTTTCTCTTGATATTTATTGCCTCCTGGGCTATTGCAGTTGGATGGGAGACTATCGAGTTTTCTGAATTTGCCTTTTGCTAAGGGTGTGGTTGTGCGATGTTACAATATTGGAACAGTTAATTAGTAATAGTTACTGTATCTATTATTCTGTTAAGTTTTCCAATAAAGTTATTCCAATTCTTTATTTCTTGTGTTGTACTTTAACTATAGTGGATGAATAAAATGTGTTTTGCTTTAAATCTAGTAGTTTGACAAATCCAATTGCATCTGGAATGCAACACCTTATATTTACCTTTTAAAATAAGAAAATGTTAGGGTCTAGACTATCTTCTTAATACTTTGAGGCATTTTGGTCTGGTCCACAACAATACAGATACATTCAAAAGCTTTTTAACCTGACCTATATATTTTTCCTTACTCCTTCCTATGTTCAAGGAGAAATACAACTGAAGTGATAAGTGTGCTTTTACACGAAAGAAAGAAAATCACGTATTTGGTTCATCTGAGGAAATAATATGTATGGCAGACCTAGTTAGGCAGTGTCTTCAAACTTGAAGGGCTCAGTAATTAGAACAGCAGGATTATTAAAGGATTTTCTCGAAGAGATGAATTTTCAGCACATCACAAAGTTAGTTCTTGCAGTCTTACCAGGAGATCAAATTTCTGTTGTTGGTGGAATTGAAAATGAACAGTCTTAAAAGATTTTAAGATATTGCAATCTCCCGTCTACAAAGACATTGGCCCTGCTGCCCATTTGCTGCTGTCTCTCTAGTTGTCATTTCAAACTGACTGGATGCCTCCCTCAAATTGGGCAATACAATTTGGTATTAGTACACTATATAATTCAGATCACCAATGTATCTACTGTCCACGTAGTATGATGTAAAGCTGGAACTCATGGCTCTACAATGGAGAATGGATTTGCACTTATGATCTGATTGATGTTGCTTTCATTTGCAAGCAGAGAGACAGGAAGTTTAGGAATCCACAGATATTGAATTTTGATCAGTCCACAAAAAATGGAAGATGTGATTTCAATCAATTACAAACTTCCTGAAGACTTTATACAATAGTATGTGCAACAATTACAAAAATCACTCAACCATCAATAGCCATCATGGCCACTACAATCTGGAAACCTATGGCCCAACATCATCTTTGAGAGGGGCTAAAGATAGACTCTCTAATGGCTTTCAAAAAGAAATTGGATAAGGAGGGGATGGAATTAACTAAATTGGCCTTGCTAAGAGTATGGACTTATGTGGTCGAATCGCTGCAAGTGAGGTATAATGCATAACATCGGATAAGGAACTGGAATTAGAATTACATTTAGAATTAGCTTTATTGTCACATGTACTCAAATGAGCACAGTGAAAATTTTACAAGTCACTACTTATGGTGCCATCTTTGGCACAAAAGTACCAAGGTATGGATTCTTAGATTCTTTAGGCGGGAAAAAAAAATCAGAAAAATAAAGTAATAAGAAGTTCTGAATAACAGCCCTTCCAAACTAGTCCCTGCTGAAATGCTGGGCCAGGAGACAGCCACACCAGGCCAAGTGGCCCCCATGCCAAGTCAAGAGGACAACACATTGAGCCAAGAGATCACCATGCTGTTGGCAAAGAGTCCAAGTCCATGCTGCGGCCGAGAGTTCATGGTATCAGCTGGAAGGAAGAAGATATTTTTTAAAATAAAGAGAAGAAAAGAGGAAAATAAAGGAAATGGATGGAGCGGATGGGCTCCAGCTGACGATCTCTATTCCCCCGCCATCTTGGAAGGTTCAGGACGGGGACTCAGCGTGTGAACTGGAAGTCTTCTAAATTTCTCACATTCCCTACATCTTAACAATCTACAAGCTTTGAGATCAATTCTTGGCAACCATAGTGGTATTCTGCATTTTGGTCTTATGATTTCTCAAGACACTGAAATTAACCACCAGATCCATGTGAAGTTTAATGTATTGGATGCCGATATCCAACCGGTACTTGATAATTCCCTCCCTATAAGAGTAAAAACTCCTTTCAGTTATTTGGCTCACGTGTCATTCTTGTCATGAAAGAGTGTGAATGACTATCCCAGGCAATATTCACTGTAAATAGAACCTCTTATTCCAGAACTCCAAATCAAATCACACTTTGACACGGATTCTGAAGCTTACAGGTGTGCAATTTATTACATTGGTGCACATGTGGTGGAACAACATGATATGGGTGGTATTTAACATAAGTGATGGGAATCTCAGTTGTTGGCAGGAGTGTCAGTGAAAGCCCTCCATTGCCTTCTTTCAGGAGAGAGCATTAAGTGTCAAATGGGTTTTAACTGGACAGTAGCAAGTGTTTCCCAGGAACAAGGAGCTCAGTGATGGAGTTCTCAGCACCTCACACCCCCCCCCCACAAAAAACTGCTGGCCATTCAGAGGCTAACAGCTGTGTTGCTCAGTAGCATCAATGGGAGAATGGTGGCTACTGTTGGAAATGCATTTATTTTCCAATCATTACATTTTTACTTGCAATGGTTAACTTTGCTTATTTGGTCTGTGCTGATGGGCCTTCGTTTTAAGAAAGAAGAGAAATCCACAATTCTGTGTAGAGTTTCTGTTCAGAGTTCTCCCAGAGCTGCAGAACTGTACTTCTATCCAATAGTTTTCATGTTACATTGAACTGTTAGAGGAAGGCAAACCATGCCCCCTTTTCACAGCAGTCAGCTGCCATATTTTGAAACATAAAGGTCCCAATAGCCACTCTGATATTTGCTGTCAGGTAAAGTGTGATATCAGGGTGTTGGGAGGGTAGAGTGCCACATGGGTAGAAGAGGTAGAATGCCAGGGTGTATACAGTACCAGACAGGTAGGATGCCTAGTGGGTTAGAGATAGGGATCGAGTCTGGTGGAGGAGAGTGGCTGTTGGTTCAGAAAGTAGGGTAAAGTTGATTGAGGTCCAGTGCGAGGGAAGGGGATTAGGACCAGAATAGGGGAAGGAGGATCAGCTTTCAGGGGTGAAGTAAAGATTGGGTCCAGAGTGGGAGAAATGGATTGGATCGCAGACAGTGAAGCAGAGGTTGGGTCTTGAGCACATGAAGGGAGCTGGTCAGCACCCAGGGGGTGAAGGGGCGTGGGTGTGGGGCAGGATGAAAGGATGTCAATTCAGAGTGGGTAAAGGGAGTGAGGGGTGGGAAGTTGAAGTGGGTCGTGCCTGTCATGGGTGAAGAGGGGTCAGCTCTAGGGCATGAGGTGGTTTGATCTGAAGTGTAATAGGACCCTGGGGTTGTCAGGTCAGGGTCAGGGAGAGATGTACTTGCTGATGTGCTAGTTAAGTATGGGGTCAGTTGAATAGTTGCTCTGGAGTTAGACCAAGTAAGTAATGGTCTACTTTATCCTGAGTAACTATTTATTTCATTTCATTTGCTCAGAACACTCCAAATTCTCTGATTTGACTGGATGCTTTTGGAATGTTCCAGGCACAGAGGAATTAATCTGCAGGATCTTCAATTTCCAGAGCATTTCCTTCAGACTCTGCCGTATGGGGATTCCACGTACAACTCTCACCCATACTGGAATAACAACTGTCTGACCAATGGAACATCTCAACCATTGTTCCCATGTTCCTAACTTATTTTGATTTATCCTCATGACTCAAATGATGTTTCAATTCCATGTTTCATTTCACCTTTCACTTCCAGTTTTGGTTTTCCCAGTTCTTCTTTATTTCATTTCTGATCGATCAGTTTTATTTTACCAGGTCATTATTTTCTCCTTTCGTTGCACCTCGAAGCTGCTGTGTGATGTAACATTGTTCATGTTGACAGGCATTTTAATCGCTGTTTCAAACTCATTCTCTTCGTGCCCTTCCCTCCCAAACTAAAAGATTTTGTTAAACATTTTACTTCTTGACAACCATGTCCCTTTGATGTTAAATCATTTTACCTGTTTGAATTTTGGGGGGTGGTTCTGATTAGGTATATGTAGAAGTTTCCAATCAGTGGGCTTTGTACAAATGAATCCTTATAAGCTTTAACAATCCAATCTTTGAAGCCCAGGTACCAATCCTATCAGCACTTCCATTGGTTGTTTGGTACTTTGTCCTTCCAGCTGATGAGATTTTGGGGCAAGGTTTTACACTCCCCCAGGGGTGCAGAGTGACAGATGGATAGAGTGCACTCCCCAAACCCTAAGCAATGTTACCCCTGGTGAGGAATCCATTAGATTGTCCTCCTACACTTGAGCCACTTGACCTAAAGACCAATGGCCAAATTAATGGCCAATGAAACACCTCTTCTTTGCATATTTTTCTGTGTCTAATGGATGGTGAAATCAAGTCCACTCCTCAAACTATAGGCAAGAAAGAGGGGATACATTCTTCATAGACTCTCTGGTTCATTGTATCATTACGCCCACGCCAAGTGTTTTGCCTCTATTCCAGGTTTCTCTACCTTGGTCTCCATACATCCTCACTGCTAAACTATCATCTTGTCTTGCCAACTAATCTCTCTATCCATTTCCAGTGACTATCCTTTAGATACTGGAATGCAGTAGCTGCAATATCCAATGGTCTCAGCAGCACGACTGGGACTAATGAAGGATTATCTGACAGTTCTAGAATGTAAGGCCTGCTCCCAAACGGGAGCTGATCATTGTCAAGACATTTAATGCCCCTTCAAATGTTATATGACTGTGGAGCAGACTTTCGGAGCTGTGCCAAGTCCTGCCGTGACTTTTTCCCTGAGAGGGACCACTGTCAAGTCATCAATTGGAATTTGGAATTGCCTGTTCATGTTAAAGTAGTCTCATTGGTGGATTAAGACCCATCAGAAACTCTCGACTGAATTTTCACAGCCCTTGAAAATTCACGCAGAGGGTGGTACGTGTATGGAATGAGCTGCCAGAGGATGTGGTGGAGGCTGGTACAATTGCAACATTTAAAAGGTATCTGGATGGGTATATATATATAGGAAGGGTTTGGAGGGATATGGGCCGGGTGCTGGCAGGTGGGACTAGATTGGGTTGGGATATCTGGTCGGCATGGACAGGTTGGACCGAAGGGTCTGTTTCCATGCTGTACATCTCTGACTCTATGACGTGGGCAATAATGGGTCAGAAGAGAAAACATGGCGAGTATGGAAATATTAGATTATCTTTGAACAGTGAGATGAGAACCTCACTAGAGGCCTATTTGCATGCATTTATACATCATTAGTGCCAAGTCTCACCTCACTGATATGCGGATTTATATTCTTACAAATACCAGATATAAACAAGATGGTAACAATGATGACATGAAGTCAGTGAGGGTAAGGGCAGCTTCTGGATTCCCCAGCTTGGATAGCAGTCCCCCACATCTCAAGGTGCACCCCATGGGTAATGACCACCTGCAACACAGGTTGGCATTGGATACAAACCAGTATCACCCACATCATCATGGCACACCTCCAACCCACTTAGAACGTAGTTCTCCAAATCAAACCACTTTGGAAAGCAGCAACACCTCTCATTGTAATGCTGCTGCTAGGACACTTTGTGAGCAGGGACCAATACTCATCTCATCGATTGGAGCAAAGTACAACAGAGGGCTCCTTACTTGATCACTTAATGTTCATTGAATTGGTGTCTGCTTGGATGCTCACAGCATCTCTGCCTTGCCACCACATTCAGAATGCAAAGGCTCACGGTATTTCTGCCTGGCCTTGACATTCAGTGCAGACTCAAGGCCAGGCAGCAGAAGTCACTAGGCGAAGGGGTATCTATGTTGTTTGTGGCATCATGCTTTGTCAATGTCACAACGACTGTAGGTGCCAGTAGCTTACCAGGAAACCACAATGTGTATGATTCAATCAAATGGTCATGTCTCAAAGACTAAGGAGTGCAGCCCTAGGTCAGGTAAGGGACTGTCATAAGCCAAGGGATTCTTTCACAAGAGCAGTATCTGAGTTCAGTGCAGTCTGTTGGCCTCTGGGTTAGTGTTCCCCATCATCGCAGTTCATGAATGGGCCATGATCAGTCTTCAATGCCAACATAACCAGTCTGGGGATTTCCTGAAGTTAGTCAGGGAACAGTACAGAGATCACTCAATGGTCTGATTATTCATCAGTTGGTCTGTCCGTCCATGTCAATCAAGAGTGTGGGTACAGTCAGTCCTGATGGCTTTCACAATGAAAGTCAAAGGGTTGCTATTAGGGGCGAACTGCTGTTGTAGGAAATTCCAGGAAGGTCAATTGTGGGGATTGGGGGCAGCATGATGGAATGCTGAGGGGCCAATAATTGTAAAAGGTGGAGCGGGCAGACTCAACAGTCAAGGGGCAGAGATGTAGTGCATTGATGGACATAGGTTACTGCAGGAGTGCAGTGTCAGTGATAGTATCCACCACCCCGGCTGTGATGAGGGGGTTGGGGGGGGGAATGGAGGTGCACAGTGTGACAAAAGGGTTGTCACAGCTAAGCTGCAGGGCTGGTAGTCAGAGGGTAATATTTGGAAATGAAAACATAACTGACAGAGTTGGATAGGGATGTGCAGAGCCTCAGAACCGATGGGGGTAACAGGGACTTTTTGACGGAAGAATGGAAGATGGAGGTTTTGGGGAGCCCTCGATTACCAGCCTGAGCTGTCACTCACTCTGCCAAGAGTAACTTGTGTTGCCTTCTATCCTCAAGCAAATTGTAAATGTGCAATGCAAATGGAAAATGGCTGTAACCAGACCTAGAATTAAGTGATTTTCTGACTAAACGTGCAGGATTTACTTGCAAATTGGAGACCTAAGGCTCCATGCTACATTAATTGTAGCTGATCATAGAATCCCTACGTGTGAAAGCAGGCCATTTGGCCCATCGAGTTCACACTGACCCTCCAATGAGCATCTTACCCAGACCCACACCCCCCAACCCAATCCCTGTAATCCTGCATTTACCATGTAAAATCTACATAGCCTGCACATCCCTGGATGCTATGAGCGATTTAGCATTACCACGCCACCAAACTTGCACATTTTTAGACTGTGGGAGGAAACTAGTGCACGCAGAGAAAACAGGGAGAACATGCAAACTCCACACAGACAATCACACGAGGGTGGAATCAAACCCAGGTCCCTGGCACTGTGAGGTAGCAGTACTAAACACTGAGCCACCCCCTGATGACGATTAAGATAGTTCTGCTTTTAGGCCAAACATATTCGATCCTAGTCTAGATTAGAGTGGTGCTGGAAAAGCACAGCAGGTCAGGCAGCATCCGAGGAGCAGGAAAATCAACGTTTCAGGCAAAAACCCTTCATCAGGAATTCCTTGGATGCTGCCTGACCTGCTGTGCTTTTCCAGCACTACTCTAATCTTGACTCTAATATCCAGCATCTGCAGTACCCACTTCTGCATATTCGATCCTATCCTATTCCTGAGTTTGATAGCTATCTCATGAATATCACCGAAGATTGAACCATGCATTGAATCTCAGAGTAATGATGCTTTAAGTACTTTTGTAATTGTGTCTAACATAAATCCGATCAGTAAGTAACCGGTGACCTCAGACTCTCAGTGCCTTTGGGAATTGACTGATTGCAGCAGTTTTCAGCACTAGATTTGATTGATAGCCATATACGAACATATTTCATTTCAGCCAGTAATCGTACAACAACTCACTGGACCTCGTTATCTTCAAATCTTATGATCACTGCTTCCTACTTTGAGGTTATCTCCAATAGGATTGGGCAAACATTAAAATATTTCCACCAGGGACAGCTATATATCTCGAAAGCTCCTAATCGTTTTCATGCAGAGCTTTCCTGCAAAACCATAGCTCTCAGTCATGCCATTATAACACCTTACATTTCTTTGAATCCAGCAACTATAATTAATTCCCACATCTTCTGAGATGCCAGAATAGAATATATTTCAGAAAGAAAACTACATCAGTATTTGTGCTGAATAGGTTCTCCTGACAATTTTCAGACTATTGTAAGCAGACCAACAACATATATTGGGGCCAAACCATACCATGTTATGATAGTAGCACATTGACGGATGGGGATGCAATACTCTGTAATATTAAAGCCACCAGTAAAGGAAAGGGGCTGTCAAACTCAGATTTTAGGCAGTCTTGTATTTTATTAGAATTACATTATAATTCAATAATATTACTGTCTTCTAATATTATTATAAGAAATAAAGCACTTTCATACTTTGTCATACAACCTCCAGAGCACTCAGTTGATTTCAAATAAATTAATGCTTCAAAAGGAAATTTAATCAACAATGAATTATATTACAACAACTGCTGTTGAGCAGCAGAGCAGAGGGAAAAAAAGGTTAACTTGTGAGATGAGAGCTGGATTTCTCTCTCCCTGTGTCTCCAGAGAGAGTGTTCAGTTAGAAAGACCAATTGGGAAAACAGTCATTCACCAAAAACACAAAGATATCTTCAGATTCAACTGCTGCTCAGGATATTGGTCAAATCATTAAACAACTGTGGTCTTAGATTAAGAATCTAACAGATTAAGGACTCCAACGACATTTGAGCTGCATAACCTTTCTTTTCCCTTATCACGAATTGAATTGAATTAACTTTATTGTCACATGTACTCACATGAGTACAGTGAAAAGTTTACAAGTCACCACTTGTGAAGCCATCTTAGGTATCAAGGTACCGAGGTACAGATTCTTAACTACAAATTCTTAGGGAAGAGAATTTGAAAAATAAAGAAATAAAATGTCCAGCAATAAATTGTAAAATAGATGAATAAGAGTTTAGAATAACAGTTCTTCCAAGCCAGACTGCACTGGGCTTCACCTCGAGCTCGGGAGTCCGAGTCTGTGCCTGCTCAGAAGCTGGGAGTCTGAGTCCAGGAATCCAAGTTGGGAGTCTGAATCGGGAATTTGAGTCCGAGCTGAGGCCAGGAGTCCCTGACTCCTAAAGACTGAGCAAGAGATGATGAAAGCATGCCTGAATTCATAAGATGAACTTACAAAGGAAAAGGGTGATACAACATAAAAATGTGATCAACAAGATGAACTGAGGCCAAACCTCAACTTACTGCCCGCTCAGGGAAGGAAGGCAAGGAAGCTAAAAGAGAGTGGTTATCATAGAATCTTGAATCCCTACTCTGTAGAGACTGGCAATTTGGCCCAACAAGGTAAAAACAAGGACTGCAGATGCTGGAAACCAGAGTCTAGATTAGAGTGGTGCTGGAAAGGCACAGCAGGTCAGGCAGCATCCGAGAAGCAGGAAAATCGACGTTTCAGACTAAAGCCCTTCATCAGGACTATTTGCTTCAACAAGTCCACACCGACTCTCCAAAGAGTATTCCACTCAGACGCAATTCCCTACCCTACTCAACATTTTCCCTGATGCATGCACCAAGCCGATATATCCCTGAACACCATGGGCAATTTAGCATGGCTAACTCACTTCACCTGCACATCTTTGGACTGTTGAAGGAAATCTGAGCACCCAGAGGAAACCCACGCAGACATGGGGAGAATGTGCAAACTACGCACAGACAGTCGCCAGAGACTGGAGTCGAACCTGGGTCCCTAGCGCCGTGAGGCAGCAGTGCTACCCACTGAGCGGGGTGCATTTTCATGTTCCTGCAGCATGAAGGAAACAAGGTAGGGTGAAGGGGTGAGAGAAACCATTGGAAAAGAAAAAGGAGACAATGACGATAGGGAAAACTGGTTGATTAGAGTTTGGAAAAAAGATGAGCTTACTTGTACTGTTTGGGAGGGAGAATGTAGTGATGCTGAGGGGTAAAGCTGGTGCTAGACAATGGGATTTGAATGGTCATAGACCCAAATGGATGGGAATGCATTTGAAGCAAATTAGTGAAATGCTCCAGATAAAAAGAATGGAAGAGAGAAGATGAACACACAGGAAGGGAGAAGAAAAGATAAGGCTTTCTCCAGGAATGGAGGGAATGTTTAATTGATAGTGGGAGAGTAAAGGGGGAAAGAGTCAAAAGTAAAAGTTGATCACATCCTGTCTGGTCAATATTCTTTTCAACATGATGCACAATGAGAATGTACAGTGCAGAGGAAGGAACCCAGGTTTGCTGTTATGAGCTTAATCAGGACAGATCCCCGAAAAAACTAATCGAAAGCTAAACTTCAAAAACCTAAAGCACGAGCACTCATCAACTGCTTTGGAATGAAGGTAAACAGGAACTGCAAAGTGAAGCTCACTAATATGTCACAGGTGAAAATGGCTGCAAGCTAGTTTTGTTCCTTCATTCAAACACCTTTCACTAGAAGGGCAGCTCAGAATCAAATGCACTGATGCTGGAGGGGAAAATATCTGCCTTTTAGGATTAACTGAAGCAGACTGCATTTTAACGGTGGCACAGTGGTTAGCACTGCTGCCTCGCAGCGCCAGAGACCCGGGTTCAATTCCCGCCTCAGGCGACTGTGTGTGTGGAGTTTGCACATTCTCCCCGTGTCTGCGTGGGATTCCTCCGGGTGCTCCGGTTTCCTCCCACAATCCAAAAATGCGCAGGTCAGGTGAATTGGCCACATTAAATTGCCCGTAGTGTTAGGTGAAGGGGTAAATGTAGGAGAATGGGTCTGGGTGGGTTACGCTTCGGCGGGTCGGTGTGGACTTGTTGGGCTGAAGGGCCTGTTTCCACACTGTAGGGAATCTAATCTAAAAGTGAACGGAACCATAATGCATACTGAAACTACCATTTTGTAAGGGTTACATTGCAGGATCATTGAACGCCAGCAATTAAGACAACATGCTTTATTGCTACATGCATGGATACTAATGTTGACATCATGTTTGCCAGTCCAATGTCTTATCATATGGGGAAAATCATTAATGCATTTACAGAGAAAGAACTTTTACATGTCCAGCTGGTGTAAGGGCAGGTTTTGTCTCATTACACCAGCAGTCTGTAAGAGACTAAATGCTTCATGGTCCATGTTACAAATTTGAACTGAGAACATATTTGATTATAGTTTTATGTTCACACATCAAGACTTCCATTTGAAATGTGCACACACTGAACCTAATGTGAGCTTTAAAATCAGTAAGAAAAATAAGACGAAAGAATGTGAAAGAGGAGAACAGAGCAACTCACGAGATAGGGTTTCCACATTTGTATTGCACTTTGAACAGTGTGGCCAAACAAAGGGGTGAGAACTTTAAAAAGGGAGAGATGGACCAGCATGTTCTCTCCTCCAATGAGGAGGAAGAGGACTCTGTTGAAGATGCTAAGGAAGACAAGGGAGTGAGGCAGAGAGGGCTGCAATAACCTGATGGTGTCTAGATTTGAGAATTCATTGCCTTCCAATCACATTTGTGGAAACTCAGAAGTGACATCGATTTGGGATGTGGAGTTGCTTCCAATCAGATTTCCTGAAAGTTTGATTGATGTGCGGTGTACTTAATTTCAGTCATTTTGAAACAAGCAAGCCATGTTAATTGCACAATTCAAACTATCATGTGGAGTTTGAGGCTTACATTGGGGAAGTGCCGGGATAAGACAAACCGTACTCTACAATTGCTAGAGGAAATTAAAATATTCTGGGCCACAATGCTGATTCACTTGTGGAATACAATCATGTTGTGTATCCTCCCACTTTGCCTAGATCACCACCCTCCCAGGTGACAGCAGTGAGAGTTTCACAGCTCCGTGCAATGTTGAACCTGATGTTCATTGTAGCTTTTACACTCTTCGTACCGTCGGCAGTGATAATGTGAAAAGCTGATGTTTTTGAAAGATTGAACGAGAGCACTGAGAGATGTGCAGAAGTGGGATACTTCAAACATTAATGCTATACACAAGAGTTCACGTCAATGTTGCCAAAATGACTTCAAAATTTGCTTTCTCGTTCCTGCTGTAACACTGAAGTGCCACCTCTGCTGCTGCAGCTGAGTTGGGGGGATAGCTGATAATTGGGTTGTCACCCTACTTCAGATGATTTTGACAGAACAGGAAACCTCAGCCTGCTGCACAGGTGCGGGTGCAAGCTCCTAACGCTATGCTGATGGAGCGGTTTAAGTCGCTGACAGAGCAGAGGTGGAGTACAAGGCACCTCAGGAAAAGTTCTGATATGACAATCTATGAGTTCCCAAACTGTTGCTCCTTTTCTCTATCCATATATAATGGAACCACTCTCATCGCTGGACTGAGGCCGAGATCACACAGTCTTCTCCTGTCAAGCCACTGAATCGGTCCATGCTTGGAGGGCGGCATGGTGGCTGAGTGGTTAGCATTGCTGCTTCACAGTATCAGGGAACTGAGTTTGATTCCAGCCTTGAGCTTGCATGTTTTCCCTGTGTCTGTGTGCAGTTCCACTGAGTGCTCCAGTTTCTTCCCACAGTCCAAAGATGTGCAGCTTAGGTGGATTGGCCATGCTAAATTGCCCATTGTATCCAAGGATGTGCAGGTTAGGGGAATTGGTTGCGCTAGTGTGGGGTCACCAGGAAAGGGTGGGATGCTTTTCAAAAGGGTGAGTGCAGGCTTGATAGGTTACTAGGGATAAAGGTCCCTGTGCATATTTACTAGCTTTTGGCTGTTTTGCAGGATCTGGCTTTCCAACTGATCTTTGCCAGATGTTTCCTACTTGCCTATGCATCATCTATAACTCATCAATGGCCAAGACCAGAGGCTCACCATGTGTACTGGCCTCAGCATGGGGCATTCTCCAGTGTGTAGCAGGTCTTGGCTGCTTCCCCCTCCTCCAGTTATAGACCCATGAGATGGAAGTCTCTGATCTGATGGAGGGTGGGCTGGAATCCCTTGACAATGTATCCTGTGATGGACCAGACTGCTCATCCTCAGAGGATTGCTTGCTGGAGTTTGAGGAAATGAGCATGAAGGCATGGTCTCGCCTATATATTTTTATAATTTCTTTTCTCTTTGCTGCACAAAAAAAAAACACAAAGACCATAGCGAAGTGCTGTCCTTATCTCAAATGCTTGCTCCAGTATCTGCTTGGAGGATATTCCACGACCATGCTTGGACTGGTTTTACTGTGCAGGGGAATAATGTGCACAATGAGGCATTGCTAAAATAAAAAGCAGCTCAGGCATGTCCAGATTTCAGATGGGGTTTATATGCAGGGTCCACAGATGCTTCTTGGTCACAGAGTGAAATGCTGTCTGGGTGCCTTTCAAACATGGCATCTGGAAATTGAAGTCAGGCAGTCAAAATTTACTGCCCTCCCACCACTTCAATTTAGCCTTTCGCCTACGTATTCGTAAGTAATGAGCAGAAAAGAACAAATTTTGCATGGCAGAACCCAGTTTGTGTTGTTAATGTTTTATTATACATTTAGTAAATAATCAACTCATTCTTTGATAATACAAGAAAGCTTGGTTACATTGGCCCCTTTTAAAATGTTGGTTCATTTGGATTTGGGAGAAAGGCATCCAAGATAAAAAGTATTCATTTTTAAATTGGTCTTGTTGACATTAATTGAAGGGGTGGGGAATGAATAAGGAAGGGGAGCCAGTTTATCTCGCCTCATGTTAATGATTTAGGATATCCCATCTGGAACTGTAACAAATTGAGGAACCTTGATCATGCTCTGGGCATAACGACACTATCACATTTCTCCAGTTGATTCATCATTGAACCCATGCTGACCCAGTAGAATGCGTTCCAACTGCAGCCGACAGAAAACCAGCTTTTCCCACAGTCAGCAGCAACTGCTTCACTATTCCACTAACCATAAATGTCTGGGCACATGTCATTGGATATAAACAATGAATGCTGATACATTTGGCTGAAGTGCCACTCTGCCATTTTGAGAGAGACATTAACCCATTACTTTGGCAAAGTAGTATTAGTAAAGTACTTTTCATTCACCTGAGATTTTACATTAACTGAGCAGCTGTGAGAGGTCTGACCATGCAAGACCCTTCTGTAAAATATGACACCATTTATACACCGACCTATGAAGCATTACATAAAATTGATGGTATAAAATTTAAACAAGGACTGAAAGTGTGTGGTCTCGACATATAGGCAGTTATATAACCCATCTATAATCTCAGAGCTATCACAATTTGCAGTCATTTTAGACTTTTAAAGTTACCTGTTAACATTTAAATACAAGCCTTGCATTAGCCAGATTCTGTAGAAGGCCATTTGTTCACACATTCAGCAGTTTAAAACTCTCGAAAATAATTCATACTCAGCCCTGCCCCAGGAGATCATCTTTGCTATAGAGTAGCATTCCTGCCTTCTGCATCAGTATTTGAACTCAAGGCCAAAACGGTTTCAGTGAGTGGACCCTGGGCCTACAACTCTGGGTTATCATCTCGCAGAACATGGCATTTAAAGAAACATGGAAAGATACCAAAACAAAAATGCTCCCATATTGGAGGTTTAATGCTAAGTCTTTTCATTTTGCTTTGCTGTTTCTAAGTATGGAATAAAACATACAAAATGAGTGATGTGCCTCTTGAGGAAAGATTAGACAGACTCGGCCTTTATTCTCTGGAGTTTAGAAGAGTCAGAGGTGATTTAATTGAAACAAATAAAGATCCTGAGGGAACTTGGCTCAGTGGATGTTTAAAGCACGTTTCCACTTGTGGGAGAATTTAAAAACTCAAGGTCGTAGTTTCAAAATAAAGGAGCACCCATTTAAAACTGAGATGATGACTTATTTTTCTCCGAGAGAACCGAATATCTTTGATATTCCTTCCGCAATAGGCAGTGGGTGCAAAATCTTTAAATATAGATAAGGAAGAGGTAGATTCTTGATTGCTAAAGGAGTGAAAGTCCATTTGGAATATGCAGAAATATAGAGTTGATGTTAACATCAGAAAAGCCATGATCTTACTGAGTGATGAAGGAGGCTTGAAGGGCCAAGTGGTCTACTCTTGCTCCCTGTTGGACATGGCGATAGATTAACATCAAGAGAAAATCAAGCACCTGGCTTGCATTAATCATAATTGTGACAAAGTTTAAAAGAAGAAGCAAATTGTACATATAAGGCTCAGCCATCCTTCCTGTGGGCTTGGTCAAGGTGACCACTGGCCAGTGTCAGAAGCTGAAGGTTGAGAAGTTCTTTGATGGTTGCATCCAAAATTGGGCATCCCTGGGGAGGAGGCCCTCAGAGTTCATTGACATACTTCCACAACCAGTGGGTGCTGCAGTGGCTGGAGTGCACTATGTCTGCCTGAAACAAAATCTTCATTTACTTTTCCATGGTTCCTTTAAAGTTTTGTTTGCTGTTTTGGTGCTCCTTTAACAAATGGTTCAATAGTTTGCTGAAAGAATCCAAAAGAATAAAATGCTCACTTTAAATGCACTTAGATATTTTCATGACTCCAAATGATAAAAACAAAAATTAGGGGGAGAAATGGACTATAAGGACATAGTATGTGGATGGAAGCTTGTTGAGGACTGGAGGAGGTCTCATCAGTTGGTTGATGCTGACTCTTTTGGGGTAGTCTTGTGGAATCCATTTCCAATCAGACATTGACAGGACCACTGGCAAGCTTTTACCTGGCATTAGTACCCTGGAGGGAGAAGCCCCATTCAGCAAAAGGTGCTGGATAAATGGGGTCAGCTCTCAAACTCGGTGTCACCACAGAGTGGGATGTAGATACTGTCAGAAGACCATCAAGGATTGTAGAAGAGCAAGGTGAAAGGTTAGTGATTTGTGGGAGGTGTCGTTTGAGGACGGGTTGTGAGGACAGAGAGGTGTTTACAGCTAGGTTACATCTAGTGGGGTTGGGTGGGAAGGATTGGGCTACTTAACGGTCTCAATTGGTTTTGGATTGCAAAGGTCAACAACACATCATCCTGCACAGAATTAGTTCTGGTGGAGTTGACAGTGTGGCAGAGTTTGGGTACACCACAACCCCATCAGGTTAAGTGTCCTTTCCTCCTCCACATTCACCATCCCCCAAGAGGTAAAGCTTCCATCTTGTGCCTTTTCAATAACATCAAACCCATAGAGTTTAGAAGCAGAACTTCATATGATTTCATGCATTCATTTTCTACAATTTATTCAGATAAATTTCCTTTGTGCTTTTCCTGCTGCGTTCAGAATTTGCCATTTTTTATTTCTATTCTCGCTTGTAATCTGAGTACAGTTAATGCATGCTGGGGTAATTTCTAATTGTGTTATAACACCATTTTTACTGACCACAAATCCAACGCATTCTGGGCATAATGTTCCGACCATTTAAAGGATAGTTGAAAAATCATAGACAGAAAATAGCCAACTGATGTGTGTATCTATACCACAGACAATGAGTCCTGCAATTTAAGTTAACAGTGTTAGTCATAACTCCAAGCAATCCAGGTCATCTGGTATCATTATCAATATTTTCAGGTTGCATAATTCTCTCCCTAATGGCACTGTGGGCCTAATTATATTGCGTGGACTGCAGCAGTTTAAGAAGGCCGTTCACCACCCAGGGTGATGTCTCTTCAAAGGGTGCTACTTTGAAGAAGTTCTCTGCCTCCTTCAGACATGCACTCAGTGAGTCCCTTTCTCACTGCTACAGCACCGTGACCTCTTCAGTCCTCCAGCTCTCTGACCATACCATGAAACAAACTCACCACTACAGCCACATGATGTTCCTCAGCTGTTGTCTTCACAACCATCTCATCCCTCAAGGCCTACAGGGACATTTTAAACCCTCCAAATTTGGACCTATCTTTGATGCTCCATATTTGCAATACCTCCACAAACAATTGTCTCTTCCGATTCTCCACTCTATACTCTCTGCAATGCGGAGGCCCCCCCATTCCCTTTCCCCATCCCTGCCCGTGCTCAAGGCTCTCTTTCTCAAACACGTGGAGGACCTCCACTATTCTGTATCCAAAACAGAAACCATCAGATCAACCAAAACAGTTCCTCGGTCTCATGGCTGATATATCAACCAAATTCATTCCTCCCATTGATCAAGCAAACTGTACCCTCTACCTGTGTTCACCTAGCACTATTTTACCACTTTGCCCCTCTCCCCACCGAAAACCACCCTCCCTTTATCTGCAGCTCCCCTTACCACCACCACCCCCACCCCCCCCCCAGTCCTGACGAAGGGTTACACCTGAAATGTTGACTCCTCCACCTCCTGATGTTGCTTGGCTTGCTATGTTCTTCTAGCTTGTCCACCTTGGATTCCAACATTTTCTCAATGGCAACAAGGGACAGGCAATAAATGCTGGCCCAGCCCACATAAGTGAATAAAAGAAACTGTAACTGATGCATTGCATCTTCAAGTATACATATGACAGCCTTCTTTAAATATGTACAAAGATGTTTATTCTTTTATATGTTGTGAACAGGTATTATCTGTTGCTGGGGATCACGTTCACAGGTTTTAAGACAGTAATCTCAACTAGTTCATATTCTTGCAAAGCAATGGTTAATATACACCATTGGTGTATTTCATGAGCAGTTTAAGTTGTTTAAATGCTGTGCCTACTAAGTGAAACTTGTATCATTTGTTAACTCTGAGGCTACTCAAATTAATTCTACCAGGTATAACAAATTTGGGAGGAACAAATGACTTTTGAACCATGGTTTCCAAAGTAGTTTTCTCAAGCTTTTCCTTAGTAAACACCTGCGTCTGTAGGAGACTCATGAATAGAGATCAGTTACCATGATTAGGAAGAAGTGAGGACTGCAGATGCTGGAGATCAGAGTCAAAACGTGCGGTCCTGGAAAAACACAGCAGAGTTGGCAACCTTCCAACTCAGCACTGCCCACTTGAACTGTCCTACCTGTCCATCTCCCTTCCCACCTATCCCCTCCACCCTCCTTTCTGACATATCACCATCATCCCTCACCTATTGCCTTCCCAGCTACCCTTTCCCCAGCTCCACCCTCCTCCCATTTATCTCTCAGCCCCCTTGGGTCACCCCCTCATTCGTAATGAAGAGCTTATGCTCGAAATGGTGACTCTCCTGCTCCTCGGACGCTGCCTGACCGGCTGTGCTTTTCCAGTGCCACACTTTTGGACAATTCCCATGATTAATCAAGTTTGGTTGGTGAGACCAGCGGACTGGTCTAAGGTGGACTTCATGGATCTTGATCTCTTCTCTCCCAGCAATTCAGACATTTAGAGTTTCTCAGAGTGGGAAGGAGAGTTTCTGTATGATTGTTCAAGGTTTTCCTCAGAGATTGATGACTTGGGACTTAGCATTGTTAAGTTCAAACGACTGAATTTAAATGACTGAAAGTTAATCATTCGAAATTTTCTAAGAAATATATAGCTTGAATGCTGGGAAATCAAAGAAGTGCTTTTATTCCTTTTTTGTGTCTTTTTTTAAAATGCGCATTACAGGTAGCTGAGTATCCAGATTGCTGAATTTTGAGATCTGTTTGATACTTGTTCTTTCGTTATGCAGGCATCTCCTTTGGGCTAGGACTAATTGCAAGTTGGTTTGATGTCAGCTAACCTAAAGCCAGTTCACAGAATAGCTTGCTGTCATGTAGTTAAGTACCAAAGTCAGTCCTATTTACATAGGTGGTGTGAGGTGTTCCAGTTGCAGTTCACCATTAATGAAAAATTCTAGCAAATTATCTCCCAGGGGGCATATGCCATCATCAACTAACCTCCAAAAGACATGACCAGTTATTACTATAATCCTTACACACAGACAAAGGAGGACACCACTTCAACTGGGACAACACATCCATCCAAAGACAGGCGAAACAGAGACATGCACATGAACTCCTCAAGGCCTGGCATTCAAACAGGAACTCCATCAATAAACATATCGATTTGGACCCAGTTTACCAACCTCTGAGAAAAAGAACCGGAAATGATATCATCCACCTTAACAGACCAAGACACACAAATAGAAAGTGGGACAGAACACCAGCGCTTCACCAGATGCTCACTGATGATGTTACTGAGCATGGTGATGAAACGTCTGAGAACAAATCTACCAGCTCAGCGAGCTAACGTACAACCTGAACTTCAACATGAGCTACAAATCTTCTCAAAAATCGCAATCTCAAATTGAGCATTATTCAATATATAGATTGTTAAAGATTCACCAAATGTTTAGGACTTGATTTATTTTCCTCATCAATTCCTGATGAAAGGCTTATGCCCAAAATGCCTGCTCCTCAGTTGCTGCCTGACCGGCTGTGCTTTCCCAGCACCACACTCTCGACCCCACTTTCCTCATCAGCAGCTAAGACTTTCCTTAGTAGTGATGGTTAGGGATAAGAGCTAGTTAATACCTTAGATAACACAATATTGGCGTTGGTGGGGGTACAGGGATAATGTGTAGAGAATACAAGGCTAGGGGATGGGAGTTTTAAAGTAAAGTATCTCAAGCCTGACATTTTAACTGGGTGGTAATAACTGGAATGATTGGGATACAATTCCTTATGTGGAAACGTTACTTATCTGCCCCTTGTGGAAACTGGACTCATTTCATTTCCCTGAATGCATCCAATGAGCAGAGACTTCAAGCTGTTGTTGCATTTATTACTTGCACATGCAAAGTACTTATGCCAGCTCTAAGCATGGGTAGAAGATTCTATTTTGAAGTCCTTACCAAATATGGTAGGTGGGAGGTTTCCACCCAGAAGTGACATTCAGTTTGAAGCCTTCTTTAATTCTACCAAATATTCACCCAGGACTGATAAGTGGATTATTTTGTGATGGAGTTGTTATTTCAGTCTCTAACACATGTGTAAATTTTAGATCTTTTCCAATTGTATATCACAATGTTCAGATGTGAAGTTAACATGCCTGCAAGGGTCAAGCACAATGTTTCACATAGCCCCCATCTTTGTCAAGCCAACCAAATTTAATCTGAAACGGGTTTTGTTTTTAAGTGTGATGGCAGCCATTAACTTCAACTACTGTGATGCTCGCAATCCTTTCCAATTTTAGTTGGTTGACTATCATGCCAGAGGAAACCCAAGGCAGAATATTCACCCTGTATCCCTTTTGCAGGCACTCACAAATCTCTAGCCCCATTCACTTTGGCTGCTCCATTCCAATTCAGGTTTTGTAATAGCACTAAGATTTTTAAGATCCCCTCAGGGTTGTAGTTCAAATTAATTTAAAAATTCCTTGTTTAAAACTGGTGCTTATGGCTTTCAGAGTGCAGCGGAGACACAATATAGTTTTATTTCTAGTCATCTCCTTTAGGAATCTGTCTGATCCCAAAGTAATTTGGGTGCAATCTTTCTCTTTATTATCTTTAATAGTGAAAGCCTCTTTGTCTCTTGATAATAGCTACTGGCCATCAAGATAACTAACAAGAATGTTTCCCTGGTAACCCACCTTATCTAGCTTTCCTCAAGCACGAGGAGGGGGAAGAAATATTGGCAATTTAAATGCACAAATTGAAAGACTTTTTCAAGGAAATTTATTTAAGGTAATTATTCTGGAAATTCAACATGCTATATGGATGTGACTTTCTTTTAAGACCCATTAGTAATATTGTTGTGCCCAGAAGCCTACCAGTCAATATGACAACCATGTTCCTTTATCTGGTATGTTAAACATAGTAAAACCTGCCTTATGAGCAAATAAAGTATACAATGTGAGAATTTATGCTAGTATGGCTCATGTAATATGAGTTGTAAGGAACAAATATTAACTGTTGTGTGTTAACACTGGGGTGTAATTAGCTGTCATATTATGATGAGGTTAATGATACTCACTGCTACTTTGCAATGATGGGGACTGTGCCTTCAGACAAAGAGTAGTTCAAATGAGGATATACAAAGTTGCTGTCCAATTTAAACTACTCTGCTAATAGCTTCGTGGGAACCACATTTTGCTGCACAACGATGCATTGAATATCATGATAATTCTGTATATGGGTGATAGATAAGAATTCAATTGGCCACGAATATTTAGGGCCAGAAACTACAATTAACTCCATAATAAACATCGATTACCAATGATTTGGAGATGTCGGTGTTGGACTGGGGTGCACAAAGTTAAAATCACACAACACCAGGTTATAGTTCAAAGTTTGGGAGAAGATTTGTAGCTCGAATGCTCGTTGTTGTGGTTCTGTTCGCCGAGCTAGGAATTTGTGTTGCAGACGTTTCGTCCCCTGTCTAGGTGACATCCTCAATGCTTGGGGGCCTCCTGTGAAGCGTTTCTGTGATGTTTCCTCCGGCATTTATAGTGGTTTGTCTCTGCCGCTTCCGGTTGTCTGTTCCAGCTGTCCGCTGCAATGGCCAGTATATTGGGTCCAGGTCAATGTGCTTATTGATTGAACCTGTGGATGAGTGCCATGCCTCTAGGAATTCCCTGGCTGTTCTCTGTTTGGCTTGTCCTATAATAGTAGTGTTGTCCCAGTCGAACTCATGTTGCTTGTCATCTGCGTGTGTGGCTACTAAGGATAGCTGGTCGTGTCGTTTCGTGGCTAATTGGTGTTCATGGATGCGGATCGTTAGCTGTCTTCCTGTTTGTCCTATGTAGTGTTTTGTGCAGTCCTTGCATCGGATTTTGTACACTATTTTTGTACCCCATTTTGTACACATGGAGTAGTGCACAAAATCCCATGCAAGGACTGCACAAAACACTACATAGGACAAACAGGAAGATAGCTAACAATCTGCATCCATGAACACCAATTAGCCATGAAACGACACGACCAGCTATCTTTAGTAGCCACACACACAGATGACAAGCAACATGAGTTCGACTGGGACAACACTACTATTCCTGAAGAAGGGCTTATGCCTGAACATCGATTATCCTGTTTCTTGGATGCTGCCTGACCTGCTGCGCTTTTCCAGCAACACATTTTCAGCTCTGATCTCCAGCATCTGCAGCCCTCACTTTCTCACAACACTACTATTATAGAACAAGCCAAACAGAGAACAGCCATACCGACCACTGCAACGGACAGCTGGAACTGACAACCGGAAGCTGCAGAGACAAACCACTATAAATGCCGGAGGAAACATCACAGAAGCGCTTCACAGGAGGCTCCCAAGCACTGAGGATGTCACCTAGACAGGGAACGAAACGTCTGCAACACAAATTCCCAGCTCGGCGAACAGAACCACAACAACCAGGTTATAGTCCAACAGGTTTATTTGGAATCACTAGCTTTTGGAGTGGTTGTGCCACAACCACCTGATGAAGGAGCAGCGCTCCAAAAGCTAGTGCTTCCAATTAAACCTGTTGAACTATAACCTGGTGTTGCATGATTTTTATCATCAATTACCAAGCCAGCTCTCAAATATGCAGTCTAAATCCTTCAGATCGTGGATTGTATTGTACATTGTTTATGGTATCTAGCAAAGAGAAAATCAAAGGAACAACATTTACTGACCTCCTACATTGATCCATTTCATAACTGTATCTTAATTATATTGAAGGGTGGACATTAACTTGCAGAACTATCTATGCTCCTATAAAAAGGAACAGATGCAACAATGGTTGATGAGTGAGGATGTGAAATGTTTGTAATATGTATTTTTGTAAATGGATTCTTATAAAAGCAGATGGGATTTAGAACAAATGGGAAAAAATAATTAGAAATGAAAATCCAAGTGGCTATTCTGGAAATTGACAAAATACAAGTGTA
The DNA here is from genome assembly GCF_037043375.1 of Chiloscyllium plagiosum. Classification (NCBI taxonomy): domain Eukaryota; kingdom Metazoa; phylum Chordata; class Chondrichthyes; order Orectolobiformes; family Hemiscylliidae; genus Chiloscyllium; species Chiloscyllium plagiosum. Next base: position 37,047,719 of record NW_028270174.1, on the reverse strand, counting down.
AATTGTTGGTGTATGATATCCTTGGAGTCGAACAACATGCCCAGTGGAAGAATGAAATGGATATGACATCAAGGATTATGTCCCTAATAAAGAGAAAAAAATGATTTGGCCTTGGTATTGTTTATTTTTAGTTGAAGGAAATAAGAAGTAAATTATTTTCTATGATAAATGCCTGGTTATAAAATCATAAGAACATAGGAAATGTGAATCAGACAAATCCTCTGATCCCTTGAGTCTGCTCTGTCTGGCATTCAATAAGATCATGTTCAATAATGATGAAGGTTTTGAACTTCAACAAGGTTCTTAGGATGAAATCTATAGGAATGCTGATGTGTTAAATGCCTCAAAGGCAGGGTCAGAATTTGATCGATTTTGAAAAACGGCATCAAACAGAGAGGACACTGGAGAACCTCAGCAGAGAGAGAGAGAAAAACAGTTAACATTTCATGTCTGGTATGACTCTTCTTCTGAACAAAGAGAACAGAGAATAATTCAGCACAGGAACAGGCCCTTCAGCCCTGCACCTCCATCCTGGGAAAAAGCCTCATACTTGCCACTCTTTCTCTGCCACTTACAAACTCCTATCAGCTTAGCCCTCAACCTCCTGCGTTCCAATGAAAACAAACTTCAGTCTATCCAACCTTTCGTCATGACTAAAATCCCCCATACCGGGCAATATCCTGATAAATCTTTTCTATAGCTTCTCCAAAGCATCCAAATCCTTCTGGTAGCGTGGTGACTAAAAGAGTCTATTAACTTGATTTCTCCCGATATAGATGCTACCAGATCTGCGGAGTTTCTCCAGGATTCCCTGTGTTAGTTTCAGATTTCCAGCATCTGCGGGATTTATCTTTATTCAAATGTTGATAAACACATTCAACTCATTGAAGAGCATCTCAGAGTTTGACAGATTCTTTTTAAAAAGTTTGATGATATTCAGTTTGGGGATTCTTGGATTGATAATAGTCAGCCATCAGGTTCCATTGAAAATTACAGTAAGCCAATACCGAATAAAAATCGAAAGAACTACAGATCCTGTAAATCTGAAACAAAAATAGAAATTACTGGGAAAGCTCAGCAGGTCTGGTGGCATCAGTGGAGAGAAATCAGAGTTAACGTTTCAGGTCAAGTTCAGAGGAAGGGTCACTCAACCCAAAAGGTTAACTCTGATTTCTCTCCACAGATGCTGCTGTTGTTGCTAAGATTTTCCAGTGATCTCAGTTTTTGTAGGCCAATAACGATGTAGTCTGCCAAGGGATACCAATGATATTGAATAAACTTTCTTCAAAAAAAAAGGCAGAAAGGAAATTTGACTTGGAACATGAGAAGGCGATTATTTACGGAAAGTCCGCAGATCTGCAGACTTTCGGGTTGTTTGCTTTCCTTTAATCAAAACGGGAAGGAATCAGTTGGGTCTCACGCTGGAAGGGAATCCTCCCACAACTGCTTCCCTTCCACATCAGGCCATTCTACCCACCCATCAAGGCTCATCTGCTACAAATGCTTCTTCATCCCCTGGAGTTTCTATGAATTTTACCATCCCTTTCCTGCCTTCTCCCAGGATCCTGGCTTTGATCATTCATTCTTAGCCGATTCTGGACTCTGAGATTTTGAATCTGTAGTACTCCTAGTCCTGGCCATTGCTGTCTCTTGAACTGTTTGGACTACAGACTGGCAGATCAATGTTCCACCCAATTAATTCTCCCTGGAACATGAAATGGATACAGGGCAGACAATGTCAGTGGGGCTACAGGGCAGGGAATTAACATCCAAAAAATCGTACTCCTAGTCCTTATTAGACTGTTGGAGAAATATTACTGACATCAGTAATATTGGGCAGCACGGTGGCATAGTGGTTAGCATTGCTGCCTCACAGCGCCAGAGACCCAGGTTCAATTCCCGCCTCAGGCAACTGTCTGTGTCGAGTTTGCACATTCTCCTCGTGTCTGTGTGGGTTTCCTCCGGGTGCTCCGGTTTCCTCCCACAGTCCAAAGATGTGCAGGTCAGGTGAATTGGCCATGCTAACTTGCCCATTAGGGAGGGTCTCCAATTAACTAGTGTTAGGTGAAGGGGTAAACGGAGGGGAATGGGTCTGGGTGGGTTGCTCTTCGGGTTGCTAATCTAATCTAATCAGGAAGTAAGATGCAAGCATGATAAGGCATCAAATTATCTGCAAGTTATAGCAACAGTTTTATCATCCTACTTGTCTTGTAAGTCCTACTAAAAGACGTCAGTGTGCTTGAAGAGAATATTAGGCTAATTGAAACGATCTTTCCAGAAATTATCAGCATTCTTATTTCACGGAGGATGGCAGTGCCATAGTTAAAAGGGCATTGCGTCCTGGCAGTCCAGAGCATGTTTGCAGACGTTCAGCCAGGATACGATGCAGAAGGAGAAGCTGGTGCCCAGCTTTGTGAACAAGAGGGATGTTTTTGTTCTCTTGGACTATCAAAAGAGGCCATGACACCTGACCATGCCAGCCTGGTGCAAGATGGCCAGCAGGTCCAGAGAAATGCCCAGCAAATACCTTCTCTATTCTGCCAGGATAAGTGCCAGCACATTCTCTCTACTACCCCGCACTCACTGTCTCTCTGTTACTACTCACAGCTCCCAACAAAACACATAATATACCATCCTCAATACTGCGTACAATATCTTCCTTAACTCACCATCTCCCACTGCAATCTCCCCAGCCTACTAACCTTGCATGCTCTCTGTGTTGTCTTCTAATGGACTCTGAACACCTCACTGCCTTTCCCCTACTCACAGTAACACCAACAGCTGTGTCACTCACTTACATCTCACTCAATCCCTCCCCCTTTCTCAATGCAGCACGAAATGGACCTCATTCAGACCAAAAGTGCCAGGACAGATGGTGGTCTTCCTTATATTCAGCTCCACACCCCACACAAGGAGAGGGTCTTGGCCCTTGCAGGCAATGTCTTGAATCAGTCCAGTGGAGATGTCAAAACCACCATGTTCCATAAATACAGTAAGAGATACTGTTCGATGTAGTGCTACTCTCCCATTACCCTGATAGTGTGGATGTGTTATTAACATAGAAAGAACAATTAATGCCTTCTGATTGATTTATTGTTGTCATGTGTTGAGATACATCAATGTAAATAATTTATCACAATAGTAAATAAATGTTTACTTCTCCTGTAGCAGCTGTGTGTGCCTGTCCAGCTGCACCCTTAAACTAATTCTGAGCACTAGACAATGTTTGATGGGAAAGAAAGTGAGGTCTGCAGATGCTGGAGATCAGAGCTGGAAATGTGTTGCTGGAAAAGCGCAGCAGGTCAGGAAGCATCCAGGGAACAGGAGAATCGACGTTTCGGGCATAAGCCCTTCTTCAGGAATTGATGTTTGATGGGCCAAGCTGTGAAGTGAGCTCCTCCCACATCATGTGCAGGCTATTAGAAAATGGCACAGGTTTGCTAGGGGCAATACAATGGGCATCTATGTAATTGTATTATCCATTAAAGATCCTCACGTTGCTAGAAACCAAATGTTTCCCTTAATGTAGAAAACAGTTATCTTGCTCACTCTGGGTGTGGTCACACACAAGTTCACCTCCATTATACATTTGTTATTTACAGCCCAAAGTAACTCAAGCAGTGAGTTTCAAGTTCAGCCTCTTACAATTGGTGAAGGGCTGAATGTAAACACTTCCTTCTTGGTAGCCCTCCCAGTCAACCCTAGGCTTTGAACTTCCACAGGTTTGCACCCAACCCATCCATCTAAAACTTCTTCTGCCCACTTTTGGTCTGTGGCTCCAGGCATAGCAAGGAAACATGTCAGATCCAGTCATCTGCTGTCACCCGACTGAAGTTAGGGTGCTGCTAATCTGATGATTACTTCTTTCCCTTCAATGCTCTATTATCTCTCCCTCTTACGTATTGAGTTATCACCCCCTTCAGCAATGTATGGAATCAGAGAATCCCTTAGTGTGGAAACAATCCTTTCGGTCCAACAAGTCCACACTGACCCCCTGAATAGTAACTCACCCAGACCCATTCCCCTACCTTATTATCCTATATTTACCCTTAACTGATGCACATAACCTACACATCCCTGAACACTATGAACAATTTAGCATGGTCAATTTAGCCAATCTGCACATCTTTGGATTGTGGGAGGAAACCAGAGCAGTTGGAGAATGGGGAGAATGTGCAAACTCCACGCAGTCAGACAGTCACCTGAGGCTGGAATCAAACCCGGGACTGAGAGCCAACAGTGCTAACCACTGAGCCATCTAACCCTTTCTGCATCCCAGCATTTTGCCTCCAATCCCCACAATGGAGTTTCCCAGCTTCTCTCCTACAGCAGTGGCCCTTGATAATCTTGCTCCTTGATACTCTATGGTCAGATCCCTAGAACTGACTAGGGTGCATGCTTTTGAACAAACGAGCTGGAGAGCCCCTAGCGATGAGCGACCAGACCACAGACTGATATTAGTACAGCTTCTTGAAAGTGCTTCCACAATTCCCCACAAGGTTGACTGCGGGCTACTGACCTTGGGGGTTTGGAGCCCCTGATTCTGATGGCCCCAAGTTGAGTCGGAGATGTACAGCATGGAAATAGATCCTACAATCCATCTTATGCTTGCCGACCAGTTATCCAGTCCCATTTGCCAGCATTTAGCCCATATCAGTCTAAACCCTTCCTATTCATATACCCATCCAGGTGCCCTTTAAATGTTGTAATTGTACCAGCTTCCATCACTTCCTCTGGCAGCTTATTCCATAAACACACCACCCTCTGCATGAAAACATTTACCTTAGATCCCTTTTAAATCTTTCCCCTCTCACCTTAAATCTATGCCCTCTAGTTCTGGACTCCCCTACCTTGGGGAAAAGACCTTGACTATTCACTCGATCCATGCCCCTCAGGTCTTTTCCCCAGGTAAGAGGAGTCCAAAACTTGAGGGCTGTGCCCAAGACAGTAGGCATATATAGAAGTCTGCCCTTGACTTCCTATGTTATCACTCCTTACCTGAACATTGTTTGCCTTGAATTAACTGAGGATTACTCCCCTTAGACATAAAGACTTGGCCACTTTCTTGAAACACATGCAATATGTTTGGTGTGTACACTGCTGGTACATGGCCAGGTGTGAGATTAATATAACACAGTGCCTTGCGGCAAAATGGCCACCTTGGTGGCAGCTGACAATCACGACCAGCTTCCGAGATTTGTGGCAATGCTGAACAGCAAGGCAAAACAGAAACACAAGTGAGCCTTTCAGAGCTGGCTGTAGGCCAGTGTAAATAGACAAGGCAGGGATGCTCTGAACCTGACCTGTAAACCAATTCTTGTGTTTTTCTGTTTAAAAATCATGTGTCCTATTTTAGCTTGAGTGATATATAGGTATCCTGGATCATGAAAATAATCATGGCAGCTTTCCAATTTTCTTCCCGACTGGCAGCGTTCAAATCCATTGGGACGATTCAATCAGTCTGATTCATGACATTGGTCATCTTTGACAATCTAACCTTCTTAAAATCTAATTACATTCTTGACAGCTTCCAAGAGCATTTTTTTTTCTACCCTGCATATACCTACTGACTTTCAAATCTATTTGTGGCTTTTACATTCCTTTCATGAACCGTATCCCTTTTTAAAAATTATTTTTATTATTGAACATCCATGCCAAAGATGCACACAAAATGCAATATTTAAGATTGTGCTCCTCTCTGGATTTATCTTTTCAAATAAGAAATATTTTATGATTTCTTCACAGAAGATTAAATGTGTTGAACGGAGTCTATGACAGAAAGGAGCCCAATGTCTCGGAGTGAAGTCGACATGATTGACTGAGCAATTCTTTCTTGTTGCCTTGTAACAGGTTCTAATGTGTGAATTTACCATTTACAACATCAACAATAGCATCTGCTGATTTGCTCCAAACAGTAATATATTGTTAGCTTTCAGTACCTCAAGCTGACTCGATTTGCTGTCAATCATTTGACTGAACTCACTGTTTGTGCGCTTTTAGCTCCGTGTGGGCAGGTATTCTGATAGACAGTGGGATACAGTTGGCGTGAGGTCATTTGAGGTCACAGAAACTGATCTATATTAAAATTTGTGCCAAAGAAATGAATGGAATTGTACTCAGCATGAATCAGGTGGTGAGGTTGTAAAATGCAATTTTTTTCATGTGATTTTATTTATAAAGGAAATCATCCTTTTTTAAAAAAAGGACTAGCAGAGAGCTTGTTATCAAATTGTGATATTATTATAATTTGTACTCTGTTGAGATGGGCTTTATCAGACTTCTTGTCTAATTGTGCCAGAAATCTCTTAGCTGGCAATCCTGCCGTTAACCTGCATTTGAATTCAGTCCCTATGGTGAGACCTAAGCAAGATGGAAAACTCAGGTCATTGTGTGTGCAGTGCTGTACTTCACTTCAGGGGAATAATTTGAAAAATTAAATTAAGGAAACATCGCATGACAGTGCAGTCTTAATGGTATAGGTTTGAGAGGAGTACAGAAGCGGAGAGAACTCAGGGTTCATGTGCATAATTCTCTGAAGGTGACCAGGGAAGTTGAAACAGTTGTTAAGAAGGCTTTTAGGATCCTTGCGTTTATAAGTTAGAGACATAGTGTAGAAAAGAAAGGAAGCAATGCAACAGCTCGATAAATCATTGGTGAAACCATGTTGGGAGTATTACATTCAGTTCTGGGCACCTTATTTAAGGAAGGATGTGAAAGCCCTAGAGTCGCAGGTAGATAGGATAGTGGAGAAGGCGTTTGGTATGCTTTCCTTTATTGGTCAGAGTATTGAGTACAGGAGTTGGGAGGTCATGTTGTGGCTGTACAGGAGATTGGTTAGGCCACTGTTGGAATATTGCGTGCAATTCTGGTCGGAGGTCTGGGTTGGAGGATTTGAGCTATAGGGAGAGGCTGAACAGGCTAGGGCTGTTTTCCCTGGAGTGTTGGAGGCTGAAGGGTGACCTTATAGAGGTTTACAAAATCATGAGGGGCATGTATAGGATAAATAGATAAAGTCTTTTCCGCGGGTTGGGAGAGTCCAGAACTAGAGGGAATAGGTTTAGGGTGAGAGCTATACAAAAGGACCCAACAGGCAACTTTTTCACGCAGCGAGTGGTATGTGTATGGAATGAGCTGCCAGAGGAAGTGGTGGAGTCTAGAAAAATTGCAACATTTAAAAAGGCATTTGGATGGTATATGCATAGAAAGGGTTTAGAGGGATATGGGCCGGGTGCTGGCAGGTGGGACTAGATTGAGTTGAGATATCTGGTCGGCATGGACAGGTTGGACCGAAGGTTCTGTTTCTGTGCTGTACATCTCTATGACTCTATGACTTGTTTACGTTTAGATCTCAGGAAAAATCAAGGTCATAGATCATGCTATGCCATTTTTCAATAACTTTTGGTTCACAAAACAGAGATATATGACACATGCTGGCCAAAGATAGCATGATCCTTTCAAAATTAGACAAGGCATATAAGCTACAGGATGTGTGTGCGTCCATTTTCTTGGATTACTGTATGTCCATACTTGGATTACTGATCTCAGATTTCTGGGTTACCCTTTATGTTCACAGATATAAATCAGATCTATGTTCTAGGGGAAATACCTGAAGAAGAGTCACCCATTTGAAACTTTATTCTATCTCTGTCTCTCTTTTTACAAATGTTGCCACACCTTCTAGACATTGTCTGTCATACAAAACCAAAATATGTTAATAAACTCCTGACCCCTTACCAGTACTGTCCAAAGCTATAAAAACCAATGAATATGATGGGAATGGCCTATCGCACATCATTAATTTTGCACCTGAATGCTTTTGGTGGGTATTCATTATCACTGGTTTGTAGTACTTTATGAATTTTAATATGAACACGTCATCTTTGGTCAGCTTTGGGTTTAATAGAAATTCACGACTTAGAGTGGTTTAAAATTCAGAGGCTGCAGAAGAAGCATCAAAGTTAAAAATCATACAACACCAGGTTATATTCCACCAGGTTTAATTGGAAGCACTAGCTTTTGGAGCGCTGTTCCTTCATCATGTGGTTGTGATGAAAGCTAGCGCTCCAAAAGCTAGTGCTTCCAATTAAACCTGTTGGACTATAACCTGGTGTTGTGTGATTTTTAACTTTGGACTGGGGTAGACAACACCGGCATCTCCATATCATGGCTACTGAAGAAACATCAAGTTTGTTTTGACCGCAAGTAAAGTTCTCAAACTTTTAACTGCTTCCACAAGCCATTGGTTTAATAGTTCGGGTTCAGGCATTGAAGCACTCAGGATACAGTTTTTGTTTTCTCATAGTTTGAAGTCGTCTCTATACACAGAGAATAAACATCATAGGCTTTTCCTGTTTATTACCCTTGCATCAGGACAGTCCAAAATTCTGCAGGCCCATCTGCAAACTTGTCATAAGATATGAAGTAAGCCTCAATTTTATCTTTATCAAATTCCTGTATTCACTGGGAATAGTTTAGTAAATCAAAGCTTGCCTCACTACACATAGAAAGAGTTTCCTTGAGTTAATTCGATCTCATTTCACTTTATTTTTGGGCTTACATTCCTTTGCAAACAATTCCATCTTCAAAGTTCTCCTTTTCTTGGAATTCTTTTCTTTCCTGCATTTCACTTTCTCTTTTTCCCCATTTCTGCTTCATTTTTCTTTTCTCTACTTTTGGTTGAAACAGAAAGAGGAGCTTGTGCTGTTTCAGGTCAATTTTTGTTGCGGGATCTTCAGGTTCTGCTTATCCCTGTTCTGGGTGTGAGGAAAGTAGTTAGCCAGTACTTTTACCTTTTGCTTTACACTAAATACACTTGCTTGCTGCTCTCAGCTGTTCAATAAAGATTGTTAACCGATGCCAAGTTTACTCCTCCTGTTTATGAATGATTTCATGTTCCATTTTCACATTCTAATCTCTGGTGCGAATGTAGTTCTTTTCTGAAGAAAACAATTTTCGCTATTGAACGTTTCCCTCCCCTTCTGATCTATTCTTTTAATTTGTTTACTCCAATGGGTGCAGACAACAGGCAAGTTCTGTCATAGATAAGGATCAGCGAGAGAACTTTGAAATCAGTTGTGTTTGAAAAACAAGAGATCTATGTTTCTTAACTGTGTATCTGTGGATAATTTGTTAACCAACTCACCCTGGCCCTATCACTTTTTAATGATTTACATTAAGAAGACTAAAACAAAACTATGCTATATCACTTATTCATCCAATACACTATCACAGAAAGCAGTTAAGAATAGAGCACTTTTACAAAAGGATTAATTCACAATTCACACTATTCACTTGCATGATGCAGGCCTATTGAAGAAGATACTTTCGGGAGATGGAGTTGTTGAACTTAATAGCAAAAGTCTGACACTAGAGTCATTGTAGGCTTCTTCCAAAACAAGGCAAGAGTGAGGACTGCAGATGCTGGAAACCAGAGTTTAGATCAGAGTGGTGCTGGAGAAGCACAGCAGGTCAGGCAGCATCCAAGGAGCAGGAAAATCGACGTTTCGGGCAAAAGCCCTTCATCAGGAATGAGGGGCTTTTGCCTGAAATGTCCATTTTCCTGCTCCTCGGATGCTGCCTGACCTGCTGCGCTTTTCCAGCACCACTCTGATCTAAACTCTCCCAAAACATGCCAACTTTCTGCAGATGCCAAAGTTGGTTTTTTTGAAAACCTAGGAGATTTGTTTGCTAAATTGGTGAGTTCAAAAATCTTGGGGATCTTACGGTCTTCAGCTCTTAATGGATATGTGTCACTGCCCCTTCTGCTAATGTTCCTGTAGTTGTTGAGTTGTTTGTGCAGATAGCACTTGAAGGTTTAAATAGAGAGACCAATATATCTGCCTTACACTGTGGCTTCTCACAGCTCTGATGTTGGACTTAATCACATTAACCACAACTTGGATTACTGTTTCCAAACATTTACCTTGAATGTTTGAGACAATCAACTTCTTAATTTTACAATGAACCTTTCAAATTAGGTAATGCATGTTTGGACAGTTTTGAGAGATAGGAATGTCTTTTTGAGATAATGTGGCCGCTTTTGAGTACACAGTCAATAAGGTGACTCTCGGTGGCCATCTTTTGCAGCCCGCCATTGTCTATATTAAAATGAAAATCAGTTCCAGAAGATTTCACACTGGGCACAACTTGTGGTTTACAAATTACAAATATTACTTGGCATGGTAATCCACAAAATTAACACTAACTCCAGTCAACAAATTTTCACAGACTACCTCTGCCTGTGGAACTCACTTCTGGAGCCCTGATCATGTGCACAGAGCTTCACGTACAAAGAGTTAAATGTTATCTTCTGAATTGGGTTAATGATGCATGTATTGGAGCATAAAGCATCTTTGGCTTTTCAATTGATGCTATCTTAGAATTTGAGCAAGTCTGTCTATGTGCTCAGTAATCACCGGAGTTAATTACATGAAACACTCACCCTTACTGCAATTGTTCTAACTCCATCCTGTTATTATGGCATCAGATACACCACAGAAAAACAAAGTAGTTCATAGTTTTGCTTATGGACTTTGCTTGGAAGGTGTTTAATTTGTGGCTGAGGTAAGAGACAAAGATGCCCATTCATAAAACCTATGAAAATCTTCCGAACTGTAGTTTTCTGTGATTTTAGCTGAGAGATTGTGGAAAGGTACATTCTTAGCTATAGAAATACTGATGTAAGATGATCATAAAAAATTTAGAGGAAATTATCCTGAAAGGGGTGCTTTGTCACTGAGGAAAACAGGCAGAGGCTTGCTTGAAATGCTGACATTATTGCATTGCTGTTTTTATTTCTTTATTTGTGTCAGGCAAAAAATAAATACCACATGAATACAACATGCATTGCAACAGATGCAGCATCCACTCAGTATAAACTCACCAAGCCAATAGTGATTTGGAGATGCCGGTGTTGGACTGGGGTGTACAAAGTTAAAAATCACACAACACCAGGTTATAGTCCAACAGGTTTAAGTGGAAGCACAAGCCAATAATGGGAGGCTTCACACAGTTGTATAGCTGTTGAGCAATGGCAATTAAATGGTGCTGCGTTAAAAAAAGGAATCTGACCTTAAGACTTCAACAGTTGAACTGCATACTTTCACTCGGAGGCTTTTTTTTGTACATATACACTGTCCAGTAAAATGGCAAGATACTAACACAAAGTAATGTCATCTGACAACCTTTCAATTCATGAAATGATAGTTTATGCCTTGTCATCATCCAGTGATACTCAAATCCGTCTGTCATGTCAGATCAATTGCAAAGGAAGACAATAAACTAAAAGTTGCGGGATTTTCATGTTATCCCTGGGCACCTGGCGAACTGATCTTCTCACCTCTTCCAATGTCTCTTCAAACAGTCAGCCTCCGTGGTCACAGCTGTGCGCTACAGTCACCTGGTGGGCTATGTCAACATCTGTCTTTAAATCTCATTTGCAGATCTCCTTGTAGTAGAGTTATGAATGTCTAGCAGGTTATGATCCATTTTCTAATTCATATTACAAAAGGTCTCTGACTTGCTGTCAATATCCATCTGATGAACGTGGCAAACCAGTGCAATTGCTGTTTGCTGAGCAATAGGTGAGTAAACTAGTACCTCATCCTGTCAAGAGTTGGAATTCTACATGTGTGTCAACTAAGGTAGAAAACATTCAGGTTTTTCTCCTGCCTAACATATGTTGTCCAGGTCTCATTCCTGTGGAGGAATGCACTGAGGGTACAGGTTTGGTAGACTTGCTGTTTGGTGTTTATAATTTAGGTTGTTGTTATTCCATAAGCAATGCAGTAATGCATTTGCACATAATGTCACATGAGTGAGTCAGCGCTTGGAACTGTGTTTTCCCCAAGAGTGTGCTTTCGAAGTTGCCTGCTATTGTCAATGTCAGCAATCACCGACATTCCACCATCCAAAGTTTCAACATTTGCCATGCATGCATTGTTTTCAGCAACATGTGACAAATTCTTTTTGCTGTGGTTTGGAGCCTAAATGTGTGAAGTTACCAACACATCCAGCATCACGTTTGACATGCCACCTTCAGTTAGCATTGGCAAAGTTTTGAGCAGTGATTCTGATGGTCAAACCAAGCTCATTATAGACATGAGAGAGTCTGTACATTTGCTGGTTAAGATGTTCTGAGCTATTAAAAGCTTTTGTAGAATAGTCAGCATAGAACAACCATCTCAGGACTTGGTGCAGCTTTGTATTGGAAAATAAGTAGGCTTTTCATTAGTTCTGGTATGGAAGTAAAGATCCTCTATGGGATAGTGTTTAATAATGACCGAAATGGGTGCGTGGTGAAAATAGCCTCTTTATTGAGCATCAGCAGTAGCACAGGTCGAGGCAGCGATGGAATCCAAAGTTTTTGCAGTAGCCTCTTTATATACAGTTCTTACATTCATTAAAATAGTTGTATCTGTTGTACACAAAAGTTTGTGCAACATCTATCCTGGGGAGGCAGGAGATTGTCTAAGCACTTGCTAAATGCTGGCTCTTAATCCTGATGGCATTAGAATGTTTGTCTGGTTCTGAGCTTACATAATTAAGAATTAGTCCTTTTGTCTTTAAAGTTAGTAGCATTAGCGAAAATACTAAACCTATATGATCTAAATAAGTGAGAAATTATATGTGTATTAAATAAAAGTATAGAGGATTGTAAACTGATCTACCACAGCTGGGTTGTCAGATTTCATTTACTATTGCTAGTTTTGACAGTTCTTATACATTTACTTGTGCAGTTTCTTGGAAGCGCTGTTTTGACAGTACGTTTCTTAAAGAGGTTAGCGACCCTATTTAATATGGATTTAAAAGGTACATGCTCGTGGAAGAGACCATTTGATGTTCAGCAATCTAATCAGTTCCCAAAAAATGGTGATAAAGGGCTGATTAATATTATAACTTCCCAGTTTCAGGTGAGTAATGGAGACACAATGGCTGGGATGGCATTGTTCTGAGTAGGTTACGTTATTAACACTCATTCAGGGGTAGCCTTTGATACAGAGACAGGCCTAAACACTACTTGAATCATGAGACTGATAAGAATTGAAACAGGTAAAGAAGCTATAATTGGGTTGGAAGGGATGTTTTAATTTAGTTTATCTTGTAATAGTAAAATGTGCTGCTAAGAAGCGGCTTTATGAATGAATGAATGAATGGAAATATAGAATAGCAAACATAGTATGCTGGTGAGTGAGTTGGCAAAGTAAATCATAATACAATATCTCACCCCTCCATAGATAAACTTGAAGCAGCAAAGAAAAGAACGTGCTTATGCGAGTCAGTGCAGAATGCAATCTATGCAATCCACCAAGGATTGCCGAGTGTGCTGAATTTGCCCCATCAAAGCTCACCTGACCCATTGTGGATAGTGGAGATCATACGGACAGCCTCTAGGGATAGCCAACTTTCTTTTAGTATTTTAAATAGACCACCTTTGCACATAAAAAGGTCAAACCAAAATCACCTGCTAACTGCTGCCATGAACTCTTAAGTTCTATGTTTTGAAAAAGAACCTAGATCGACACCTGGTTGTTGAAAGAACTTGTGAGGATTTAGAGTTTGATTGTGCATCACACTACCAGGCACCGTCCAGTGATCTGCACTTCCACGTGAACCACATCAAATCAGCAATGCACGAGGAAATAACAAAATTGCCTCGTTTTTGAATGTTTTGCGATTCAAGGTCTGAAAACATTATTTTTAAAAGAGCAAAATAGATCAGACTTGTACTTTCTTTCTACCTAATTATAGCTTAGATGGCAGATAATTTTATATGTACAGGTGAGATGAAGTGATTACAATCAATCTGTTCTGCAGTGCCCAAATATGTTACCAGTAAGATTGCAGTGCCTGGAAAATGAAGTGGAGTGGAAGAGTCAGTAAAGATGCCTGACAGGTCCAACAAAAAAAAAGGAGCTGTGAGCCTGGGTTCACCTTTCCTAAGGGCATAGACAATAAAATGGGACATACGGGGTGTTGTATGCTACTCTATAATTCAAGCGACTGATTTTGTTCACCGTGGCATTATTCATATTAGATCATTGGAAAAAATAATTCTTGATATTAATGGTGATTTCATAGGAGAAAGTGAGGTCTGCAGATGCTGGAGATCAGAGCTGGAAATGTGTTGCTGGAAAAGCGCAGCAGGTCAGGCAGCATCCAGGGAACAGGAGAATCGACGTTTCGGGCATAAGCCCTTCTTCAGGAATGAGGAAAGTTTGTCCAGCAGGCTAAGATAAAAGGTAGGGAGGAGGGACTTGGGGGAGGGGCGTCGGAAATGTGATAGGTGGAAAGAGGTCAAGGTGAGGGTGAAAGGTCAGACTGGGGTGGGGGCGGAGAGGTCGGGAAGAAGATTGCAGGTTAGGAAGGCGGTGCTGAATTCGATGGATTTGACTGAGACAGGGTGGGGGGAGGGGAAATGTGGAAACTGGTGAAATCCGAGTTCATCCCTTGTGGTTGGAGGGTTCTTAGGCGGAAGATGAGGCGTTCTTCCTCCAACCGTCGTTTTGTTGTGGTCTGACGATGGAGGAGTCCAAAGACCTGCATATCCTTGGTGGAGTGGGAGGGGGAATTGAAATGTTGAGCTACAGGGTGGTTGGGTTGGTTGGTCCAGGTGTCCCAGAGGTGTTCTCTGAAACGCTCCGCAAGTAGCCGGCCTGTCTCCCCAATATAGAGGAGGCCATATCGGGTGCAGAGGATGCAATAGATGATATGTGTGGAGGTGCAGGTGAATCTGTGGCGGATATGGAAGTTTCCTTTGGGGCCTTGGAGGGAGGTGAGGGGGGAGGTGTGGGTGCAAGTCTTGCACCTCCTGCGGTTGCAGGGGAAGGTGCTGGGAGTGGAGGTTGGGTTGGTGGGGGGTGTGGATCTGACGAGGGAGTCACGGAGGGAGTGGTCTTTACGGAATGCTGATAGGGGAGGGGAGGGAAATATATCCTTGGTGGTGGGGTCCGTTTGGAGGTAGCGGAAATGACGGCGGATGATGCACTGTACATGGAGATTGGTGGGGTGGTAGGTGAGGAACAGTGGGGTTCTGTCCTGGTGGCGGTTGGAGGGGCGGGGCTCAAGGGCGGAGGAGCGGGAAGTGGAAGAGATGATTTTATAGGGTCAATTGAAGAGACAGTACGGGCTGTGCTTCCTACTGCCCTTGTGATTGTGAAAATCTCTCATTCATTACCACAAAACAGTTGGATGTGTAATGCTGCCAGTTGTCTAAGTACCTTTCTAAGCAAGTTACCTCAGGCTCAAAAAAACATTGCATAAGCCTTGATGCTTATTGATCATCTGATTTCTAAAAACAATGTCAACCCTTCACTATTCAGCAGGGAACACCCAGAGTTGTCTGCACAGGCTACAGCCTGCTGTTCCTCAGATGCCATCTCCATTTCTTCCTGTTCACTTGCGATTGTTGTTTTTAGCTGGTGCTACCTGTAATAGTGTTTGTGACAAATGGAGTTTGTGACAGATGGAGTTTGTGATATCGCCTGCTATCAGTTACTCACTTCGAGGTAAATTTCTACCGCGAGAAAAGAAAATAGATTTTTTTTCTGAATGAAATGTATTGCTAGAAAGGCGAAGGTGAATGTATTAGATAACAGGTGGTCAACATGCATCTTTTAGATTATCATCTGGATGGTGAAAACAAACATATTGCCCAAATTCTGTGGCAATTTGCATTGGAATGGATGGGATTTAGCTGCTGAAGTTTGTGAATCATTACATATAAAAGGGTAAAGTTACTATCAATCACCACAGACTTATTAACAAGTAGCTTCGAGACATACAGTTAGACATAGTCTAGTGGATGATATATATCTCTTAGTGAAACCAGAAAGAAATGCCTAGGTTCACTTCAATGAAGCTGAGATTTCTTCAGTCCTAAAATCAGCCCACTATACATCCAATAATTGGTGTACAACTACTCAGGGTCCGAATTCATAAAAACAACTGACACTGACTTGTATTGTGGCTTTAAATTAGAAAGCAAAGTCGGACAGTTTTGGAACCACGATCAAATGTTTTGAGGGTTTAACTCTTAACAGGTAAACTTGAGGTCATTAGGTCTTGTATAATTTGATTTCTGTTCAGTATGTTGGACTTTCAGAATGTAAACCAGCCATGTTTCTTCAAATCATGAAAGAAAAAATTATTAGCTAATTCCTAACTGTTTTCCTGTTATTAATCTGAATTCAATATTTCATCTTTCAAACCATTTGCTTGTGCAAAATGCATTTCCCACAGAAAATCTTTTAGACTGCTCTGTACTTTTCACATTGCTTTGTATAGATAGAAGCAAAACCCAGTAGAGAAGTAATGATGGGTAAAGTGTCTGTTATTAATTTTTATTAATTTCCCTCACCCATTTACAAAATCATTTTGCTGTAAAACAGAACAACCAGAAGAAACTTTTATAAAATAGCATCAGCCCATAATTCTTTTCTCTGCCTTAAAATAGTTGGTTGGGCAAAATTGGAATATGAAAAAAAATTTCAAATCAAAAACTGCAAACAAATAACCATTTGTAATTTTCAAACTCCATGTCAAAACCAAATGCCAGCAATTATTAGAGCAGCTGTTCTCTTTGACCGCAATACATCTTTCTTCTTTGTGTGAAAGCTGTCCTGTTTCCTGTCTGCTTTGCAGATTGGAAGTTATTTTCCTCTTGGCCCCTCCGATACAAACCAGAACTAATGTCAACGCTCTTTGTATCCCCTTTTTTTCCCCTCTGGAATTGATGCTGGTGCCAGAAACAAAGATAGTTGCTCCAATTCACTTGCAGATGTCATCAATGCAAAATTACCCCTTGAGGTTAACACTGAGTACTGCAGCTGGAAGCACAATCTCTTCGGATTCAGATTTACTTGCTGAGCTTTCACTATTTTTGTTTCACATTTTAACATGTGCAACTGTCTTTAAGCTGGCCACACCACCATGCAGTGACAATTTCTGCATTGTGATCTAAATATGTTAATATGATATAAGTTCAAGGACGCGTAGGCCTGGATCTTCCAATGGACAACCAACCTCCGATCTGAGATGACTCCACTCCCTTAGCCCCTCCCCATCAAATCTTCCTGGACCTAACACCACAGGTAATAGATAAGAGTGAAAAGTGAGAGGAGTTCTGTGCAAAGTAGCAGTAGTTTTCTTTTTTATGTCTTTAAGAACCTTTCAGTTTACCCTTCTGAGAAATTTACTTTGTCCAATAAATGGAGGCAAGGAGAGCATCTCAGTCCCATGCAGTGTACACCCTGCTCAACTTGGAAGCTCTAGTACACTTCTGTTCTGGACAATCACATATGTACAAAGTGTTGGCAGTTGCAGAATCTAAATTTCTGGGTATGATGCAATCCCAAGGTGGAGAGTTTAGTGTCCGACACCTGGACGATTATTAGATTACATAGTGTGGAAATAGACCCTTCGGCCCAACAAGTCCACACCGACCCGCCGAAGCGCAATCCACCCAAACTCATTCCCCTGCATTTACCCCTTCACCTAACACTACGGGAAATTTAACATGGCCAATTCACCTAACCTGCACATTTTTGGATTGTGGGAGGAAACTGGAGCACCCGGAGGAAACCCACGCAGACACGGGGAGAATGTGTAAACTCCACATGGAGAGTTGCCCGAGGCGGGAGTTGAACCCGGGTCTCTGGCGCTGTGAGGCAGCAGTGCTAACCACTGTGCCACCATGCCACCCCAATATGATTAGATTAGATTACTTACAGTGTGGAAACAGGCCCTTTGGCCCAACAAGTCCACACCGACCCTCCGAAGAGCAACCCACCCAGACCCATTCCCCTTCATTTACCCCTTCACCTAACACTACGGGAAATTTAGCATGGCCAATTCACCTAACCTGCACATCTTTGGACAGTGGGAGGAAACCGGAGCACCTGGAGGAAACCCACGCAGACACAGGGAGAATGTGCAAACTCCACACAGACAGTTGCCCGTGGTGGGAATTGAACCCGGGTCTCTGGCTATGAGGCAGCAGTGCTAACCAATGTGCCACCATGCCATCTGGATGTGATCACTCAGCTAGTCAAGAACATAGAAAAACTGGGTGACTACAACAGTTGAGGGAGTTCAAGTCATGAGGCCCCTGGAGTCATAACTGCATCCTGCTGTCCAAACACTGTCCAGTTCTGAATACTGATGAGGGTAGTATTTCCTCTGTCGAGTGTAGCTAAGCCAGCTACATAATACAATGGGTGGTTCAGCTATTTGGACAGGCAGGTAATTGAATGGAGTTTGGGAAAGCAATAATGAAAAGGGATTCTATTGTTAAATGAACAAGCAATTCTATAACTACAATGCGAATCTAAAATGTGGTGTAATCCCTCTCTTTAAAATGAAGAATAACCCTCGCAGCTGTAGAGCATTCTAATAAGAGAATGAACATCTAGAATTCATAATCAATATTGGTACTAATAAAAAAATCTAAGGAGAGAGAGGAGGTCCTGCAAATAGGCTATTCCTTCTGCCACATGTTAGTGAATACATACCAGTAAATAAGAGAATAGAGCTAGTTGATATGTGGCCAAAAAGGAAGACAATACAAGTATATATTGTACACAGTAAACTGAGAGTGTGGAAACATCATGAAAGTGGAATTAAGGAGGCAAATAGAGAGTATGAGTCGAGACTGACAGCTTGTGTAAGAGGAAATACAGAAGTTCTCTACAGGTACGTGAAATAGTAAAAATGTGAACCACCTACAGGATGCAATACCCCAACATGCCAGACATTCTTTGTCATCATCTCTCAAACCTATTGTCTCTGGACAAGAACCTCATACAGATAGAAACACTACCACTGCCTGGAGGTTCCCCTCCAAGCCATTCTCATGTGAGACTATATTCCAGTTCTTCTTCAATTGCTTAGTCAATCTCCTGGAACTGTCTCTGACTGCACAGTTAAAGAAGGCACAAACTGTGATGCTGTCACTTATCACATAATTCTGACATCAAGAGGAGAGAAGACATTAGCATGGAACGAGTAAGTGAAATTGCACCACAGAGCAGTATTTGGTAACACACTCTGTACAAAAGTAAATAAAGGAGTGTTACAGTAAAAAGGAATTAAAGAGCCTTATTTAGAGACAAGGAACATGAAGCCCATAGCCTGAGATGCTCCATACTGGGATCTCAATATGCAGTTAGCAGTGCATGCTGTAAGCAGACGATACAGTGAGGGATTAAACCTCAGAGACAGGATCTGACTTTGAAGCAGAGTCCATGGCACACAATTGAAAAAGAGGGGGTTTCCGAAAGCTGGGCAGGATCTCAGAAGACTTTGAAGATACTGTAAAGTAAAAAAAAGTGAGATGACTTTGTAGGTAATTCAAGAACACCGGAGTATTTCAAAACCTTGCCATGAATTAGCAACATATTGATACTAAGAAGGAAAATCCAAGCACTCACACAGGTCAGTCAGACTCACCGATGCATAGAGTTGGCAGCTCCATTAATGAACTTACCATTATCTCAATTCTTTGATACTGCAGAAAGCCCACAATGAGGTCAAGAGTGACAACTCTGGAAATCGCAGTTTCAAACACTATATAACAGCTTCAGACCTGCAGATGGTTGAGGTCCAACGGCTGATGATCTTCTAGTAAAGGAAAATATCAAAGAAATTTCTTTGGAATATGTTGCATCAATTAAAGAATTCGACATGTACTTTAGCTCCAAGAGAAATTTAGTGATGGAACTGTTAAGGTTTAATTGACAATCTCAATACACAGGAAAGTCAATAGAAGCCTTTGTGATGAGGATGTTTTGGGTAGAAAGCTTTAAAAGGATGAATTAATCAGGAATTAAATAGTAATGTGGTGCAAGGGTGAGAAGTTACTGCTGAAACAGGCAATCCAATTCGCTGTTGGAATTGGAAATGTAACCACAAGAACAATCAAAGAACCATGGAGTAAGGATCATGTATTACACTGGCAGTAGGTCTTTACAATTATAACGGTGAATCAAAGTTAAACAAGAAAAATAGGGTATTAACATGGAATTAAGTTGGTAGTTCACATCTGGTTGAGTAAATCTGCTATAAAAACCGAAAGAGCTATGGATGCTGTAAATTAGAAAGAAAATCCTTCTGAACCTGAGTCGTTAACTTTGATTTCTCTTCATAGATGCTGCCAGACCTGCTAAGCTTTTCCAACAACTTCTGCTTTTGCTTATGAGGGAATGATTTGCCTGCCTCACTTCTCTTTGGAGACCTCTTTCCAACAAAGACTTTCCTCCAGATAAGGTACAGTTGACTGCTCAGATGTCTCTGCTCAGTAGCCTCCCTCAGTGATGCCACTTGAAGCTGGAGATCACATTCCACCATACAGGCTGTGATCAGGGTCCAAATTTGGTCAGTATTGTAATGATACACTGGGGAGTCTTCTGACGAGGTCAGATAGATAGGCAGCATTGACAGACTTTCAGGAGGGTGACAAAACCCCAGATGAGTGGGAAACAATATCATGGACCATATTAGGCTGTATAAAATGTGATTAGATTAGATTACTTATAGTGTGGAAACAGGCCCTTCGGCCTAACAAGTCCACACCGACCTGCCAAAACGCAACCCAGACCCATTCCCCTACACCTAACACTACAGACAATTTAGCATGGCCAATTCACCTAACCTGCACATTTTTGGACTGTGGGAGGAAACCGGAGCACCCGGAGGAAACCCATGCAGACACAGGGAGAATGTGCAAACTCCACACAGACAGTCGCCTGAGGTGGGAATTGAACCCGGGTCTCTAGCGCTGTGAGGCAGCAGTGCCAACCACTGTGCCATCGTGCCGCCCACAAACATAACAAATGTCCTGCTAAGAGAGCAGAGTGCTCGGTGTGATGAGTTAAGACACTTCAGAGAATATTTGAAGTGAACAGCACCTTCGTCATGCCAAAACAAAAACAAAGTCCTGCAAAAGGAATATTTCAAAAGAAATAAAAAATCATAGCAACAAAGAAAAAACAAATCAAGAAATTAAATATTCAGTAAAATAAAATGGAGAGCAACATTCCTAGTCCTGAGGTCAGAGAGTCAAAACAGTTTCTATATTATCACCTTAAATGTCTAAGGCTTTGAAACAGAATTTAAACCCAATACAGGAGCAACTGCTTCAATGCTGATGGACGGCTTGCCAAGGTTGAATTTGAAAGTCAGACCAGAAAACATAAATAACTGAGCCTCCTGGAGCTTAGAGTTTTAAGTCTGTCGTAAAATTACCATGAAGCTCAATAATAGAGGACAAAATGTTATTGAAACGTTCCGTACACTGAAGAATCATTGTTGAGTTGAAATGCGTGTGTTTGTTGAGATCTTTTAAAGGGACTGGGTAAGATGCTTCAAAATGAGTACAGGAGATAATTTCTGCAAGAATTTCCATAGCTATTCAATGGTCTAGGCAAATTGATGCAGGACTCTTCATTACTCTGTAAAATGATCCTAATCTCATCAGCTTGCACATTCACGGGAAAATTCTTCGTCTTCTGTTGTGCAAGGTATAATCTCAGTTAGACAGCATGATTGAAAGAGGGGTCATATTGCCAATTATAAAATACACATAATGGCAGTCCTGGATAGTAACTATTCCTGAGACAAATAAAGAGATACGACCGTGTTTGGATCTCATTCAGTTAAATAAAGGAGTTAGGAGGGAACTTCATTCTATTTCATCAGTCAATGATAGTTTAGTAAAACTGGTAACAAACAAATTTATCACAAAGCTAGATGCACAGTAAGTTCTGATGGATAACCTTAGACCAAAGAGTCAAGATTGCTGATTATATTATTACACAATGTGGGCTGTATTCCCTCAGTTATATACTATTTGGGATCTACTCTGTACTAGAGATCTTTCAAACTGCAATTCTGAAAACCTGGAAAAGGGAACAGGGCACCATTTACCAGATGGATGATATCCAAGTCCATGGTAAAATTAAGAAGGAATATAGCCATAGGGTCAAGGATGTGTTAAAGGCAGTCCTGAATCCATATCTTACACTAAGTGAGAAATATTAAGTCTCTAAATTAGCATTTACACTTCTTGGTCAGATAATCCAAGAACAGGCATCATGGTAGATTCAAAGAAGACAAGAGCCATCGATAGATTTCCAGCACTGAAGTGCATAAATTATATACTGTGCTTTGTAGGCAAGACAAATTAAGTGTGAAAGTTTATCCCCAACCAACCAACCAAACCTATAGGAGAGCTTTTACAAATAAGCCAGCAATGGCGTTGGTTTTGAAAACATTGAAGACCAATTACTGGCATTTTAACACATTATAATCCAGTCTCAGTCATGACAGTAACTGCAGATGCATCATCCACAAGACGAAGAGCCGTCTTAATTCAAGAACATACTTGTAGAACATGTAAACTGATCTATTTTACATCCAGGTCTTTGACAGAGTCAGAGTCATGCAGCACAGAAACAGGCCCTTCGGTCCAATGAATCCATGCTGACCATAATCCCAAACTAAACTAGGCCTACTTGCCCATGCTTGGCCCATATCCCTTTGAACATTTCTTATTCATGTATTTATCTAAATGTCTTTTAAACATTGTAACTATATCCATGTCCACCACTTCCGCTGGAAATTTCTTTTAGACATGAACCACTACCCTTAAAGAAATTGTCCCTCATGTTGCTTTCAAATCTTTGTCCTCTCACCTTAAAAATATGCCCGAGTCTTGAAACCACCCACCATCGGGGAAAATACACCTGCAATTCACCTTACTTATACCCCACATTATTTCATCAACCTCAATAAAGTCACCTCTCAATCTCCACCACTCCAGTTAAAAGCAAAATCAGAGCCTATCCTTATCACTCAAATCCTTTATTCCTGGCAACATCTTGGTAAATCAGTACGGAACCCCCTCCAGCTTAAAAATATCCCCCCTATAACAGGGCGACCAGAACTGGACACAGTACTTCAGAACAGGCCTCACCAATGTCCTGTACAACCTCAGACACCAAACAGAGTTATACAACCACAGAGAAAGAATCATAAACAGTAATGCGGGGATGCCAAAAGTTCACAGACTACTTTGCAAGCTTGAAATTTCAGGTCATGCTCGATCTTTGGTCACATCATTGGGATCAGAAAAAATTCAAAAATTGCCTCTACGCATACATTCAGACTTAGGCTGATGAGGTAGGACATTGATGTGGGCTATCTTCCAGACCAGGCATAAGTACCAGCAGATGTGCTCTTAAGAGCACAAGCGGATCAAGCAAAAATCAAAAGAGGAAGCAGAACTCCAGAGACAGCGTAAAAACCCTGTCCACCTTCAAGACAAGACAGAAAATTTGGTTAAATGGTAGAAACTCAAAATATTAGTCAATATACAAACAGATCAACTGAGAACTTATGTTATCAAAGCACCTGAAGGAGCTTTGAAGAAAAACAGAAAAGTATTAATCTTACTTGAGCCAAGATGGGAGACTGAACACGATTATCACAGGATATGGGGCAGCCATTATACTACATCAGATGATGTACAGAGTGATGCAATTCCACGCACAACACACCATCACCCAGAAACAATGTGAACAAGATTGGGCCATCCAATCAGAGCTGCAGATCATCTCAACCTATAAGATTTGGGCTTTGAGGTAGGTGGGAGATGGTGGAATGTTGATGTAGTGATAATGGTGATAATTTTTAATAGGTATGTTCATGATCATAGAAGATTATGTAAGTGAGTAAAAACAAACTACTAGAATAATGTAGATTGAGTAGAGAGAAATCCAGAGGGAGATGTGGTAAAATAGAATTTATGTAAATCATAATGATGTCACTGATCACATGACTTTGACATAAGAAAGAATGTGCAAAGAGACATCTTAAATACCAAATGAGAGAGCTGTGTTTAACAATCGCTATGGATGGATGTAAATTAAATGCTGTTACAGTGCATGTGAAGTTGAAGATCTTTGATTTGAGCTAAGAAGTAGGTAGCCTCAGATAACCACAGATGAAGATAATCCAGACAGATGTGCCAATAGGCATGTAGCAGTATGGGCTTAAAATACAAGATAAAATTGTTCACACCTTCTCAAAGGCAGTTAGACTGACCTTAATAGTGATGCCCACATCCCATGCACAAACAAAAACATCTCTTTAAGACAGATAGGATATATACATCCAATACAAATTGAATGGGGAAAGAAAGAACATGAGGAAATCTTTGGGGGGCAGAGAAATGTTGAAGTGGAATGCAATATGGGAGTATGATGTAGAGAGACTTAATCATGGCTTTCAAAATATATTAGTGAGCTTTCAGAAAAATGAACAGCTGCAGGGACAAAGCAGAGGAGCAAGACAAGCTGAGTTGCTCTTGCAGCCAAACCAATGTGGATATGATAGGCGAAATTGCCTCTGACTGTGTTGTAACTGTTCTAGGAGTTTATGAATGTTCCTTGTGCTTTAAATAATAAGCTTATATGTTGGCTACTTTGTTTCTTTATAAAATGTTTGTAAATATCGCAGCCAGCTAAACTCAAAGTCAGAGCCAGAAAGCAGTGATGAAGCACTGAGGATATTTTACTTTATAGCCGTGAGTACTTTATAATCATAAGCAAACAAAAAAAATCAGACAGGGCCATTAATATTTCATAACCACTGATTGAACTTGTTAAGATTTTACTTTTAATTGTTAAAAAATTTGCTTGTGTGATGTGGCATCACTGGTTGAGCCAACATTCGTCCCCCATTCTAAGCTGCTGCCTTGAAACACTGCAGAACATATGCTGTTGGTAGATTCACAAAGCTCTTAAGGAGGGAATTCTTGGAATTTGATCCAGCAACAGTGAAAGAATAGTGAAAAATGGTGAGTGGCATGGAAAGGAACTTGAAGGTGGTGTTCCCATGTATCTGCTAGTTTATATTTTCCAGATGGAAGTGGTGTGATTTCGGTACTATCTTGGTGAATTTCTGCTGTGCGTCTTGCTGCTGCTAATGAGTGTTGTTGCTAGACAGTGTGGATGTTAGTGGGTGTGGAAACAGACCCTTCGGTCCAAGTCATCCATGCTGACCAAATATCCTAAATTAATCTAGCCCATTTGCCAGCATCCCTCCAAATCTCCCCTATTCATACATCCATCCAGATGCCTTTTAAATATTGTAATTGTAGCAGCCTTCACCATTTCCTCAGGCAGCTTATTCCTACATGCACCACCTTCTGTGTGAAAAAGGTTCCCCTTAAGTCCCTTTTAAATCTTTCCCCTCTCACCTTAAACCCATGCCCTCTACTTTTAGACTGCACTACAAAGGGGAAAAGACCTTGGCTATTCACTCTATCTATGCCCCTCATGATTTTATAAACATCTATAAGGTCACCCCTCAGCCTCTGATGCTCCAGGAAAATAGCCTTACCTTATTTAGCCTCTCCCGATAGCTCAAACTTTCCAACCCTGGCAACATCCTTGTAAATCTTTTCTAAACCTTTTCAAGTTTCACAATGTCCTTCCTATAGCAGGGAGATCAGAATTGAATGCAGTATTCCAAAAGTGGCCGAACCAATGTATAGTCACAACGTGACCTCCTGTACTCAGTGCACTGATGAAATAAAGCAAGTGTACCAAATGCCATCTTCACCGTCCTGTCTACCTGTGACTCAATTTTGAAGGAACCTGCATTCGAAGGTCTTTTTGTTCAGAAAAACATCCCAGGACCTGACCATTAAGTGTATAATTCCTGCCCTGACTTGTCTTTGCAAAATGCAACACCTCACATTTATCGAAATTCAACTCCATCTGCCACTCCTCAGCTCATCTGATCAAGGTCCTTGTACTCTGAGGTAATCTTCTTTGCTGTCCACTACACCATCAATTTTATCCTGGATAATGCCAAGCTTCTTAACTGTTGTAGGAGCTGCACTCATCCAGGTAAGTGGGAAATATTCCATCACACTCCTGCTTTGTTTCTTCTAGATGGTGGATAGAATTTGAGAAGTGAGATGATGAGTTACTCACTGCAGTACTCATAGCTTCTGACCGGCTCTTTAGCCATTGTATTTAATGGCTAGTCCAGTTCAGTTTCTTAAGTGAAAGTGAGGACTGCAGATGCTGGAGATTAGAGTCGAGAATGTGGTGCTGGAAAAGCACAGCAAGTCAAGCAACATCCAAGGAGCAGGAGAGTCAACGTTTCAGGCAAAAGCTCTTCATCAAGAAGGGCTTTCCTGTTGAAGAGCTTTTGCCCGAAATGATTCACAACATCTTTCCTCGATGAGGGAGACCAGAGTTGCAGACAATATTCCAAAAGTGGCCGAACCAATGTCCTCTACACTCACAACTTCCCAACTCCTATGCTCAATGCACTGACCAATAAAGGAAACAATGCCAAATACTTCCTTCACTGTCCTATTTATCTGAGACTCCACTTTTGAGGAACGTTGAACCTACACTGCAAGGTTTCTTTGTTCAGCAACACTCCCCAGGATTTTGCCATTAAGTGTGTAATTCCTGCCCTGATTTTCCTTTTCAAAATGCGGCAGCACCTCACTTTTATCTAAATTAAACCCCATATGCCACAGGAGCAGGAGAATTGATGTTTCAGGCAAAAGGCCTTCATCAGGAAAGAGGCTTGTGAGCCAAGGGAGTGGAGAGATGGGTTTGGAGGGAGCCTGCTGACCGTGGAACCCAATCACCTAGCAGATTTGGAGGAGTGTATGTGTCCAGATGGACCAGACATACATGGGTCTTCTTGCATGAAACAAGGTGACCCTTCCTGGCCTGAACTTCCAAGGGTTGGAGGGGTTGTTGGCTTGCAGGAGGTATGTGGAGGGCCCTGCCATCTCTGTAGCCTCCTAAGCATACATGGCTGAGGAACTTGTCTTTGGCTCCTCCACTGACTATGTGCCTCCTGGTATTATTGTCTCCAAGCCCTGTCTTCGGTCCTGGGAACCAATGCTAGGGGCAGTTAAGTGAAGGTGTGCATGACACACTAGCATCCCCTGAGGCTGCTGGGCCTGTCTCTCATAGCAGCCACCTACCTGTCAAGCCTCTGTTAGAATAATTACACCTCATTTACATATTAAAGATGTTTGTGGAAAGGCTGCATTAGTATTCTTTTTGAGTTTATGATATTGCCAGTGCAATAATAAAGTAAAACTGGCTTTTTAAAGACATTCTAAGTATCAAAATTATAACTAGATTCTTTGTGACAATAAGGTTGTTGCAATAGATTATTGTATTTTGGACTGTCTTTAAATTTAGTGTGAAATGAAGGGGATTGTGTGACCAGCGATCAGGTTTGTCCTACAGCAGATCTGGGCTGGTAAAGATTAAAGTGAAGCCTCGATTATGAAAAAGTGCTAAGTGTAATGGTAGTAGTAACTGTTTTATCCTTGGACAGCCTGTGGATCTCCAAATCTCAAAGAACTAATTAAAATGTTAACTTGTAAAGGGGTATACTGTCCTTTTGATTCCAGGATAGGATAGAACTAGGCTGTAAAGAATAAATGATAAATATTTTTTAACTGGATTGAAGGCCCTTGTGATTCACATTGCCATGGAGAAGCAGACAGAAAAAGCCACTGTAAAGATTAAAAGTTTCATAGGATATCATTAATATCGCAGCCAGATGGTTTAGTCCATGAGGGTCCAGGAGAGACAGCAACACAAGGCAGCAAGATGCTCCAATTCACTATTCCTCATACAGCTACAAGTTCATATTCAGATTGAAAGGATCAAATTCATGAGGAGTTAAAGCGAAGCTGCAAAATTTGCTTATCTTGCCAAAGAGGATGAATCCCTAGAATTACTCACTCCACAAAGAACAGTTCTGGTATTAAGTTAACAGGCTGAGGAAGGAAAAGAACTGAAGAACCCTTGGGAGCTTTGAATCAGTTTGAACTGTTCTTGAAAGTTGAATGTCAGCTGAAAGAACAGTATGATGTATGTCTGTGAAGTGTGCTTTTCCGGTTATGGCAAAAATAAGGAAGGAGAGTATTCTGTTCTCTGCTTTAAAATATTTATTACAACAAAGGTAGTTTTGGTGATGCTTTTAGACTTACATTATATTAATCACCATGAAACAAAGTTTTGGTTGTCATTTTGTAGCATTTAATCAGAGATTCGAATTTCTTTTTTAAAATAATTGATCTCTGTGGACATCATAACTTCTTAAAGAATGGAGCCTTCACAATGATGTTGAACAATCTATGACTAAATCGTTATGTACTGGTTATGTGATGACCCAGCAACATAGCATAAAAGGCTATAAAAGAAACTTGTAAAATGACACGCCGGTAAATCAGCTTGTAATGTATTTCACTTTAGATGGAAAGTATATTGGTCACAGACAGTATGGGTGCCATGAGAACCAGAAGTCACCGCCATCAGAAGATAATTACCGATTTGGGATCTGCTCCTTGAAATACTTGCACGAAACGGTGTGGAGGTGAGGAGGTGTCTTCAGCTGACTGCACCCTGCCTCAGTAGACCACAAGCAACATGCCCGTTATGCTCCCCATGTGATGAGTGGCCTATCTTTTCTTATGTTAATACCCACATAAATTATCCATTAGGGGCTTCAATTGATGCTACAGTGGAAAAGCCTGTTAGCGCGGATGAAATGATATCAGTCCGAGCCCAAAGTGCGGTTCAACAATCGGTAACGTTTATTGCTACAGTAACGCCGGCGGAGACCAACCGAGGTCCGAATCTCGGCTGCTCTGCTGTTCCCGCGCGCAGCTACATATTATATTCTTTGTCAGGATGTGTGGAATTTGAGGATGAATGGGATGATAGTTCCCCATCATCACTGGAGTAGGTGCAAATAGAATGTTTCCTGCCATCCCAGGAGAGTTGCAGGGCACGCACAATAGGGTGCTAATTGGTTTATGTAAAACGGGTCCGGGTATTATCTGCTTGTCTCTCTCTGTGAGGGCAGGGGCTAGCACCCCCCTTTGTTCCCTTGGGGTGTTGGTGTGTATTGGTCTGATATCAGTCTCTTGATGTGATTAGGAGATGGGTTTCCATATTAATTAATTCCAGAGTTTTGGTCTATGAGTCATGGGTAGTGTTGGTATAGTGTGGATTTTATCTGTCCTCTGTCTCCTATCTCCCGGTCACGTGGGCGGACCGGCAGCCGCTGAGTTCTGTGGGTTTAAAGCTGCGACTGCTGTTTAAAACACAAAATGAATTCTTATAGTTTCCTGATGTAGGCATAGTCCCGTGGCAAAAGCAGGGCGGCTCTGATGCCCGCTTGCAAGCCGTTCGCAGTTTTTCCTGCCATAAGTTTAATTGAGGTGGAGGTAAGAAGTTGGTGGAGTTTGTACCTGATCCTACGTAATTCAATGCCTCCTTTCCACCAAATCTACCACTGGGGATACCATAAATGCCTTCAATAACTATGTCTAGATCTGGTCAACAGAGTACATTAATGATACTGTAGATTGTGAGAGAGAACACTGACTGAGCGACTAACATGATAGAATGTCTTGATTTTGAGTTCCATTTGGTAAATTGGGCACTTCCTATTTGGAAAGGGAGTAGAGGTGATTTAATTGCTGTCTTGGGGATTCTAAAGGGACTAAATGGTGTGGCACATGACAAGCTATTTTGTATTCAAAGAGCTGTATACCAGAGAACATAGTTTATGTTTGCGGTAGGGAGAGCAAGATGAATAGTGAGATGGAAAATTTCAAAATGAATCTGCTGAAATAGCAGGGAATACATGGGAACCCTATGTTTCTATTTGAAGGGGAGTATATCAATCTCTCTCTCCTAAGTGCAAAAATATTCCTCTTTTACAGAATAATGTTACATATAATTTAAAAACTTATGAGTACAGAGAATATAAATGCATTAAATAGCATAGAATGCGAGTTTACTCGATCCATCGTCCACTGCCAAACAACCCAAAGCTTCTGACCATTTGTTGATTTTATTATCTGTACCATTCCCATTCTGACCTCTGTTTTCAGCCTCCAATGCTGTCTATCTTTTGGTTAGTCAATTTACAGGCTTCTGGATTCAGTACTGAGTTCAGTCAATTGAAATCATAGCCACTGCCCCATTTTTCTCAGTATGAACCACTGTTGATGATTTTGCTGCTCCCATTTACACTATGGAGGCTCACCTTTTATGTCCTTACTTATCCATTGCTATTGCCTTATGAGAAAATCAGAAAGAATTAAGAAAAGAAAATACCACTGAAATATATGTTTGATCATCCAGAAAATTATAACCATGACAAGGGTAACACTCAAAATCTCAATACGTGTCTATCAATCTCTTTTCTGAAGTACAAACACATGTAAGTACTAGACAGTACATTGATTTGATTTATGAAAAAAAAATCAACTTCAGCACGTTTTTTGATTCTGTGTCTAAGTGGGGAGTTAACTTCCAAACTTGCCAGATCCCAGCAGAGAACCTCTTATTGAATAGAAGCCGAGACCTTGGAGTGCAGATTCATAGCTCCTTGAAAGTGGAGTCGCAGGTAGATAGGATAGTGAAGAAGGCGTTTGGTATGCTTTCCTTTATTGGTCAGAGTATTGAGTACAGGTGTTGGGAGGTCATGTTGTGGCTGTACAGGACATTAGATAGGCCACTGTTGGAATATTGCGTGCAATTCTGGTCTCCTTCCTATCGGAAAGATGTTGTGAAACTTGAAAGGGTTCAGAAAAGATTTACAAGGATGTTGCCAGGGTTGGAGGATTTAAGCTACAGGGAGAGGCTGAACAAGCTGGGGCTGTTTTCCCTGCAGCGTCGGAGGCTGAGGGGTGACCTTATAGAGGTTTACAAAATTGAGGGGCATGGATAGGGTAAATAGGCAAAGTCTTTTCCCTGGGGTAGGGGAGTCCAGAACTAGAGGGCATAGGTTTAGGGTGAGAGGGAAAAGATATAAAAGAGACCTAAGGGGCAACTTTTTCTCACAGAGGGTGGTATGGGTATGGAATGAGCTGCCAGAGGAAGTAGTGGAGGCTAGTACAATTGCGACATTTAAGAGGCATTTGGATGGGTATATGAATAGGAAGGATTTGGAGGGATACGGGCCGGGTGCCGGCAAGTGGGACTAGATTGGGTTGGGATATCTGGTCGGCATGGACGGGTTGGACCAAAGGGTCTGTTTCCATGTTGTACATCTCTATGACTCTATGACTCATAGAGACTGAAACCAACCAAGACTTAGCTTCTGCCCAAATTGATCACTCTTGTGCTTAATTCTACTCCCTTCCAAAACTATATGTGTGGGTTGAAGCAGACAGTTCACACCCCTATTCATGGTCTCGTCCTCAAATCTGCCATTATCCACCAATAAGATTATCCACCTCCATCTCTGAAACAAGCATATTCTCCCACACTGAGCATGCATCCCATCAAGAATGCAGGGTCAGAAAACTACTTTTTTTTAAGTCAAACCAGTCTCTGTAGCTTATTCATTTACTGAGAAAAAGACATTTATCAATTTGTCATCAGCTAAGAGCCACGAGCATGGTGGTATTTGTATAACATTTTGTCAGACATTCTTCAACTTTTGCTGGAATGTTCTCCGAAAGAAGCATTACTTGTTTACTGGGTTACTCCCTGATCATGAGCAAGGACAAGTGCACAGAAGTGACCTTTCGTAAATGCTCACTGCATACCACTTCAATGTTATTTCCATTTTGGCTTCAATTCTACTGGGAAATCGAATATTGATCTGCTATGAGAGGAATGAAATAGCCAGCGTCAGCTCGGAAGAAAATTGTGTATTTTCAAAAATGTAATACAATCCAAGAACCATTTTGGAATCTGTAATTCTACATAAATGAAGACAGACTAAAATGTAAAAGCTTGCAAATGAAGTGTCTCCTTTTTAATGAAGACTGCTTTTACACAATGTACAATATTACCACTCAAGCATTTAAAGCATTCAGCCTGCAATTAAAATTAAATTAGTCCCCATAACAACTAAGGGCCTGATTTCAGCCATGCATAATGTCCAGTCATTGTTACTTCCCTTTCCTAGTATAACCAGATGTGAAAACTTGGTACAGTGAGCTTTTGGGTACAAATTCACATCCTGCTTGTGGGCTTAGCAGAGGGATCCCTCTTCATCTACGTTACTTTTTTACATTAGTCCCATCAAGTGCTCTAAGTTCATCACAACGTCTCGGGTTCTGTCGCCCCTGACATCCCCCAATCAGAGTAGGGTCACCTCCAAGACTGAATATTATGAAAAGCTATTCTGTGCCTGATTAACCTGATGCCCCGAAGCAGCTAACTGGTTTACTGTATACAGCATCAGCTGTTGCTGATCTCCACATTTCTTATAGAGCATTGGAGGTTACTTAGCTGCTGGTAGCCTTCAGTGTCTGAATCCTTGTAAAAATACAGGTTCTTGAATCTTACCTCAAGGCAACACAAGACCATCAACTATTAGGTAATTCTAAACGTACTCCAAAAGCCAGACAACCCTTTTTTTTCCTGATTGCCTGTCATTATAAGTCTTTACCTTGCTTTCATTCTGATCTCTTGATCCTCGGTCACCTGTAGTGCTCCAATAAAACTTAACATTAAGTCGAGTAGCAGCACTTTGTGTTTTTGTTTTCGCATTCTGTAAGACATAGGAGCAGAAATTAGGCCGTTCAGCCCATTAAGTCTGCTCTGCCATTCAATCATGCCTGATTAGTTTCTCAACCCCATTCGCCCACTTTCTCCCTGTAACCCTTGATTGCCTTGATACTCAAGAACCTATCTATCTCAGTCTTAAATATACTCACAACACCAAGTTATAGTCCAACAGGTTTATGTGGAAGTACTATCTTTTGGAGCACTGCTCCTTCATCGGATAACTGTGGAGCAGGATATATTGTCCAATATATCATTTCAATTGCATGATACTGTAATATTTTGCTATAAATTCTGTGTCTTATGGTCCTACTCCACAGCTACATGATGGAGGAGCAGCACTCTGAAAGCCATTGCTTCCAAATAAACCTGTTGAGCTATAACCTGGTGTTGTGTGATTTTTAACTTCGTCCACCCCAGTCCAACATCGGCATCTCCAAATCTTAAATATACTCAATGACCTGGCCTGCACAGCCTTTTGTTTCAATGAATTCCATAGATTCACCACTCTCTGGCTGAAGAAGTTTCTCCTTATCTCTGTTCTAAAAGGTCTTCTCTTTACTCAAACGCTGTGCCCTTGCGTCCTAGTCTCTCAATGGAAACATCTTCCTAACATCTACTCTGTCCAGGTCATTCAGTATTCTGTATGTTTCAATTAGAATCCCCCTCATCCTTCTAAACACCATCAAAAATTGACCCAGAGTCCTCAAACATTCCTCATATGTTAAGCTTTTCATTCCTGGGATCACTCTCGTGAACCTCCTCTGAACGTGCTCCAAGATCAGTATATACCTCCTGAGATATGGGGCCCAAAACTGCACATAATACTCCAAATGTAGTCTGACTAGAGCCTTCCAGAGCCTCAGAAGTACATCCCTGTCTTTATATTCAAGTCTTCTCAAAACAAATGCCGTCATTGCATTTGCCTTCCTAACTACTAACTCAACCTGCAAGTTTACCTTGAGACAATTTTTGACTAGAACTCAAAGTCTCTTTGCACTTCAGACTTCTGAATTTTCCCCCATTTAGAAAATAGCCCATGCCTCTATTCTTCCTATCAAAGTGCATGACCTCTCACTTTCCCACATTGTACTCCATCTGCCATCTCTTTGCCTACTCTCATAACCTGTCCAAGTCCTTCAGCAGCCTCCCCACCTCCTCAATGCTACCTGTCCCTCAAACTATCTTTGTATCATCTGCAATTTTAGCCAGAATGCCCTCAGTTTCTTCATCTAGATTGTTAATTGAGAAAATGAAAAGTTGTGGTCCCAACACAGCCTTGTGGAACATCATTTGTCACCAGCTGTCATCCTCAGAAAGACCCTGCTATCCCCACTCTCTGCTTTCTGCTAGACAGCCAAGCTTCTATCCATGCTCGCACCTTGTCTCTAACACCATGGGCCCTTATCTTACTCAGTAGCCTCCTGCGCAGCACTCCTTGTCAAAGGCCTCCTTGAAGTGGAGTTGAAAAATGTGGTGCTGGAAAAGCACAGCAGGTCAGGCAGCATCCAAGGAGACTCTATGTTTCAGCCATAAGTTCTTCTTAATGTCCAGGCAGATAACATGCATTGACTCTCCTTGGTCTAACCTACTTGTTACTTCCTCAAAGATTTATAGCCGATTTGTCAGGCATGACCTCCCCTTTGATGAAACCGTGCAGACTCTGTCCTATTTTACCATACACTTGCAGGTATTCAGAAATCTCATCCTTCACAATGGATTCCAGGGTTTTACCCACAACTGAGGTATGAATAATTGACCTGTTATTTTCTGTTTTTTGCCTTGGTCCTATTTTAAACAAGGGCGTCATGTTAGCAATTTTCCAGTCCTCTGGGACCCTCCCTGATTCTAGCGATTCCTGAAAGACCACCACTACCTCCTCCACTATCTCTTCAGCTATCTCCCTTAAAACTCTGGGGTGTAGGTCATCTGGTCTCGGTGATTTATCCACCTTCAGGCCATTCAGTTTTTCTAGTACATTCTTCTTGGTGATGCGCCCTCACTCACTTGAATTTTTGGGATATTGCTCATGTCTACCAGCATGAAAATCGATGCGAAGTAATTATTCAGTTCCTCAGCTATTTCCTTGTTCCCATGATTCTTTCCAGCATCATTTTCCAACAGCCCAATGTTCACTTTTGCCTCTCTTTTACCCTTTATATAACTGAAGAAAATCTTGGTTTTCCTTTATATTTCTGGCCAGCTTGCCCTCATATTTAATCTTCTCCCTCCTCATTTCTTTTTTTGTTGCCCTCTGTTGGTCTTTGTAAGCTTCCCGATTCTCTGGTTTCCCACTGCCCTTTGCCACATTACATACTTTCTGTTTTGCTTTTATGCTATCCCTGATTTTCCTAGTCAGCCACGGTTGCCTCATCCACCCTGTACCATCCTTCTTATTCCTCGGGATGAATCTCTGCTGTGTCTCCTCAATTACTCCCAGAAGCCCCTGCCATTGCTGTTCCACTGTCTTTCCTGCTCGGCTCCTCTCTCAATCAATTCTACCCAGCTCCTCTTTCATGCCTCTGTAGTTGCCTTTATTCAGCTGTAATGCTATTAGCTCTGGCTCTATCTTCTCCCTCTCAAATTGCAGACTGAATCCTATTATATTATGATCACTGCCTTCGAAGGGTTCCTCCAACTTAAGCTCCCTTACAAAGTCTGCCTCATTGCTCAACACTAAATCCAGTATTGCCTGTTCTCTAGTGGCCTCCATCACCAGCTACTCCAAACAAACCATCTCATAGACATTCCACAAATTCCTTTTCTTGCAATCCACTGATTTTCCCAGTCCACCTGCATATTGCAATGCCCATGATCACTGTAACTTTGCCTTTCCTACACATCGTTTCTATCCCTTGGTATATCTTGTGCTCCAGATCATTTTTAAATTCAATAATTTGAGATTATAGTATCTTCCACAATGTTTGTTTCCTCTCTTTTGATCAGTTTTAGTTTCATACTTGTTTTACTCTTGTACTTTCATTTTGGATGCCTCCAGTTATGCATCATTTTATCATTGTAAAAAAGATTTACAAAAATGTTGCTGGGATTGGAGGATTTAACTATTGGGAGAGATTGAATAGGCTGGGGCTATTTTCCCTAGAGCATTTGAGGATAAGAGGTGACCAGTTCAAAGTTTATAAAATCTTGAGGGGCATGGATAGTGTGAATAGCCAAGGTGTTTTTCCCAAGGTTGGGGAGTCCAAACTTGAGGGCACAGGTTTAAGGTGAGAGGGGAAAGATTTAAAAGGGACCTAAAGGACAACTTGTTCTCACACATAAGGTGTGTTGAATGACCTGTCAGAGGAGGTGGTGGAGGCTGGCACAATTACAACATTTAAAATGTATCTGCATGTGTATATCACTAGGAAGGGATTAGTGGGATATAGACCAAATATTGACAAATAGGACTAGGTTAAGTTAAGATATCTGGACGGCATGGATGAGTTGGAGTAGAGGGTCTGTTTCCATACTGTACAGCTCTACGAATCTATTTAGATTAGATTCAATTCCCTACAGTATGGAAACAGACAATTCAGCTCAACAAGTCCACATGACTCTCTGAAGAATAACTCACCCAGACCCATTCACCTACCCTATATTTACCCCTGGCTAATGCTCTAATACTGTGGGCAATTTAGCACAACCAATTCACCAGACCTGCACATCTTTGGATTGTGGGAGGAAACCCGCGCAAACACGGGGAGAATGTGCGACAGTTGCCCAAGGTGGGAATCGAACCTGGGTCCCTGGTGCTGTGAGGCAGCAGTGCTAACCACTGAGCCACCGTGCTGCCACTGTTTGAACCTCCTCTGGACACATATTTTGTTCCTTCTTCTTGGTCAATTATCATTCTCAGCTCTTTTGTCATGTAATCTTCTGTCAATTCTACCCGATCACAAACCTTCTCTTTTATTTATTGTAAGGAGAGACATGTTGACAAGGCTTTTAATTTCATGCTTATCAGAACAATGCAAGAATGAAATTCCAAAAGATCACAGCTATTTGTATTACAGGAGAAAAGCATGTTGATTGGTCGGCAAGTTTATTCTGTTTGACTGAGGCAACTTGCCAACCAGCATGCTTTTCCCTGCAGTATAAAGCTTTTTGTGATTATTTACAATTTGACATTCAGCCATTTGTCCTAACAAGTGCAAAAGGAAAGGTTTTGACGATGTGCCCCTCTCTTCAACAATAGTCATCTTCCCTTCTTTGTCCACCTTTCCTTTTTCACTAACCCCAGTTTCGAAGAAAGATTATTGATCTGAAATCTTAAATCTGGTTCACTCGCCACAGCTGCTGCCTGACCTACTGAGCACTTTGAACATATTTGTCTTAATTATAGACATCCAACATTTCCATTGAAATGGAGGCAAGGGCAGGCCGTTCAGCCCCTCAAGCTATTCAACATAATCATGATTGTTTTGCCCCAGGCCTCAACTTCTGCTTCATGCTAGCTCCCTGATATGTCAATAATCTACTTTCTTTCTCTTTTAAATACTTTGTGATCTAGCTTCCGCAATGCTGTGAGGTACAGAATTCCAGACATTCACTGTCCTCTGAGAGAAAAAAACTTCTTCATATCTCAGTTTTAAATGCACGTCCCCTTATTTCGTAATCATGTCCTCTAGTTTGTAAGTCCCCCAAGGATAGGATCAACTTTTCAACATCTGCCTTGTCAAACCCCCTTCAGAATCTTGTGTTTTTTGTAAAGACCACATCTTTATTTTTGATTCTAGTCTAAAATGAGAAAATAGCTGTTTTAAAAGACAACGGTTGTTGAAAGATTGTTGCACCTTTTGAAATCAAATTACTGTGATCTCCTTGTAAGTCTGTTTACACAACTACTTATTCAAGCAGTAGGGCAAACCTAGTTACCATTGAGCTGGAACTGAGGGGGCAGGGAGTTAATGTACAAGTGAAGGTTTGACCAGCAGCAAGTCGCTGATTGGCCTGTGAATTGGTGACCACTTATTGAAGCCAAAAACCTCTTGCCTGCCAGCAACAAGGTGCCTGGATCCGAAGTAATTGAACAGCTGGGGTGTGAAAGTTTGGGGCAGAAACAATTGGACGTCTGGGAGAGACAGAATTGTTTTAGCTCTACAGTAAGAGTGCCTCAAGATTGTTTACGATAACTGCAGAGGAGACATTAACTATGTGTGTTTTTAAGTCAAAGGCCTTTCATAAAGTGTGTCACCCTGTTCCTCCTGAAAACGAATGAAAGTACCTGGAGAAGAAATATCAAGAAATAGCATTTGGAAAAGCAAAAGAATCATCTCAGCAAACCGCATGGAGAAGGATTATTGAACCATGTTTCCAAACTTTCCCAGTGCCCCTAACACCCATGCATTTATTCTTGTCTATTTATCTGCCAGGGAAGATTATCACTGGTAGAGATACATGTTGATGGTTCATAGTTATTTATCTGTAATTGGGATCAACTTATTTGCAGTAAATAGTATCTCTTGTTAAGTACAAAAACCTGATCTGTGCTCCTGTCGACCTGGGCCGAAAAGACAAGTAAATTGGGGAACATTGTGTACTCCTTTAGATCTTTTAACCTTTGTAATGACTTGAGCGAATAGTGGGGTTTGATTTTCAGCATGTTATCCCATTGAGTTGCAATAAATTTAATAAGGTCATCTTTCATTAATTTAAACTCTAACGAATCAAGGCCTAATTTTGTTTTGCCATTCTTGAGAAGTCAATCACTACATCCCAGAAATCAGCCTCGTGAATTTCTCTTGAACGGTCACTGATACCAATACATCCTTTCTTAAATATTGGGACCAAAACTGTATACAATATTCTTGGTAGAGTCTCCCAAAACACTCTGTGCAGTTTAGCAAAGCTTCTTTATGCAGTCCTTAGTGGTAAAGTCCACAATTCCATTTGCCTGTGTAATTACTTGCTGCATCTGCATGTTTACATTATATGTTTCATGATCGAGAAATCTGTGATCTGTACAATTTTGCAGTCTCCCTCCATTTAAGTAATCATTTGCCTTTTGATTCTTTTAACAAAGACAGAGTGGGTGCGTGGAATGTCTTACTGTACACCCCATCAAGACGTCGATCTAACATCTACAACGTGGGTCAGCTGTCTGTGAGACAAGCATATTGTACAGTCATTCAAACAATTGGTCATGTCTGAAAGTGGACAGGGGCTCATCCTTAGTTCAGTCAAGAGGTGGCCATTGTCAGTCAGGATTCTCAGTAAGATCAATTCCAGGCCTAATCTGTACACAGTCCAGAGACGTGACCACAGTTGGTTATCCACTCAGGCCAGGCACAGGCAGGGGATCTGTCTGACTACAGTCCAGGGAGCGGTCAATGATCCATCCTTCAAGGCTAGCACCGATGGTCAGGGGAATCATGTATTGTCAGTCAGGGAGCTGCAAGTACAGCAGTCGG
This sequence comes from Chiloscyllium plagiosum, assembly GCF_037043375.1. Classification (NCBI taxonomy): domain Eukaryota; kingdom Metazoa; phylum Chordata; class Chondrichthyes; order Orectolobiformes; family Hemiscylliidae; genus Chiloscyllium; species Chiloscyllium plagiosum. The sequence goes on along the minus strand of NW_028270174.1, from coordinate 37,008,721 downwards.
GGCCCGCTCAGTCATGTCTTTGGGCTTGTCAAAGTTGGTCAGAGATCTGACGAAATACAGTCCTGTGGTTCTCCGCTTTGATCTTTGTGGGCCCGAGGCAGCCTATGCAGGCAGAGGGTGAAATCACTGCCAAAAGGGGGTGTGGGGTCGAGGCTTGGAGCAGAGAGTGCTGTGGGGAGAAGCAGAAACAACTGTAGAGATTGGGATAAGAACACTGACAAAGGGTTTCTCATGGTGAGGTGGTAGGAGTAACATTGGAGGGTATTGTGGTCCACAGGAGGCAGGAGTTATTGGCAATTGCCACAACTGTGGTGCCTATGGGGGAGCATACACAAGCATTGTGGTCATCATTTAAGGTGTAATATTTGGGTTGAGGGGATATGGAGGAGGGTTGGGGGGTACAGTTCAATGTGGTGAGTCTCCATATGTCGAAGGGTCGAGAGCAATGGGTGAAAATGGACTGTGGGGTTAATGCAAGATAAAAGATAGGTGTGTTTTGAGAAACTTTGTAGCTCAAGTTGAGGTTCTGGATGTAAGTTTGTGTCCTGAGCTGGAATGTTCATTTTCAGACATTCTGTCACCACACTAGGTAACATCTTCAGTGAGCCTCTGGATGAAGCACTGGTGGCATGGCCAGTTTCTATTTATAGAATAGCCGTTTCTATCAACAAACACATTGACTTGGATCTCACTTGCCATCCCATGAGAAAAAGAACCGGTAATGACATCACCACAGGAAATGATATCACCAACCCAAGGAAACCTAAACACAAAAATAGAAAGTGAGCATTTCCACCAGTGCTTCATCCAGAGGGTCACTGATGTTACGAGTGAAAATGAAGGTTCCAGCTCAGCGAACAAACCTATATCCATAAAAGGTAGGTGTGGAGGCTCTTGGGGGGGGGGAGGGCGGAGGGGAACCTGACAATGGGGTGGAGCCCAGTACTGACAGAGTCCATCACAAGCTCCAACCCCTGCCATTTCCTGCCATTCTCTCAGTGGGAAATACAACTGAAATAGCTGGGGTAGCACCTAGGGTAGGTGGAGTCACTGTCAGTTTGATAGATGCAACCATTGGATATAAGTCTGCATGCCTGGATACTGAAGGAGCAAATATGTATTTGCAAACACTAGCTACGTTTCGTTCGAATAATTCCTTTGCCCATTTGCAATGCAGACAGAATAATCCTGATTAGGGTTCAAATGTGTGTCAAATACAAATTGCATAATGCCTTTGGTGCTTAAAGATGTATAATGGCATCTGTGATGCAGAATTAAAAGGAAGTGAATGCTAGCCAAAAGCACCCCATCACTTGCGAACCTTCCAGGAGTGCTACAGGAAACATTGAACTCTACCTCCAATTGTCCTGACTATGGGCTCTACTGAACGCAATAATAAGTTCTATAGTTGATGTGGATCTGGGATGGGAAGTGGGTCTGATCGTAATGTTGTTAATTGTTCAGCTGGTGCTGCATCTTCATCAAGCTGATGCATCTATTGTAACCAGAACCATGGTGGGACAGGTGACAGGATTTCTGAAGATGTGGGTCCGCTGTTCGGACTGGTTGGGAGGCTCCAACAATATAGGCTGGACAGATTGTGCCACATGTTCCTGCTGTGCTGTGTTGTGCTCTGCACAACTGGAATAACAATGAGGTGATGTGATAGATGCTGAGGAATGGGAAAAATGGGATACTTCTTAGGGGGAGGATGAAGAGCTCTCCTTCTCCATGACAGTGCCTGATGCAGCTGAGTTCTATGTTAGCTGGTGGTTAAACAGTAACTTGGATGAGAGAGTGGAGTTTGTATATACAAGGGAGTTACACTGCTCAAGACATAGCCAGGATAACTGTATCTTTGTGGTTACTGTGCCATTACATTGTTGGTGAGGGGCAATACCACTGCCACTGCTTGTCTGGGTACACAGTGGTCTTTAAAAGATGGGCACAGATACAGGTATCTGCTGAGTGCTGAATTGTTCTGGAACAGTTTGTGGTAAAGTTTGAGCTAGAATTGGACAAAAAAGATACCAGAAGGATGGGGTAGACAGTTAACAGCCAAGTTGGGTAAGATGCAGCTTGGAATCTCACCAGACTTTGTGGCAAAAAATCCTTAAAACTTGAAGCAACTGACACTTACTTTTCTCAGCTAAGTTTCCGCCCATTAAAATGAAATGCCGTATATGAGATGTATGCATTGTGTTCTCTCCAGCGAGCAATGTTTATTTTCATTCATGTGCCTGCTTTAAAATGGGGTTTAATATACTAGGAATGATTTTGCTTTGAGAGCTATTGTAAGGTCAGCCGAGTTGGTTTTGAAGTGGCTCTGCATCCGTTATCTGAGAGGTTTAGCTTTCATGCTATTCACTGAGACTGAATCCAAGCACAGATTCCAGGGGTGAAGAGACACTGCTTGTATCCAATGCAGCATTTCTTAAAGCAACTCTTCCCATGCTGACAGAGTCCAGGACTCTTTTTCTTTTGACCTTCAATTCTGCATGCAGCATAGGGGAGGGTAGGTTTATTTTTGATTAGATTAGATTCCCTACAGTGTGGAAACAGGCCCTTCGGCCCAACCAGTCCACACCAACCCTCCGAAGCGTAACCCACCCAGACCCATTTCCCTCTGACTAATGCACCTAACACTATGGGCAATTTAGCATGGCCAATTCACCTGACCTGCACATCTTTGGACTGTGGGAGGAAATCGGAGCACCAGGAGGAAACCCACACAGACACGGGGAGAATGTGTAAACTCCACACAGACAGTTGCCCAAGGCTGGAATCAAACCTGGGACCCTGGTGCTGTGTGGCAGCAGTTAGATTTAGTGACCTAAGTCTTGCAGGCACCAGTCTTTTAAAATTCCAACTCATTAAGTCGCAGTATAAAAAGGTGTGAACTAGTATTGTAGGGAATTCTGAAGGTGTTGCCAGTTGAAATATGAAATCCTTAGGAGTAGCTGGTACCTTATAATGTACCAGACTTTTAAACAGAGAAAAGAATTACTGGCATCTAGCAATTGAGAGTTGTTTATATTTAAATCTTGGAACTGTGTTTGTCTTTGAGAATACACAGGGAATTTTCCCAGTCCCTGAATGACATGGACAATTGTGAGAAATTCGGGAGAATTCCGAATGTGAAATTTAAGAATCTCAAATCTGAGAAAAGAGTCCAATTTTGTCCTTAAGGTTTTAACAAATAGATTAGCATTTCATTATTAAGTGGCAAAGATCCTACATTCAAACATTTGCAGCTACCTTCACCTCATTTATCAGCTGGTTATCACTCTCCCAGGTACAAATGAGTAACTAGACAGTTCTAGAAAGTACCAACCTCACCACATCATCACGGCCAATCTTGGACTAACATAGTACTTTCTGACACTGTAAGACTGCACTTTAGAGCTCACCAATACCTTACATTGCAATGCTCCTGTCAAGCAACAGTGTGCAGGCATACAAACCCAGCATGCATTGGAACAGAATGCATCCCCAGGCTCCTAGCAGTTTTTCTTGGTGCTCACTCAGTTTACATTTTTTTTTCATAGAGTCATACAGCATGGAAACAGACCGTTCGGTCCAACACGTCCATACCATCCAGGTTTCCTAAACTGAACTAGTTCCATCTGCCTGCATTTGGCCCAAATCCCTCTGAACCTTTCAATTTACTTGGATACTCTCAGAATCTCTGCATTGCCTTGTTTTTTAGCACAGACAGAAAACCATCAGTTTCCCATGATTGCCAGCACTGAACAAAGTTGCAGCTCAGTACCATGGTATCAATATCACACCCACATCAATTGGGAACAGCAAACACACTATATGTGCTTCAACCAGACCGGGATATCTCAAAGTCTAAGGGAATTAGCCCTTAGTCAAGGCAAGAGGTTTATGGCCACTCAGGGGATGCCACCACAGTCAGTCAAGGCATAGTTAGATCTCATTCCAGAAGGTTGACCACAGTCATACCTAGAGGTAAGACCTAACCAGTCAGGGATTACAGCTGGATCATTCAGATTGCCATGGAGACATCAGTTCAGTGGGTGAGTGGGCCAAGTATCACTGCATGGGAAAAAGGGAAGTATTAAGTTTAATGAAAGTGACTGGATGAACTGTCAACTAGAAAGAAAGATGATGCAGTGACATCAGTTACAGGGTTGGAAGTGCAGATGGTGGGAAGGCTTAGTCGTTTGGCAGTGGGTGAGAGTCACTAAAGGAAGATGCTGCACACAATAGTGAGAATGCCAGAACGTGAGCCCTGGGTGGGAAATGCGTGCAGTGGCAAAGTTATTGTGAGAACAAGGTATTGGAGAACACATCATGCCACTCACTCTTGTGAAGTGCATACTGCGATTGATCTTCCTGCAGCATTGTTGCACATTGCACCCATGGAAACCGCAGTGACCTGGGTGGCTTTCTCTGACCAGGTTGGCAGTATCTCTTGTTGGGGCCTTCTGTTGGGCCTGGAGAGAGATAACAGCTCTCCTCACGCCCCCACTGCCACCCACCCCTCCAACCACCCCAACCTTCAGGTCTGCAAACCAGGCTGCCACGTTCCTTATTTCTGGCATCTTATTTTGTTTTGCAAACAAACAACATACATGGAATGGTATTTTCCAGCTTTCAGAGTTAGAAATAGTGTATAGCTGTGCAGATAGTAATCTAAAAATTGCTGAGTTAGCCAAAATTAAATGAAATTACTGAAAAATTATATGAAGCCTCCTGTAACAACAGGTTAATGGTTGGATGATTATCTAATGGTCAATGGTTTTTTTGGGGTTCCTAAAATCGTTGAAAAACAAAAGGAAAGAGTCACTTGTTCTTTCACATAGTCATTGCTCAATTAGGCCCTGCTTGTCACTGGTTCCTTGGCCACATGGCTGTTTTTCCTGGTGGAGAGCAGGAGAATCGACGTTTTGGGCAGGAGCCCTTCATCAGGAATGAAGGGCTTTTGCCCGAAACGTCGATTTTCCTGCTCCTCAGATGCTGCCTGACCTGCTGTGCTTTCCCAGCACCACACACTCTCAACTCTGATCTCGAGCATCTGTAGTCCTCACTTTTTCCTAGTTGTTTCTCCTGGTGGTGGAGTATTAATAAAGTTATTTCGACCTGGTGTTTTCACTGTCTTGTACCTGCAAACACACAACATGGATACTGGAGGACAAAAAAAAATTAATTGCTGTAACTCAACAGTAATGGGCTAAACTGCCACAGTGCGTCTGAATGGTTGGAGTCTTGTTTTGAAACAGTCCAGGCCATCAAATATGTAATTAGATTAGATTCCCTAAGAGTGTGGAAACCGGCCATTCGGCCCAACCAGTCCACACCAACCCTCTGAAAAGTAACCCACCCAGATCCATTTCCCTTTGACTAATGCACCTAACACTATGGACAGTTTAGCATGGCCAATTCACCTGACTTGCACATCTTTGGACTGTGGGAGGAAATCCACACAGACACAGAGAATGTGCAAACTCCACACAGACAGTCACCCGAGGCTGGAATCAAACCTGGGACCCTGGTGCTGTGAGGCAGCAGTGCTAACCACTGTGCCACCCATATGTGATCATGTATTAGCCAAACAGAAGCGGTTTCCTCAGAGAATTGTGCTGTGTCAGTATCATATGATTGACTATGAAATAGATGGTAATGGCAAACTAAAGCTGAGGTCAAAGTGCATAAAATTATAAAATAAGTCACTTTCTAGAGAGAAACAAGCTACTCTTAATGAGTTAATTCAACAAACTGGCTGTGCAAAGTATAATACTACTTCAGTTATCCAGCAGTCAAACTGAACATTTGCTGAAGACTGGACAGTGCAAAGTTTTGAGTGCACAGCTTGTTTGTATGGGCAAGGGGTAGAAAAAAGTTAGTCTCAAAGCATAGTTAGCTAACTCTGAATATCATCGCATCACTGGGAGGTTGAGGTAGAGCAGACTGATCACCTGTATCCCTCTTATCCTCGGACAAGCCCACCTAACTGGTTCACCTATAATTGTAAGCATTGTATAGGTAAGGCTCTTGTAGTACTTTGCAGTATACTTTGCTTTAATGAAGAATATTGGGCAAGTCCCATTCTTAGACTAATACCCAATGTAAACTCGATGGACTAGGGAAAGTATAAATAAAAGTCTACAGGTGGAATCTAAATATTGCAGCTACAGTGTGAGCAGCAGAAAATCCTGGCGTTGACAAGCCTCTGTGGACAGCAAAATTGCATGAGACTCCGCAGTGGAGGCCGAATGCATGTTTAAAGGTGTGAGCAGAGCAGAATTGTGTAAGAGAATTTGCCAGGGGTCATGGAGTGCACACCTTCATGGAACTCCCTTCATCAAAACCTGGCAAACTTCAGGCCATTCATTCTCTCTGCCAGTTATAACACTTTCCCCAGCTTGGTTCACCCCACCTTTTACTAACAGGATAAAAACCATCACTTTTACATATCCCCTCAGTTGCCAAGAAGACTAACATGGGACTTGAAACAATAATCCAATTTCACTCTCCACTAATGCTGCAAGACTTTCGCAGGACTTGCTTTTTATTTCTGGTAGGTTTGCTCTTTGACATCTGCCTGAAAATGTAGGTGGCGATCTCTGCACTGCACTGAAGTGTTAACCAAGATTATGTTCTTAAACCTGTGAAGTCATTTGTGAACCCTGAGCATTTTGACATTGTGTAAAATTGGTGGTATTGAGCCCTTCAGATAATATCCACAAACAGTGTGTGATAACTGACCAAAAATGGACAGATTTTGCATTGCGTTTTGGCCTGCTGATCTTCTATTGTGTACTAATCCGTCAAGCAAGCTTCCGAAAAGCTGCTGAAGTTAATCCAATTAGGCAGCATTGTATTGCACTTTTATGGAGCCCAGAAATGCATACCTTTGGCATTTAGTTCTGCACCAAGTTGCTGTTTCTTCCCCATTTAGTTATTACTTCTGTGACATTAGATTCCTATAACTATTCCATTCATTTGGATGCAAGGAAATATAATGTTTTAAATGCAATGAACAATCACCAGCGTTGGTCCCTGAGACTGTTGTACAAAACAGCAAGCCGTTTAAAACCATTGATGAACATACAAACCACAAAGTCTGTTTTACCTCATAATTTCATTAGCCTTGAAGCAAAGATAAAAATTCCAGATGTAAACTCTCCCTGAGAAGGAAATATCAAGCCCAGCCAAAAGTCGTTGGTAAAAGTTTACTTTGTTTGGAAAACTGAGTTTTTTGGCAAAGGCTCAAGCGACAGTTACAGTTGCACTCTGCCTTTTTGGGACACATTGGTACAGATCCCATCTGTGGTATGAGAGCCTGGTGTTCCTGCCAGTTTTGATTGCTGAGATTTTGTTGTACTTTGTTCTGATTCAACATACCGTTTGTCGGGTGAAGCAGATGAATTGCTGGAAAATTTCACTCAGAACATAAACAATAATTGCACATTTCCCCACAGCATAAGTTGTGAATAGCTTTTAAGCATTGATGTTAACTCAGGTTGAAAACATATTGGCCTCCTTTGCAGCATGAGACCTGGAAGAATTTAATTCCTTGGCCTCATTTATTTCTAAGTTCAGATTTCTGTCCTAAATTGTTGGAAAATTTTATGATTAGATTCTCTAAATCCGTTATGACCAGATGATGGGTGATATTTTCTCTGTTATACAATTCCCCAAATTGTCAAGCACCTGGGTGAGGAGGAATGTATTGGCTCCTCTTTCTTTACTCACCCACCCCCTCAGTTGGTTGCAACAAGTTAATTTAGAAAAGATCTCCTCCCTTGTAATAAATTTATCTTAAAAGGAGCCATTTTAACTCTGCTTCCTTGACTTAACAGGAGTGAGTTTATTGGTCATTAAATGCAATAATAACACAACATTTTTCAAACAAAAAGTGAATGTAAGAAAAAGTATATATGGATCAGTCTCTTTAAGATGTAGATAGTAGAACATAGGGCAGTCAATTTAGGGATTCTTAAGGCAGAAAGTCCCATAGTTAAGATTACAATTAGATTACATTACAGTGTGGAAACAGGCCCTTCGGCCCAACAAGTCCACACCGACCCGCCGAAGCGCAACTCACCCATTTCCCGACATTTACCCCTTACCTAACACTACGGGCAATTTAGCATGGCCAATTCACCTGATCTGCACATCTTTGGACTGTGGGAGGAAACCGGAGCACCCAGAGGAAACCCACGCAGACACAGTGAAGCAGTCTGGGAGAAATATCCTTCAGTTGGGCGCAGGGTATGGTGGTGAAGCAGTCTGGGAGGTACTCTAAAGAAGGGTGACCAGACCCAAAACATTAACTCTGCATTTTCTCCACAGATGCTGCCGGACCTGCTAAGTTTCTCCAGCAATTTTTGTTTTTGGTTTTGTTTCTGATTTCCAGCATCCGCAGTTCTTTGGGTTTTTTAGTCTGGGAAAAGTGTCTGATTGGACACCGTCAGGTGATTATTTCTGCTATATTTGTTGGTTATTGTGTGTCAGGTTCTTATTTTGAGTTTATAGTTTGTAAGGCTATAGTGTAAAGGTCCAGAGAAGAAAACTCTAGAATAACTAACATTATTTAACTTTAAATGGTTTCTTGGCCTCATCCTAGCATCATTCTTGCTGCCTTGAGGAGAGTTCCAAGCAATAACTCTGTCTCATGTTTAGCTTCCTCTCATTCTCCACATCTCTGTTCATCCCACTTGGTTGGGAGTAAAAAGGGGAAGATGTCTTTGGGAACATCGGATTTGTGGATCAGCTCATCGTGATCAGCAACTTTGTCTGCCTGCCTGGAATCAGTCAGACACTATTTTCCTTGGTCTACTCTTATTGGGAAGTCAATTGAGTTTTTGAGCTCCTCATGGATGATTATTTCACAGAGCATTTGGTAATTGGCTTCTGCCTTAGTCCCATAACTGCTAGGTAGAAACAACTTACTTCAATCTTTCAAATTCCAGGTGCATCTGGTCATATCTGCTTCAGAATAAGGAAGTTTTTGACAGCATGCCTCTTGCACTAACTGATACTGTTTTTTAACTGCCTCTTAATCAGTGGCAGTTTCCTCAGGTAAGAAGCAGTATATTTCATGAGCTTTCCCTACAAGCTTACGCTGCTTTGTTAACTGCTGTGTGATCCATTCGAAAGAGATAAAGATGGCTTCCACCTCTGCTTCCTTAAATTTAGGAACTAAGAGTAAACTGAGTACATTCTGCTCTTGAGTCTGAACCAATTCAGTCTTTGTGAGGCACATTGGAATTCCTACACTGCACCTTGATTGGTCTTAGTTCAAACTCCCTTTCCTGCCATTTTCCTGAAATTCTGTTATTTCTTGGACTTTCCTCTCTACCTCATTTTCTCTCTCTCCATCTCTCTTTTCTTTTCTATCTCACTTTCTTACTCTTTTTTTCTCTCTTTCTCAAATTCTCTCTCCTTTCCTTTTCCCTTGAAATTCCAATTTCCATTACACCAATTTTAATTTATCCATGGCTACTCTATCCATTTATATCATCAGAAGCATCCTCCAAAATTCTCTTAAGAGCACGCAGGCATCAAATACAAACATCTCTATATTGTAGCAGTGAAACCTATAAAAAAAACTTCTGTACAGTTTTAAAAATTGTTTCTAAGTAACAATTTATGAACTCTCTTTCCTTTCATTTGTGGGTTTAAGTCCTGGCCTTGAGCCTTCAAGTTATTCTGACAAACTTTGGGTGAGGTTCCTGAAATTACAGTTATCCTGTGGATGTAATTCCTTAAAGAGATGTTGTAATTAAAAGTTTGATATGTTCTTTGGTGACCTGGGTTATGATCTGTAGTTAAGACAGAAGCAATCTCAATGAAAGCAGCTGACATTTATAAAAAGAAATTGAAAGAAATAAAACATCCTGAGGTCCTTCACTGGAGTGCATGACATTGAACCACAGATATTAGACAAGATGACAGAAGAGACAAATTTAAGAACTGTCTCAAAGGGAGTGAGTGTGATGGAGGATACAAAGTTGGAGAGAGGGTATTCTGAAGATTAGTGCCTAAGCAAGCAAGTGATTTGTGCACTCTACAGACCAATTAAAATGAGTGGCATTCAGAAAGGTAGAATGAACAAAGTGCAAGCATCATGAGCAGTGCAGCAGATACAGTATGGTGAAGCCATGAAAAGAATTGAAAACAAAGACAGGAATTTTAAAATGCAGACACTGAGAAATTGCAAATCAGTAGGACAAGGGGAATTGGCTTGCTGTAATTTAATTCTCAGGCCACAGGATTTTGGCTGACCACGGTTTTAGAAAGGGTAGAATGTGGGACATGAGCCAGTGTACTCTGAGATGTCACTGCTGGTGAGTGGGAGTCAAAATTGATGATGGGTGAGGCCACTATTGAAGTGCCATGGACAACATTGAGTCACGGAGGCACATACACTATCAGGAAGCAAGACTATCATTTAAATTAGTCACTGCTCCTGAGAGGCAGGTGTCTGGTTCAGGACTGAAAGTAGAGAAGTAAAAATGGGAAGAAATGGGAATGTATCAACAATGCACACCTAAACTCTCTACATTCTGGAGAAGTTCCAAGTGGAACCAAACAAGAGAATCAGCATGGTACAATTCAGAAGATTGACCACCACACAGTTTGATGTAACTCCATCACATATCTTTTAAAGAAAGATGGCACCATAACAGTATATCAAGGTCCAGGTACCATGAACGTTTGCTTAAAAGGCGTCCATACAAAATATTGACACAAAGTATTAAATCCAAAATTTTCTGAAGTAAATTTCCAAGCAAGTTAAGACATATGGATACTGGTCTATCCAATTCGCAAAAGCAATCACAACATTTACAGCATTGGGATGGTGCTATTTCCAACATTTACTACTGGAACTTTGAGTTAGTCAAGGCATATTTCGGCAGCACTTGAATAGGATTATTGGAAATGTACCTGGTTGGTTTTGTGTTGCTGAAACTGGCATTGTCTTTGGTAAGACAAAGGCGGACTATGGCCACAACTTTTGCTTCCGGATGGCAGCAGCACGACGAAAGGATTAATATTTAACAGCACATAGTCAATGCCAACCTTCTCTGGGTCCATTTACACCACCTATGGAACCTGTCCCAATGTAAGTAAGATCTTAGAATCCCTAAAGTAGTGGAAACAGGCCCTTCACCCCAACAAATCCACACTGACCCTCTGAAGAGTATCTCACCCAAACCCATGACCATTACTCTACATTTACCCCAACTATTTCATCGAGCCTACACTTCCCTGAACACTATGGGCAATTTAACACGGCCAATTGACCTGGCCTGCACATCGTTGGATTGTGCGAGGAAACAGGAGCACCTGGAGGATAGAACACAGAACATAGAACAATACAGAGCAGAACACGCCCTTCGGCCCTCGATATTGTGCCGACCAGTGAACTATTTTCAGTTCGTCTCCTTACACTATCCCATCATCATCCATGTGCTTATCCAAGGATTGTTGAAATCTCCCGAATGTGGCTGAATTAACTACATTAGCAGGCAGGGCATTCCACACCCTTACCACTCTCTGAGTAAAGAACCTGCCTCTGACATCTGTCTTAAATCTATCACCCCTCAATTTGTAGTTATGCCCCCTCGTACAAGCTGACGACATCATCCTCGGAAAAAAGACTTTCCCTGTCTACCATATCTAATCCTCTGATCATCTTGTACGTCTTTATCAAATCCCCTCTTAGCCTTCTTCTTTCCAATGAGAATAGACATAAGTCTCTCAGCCTTTCCTCATAAGACCTGGCAACATCCTGGTAAATCTCCTCTGTACCTTTTCCAATGCTTCCACATCCTTCCCAAAATATAGCAACCAGAACTGTACACAACATTCCAAGTGTGGCCGCACCAACGTTTTGGATAGTTGCCAGCATGCTATTGCACCTCTGGAACTCAATCCCTCTACCAATGAAACCTAACACACCGTATGCCTTCTTAACATCACTATCCACCTGGGTGGCAACTTTCAGCGATCTATGTACATCGACTCCAAGATCCCCCTGCACATCCACACTACCAAGAATCTTTCCATTGGCCCAGTACTCTGCCTTCCTGTTATTCTTCCCAAAGTGCATCACCTCACATTTAGCTGCATCGAACTCCATTTTCCATCTCTCAGCCCAATTCTGCAGTTTATTCAAGTCTCCCTGCAACCTGTAACATTCTTCCACTGTCCACTACTCCACTGACTTTAGTGTCATCTGCAAATTTACTAATCCATCCACCTATGCCTGCATCTAAGTCATTTATAAAAATGACAAACAGCAGTGATCCCAAAACAGATCCTTGTGGCACACCACGAGGAACCAGACTCCAGGCTGAATATTTTCCATCAACCACCACTCGCTGCCTTCTTTCAGAAAGCCAATTTCTAATCCAAACTGCTAAATCACCCTCAATTCCATGCCTTTGCATTTTCTCCAACAGCCTACCATGTGGAACGTTATCAAAAACTTTACTAAAGTCCATATGTATCATATCAACTGCCCTACCCTCATCTACATGCTTGGTCACCTTCTCAAACAACTCAATGAGGTTTGTGAGATATGACCTGCCCTCGATGAAACCATGTTGACTATCTGAAATCAAATTGTTGCTTGCTAGATGATTATCTCTTATAGTCCTTTCGAAAACCTTTCCAACAACAGAAGTAAGGCTCACTGGTCTATAATTACCTGGGTCATCTCTACTGCCTTTCTTGAACAAGGGCACAGCATTTGGAATCTTCTGGTCCTCTGGTACTAAACCTCTAGACAAAGACGACTCAAATATCTAAGCCAAAGGCTCTGCTATCTTCTCCTTAGCTCCTTAGCTTCCCAGCGACTCCTCGGATAAATTCCATCCAGCCCAGGGGACTTTCACTCCTTCTAGAACTGATAACAGCTGTTCACAACTAATCTCGATCCTTTCCTTTCTATTCTAATATTTTGTATCTTACTCTTCTCCTCTACCAAATTCTACTTTTCCTGAGTGAAAACTGTCGAGAAATGTTTGTTTAGCACCTCTCTGATCTCCACAGGGTCCACACTCAACTTTCCACTTCTGTCTTTGACTGGCCCTATTCCTACCCTCGTCGTCCTTTTATTCCTCACATACCTATAGAAAGCTTTAGGGTTCTCCTTTATTCTATTTGCTAAAGACTGCTCGTTTCCCCTCCTTGCTCTTCTTAACTCTCTCTTTAAATCCTTCCTAGCTGATCTCTAACTTTCCATCGCCTCACCTGAACCATCTTGCCTCAGCAATACATAAGGCTCCTTCTTCCGCTTAACAAGAGATGCAATTTCTGTAGTAAACCATGGTTCCCTTACCTTATCACTTCCTCCCTGCCTGACAGGGACATACCTATCAAGGACACGCAATATCTGATCCTTAAACCAGCCCTACATTTCCATTGTCTGCATCCCCTGCATTTTGCCACCCCATTTTATCCATCCTAATTCTTCCCGAATCGCATTATAATTACCCTTGCCCCATCGATAACTCGTGACCTGTGGCATATGCCTTTCCCTTTCCGTCGCTAAACTAAACGTAATTGAATTATGGTCACTATCTCTCCAAAGTGCTCACCTACAACTAAATCAAACACCTGGCTGGTTCATTACCAAGCACCAGATCCAGTGTGGCCTCCCCTCTTGTTGGCCCTTCAACATACTGTGTCAGTAAACCCTCCTGTACACATTGGACAAAAATTGATCCATCCGACGTAATAGAGTTATAGCATTTCCAGTCAATGTTGGGGAAGTTAAAATCCCCTATAATGACCACCCTGTTCCTTTCACTCCTTCCCAGAAAAATTTTGCCAATCCTCTCTTCCACCTCCCTGGAATTCTGCGGAGGCCTATAAAAGAACTCCCAACAGTGTGACCTCTCCTCTCCTGTTTCTAACCTCAGCCCACACTACCTTAGTAGATGAGTCCTCATCAAAAGTTCTTTCAGCCACCGTTATACTGTCCTTGACTAACAAGGCCACACCTCCCCCCTCTTTTACCACCTTGCCTGTCCCTAATGAATCATCTAAATCCTGGAACCTGCAACACCCAGTCCTCACCCTGCCCTATCCATGTCTCCAAAATAGCCACAACATCAAAGTCCCAGGTACCTATCCAAGTTGCAAGCTCACCTACCTTATTTTGGATACTTCTGGCATTGAAGTCAACACACTTCAAACCAGCTTGCTGTCTCCCAGTGCATTCTTTTGACCGTAAAATCCTGTCCATGCCCTCTCTACTCTCATCCTCCTGTGCACTGCAACTACACCTCAAGTTCCCATCCCCTTGCTGAGCTAGTTTAAACCCACCCACGCAGACAGTGGCAGAATGTGCAAACTCCACCCAGACAGTCACCTGAGGCTGGAATCGAACCCAGATCCCTGGTGTTGTGAAGCAGCAGTGCTAACCAGTGAGCCACCATGGATATCAAATAAATGTCACCTCCACAGGATGAAGAGGATCAATAACATTGCATCAGACTTTTACATTTCCTGTCACTTTATATTGCCAATACGGAAGATAACATTTCTCTGCTGGGAGACTTGCTCCAAAAGGACAGTGCTTTATGTGTGGCAAGATAATCATTAACATGTTTTTGATTCTGTCGGGCAGGTTCGATCAGAAAAAAAAATGTTATGCTACAATCCCAGATAAGCTGTGATTCTCAAAGTGGATTCATCATTTAAAAAAAAGACCTGGACCCAGGTCTACTGCATGATGAAAAGCCATTGCTTTTGACTTGAAAACCATGTCATCCCCACAAGGCAAATATTCAAATATAGAGTGTGAGACATCAACTGTGGTACTTGACATTGTGTGGTTTCACACCCATTTACTTGACAAGGAGTTCACTGTTGAAACTGAATATAAGCCATTACTGATGATGTATTGCAAACTGCTAACAAGTGCACTGCCACATTTAAGGTGCAAGGACGTGACTTTTAAGTGAAACTAAATAGCTTCATGTTAGCTCAACACTTGTGTATGTGACTATAATATTTGTACATAATAGATGGTATAATGGGTGTCAGTTAGATTCTTCAATACCATGGTATCTATGTTCATCTTTGAGGGATAATATTAGCATTTCTGCATCATGTTAAACACCCAGTGGAGACAAGTTCAGGCCAATCCCATCACCACCCACTTGCATCCTCTCCTTCACCCACTTACCTTATACATTTACTCTTCGTAACTTATTAATGTGCTTTTAAAGCTTTAAACCCCAGAATATAGCAATGGTGTAATACAGGCACCTGGTGTGGCCTTCAGACCTGATCCTGTGTTGTGGAAGACTCCAACATCATGTATAGTGTTTCTTGAGGGCCTGAAATTAGCAACTTGAGCCCGAACACTGGAAAGGGTATGTTAGAAAGAAACAAGTGCCAATCTGACTGTGAATTCCATTCCTCAGAAGATTTCGCTAAAGTATATTGCAACAACATCTTTCCTTAAGAGATCTGTCAAGTTCAACAAGAAATGTGGAATGTATTGTTTCTTTTGTTTAGAAAACTATGGTAAACATTCAGGTACAAATCTGGTCCCAACTCTACTGGCGTCTTATACAAAATAGACAAATTCGCTTTGTGATCTGGCAGAATGAACCTGCACCCAATTTCTGGCAACGTAAATCTGTTTAAAGTCAGGTTACATCTCATAACACAATGTAGAATTTATGAGGATCGGTCGCCTAGTTATAGCACCTCTTGTTTCTTTTGTTAAAGGACAGGTAGCCCACACTTTCATAGAGTCATAGAGTCATAGAGATGTACAGCATGGAAACAGACCCTTCGGTCCAACCCGTCCATGCCGACCAGATATCCCAACCCAATCTAGTCCCACCTGCCAGCACCTGGCCCATATCCCTCCTATTCATATAAACTTCCAAATGCCTCTTAAATGTTGCAATTGTACCAGCCTCCACCACTTCTTCTGGCAGCTCATTCCATACACGTACTACCCTCTGCGTGAAAAAGTTTCCCCTGAGGTCTCTTTTATATCTTTCCCCTCTCACCCTAAACCGATGCCCTCTAGTTCTGGACTCCCCCAACCCCAGGGAAAAGACTTTGCCTATTTACCCTATCCATGCCCCTCATAATTTTGTAAACCTCTGTAAGGTCACCCCTCAGTCTCCGATGCTCCAGGGAAAACAGCCCCAACCTGTTCAGCCTCTCCCTGTAGCTCAGATCCTCCAACTCTGGCAACATCCACGTAAATCTTTTCTGAACCCTTTCAGGTTTCACAACATCTTTCCGATAGGAAGGAGACCAGAATTGCAGGCAATATTCCAACAGTCCTGTACCGCCATAACATGACCTCCCAACTCCTGCACTCAATACTCAATAAAGGAAAGCAAACCAAATGCCTTCTTCACTATCCTATCTACCTGCGACTCCACTTTCAAGGAGCTATGAACCTGCAGTCCAAGGTCTCTTTGTTCAGCAACACTCCCTAGGAGCTTACCATTAAGTGTATAAGTTCTGCTAAGATTTGCTTTCCCAAAATGCAGCACCTCGCATTTATCTGAATTAAACTCCATCTGCCACTTCTCAGCCCATTGGCCCATCTGATCCAGATCCTGTTGTAGTCTGAGGTAACCCTCTTCGCTGTCCACTACACCGGGCCCTTTCTAGTGTCACACTGTGAACAGAGTCCACTGGGGGTTAAAAAACAACCTATGAGTCCAACAGGCCTGTGTCAGCACTGAGATTACATGCGCACAACTGGGGAAGTTGAACTGCACGATGAATGACCACACTCAATATCTCTCTTGGGTTTAGCCTGAAGCTTTAAGTTTTGGATGAAAGCCAAAATAGATTGCATGTAATATGAGGTGAGAGTGAAATATCACAGGTTTATGTTGTCTTATTTAATCAGAATCAATGTTGTGAAACTGTTCTTGGAATGTGATCACTGTTTTTTTAATCTTATAAAGGAGAAGCCTTGATATTGATATGAAGTTGGTTTCTATGTGGGAGTTGAATTATGCAGGGGAATTTCAGAATTCCTTTATTCCTATTTACAAGTTTGAAATTTTCTCCAATGAGAAAATCAGTTCAGTAATTGGGTCTCAGATCTCAGTGCTTAAAAATGTGTTGCTGGAAAAGCGCAGCAGGTCAGGCAGCATCCAAGGAGCAGGAGAATCGACGTTTCGGGCATGAGCCCTTCTTCAGGAATGAGGAGAGTGTGCTAAGCAGGCTGAGATAAAAGGTAGGGAGGAGGGACTTGGGGAAGGGGTGTTGGAAATGCGATAGGTGGAAGGAGGTTAAGGTGAGGGTGATAGGCCGGAGTGGGGGTGGGGGCGGAGAGGTCAGGAGGAAGATTGCAGGTTAGGAAGGTGGTGCTGAGTTCGAGGATTGGGACTGAGACAAGGTGGGGGTAGGGGAAATGAGGAAACTGGAGAAACCTGAGTTCATCCCTTGTGGTTGGAGGGTTCCTAGGCGGAAGATGAGGCGCTCTTCCTCCAGCCGTCGTGTTGCTATGGTCTGGCAATGGAGGAGTCCAAGGACCTGCATGTCTTTGGTGGAGTGGGAGGGGGAGTTGAAGTGTTGAGCCACGGGGTGGTTGGGTTGGTTGGTCCGGGTGTCCCAGAGGTGTTCTCTGAAACGTTCCGCAAGTAGGCGGCCTGTCTCCCCAATATAGAGGAGGCCACATCGGGTGCAGTGGATGCAGTAAATGATGTGTGTGGAGGTGCAGATGAATTTGTGGTGGATATGGAAGGATCCCTTGGGGCCTTGGAGGGAAGTAAGGGGGGAGGTGTGGGCCTTGGAGGGAAATAAGGGGGGAGATGTGGGCCTTGGAGGGAAGTTAGGGGACGTAAGGGGAACCTCCACTCCCAGCTCCTTCCCCTGCAACCGCAAGAAATGCACTGCGAATCCTCTCGGATCTCAGTGCCACTTTGTGTTTCTGGCACCAGTTTAAAGGCTAGGAGAAAGTGAGGACTGCAGATGCTGGAGATCAGAGCTGAAAAATGTGTTGCTGGAAAAGCGCAGCAGGTCAGGCAGCATCAAAGGAGCAGGAGAATCGACGTTTCGGGCATAAGCCCTTCTTCAGTTTGAAGGCCCCTTTTTTTAGAGAACTGTTATCAGCTCACTTTACGCATTGAAGCAGTCGAAAGGTTAACCCTGGGGCAGGGATGGAGCAGAGCGGGGAGAAGGGGACAAGGCTGATGACTCCAGTTGGTTTTGTTCCTCATCAAATCTGAAATCTCACTGGGTGGCACAGTGGCTCAGTGGTTAGCACTGCTGCCTCACGGTCCCAGGTTCAGTTCCAGCCGCGGGCGACTGTCTGTATGGAGTTTGCACGTTCGCCCCGTGTCTGTGGGCATTTCTTCTGGGTGCTCCGGTTTCATCGCACAGTCCAAAGGTGCAGGTCAGGTGAATTGGCAATGCTAAATTGCCCGTAGTGTTAGGTGCATTAGTCAGAGGGAAATGGGTCTGGGTGGGTTACTCTTCAGAGGGTTGGTATGGACTGGTTGGGCTGAAGGGCCTGTTTCCACACTGTAGGGAATTGAATCTAATGTAAAAAAACTTGAATAGACTGAGCCTGACATCATTTTTGAATGGCTTTGTGGTCCTGAAATCTCATTGTTCCTTTCAGCAGCTTCAGAAAAGGACACTTTATGTTACTCGTTTAAGAAAAAACTACTCCTAAAACTGTCTCACTTGAATGTCAGGTTAGATGTCTTACAGGCATCCTTGAGACTTTAAATATTGATACCTGAAATTGCCCCCCAGTGCATCTATTTTGAGATTTAATTTCTACCTTTTCATATTAATGCTTTCCTGATTTGTTTTTATGTCTCATTTATAATGTGGTATTCTTATCTGCTTCACTTTGTACTTTAAATTTTCTACTTTGTTGCTTTCCATCACCAACATTGAAATATAATCTATTGCAAAGCTTTTATTTCTAAGAATCTTTCTTAATTTTTATTGTTCTGCATTGTGTCTGAATTAAACTTTGATTTGCCAAGCTGCTTTTCAATCAGATATAGTCACGAGTCACTCTTTGTTTTGCTTTGATTGTTGTAAAGCTACAAGTAGTGGTTTGAGACCTGTATAATGTAACACTCAGCAAAGGCAGGAGTGATTCAATAGGTGCCATACCTCTAAGGGGTCAAAATGAACTCTGTTCCCAGCTAAAACACCAAGCAGCTGCTTAGAACTGAAAGGGGAGGCACAAATAGTGAACCAGCAATAAACTTGTAATTCATGCACAATTCTTTTAAATAGCTGTAGTGAAGGGTATTTTGTGCCAGTTAGCATTTCATTGTCCTGCTTAGTGATGCAAAGTGACATGCAAATAGCTGGAGTTGTTTGCATGCAGCAGATAACCCTCAAAAGGTTGTGTTACATTTGAAAATCATATGCTATACATTCAAGTTCCTAGGCCATAATATATAAAGTGTGAATAAGATCCTGAGTTAAATATCATTTCCTGCACTAGAAGAACGCCATTGAGACTATCTTGAAGCTTTTTGATATTCGGCTAAACAAATGGAAAAGAAAATTCACGTTTCTGTCCTTGGTCTTTGTCTGTATTTCACATGATTTGGTGCACGAACACAAAATGTCACTATGTACTGAGGTACAACCTGTCTCCGGTGTTGCGAAGGATAGGGCTAGCCTGGTTGTATCACCTGTCCTTTATGGAGAAATTTGCAAAGAAAATTTCTTTGGGTGGCACAGTGGCTCAGTGGTTAGCACTTTTGCCTCACAGCACCAGGGACCTGGTTTTGATTCCAGACTCGGGCGACTATCTGTGTGGAGTTTAATTCAGATAAATGCGAGGTGCTGCATTTTGGAAAAGCAAATCTTAGCAGGACTTAAACACTTAATGGTAAGGTCCTAGGGAGTGCTGCTGAACAAAGACACCTTGGAGTGCAGTTTCATAGCTCCTTGAATGTGGAGTCGCAGGTAGATAAGATAGTGAAGAAGGTGTTTGGTATGCTTTCTTTTATTGGTCAGAGTATTGAGTACAGGAGTTGGAAGGTCATGTACAGGACATTGGTTAGGCCACTGTTGGAATATTGTGAGCAATTCTGGTCTCCTTCCTATTGGAAAGATGTTGTGAAACTTGAAAGGGTTCAGGAAAGTTTATAAGGATGTTGCCAGGGTTGGAGAATTTGAGCTACAGGGAGAGGCTGAACAGGTTGGAGCTGTTTTCTCTGGAGCATTGGAGGTTGAGGGGTGACATTATAGAGGTTTACAAAATTATGAGGGGCATGGATAGGGTAAATAGGCAAAGTCTCTTTCCCTGGGGTCGGGGAGTCCAGAACTAACGGGCATAGGTTTAGGGTGAAAGGGGAAAGATATAAAATGGATCTAAGGGACAATGCTTTCACATAGAGGGTGGTACAGATATGGAATGAGCTGCCAGAGGAAGTGGTGGAGGCTGGTATAATTGCAACATTTCAGAGACATTTGGATGTTTATATGAATAGGCATTTGGAGGGATACGGGCCGGGTGCTGGCAGGTGGGACTAGATTGGGTTGGGATATCTGGCCAGCATGAACAGGTTGGACCGAAGGGTCTGTTTCCATGTTGTACATCTCTATGACTCTATGACCACAAATGCATCAGGAGGTGGTCAGCACATAGAGTCCTTGAGACCCTGAGGGAAAGCGAGAGGGTGGATCCTGTTGTGAGGTTCCCTGAGCAGACTGTCAAGGTGACTTGGCAGAATGCCTCATCACCAGAACTTTCAAATAAGCATCAAGACATTGCTTGGGTGGTGGCGAGAAGGGCAGTACCTGTGAGACTCTTGTATGCCCAGTTGGTCTGTGTCACTACAGGCTGCCCTCAAAGTTGCTGCGGGGAGCGGGGGCGTGGTTGAGATTATGACCCATCTCCTGCTGGAATGTGCCTTTGTGAAGGAAGTCTGTAGAAAGATATAGTGGTGTTGTCACAGTTCATCCCAAGGAGCTTTATGTCACAGGAGTGTGTGTGTGTGTGAGAGAGAGAGAGATGATCTGTTCCCTGGGCCGCACACCGAGACAAACATCAACTGCGTCGACAGGCTCGTCAACTCCATGAAAGACACTCTTTGGTCTGCCTGAAACTTGTTGGCCTTCCAGAACAAGGAGTTGACCCTGATTGAGTGTTGCAGACTGGCACATTCCAAGGTCCAGGACTATGTGCTGAGGAATACACGAAAGCTTGGGGCAGCTGCTGCCAAGGTGCAGTGGGAAAAGACTGCTGTCTGAGGTCTTCCTGCTGAAGTTAAATGGGGGTTCATTCAGTCATTGGACCCTCCTCGTTCAAGTAAGGTTTGCCTTTAGTTTGTTTGGATAAAGTCAAGCTCCAATGTTTGTCTGTTTTCTGTATGTGTAACTATCTCTCTCTCTCTCTCTCTATATATATGATTATGCAAAGAAACTGAGTTCAAAACAACCATTCTTTATCTGAAGACTCAACGATTCTGCCACTATCTGACAGCTAGATATCATTGTAAGCGTATTGATCACCTTGTATCTGTGTGCAATAGAATTTAATCAAAGTTAAACGAGAACAAAAAAACTCAATAGTTTGTTATTGGTTAAGAGAGAGGGGAGAATGCTGACAATATTTCTCACACACATAGAACCAGACCGCAGGTGAAGGTAGAGTGGAACATAGAATTGTTATAGTCTGGTGACTTCTGCTCTATTGCTAAAATATTTCTGCAATTAAAGCTATGTTCTCTCATAAAATATCTGGAAGCAATAGTGATCTTCATCTGCTACTTATCATACTACATCTTAAAGAAAATAGAAACCCATTTCAAACAAAGCTGAGAATTTGTGTAACAGAAATTCAAATTATAGAAGTAACCATACATCATACTGTAACTGACTTTTGTTTTATGCAAAATCTCTGCTTCATGCAACAGGATCTTATTAATTTGACTTTGTTACAATTACACTTGCCTCAAGCCATTGCAAAGAAGCACAATTAGATAGTGAGCTGTAAATTTCCCCTCCTGCTGTGAAAATAACCAACATTTCATGGTTGGGTTTGCAGCTTTGCATTAATGTGCTGAATCATGGGACTGAGGGCCTATCAAACACCGAAGAGTCAATCCCCGCAGTTCTCAAATTGCTGACAGAAGGATAGCATTTTCTGCAGTTTAACAATATGTTCATGGTATAAAATTAAAGGAATTTGTTATATCTGACAAGGGAAATTTTACACATACTTTGGCCATGTTACAAGCTTGAGCATTTCCTTATGGGTAATATTGCTTTTAGTCTGACCTGGTTTACTACACCTAAGATTTTGTGTTTGTTCTTTTAAGACTTTGAATCTCTCAATCCTGGCAAGAGGATAGCAGCTGGATTTATTGTCATTATTAAATTGTTTGAAAAACCAATTATTAGTTAAAGTACATTTAATTAATTCTATAAAGTGATCTATGTCAAAAGTGTGATAGTTTTGCAGAATGCTGAATTTTAAATTGGCTCTGTATAAACTTTGAATAAAGTGTATATGACATATATACATGCAGTGAAACATTCAACAAATCAACCCCTCTAGTGTCATGACTGTATATCATAACTCTGGATTACTAACAGAAATATTAAACTTTTAATTACAATTTGAAAGAGGACATTGAGCCAAAACATGATTGAGAAGGTAAATTCTCAAGTTTGATCCATTAATTGTCTAAATGTACTGTGTATATTATCCCTAGCTTCAAGAGAGATCATGGAATATTATGTCTCACTGGTGTCAAGCTTCAAAGTGAAGACCTTCAAAGGGAGAAATGCACTGCAAACTGAACTATAATCTCCTGTAAGTTGTCTCTGGCTGTGAATATGACAGGAGGAAAGAGATATGTTTGTATTTTCCCCTTTCAAGAATACTGGTGAACAGCGGTTAAAAGCTAATTTCAATCCAGACTGTATTTGCTAGTAAGCACAGGTTTGTACCATGAAGATAACAAGTGACAGAACTCTTGTCCATCCCTGCATTGCAGGTAAAAAGAAAGCAATTGTTTCTCTCCCTCTCTTAAAAGCCAGAAAGCAAGCAAATGCACACTCAAAATGAAACACAACAAAGGCATTTGGGCTGACCTGCAAAGGCAAACATTTCAAAATCAACTACTGGCCTGTGAACATCTTTGCTATCAATATCATGCAACATAACAGCTTTATTGTCCATGCATCTTCTCTTCATGGAACTTTGAGACTAATCCATATAATTTTATCTGACTTTCTTCCTTTTTTAGACTCCCTTTCTAATCTTTGTGTAAGCATGTTGTATTATTATTTTTCTTGTGTTTAAACTAATAAACTCATGCTTGCCAACTTCTCTCCTTTTTAAAATGAATTCAGGGAGGAAGGCATCCACTAACTAAGGGAACCTTGTTTAAATTGATCTGTTGCAAAATGAGGGCAGTGGATAAATTAAGAAGGGCAGCCATTTCTTCCCTTCTAACCTGGGTGCTTCACAATTTTGGGGTGTCTTGTCTGGAACCAACATAAAGTTGGGGACCAGACTGGTCGGAATATTGGAGTTGTTTTCTCTCTTTTGATTTGCTCTTCTCTGCTCACAGCCTTCACAGTTACACAAGAGGACATCCAATGAGAGGGAGTGTCAACAACAGTAGGGACATTGCCAGCAACTTTCTCCTTAATAACCCCCTATTCCACAGGACATAGTGGATGAGCAGACAGCTTTAGCTCACAGAAGAGATACCCACCAAATAGTAAAAGAACTGAGCATCAATGCTTCAGAACGGTTCAACATCTCTAATCAGTTCTGCTAATGATTGCCATCTCCTACTGCATAGTCTCTTGCAAATTAAATTAGGATGATATGCATTGTCATTTGGCAGTCAAGGCCAACTAAACTCTTAACTGTTTCACGCTCTCATAGAGGAATTTACAGAATTTTATAATTGGCTATCCACAAATACATTGCATTTCCAGAATGAATGAGGTCATGAGGTCAAGCATTCGGGATCATTGATACTGCTTGTCCAACCAGCATCATCAACAGTTTCTTTTGTCTGTTCACGGATGTGGGTGTCCCCAGCTGGGCCAGCATTTATTGTCCAAAGGGCAGTCAAGAGTAAACTACATTGCTGTGGGTCTGGAATCACATGAGGGCTAGACCAGGTAAGGATGGCAAGTTTCCTTCCCTAATGGACATGAGTGAACCAAATGGGTTTGTACGACAATCAATGGTGGTTCATGGTCACTGTTCACCCAGCATTTTAGCAAATTCCAGATGGTTATTGAATTAATATTTCACCATCTGTTGTGGTGGGGTTCAGACCCTTATTCCCAGAGTATTAGCATAGGCCTATGAATAACTAACCCAGTAAAAATGCCACTAAGTCACCTAGTGCTTAATCATGGTCAGATACCTTTATCTCTAAATATCTATCATTGTGTTGGTACAAAAGTTTTCATTTTGAATGACAAACTGTGTCATCATTACTTTTCCCAACTTTCTTTCACTCCTGCAACAACACACTTCAAGCTTCCAACGGCTTCATAATTCCAAATTTGGAATCAAGCATACATCAGATAAAACATCTATCGAGACAGGATCACACTTGGCATAGCTAAGAGTAGAAACCTTAAAGCTGCTTCATAAGCTTGGCTTCAAACGTGTGATAGCGCCAGAGCCTACATTAAATTGATCAATGAGACAGACGATGCGCAACAGTGTTTGCCTTTACTTATAAAAGCATTGAGGAAGTAGGTGCAATCGTGAAAGATGTCTGAGAGGTGTCGGCTATGCTGAGATTTGTGGCATGAATCAGATACATAGTCTTGCTTGGTTTATCTCATGTTGAGTGTAGTTCACCGCATCTTTCATGCATTTACTGAGTGATGAGGCAAGTTTTTTACTGGGTAATATTATGGGAGATTATTGCTTGTTACGTGCCTTATTAACACCGCAACTTTCATCATTAGGACTTCCTCCCCTGTCTCACTAAACGTATTGAACAAAGTAGACATTGAGAATTTTCAACAAATGAAGTCAGAGCGTGTAACAGGTAACTTTAACTTGCTGACTGGTTGTGAGGAGCCTCCCTGAAATAGCATCTTGGGGATAAACCATGGGCACAGCTGCACACATCCCTCAACCATGGAAAATAACATCTGACACTTGTCAACCCCTCACAACCATCTTGAAGACAATATATTAATATGGATGGAGGATTGGTAAATGAATGGAAGACAGAGTTGAGATAAAGGGGACATTTTCAAGATGGCATCAGTACAGGGGCTATAATTATTTACAATGTATATTCACATCTCCAATCATGGCAGTGAATAAACTATTGCCAAGTTTGTGGATAACACAAAAGTTGGAGCAGATGAGGATGATGTAAAAGTCTGCAGAGGGATATTGAAAGCAGAAAGGAACGGACAAAAACTTGGCAGATGAAATATAATGTGGGAAAATGTGACGTTGTGCACTTTCACAGGAAGAATAGAACTGAATATTACTTAATTAGGGAATGAATGTAGAAAACTGCAGTAGAGAGGTAATAGAGGATCCTTGTATATAAATCCCAAACCACTAGCATCACGCTGGGCTGGTAATAGGGAAGGCAAATGGATTGCTGCCTTTTATTTAATGGGGAATGACCTCATAAATAGTGAGGTTTTGCTAAAAGGCACTAATCCAACCAGACTTTGGTGCTGTGAACAGTTTCTTTTGTCTCCTTATCTAAGAAAAGATGCACAAATATTGGTGGCAGTCCAGGGAAGATTCATTAGGTTTATTCCAAGTATGGAGTTGTGAGGAGAAGGTCGAAAGATTCATCTTATACTTATTGGAGTTTAAACATATTACAGTTATCCTTGTTGAAATACATAAGACTCTTAGGGTAGATGCAAAGAGGTTGCTTCCCCCTGTGGGAGGGTTTCGGACCAGAAAAAGTAGACTGCATAATCTCAGAATAAGGGGTTGCTGATTTAAGTCAGAGATGAGAAGGAATTTCTCCTCTCAGAGCTCTGTCAACCTGTGAAACCCTTTATTGCAGAGCACTGATGAAGCCAAGTTGTTAAATATACTCGGAGTTAAGATAGCCAGAATTGTGATCAGTTAAGGCTTATGGGGGAAAAGCCAAAAAAAAAGTGACGTTGTAGATTATCAGTTCAACCATGATCTCATTGAATGGTGGCAGCAGACTCAATGGGCTGAATGGCCTGCTTCTGCTCCTTCATCTTAATGTTCTTTGGCAGTGTCCAAGGACACGTAGGTCTGTTTGTGCATCAACATGTTTGTGGGTGGCACGGTGGCACAGTGGTTAGCACTGCTGCCTCACAGCGCCAGAGACCCGGGTTCAATTCCTGCCTCAGGCGACCGACTGTGTGGAGTTTGCACATCCTCCGGGTGCTCCGGTTTCCTCCCACAGTCCAAAAATGTGCAGGTTAGGTGAATTGGCTATGCTAAATTGCCTGTAGTATTAGGTGTAGGGGAATGGGTCTGGGTGGGTGCGCTTCGGCGGGTCAGTGTGGACTTGTTGGGCCGAAGGGCCTGGTTCCACACTGTAAGTAATCTAATCTAATCTAAAAACTGTAAGTAATCTAAAAAAAACATTTTCCAGTCTAACCCCATTCAAATTGTACTCCACCTTTCTGTTTGTTGTGCTGAATTGGACAGCTTCACACTTATCTACATTATATTACATGTGCTCACTCACTCAATCTGTCCAGATCAGCTTGATGTTTTTTTACATGCTCCTTACCACTCTCACTGAGCAAATTTGGAAATATTACATTTGATTCTCTCATTCAAATCATTGATATGTTATAAATAGCTGGGGCCCTAGTACTAGTCCCTGAAATATTCCATTTCTTACAGTCTTCAACTCCAAGAATGACACATTTATTCGTATTCTTTTGTTTCTGACCTGTTAATTCTCAGTCCATGTCATCATATTACTACTGATTTGATTTTGAATACAGACTTCCTAAATGGGATGTTATGAAAGCTTTCTGAAAATCTAAGTACACCACATCCACTGGTTGCATCTCATCTATTCTACTAATTACATCCCCAAAAACTATTAGTAGGTTTGTCAAATGTCATTTATCTTTCAGTCCATGATTAAACCTGAGCAATCCTGTTGGTAGTTTCTGATTGTCCTGATATCATATGCTCGTTAATAGATGATGATTTCCACCTCTCATGACCTTTTCAAGCTGAGAGTTCTAAAGCCTGACCCACTGGGTGAAAAGAGTATACAATTCTCATTTCATTTTTACACCAGTAACTTTAAATCTATGCTATCTCAATTAAGTTTTCCCTCAGCCTCCTCTTTGCAAAACAAAGCACAGCTTACAACCTTTCTTCATATACTGTATAACGTTCTCCCTTATTAAATCCTTGTAAAACACTTCTGTACCCATTCTAATGTGATCACATCCTTTCTGTAATGTGGTGACCAGAACTGCATGCCTTTGTAATTAGCAGTAGAGTTTGGCATGGCTATCTGACACCAAAGCAGCAAGTTGGATTCAAAACTGGCCCATCAGCAAGAAGCAATAGTTGATGAGTGTTTTTGTGACTGGAAGGCTGTTTCCAATGGGATTTTGCAGGATTGAAAACTGGGGCCCTGGATGTTTGTAGTATACACAAGTGGTATCAATGATTTAGACCTAAAAGTAGGGTGTATGATTAAGAAGTTTGAGGGCGATACTAGGAAAAAGGTGATGGCTAGATATTAATATAAGATATAATTGGGTGAGCACTTTGACTTGCGTACAGTTGCTTTAATTATCCTGTTCAGCTGTGGTTTTATACTTCCTACTGTGCCACAGCACCTTCTTGCCTGGTTGTATATATGGGGAGCAGGTCATTGGTATTGTTGGACTCTGTGGACTGTAAGTGGAAATCAAGCTCTAACTCAAATTATATACCGAGGTTCTGTCAAACCATCATTTAACCTATTATATTGAACAAATGCAACTCTAGTGTTTTCCAGTTTTACCATAATATTCCAGCTCTGATACACCAGGCTTCAACCAACAAAGGCAACTTTCCCATATATGTTATTAATTTCATTGTCGACCTGTCTTGCCATCTTTAGGCATTAGTAGATATGCATTTCAGTGGCTGGATGTTCCTCTGCACTTTTTATGCCCCCTCATTGTGTATTACCATAACTATTTTTGTCCTCACCAAATGCATCACCTGACATTTCTCCAGAATGTCTTCTATCTGTCTCTTCTCTGTCCACCTAACCAGTTCATTGATATTTTCTCACAGTCCATACTTTCTTTCCTCACAATCAACCTCTCAATTAATGTTGGTATCACCCTGAAACTTCTTAACCATACACCCTACTTTTAAATCACCCTAAATCATTGATACCACTTGTGTATACTACAGACAGCCAAGGCCCCAGTTTCAAATCCTGCAAAATCCCTTTGGAAATAGCCTTCCAGTCACAAAAACACCAATTGACTATTACTTCTTGCTGATAGGTCAGTTTTGGATCCAGCTTATTATTTACCCTTGGATCCCATGAGCTTGTAATATACTGATCAATCTGCATGTGGAACTCATCAAATGTTCTGCTAAAATCCATGTGGACTCTATCAGCTCACTATGCTCATCAACCCTCCTGACTGCTTCCTCAAAAAGGCCAATCAAGTTTGTCAGACTCAACCTTCTTTGAACAAATCCATGCTGACAATCCTTCATTGATCTGTTCCCCTCTTAAAGCATCTCAGACATCATCCTATTCACTGGCCAACCACTGAGTTCAGTATGACAGACCTGCAATTATGCAGACTGACCTGTCCTCACTTCTTGGAGGATGGTGCAATCCACAGTTCTCTGTCACTACTCCTGTAGTCAAAGATGATTGAAAAATGATGACCAGAGCTCCATGATTTTCTTCCTTGATTCACATAGCAGCCATCCAGGTTTGGTGATCTATTTACTTTCAGAAATGTCAAATATCTTAGGTATATTAAGGGAGAAAACACTAAAACATCAATTGCTTCTTTTACATAAGTCTGCTTTGTCCCTTTATTTTCCCCCCATGACCAAACCCACTTCCAGGGGGTTATACTTCAAGGCAAGTTACTTTTCTGGTCTCTAATCAGTCTTCCTCTTTCCATAGTTACTGCCTTTCTCTTTATGTACTAATAAAACACGAGTGAGTTTTCCTCCACTTGCCAAAATTTCATCATGTCCTCTCTGTGCTTTCTAATTTCCTTCTAATTTCACCCATATAGTTCCCACACGCCATGATTTCAGCAATAATGAACCTTGGCACCTGACATAAGCCTTTTTTCTCACAAATTTATACTCCTTGCTTTTTGACATCGAGGGGGTCGAGACTTGAGAGTCTCACCCTTTTCCTTACTTGGAATATATTTGTTTTGAACCTTGTCCAATTCCTGTTTCAATATATTCCATGAGTCTAATACCGATTTACCTTCAAGTAGCTTGTTCCAATCCACTCTTATTAAATCACATCGCAACTTAGTAAAATTGGCCTTTTCCCAGTTTATAATTTTACTCTTGGTCTATCTTTGTCCTTTCTACTATAAATATAAATGAATTTGGATCACATCTACTCAACTTTCCCACTAGTAGCTTTCCACGAGCCCAGATTCATTTCCAAAAAATAATTTCAGATCTACCCCTTGTAATCTTGTTTTTTTTTTTGCTATTACTGCTATCTGCACATTGATTCCAGAGTATCTCAGACTGTGGGTTTATATGGATATACGCTATTCCTAATGTTGCATCTAATTGAGTAGAGTCATAGAGATGTACAGAATGGAAACAGACCCTTCGGTCCAACCCGTCCATGCCGACCAGATATCCCAACCCAATCTAGTCCCACCTGCCATCACCCGGCCCATATCCCTCCAAACCCTTCCTATTCATATACCCATCCAAATGCCTCTTAAATGTTGCAATTGTACCAGCCTCCACCACTTCCTTTGGCAGCTCATTCCATATACGTACCACCCTCTGTGTGAAAACGTTGCCCCTGAGGTCTCTTTTATATCTTTCCCCTCTCATCCTAAACCTATGCCCTCTCGTTCTGGACTCCCCCAACGCAGGGAAAAGACTTTGCCTATTAACCTATCCATGCCCCTCATAATTTTTTAAATCTCTATAAGGTTACCCCTCAGCCTCCGACTCTCCAGGGAAAACAGCCCCAACCTGTTCAGCCTTTCCCGATAGCACAAATCCTCCAACCCAGGCAAAATCCTTGTAAGTCTTTTCTGAGCCCTTTCAAGTTTCACAACATCTTTCTGATAGGAAGGAGACCAGAATTGCTCGCAATATTCCAACAGTGGCCTAACCAATGTCCTATACAGCCATAACATGACCTCCCAACTCCTGTACTCAATACTCTGACCAATAAAGGAAAGCATACCAAACGCCTTCTTCACTATCCTATCTACCTGCGACTCCACTTTCAAGGAGCTATGAAACTGCACTCCAAGGTCTCTCTGTTCAGCAACACTTCCTAGGACCTTACCATTAAGTGTATAAGTCCGACTAAGATTTGCTTTCCCAAAATGCAGCACCTCGCATTTATCTGAATTAAACTCCATCTGCCACTTCTCACCAGATCTTGTTGTAATCTGAGGTAACCTTCTTTGCTTTCCACTACATCTCCAATTTTGGTGTCATCTGCAAACTTACTAACTGTACCTCTTATGCTCGCATCCAAATCATTTTATATAAATGACAAAAAGTAGAGGACCCAGCACTGATCCTTGTGACACTCCACTAGTCACAGGCCTCCAGTCTGAAAAACAACTCTCCACCACCACTCTGTCTTCTACCTTTGAGCGAGTTCTGTATCCAAATGGCTAGTTCTCCCTGTATTCCGTGAGATCTAACCTTGCTAATCAGTCTCCCCTGGGGAACCTTGTCGAACGCCTTACTGAAGTCCATATTGATCACATCTCCTGCTCTGCCCTCATCAATCCTCTTTGTTACTTCCTCAAAACACTCAATGAAGTTTGAGACATGATTTCCCACGCACAAAGCCATGTTGACTATCCCTAATCAGTCCTTGCCTTGCCAAATACATGTACATCCTGTCTCTCAGGATTCCCTCCAACAACTTGCCCACCACCGACGTCAGGCTCACTGGTCTATAGTTCCCTGGCTTGTCTTTACCACCATTCTTAAACAGTGGCACCACGTTAGCCAACCTCCAGTCTTCCGGCACCTCATCTGTGACTCTCGATGATACAAATGTCTCAGCAAGAGGCCCAGCAATCACTTCTCTTGCTTCCCACAGAGTTCTCGGGTACACCTGATCAGGTCCTAGGGATTTATCCACCTTTACCCATTTCAAGACATCCAGCACTTCCTCCTCTGTAATCTGGACATTTTGTAAGATGTCAGCATCTATTTCCCTACAGTCTATATCTTCCACAATCTTTTCCACAGTAAATACTGATGCAAAATATTAATTTAGTATCGCCCCCATCTTCTGTGGCTCCATACAAAGGCCGCCTTGCTGATCTTTGAGGGGCCCTATTCTCTCCCTAGTTACCCTTTTGTCCTTAATATATTTGTAAAAACCCTTTGGATTCTCCTTAATTCTATTTGCCAAAGCTATCTCATGTCCCCTTTTTGCCCTCCTGATTTCCCTCTTAAGTATACTCCTACTTTCTTTTTACTCTTCTAAGGATTCACTCGATCTATCCTGTCTGTACCTGACATATGCTTTCTTCTTTTTCTTAACCAAACCCTCAATTTCTTTAGTCATCCAGCATTCCCTATACCTACCAGCCTTCCCTTTCACCCTGACAGGAATATACTTTCTCTGGATTCTTGTTATCTCATTTCTGAAGGCTTCCCATTTTCCAGCCGTCCCTTTACCTGTGAACATCTGCCTCCAATCAGCTTTCGAAAGTTCTTGCTTAATACCATCAAAATTGGCCTTTCTCCATTTTAGAACTTCAACTTTTAGACCTGGTCTATCCTTTTCCCTCACTATTTTAAAATGAATAGAATTATGGTCGCTGGCCCCAAAGTGCTCCCCCACTGACACCTCAGTCACCTGCTCTGCCTTATTTCCGAAGAGTAGGTCAAGTTTTGCACCTTCTCTGGTAGGGACATCCACATACTGAATCAGAAAATTGTCTTGTACACACTTAACAAATTCCTCTCCATCTAAATCTTTAACACTGGGAATCTCCTCCCTCAGTACAACTGTAATGATGCTACTCCCCCTCCTCTCTTGCCTCTCTTTCTATCCTTCCTGTAGCATTTGTATCCTGGGACATTAAGCTGCCAGTCCTGCCATCCCTGAGCCATGTTTCTGTAATTGCCAAGATATCCCAGTCCCATGTTCCTAACCATGCCCTGAGTTCATCTGCCTTCCCTGTTAGGCCCCTTGCATTGAAATAAATGCAGTTTAATTTATTAGTCCTACCTTGTCCCTGCCTGCCCTGACTGTTTGACTCACTTCTGTTCTCAGCTGTACCCGTCTCAGATCGATCTCTTTCTTCACTATCCCCCCCACCTTACTAGTTTAAATCCTCCCAAGCAGATCTAGCAAACTTCCCTGCCAGTATATTAGTCCCCTTCCAATTTAGGTATAATCCGTCCTTCTTGTACAAGTCACTTCTACCCCAAAAGAGATTCCAATGATCCAAAAATGTGAACCCTTGTCCCATCCACCAGCTCCTCAACCATGCATTCATCTGCTCTATCCTCCTATTCCTGCCCTCACTAGATCGTAGCACTGGGAGTAATCCAGATATTACTACCCTTGAGGACCTCCTTTTTAAATTTCTGCCTAACTCTCTGTAATCTCACTTCAGAGTCTCTACCTTTTCCCTTCCAATGTCGTTGGTTCCAATGTGGACAATGACCTCCTGCTGGCCCCTCTCCCCCGTGAGAACATTCTGCACCCTCTCTGAGACATCCTTGATCCTGGCACCAGGGAAGCAACACACCATTCTGCTTTTTCTCTGCTGGCCACAGAAACGTCTGTCTGTACCTCTGACTACAGAATACCCTAACACAATTGATCTCTTGGAAGCCGATGTACCCCCTCGTTGCATTAGAGCCAGTCTCAATACCAGAAACCTGGCTGTTCATGCTACGTTTCCCTGAGAATCCATCACCTCCTATGTTTTCCAAAACAGCATACCTGTTTGAAATGGATATATCCACAAAAGACTCCTGCACTAGCTGCCTACCTCTCTTACCCTTCCTGGAGTTAACCCATCTATGTGACTGTATCTGAGACTTTCCCCACTTTCTATTACTGCCATCCATCACATAGTGTTGCTATTGCAAATTCCTCATCACTTCTATCTGTCTCTCCAACTGATCCACTCAACCTGATAAGATTCGCATCCAACAACATTTATGGCAGATATAATCCTCAGTAATCCTTAAACTCTCTTTAAACTCCCACATCCGACAAGAAGTACATGTCACTGCAAAGGCCATTTTTGCTCCTTCACGATCTACAGACCCAGAAAATAACACCGTGTTATTCCTCTACAAACACTGCCTCAGGTTAAATTAATAGCTATGGCTTATATTTTAAGTTTAATCAAGAGACTTATCACCAAAAACATATCATCAAGAAAGAATCCACTATACTAACTACTGCAGCCTTTCTCTTGGACAGACTTAAAACAACAATTAACTTATCTGATTCTGTGCTGTGAACCTCCCCCAACAGTTTCTCCAAGATAACTTGTGAATTTCACTGTTTGTTAATTTCCCAGATGCATTCCGATGTCCAGCGATACACGAATTCAAACAGCAAAGTCAGTAACTGTGCAGGTTCTCTCTCTCTCTCTCTCTCTCCTGCACTGACCTCACCATGTGCTTCCTTTGTCTGCTCTTCTCCCTTTTAAACTGCTGTTGTTGTGACTTTTTTTTTCCAAAGTTCCAAAACAATGCAACAGCATATAAAACAGTAATTACTGCTCCTGGAATTCGAGGAAATCACCTCCAACACCTAAAACACCTCAAAAAAAAGGAGCAGCTCTTACAGCCAGAAATATTTCCCGTCCCCCATCTTGGATTATGACCTGGAAAGGTTGAGTCTGGTTCATCATCATAGAATCAGAGTCCCTACAGTGTGTGAACAGGCTATTTGTCCCAACAAGTCCACACCAACCCTCCGAAGAGTAACCCATCCAGACCCATTCCCCTATCCTATTGCTTTACATTTTCCATGACTAATGCACTTGAACTATACACCCCTGAACACTATGGAGTACTTTAGCACAGCCAATTCACCTAAGCTGCACATCTTTGGACTGTGGGATGAAACCGGAACACCCAGGGGAAACCCACACAGACACGAGGAGAATGTGCAAACTCCACACAGACAGTCGCCCAAGGGTGGAATTGCACTTGGGTCCCTGGCGTTGTGAGGCAGCAGTGCTAACCACAGCAATTGCCAAAGTAGTCATCACCTTCCAAGATCCCACATGCTGAACACGGTGCAGATCTGCTTAATTCACACCTAGGACTATAAAATATTGGGCTAGATGGTCAATGAGTGGCAATCTCATGCTGACTGTTCTTTTTTTAAACAAAAGAAGGGATCTTCACATTTCGGGAAGAGTATTCCACTCAGGGCTCCTTCACAAATATGGAGCTGTGCTCCCATTCTGACAGTTCTTTAGGTAACACAGACCTATCAGAGGAAGGTCAACCATGTCCCCTTTCAACAGTGGGCAGCTGTCATATTCTGAAATGTAAAGGTCCATGTAACCAGTCAGGGTGCTGGGATGGGTAGTGGGGATAAGGTGCCAGGTGGGTAGGATGCCAGTGGATGGGGTGCCAAGTTGGAAGGAGTCAGGATGTGAAGTTGGGAGCCAGGATGCAATGTAGTCAGGTTAGAATTGCAGAGTTTAGAGTAGATTGACATGGGTGAGAGAAGCTGGGTCCATCATGGGGAGGGAGGGTGGGTGTCCGTGCCAGTAGGTTCTGTAGCAGCAGCAATGGGAAGTGTGTGTGTGTTTGTGTGTGTGTGTGTGTGGAATTGATTTGGGTCCAACATGTCGAGGAGGTTAGATCAGGTCCAGCATTGGGGGTGGGGGCAGGGGACAGGGTTTATATCAGATCAGGTCCATGGGCAACGCGTGTTTTTCTGGGTGGAGTAGCAGAGGAAGCTCTGCCACAAGACTCTGGCAGGCTGATCCACAGTCGGGTCAGTGTGATCTTCCTTGTCCACAAGCACAGCAACCAGTACCAGAACAGGGCCAATGACCAGCTTTTCTCTGCGAGGGGAAGTGCCTGCTCTCCTCTCTGCTATCTCACAAGATAGTAAGGTCTTTGATGCAGATGAGGGTGAGAGAAATTGGGTCTATTATGGTGAGGGAGTGTGGCTGTCAACAGCAGGAGATTTTGTACCAGTGGCAACAGGAAGTGGGGTGACAACTTGGGTTGAGTGTGTGTGTGTGTACGCACTGGAATTGATTTAATGCATTCTACTTATGCCTCAGTACACACCTCCCACTGAGGTTCATGCTTTGCCAGTCTCACTATTACCTGCAAAACCTTTTCTCACTCATTCTCAGTCCCTAACAAAGCCCCCACGCATTTATTCTCTGTATGGCCCCAGTCCTGCCTACTCACTCACCTGGGCAACCTCACTACCTTTTGACACCTGTATCTGTTGGCACTAAAATCTGTGCCAACCACTTTCATCTCGCTCAATCTCTACCTTTCTCTCATTCCTCGGGGAAAAAAAAGCCCACAACAGGGCAGTGCGACATCTGCAAAGATTTCAAAATATCTATGTCCTGCCAACTGAGTAAGTGTAATTCTGAATTCCATTCCAGCTCTCATATTAACTCGGCTGTCAATTATTGCAGACCATTTATGCACACTGGGCACAAGTACTTTTCTCCTTTTGTATCTTGTAGGTGCCAGTAGGACAGCTTTGGTCCCAGGAGAGACACCGGCTGCTGTGCCAGAAGGACCCCTGAGAACGAGAGTACCATGACCTCATAGATAGTGCCATAGTACTGGATACTGACACATTGTCAGGTTTGGAAAGGTCGGGAGCACGCAGTGGTCAGCACATCAGTGCAACAGCTCTGCAGCTGGTCAAGGTTAAAACACAGCCAAAGTTAGCTGACACACAGAGGACTACTGGAGACCAGGAATCTATTCAACCCAGGTAGGAAGGGTCCTACAGTTTCAGCAATCAGGGATTTTATCTAAATCCCCAGAGAGAAATAGAAGGGTGGCATAATGGGTCAGTGGTTAGCACTGCTGCCTCACAGTGCCAGGTTCGATTCTACCCTTCGGTGACTGTCTGCGTGGAGTTTACACATTTTCCCTGTGTGGGTTTCCACCGGGTGCTCTGGTTTCTTCTCACAAACCAAAGATGTGCAATTTAGGTGGATTGGTCATGCAAAAATGCCCACAGTGTCAGGAATGTGTAGGTCAGTCATGGGAAATGCAGGGTTTTACAGTAGGGAGATGGATCTGGGTGGGATGCCCTTTGGAGGGTTTGTGTGGACTTGTTGGGCTGAATGACCTGTTTCCATGCTGTTGGGATTCAGTGGATTCTATGAGAAGTGGCAGGCAGGTAATTCGAACATTATGGCCCTCACAGTCCTGAAGCCGTAGGAATGCAAATATGGGGATAGGGACCCATTTGCCCCAAACCTCTGATTAGCTGGTTGCAATGTCAAGCTGGGTCCCACACCCTTAATGTCTGCTGGATACATGTACAGAGCTGAAAATGTGTTGCTGGAAAAGCGCAGCAGGTCAGGCAGCATCCAAGGAACAGGAGAATCGATGTTTCGGGCATAAGCCCTTCTTCAGGAATGAGGAAAGTGTGTCCAGCAGGCTAAGATAAAAGGTAGGGAGGAGGGACTTGGGGGAGGGGCATTGGAAATGCGATAGGTGGAAGGAGGTCAAGGTGAGGGTGATAGGCCAGAGTGGGGTGAGGGCGGAGAGGTCAGGAAGAAGATTGCAGGTTAGGAAGGCGGTGCTGAGTTTGAGGGATTTAACTGAGACAAGGTGGGGCGAGGGGAAATGAGGAAACTGGAGAAATCTGAGTTCATCCCTTGTGGTTGGAGGGTTCCTAGACGGAAGATGAGGCGCTCTTTCTCCAACCTACCACCCACCAACCTCCATGTACCAGCGTATCATCCGCCGTCATTTCCGCCACCTCCAAACAGACCCCACCATCAGGGATATATTTCCTTCCCCTCCCCTATCAGCGTTCCGAAAAGACTACTCCCTCCGTGACTCCCTCGTCAGGTCCACACCCCCCACCAACCCAACCTCCACTCCCGGCAACTTCCCCTGCAACCACAAGAAATGCAAAACTTGCGCCCACACCTCCCCCCTTACTTCCCTCCAAGGCCCCAAGGGATACTTCCATATCCGCCACAAATTCTTGCATGGATACATGTACACACTTGCACACCCTCACCCCAGTTATTCATTCTCAGGACCGTGAGCATGCAACCAGGGGCAAAGAGAAATTGGCACTCCATTCAGAGATATGAATGACCATGCCAGAGTGGTCATAATCATCACCTCCTTGAAGCCAAAGCACTTAAGGTAATGGGTAAACATGCCTACATCCCCTCCCACCTTACTCTGTTTCCTTCTGTGCTTTGTCATATTTCCTCCCTACAAAAACTGTTGTCCCCTTCACAACTGTCACCCTTTCAACCATTTCCCCATTACCTGCAACTCCCAACTACACAACTAGGTTTTTCAGTCTCTTTCTTCTTTCACTCCCTTCCACCATGTCCCATACATGCCTCGCCCCTAGTTTCTCTGGATAGATCTAATGGAATGACCAGGGCCCGCATTTTGAGTAGCCTAACCAGATATTTTTGTTTTATTCATTCATGGGGTTAGGGGCATCACTGGCCATCCCTAATTTCCCAGAGGGCTGTTCAGGGTCAACCACATGGCTGTGGGTCTGGAATCACATGTAGGCCAGACCAGGGAGGGACGGCAGCTCCCTCCCATAAAGGAACCAGAGGTTTTTATCAATGATCCACAATGGAATCATGGTCATCTTCAGACTCTTAATTCCAGGCTTTTATTGAATTCAAATTCCACCATCTGCCAGGGTGGGATTTGAACTTAGATCTCCGGAACATTACTTCAATCTCTGGATTAACAGTCCAACGATAATACTACTGGGCCATCGCCTCCACTAGTCTTGTGTGAGAAGTGCCCAGATGGATACCAGTACACCTCCCTGATACCATCAATAATGTCAATTCTGACTCGACAGTAATGATAACCCTGCTTCTACTTTATGCAGTTGGCATTGCTATTCAACACACTGAATATTAAGTATATACCTTAATGATGTACTTTCCACACTCCGTTGAAACTTGACATGAGCTTGCCTTAAGTATTTGATGTTATTCATCATTATTATAATTATGAAACCATTCCCCTTTTGCTTATTGTGAAATAATCTACTCATTACACTAATCCTTTCATGTTATGTCATAGGTCTTAGCAAAACTATTATATTTTCATCAAACTATATGCTACATAACACGTAAGTTGGAAACAAAATAGGTCGCTAAGATGTGTGCGGTTCTTAGTTTTGGGTGTGACTTTACACTCATACAGAAACAGGTCAAAATTTAATTTGTGTGGACACACACCCTATGCCTTAAGCGTGTTCCTTCACAAATCTGATAGCTTTTAAAGTCACAGCTCACAGCCATTACTGCAGAAAAGGTAACTGGTCTGTTCTACTTAAATGGAGCTTCTTTTTAATGGAGAGAGCAGGCAGCTCTCTCCAGGCAGGGAACGTGTGTGTGTGTGTAAACCACATACCAGTGCTACCCCACTCAGTTAGCAGAGAAACAATAAGCTTCACTTGTAAACAAATCCCTGGCCTCCAATCATTTGTATGTTACCAAAAAGAAAGCAGAGTTCACAATAGATATTGAATTTCTTGCTGTGAAATTATGCAGCCACCTAGTAAATCACGTTGTTTTAAAAACGTTCTTTCTTCTTGTAGCCCATGTCTTTTAAAGACACAAAACTAAAAAGATATGGTTCTTACATGTCTCTATCCTTAGGAGAACAGAATGCCATTTTTAAAATAATATA
The DNA here is from genome assembly GCF_037043375.1 of Chiloscyllium plagiosum. Classification (NCBI taxonomy): domain Eukaryota; kingdom Metazoa; phylum Chordata; class Chondrichthyes; order Orectolobiformes; family Hemiscylliidae; genus Chiloscyllium; species Chiloscyllium plagiosum. Next base: position 36,969,681 of record NW_028270174.1, on the reverse strand, counting down.
TAGCAACAAAACAAGACTTACTTGCATCCATTCATTCTTCTCGCCCTTAATCCACAGCTAGAGTCTTAGAATTTCTTATGTCATAACTTATAATATTTAACATTCAGAATAAAGTATCCAAATTATATTATCTTTTTCAGTAGTATGGACAATTTTTACATCAAATGTTTTCAACAAAAGACTCCATCTGTATAGTCTCTCATTCTGATTTTTAAAGATTTCATATGGAGTGTGTCTGGGAAAATTAAAAATCAGTGAAAGTCACAACTGATCTTGGAGGAACCTGTTGGGAAAGGTCACAGCACAGAAACAGACAAGTGGATGTTTTAACTATAGTCTTAAAATAAGTCTGCTGTAGTGAATAGAGCAGGTTCTTTCTTGATTATATGTTTTATTGAGCTATGTCTCTTGATTAAACTTAAAATATAAGCCAAAAGTATTAAGATTACCTAGTGTTTTGTAGAAGAATAAGACAGAGATACTTTCTGGGTCTGCGGATTGAAAAGTGCAAAAATGACCCAGAGTAGAGTGATATGTGTTCTTGTCAGATGTGGGAGTTTAGGGACAGTTTACAGGTTACTGAGGATTATATCTGCAATAAATGCTATTGGTTGCAAATCCTATCAGATCAAACAGATCGGTTGGAGATGCTGTTAGAGGCAATGAGAAATTTACAAGAGCAAGGGGGTGTGATGGATGGCAGTTCAAGGAAGGGGGGAATGTCTCAGATAGTCACATAGATGGGTTAACTCCAGGAAAGGTAAGAGAGGTAGGCAGGTAGAGCAGGAGTCTTCTGTGGCTATCCCCATTTCAAATAAGTATACTGTTTTGGAAAATGTAGGGGGTGATGGATTCTCAGGGGAATGTAACACAAACAGACAAGTTTCTGGTATTGAGACTGGCTTTAATGTAATGAGATCAATTGTCTCAGGGGACTCTCTAGTCTGAGGTACAGACAGACATTTCAATGGCCAGCAGCGAAAAATCAGAATGGTGTGCTGCTTCCCTGGTGCCAGGATCAAGGATGACTCATTGAGTCATAGTCATAGAGTCATAGAGTTGTAGAGATGTACAGCATGGAAACAGACCCTCCGGTCCAACCCGTCCATGCCGACCAGATATCCCAACCCAATCTAGTCCCACCTGCCAGCACGTGGCCCAAATCCCTCCAAACCCTTCCTATTCATATACCCATCCAAATGCCTCTTAAATGTTGCAGTTGTACCAGCCTCCACCACTTCCTTTGGCAGCTCATTCCATATACGTACCACCCTCTGTGTGAAAACGTTGCCCCTGAGGTCTCTTTTATATCTTTCCCCTCTCATCCTAAACCTATGCCCTCTCGTTCTGGACTCCCCCAACGCAGGGAAAAGACTTTGCCTAGTTACCCTATCCATGCACCTCATAATTTTTTAAACCTTTGTAAGGTCACCTCTCAGCCTTGGTGCTCCAGGGAAAACAGCCCCAACCTGTTCAGCCTATCCCTGTAGCTAAAATCCTCCAACCGTGGCAACATTGTTGTAAATCTTTTCTGAACCCTTTCAAGTTTCACAACATCTTTCCAATAGGAAGGAGACCAGAATTGCACACAATAGTCCAACAGTGGCCTAACCAATGTCCTGCACAGCTGCAACAAGACCTCACAACTCCTGTACTCAGTACTCTGGCCAATAAAGGGAAGCATACCAAACACCTTCTTCACTATCCTATCTACTTGTGACTCCACTTTCAAGGAGCTATGAACCTGCACTCGAAGGTCTCTTTGTTCAGCAACACTCCCTATGACCTTACCATTAAGTGTATAAGTCCTGTTAAGATTTGCTTTCCCAAAACGCAGCAGCTCACATTTATCTGAATTAAACTCCATCTGCCACTTCTCAGTCCATTGGCCCATCTGGTCCAGATCCTGTTGTAATCTGAGGTAACCCTCTTCGCTGTCCACTACACCTCCAATTTTGGTGTCATCTGCAAACTTACTAACTGTACCTCTTATGCTCGCATCCAAATCATTTATGTAAATGACAAAAAGTAGAGAACCCAGCACCGATCTTTGTGACACTCCACTAGTCACAGGCCTCCAGTCTGAAAAACAATCCTCAACCCTCTGTCTTCTACCTTTGAGACAGTTCTGTATCTAAATGGCTAGTTCTCCTTGTAATCCGTGAGATCTAACCTTGCTAACCAGTCTCCCATGGGGAACCTTGTCGAAAGACTTACTGAGGTCCATACAAATCACATCTACTGCTTTGCCCTCATCAATCCTCTTTGTTACTTCCTCAAAAAAACTCAATCACGTTTGTGAGACATGATTTCCCATTCACAAAGCCATGCTGACTATCCTTAATCAGTCCTTGCCTTTCCAAATACATGTACATCCTGCCCTTCAGGATTCCCTCCAACAGCTTGCCCACCACTGACGTCAGGCTCACTGGTCCATAGTTCCCTGGCTTGTCTTTACCATCCTTCTTAAACAGTGGCACCACGTTAGCCAACCTCCAGACTTCCAGCACCTCACCTGTGACTATCGATGATACAAATATCTTAGCAAGAGGCTCAGAGAGGGTGCAGAATATTCTCAAGGGGACAGGGGCCAGCAGGAGGTCATTGTGCACATTGGAACCAACAACATAGGAAGGGAAAAGGTTGAGTTTCTGAAGGGAGATTACAGAGAGTTAGGCAGAAATTTAAAAAGGAGGTCCTCGAGAGTAGTAATATCTGGATTACTCCCGGTGCTACGAGCTACTGAGGGCAGGAATAGGAGGACAGAACAGATGAATGCATGGCTGAGGAGCTGGTGTATGGGAGATGGATTCACATTTTTGGATCATTGGGACCCAGCGAGATAGTGAGGAAAGATTTCAATCTGAGACTGATGCAGTTGAGAACAAAGGCGAGTCAAACAGTCAGGGCAGGCAGGAACAAAGCAGAGAACAAGACAGGACAGATAAAGTAAATTGCATTGATTTCAATGCAAGGGGCCTAACAGGGAAGGCCGATGAACTCAGGGCATGGTTCGGAACATGGGACTGGGATATCATAGCAATTATGGAAACATGGCTCAGGGATGGCAGGACTGGCAGCTTAATGTTCCAGGAACATTACTGGCAGGGAAATTTGCGAAAACTGCTTGGGAGGATTTAAACTAGTGAGGTGGCGGAGGTGGGACCCAGGGAGATAGTGAGGAAAGAGAACAATCTGAGACGGGTACAGTTGAGAGCAGAAGAGAGTCAAATAACCAGGGCAGGCAAGGACAAGGTAGGACTAATAAATCAAACTGCATTTATTTCAATGCAAGGGGCCTAACAGGGAAGGCAGATGAACTCAAGGCATGGTTAAGAACATGGGATCATAGCAATTACAGAAACATGGCTCAGGGATGGCAGGACTGGCAGCCTAATGTTCCAGGATACAAATATGATAGGAAGGATAGAAAGGGACGCAAGACAGAAGGTGGAGTAGCATTTTTGATAAGGGATAGCATTACAACTGTATGGAGGAAGGATATTCCAGGAAATACATCCAGGGAAGCTATTTGGGTGGAACTGAGCAATAAGAAAGGGATGATCACCTTACTGGGATTGTCTTTTCGACCCCGTAATAGTCAGAGGGAAATTGAGAAACTAATTTGTAAGGAGATCTGTTATCTGTAAGAATAATAAGGTGGTAATGGGAGGGGATTTTAATTTTCCAAACATAGACTGGGACTGCCATAGTGCTAAAGGTTTAGGTGGAGAGCAATTTGTTAAGTGTGTACAAGAAAATTTTCTGATTCACTATGTGGATGTACCTACTAGAGAAGGTGCAAAACTTGACCTACTCTTGGGAAATAAGACAGGGCAGGTGACTGAGGTGTCAGTGGGGGAGCACTTTGGGACCAGCGACCATAATTCTATTCATTTTAAAATAGTGATGGAAAAACATAGGCCAGATCTAACAGTTGAAGTTCTAAATTGGACAGTATTAATCAAAAACTTTCGAAAGCTGATTGGGTACAGATGTTCACAGGTAAAAGGATGGCTGGAAAATGGGAAGCCTTCAGAAATGAGATAACGGGAGTCCAGAGAAAGTATATTCCTGTCAGGGTGAAAGGGAAAACTGGTAAGAATAGGGAATGTTGGATGACTAAAGAAATTGAGGGTTTGGTTCAGAAAAAGAAGGAAGCATATGTCAGGTATAGACAGGATAGATCGAGTAAATCCTTAGAGTATAAAGGCAGTAGAAGTATACTTAAGAAAGAAATCAGGAGGGCCAAAAGGGGACATGAGATAGCTTTGGCAAATAGAGTTCGGGAGAATCCAAAGGGTTTTTACAAATGCATTAAGAACAAAAGGGTAACTAGGAAGAGAAAAGGACCCCTCAAAGATCAGCATGGCAGCCTTTGTGTGGAGCCACAGAAAATGGGGGAGATACTAAACTAGAATGTTGCATTAGAATTCACTGTGGAAAAGGATATGGAAGATATAGAATGTAAGGAAATAGATGGTGACATCTTGAAAAATGTTCATATTACAGAGGAGAAAGTGCTGGATGTCTTGAAACGCATAAAAGTAGATAAATCCCTAGGACCTGGTCAGGTGTATCCTAGAACTCTGTGGGAAGCTAGGGAAGTGATTGCTGGGCCACCTACTGAGATATTTGTATCATCGATACTCCCAGGTGAGGTGACAGAAGACTGGAGGTTGGCTAGGGTGGTGCCACTGTTTAAGAAAGGTGGTAAGGACAAGTCAAGGAACTATAGACCAGTGAGCCTGACGTCGGTGGTGGGCAAGTTGTTGGAGGGAATCCTGAGGGACAGGGTGTACATGTATTTGGAAAGGCGAGGGCTGATTAGGGATGGTCAACATGGCTTTGTCAATGGGAAATCATGTCTCACAAACTTGATTGAGTTTTTTGAAGCAGTAACAAAGAGGATAGATGAGGGCAAAACAGTGGACGTGATCAATATGGACTTCAGTAAGGCATTCGACAAGGTTCCCCATGGGAGACTGATTAGCAAGGTTAGATCTCATGGAATACCGGGAGAACTAGCCATTTGGATACAGAACTGGTTCAAAGGTAGAAGACAGATGGTGGTGGTGGAGGGTTGTTTTTCAGACTGGAGGCCTGTGACCAGTGGAGTGCCGCAAGGATCGGGGCTGGGTCCACTACTTTTCATCATTTACATAAATGATTTTGATGTGAGCATAAGAAGTATAGTTAGTAAGTTTGCAGATGACACCGAAATTGGAGGTGTCGTGGACAGCAAAGAAGGCTATCTCAGATTACAATGGGATCTTGACCAGATGGGCCAATGGGCTGAGAAGTGGCAGATGGAGTTTAATTCAGATAAATGTGAGCTGCTGCGTTTTGGGAAAGCAAATCTTAGCAGGACTTATACACTTAATGGCAAGGTCCTAGGGAGCGTTGCTGAACAAAGAGACCTTGGAGTGCAGGTTCATACCTCCTTGAAAGTGGAGTCGCAAGTAGATAGGATATTGAAGAAGGCATTTGGTATGCTTTCCCTTATTGGTCAGAGTATTGAGTACAGGAGTTGGGAGGTCATGTTGCTGCTCTACAGAACAATGGTTAGGTCACTGTTGGAATATTGTGTGCAATTCTGGTCTCCTTCCTATTGGAAAGATATTGTGAAACTTGAAAGGGTTCAGAAAAGGTTTACAAGGATGTTGCCAGGGTTGGAGGATTTGAGCTCCTATAAGGGGTGACCTTATAGAGGTTTACAAAATCATTAGGGGTATAGATACGATTAATAGATAAGGTCTTTTCCCTGTGTTCAGGGAGCCCAGAACTAGATGGCATAGATTTAGGGTGAGAGGGGAAAGATATAAAAAAGACCTAAGGGGCAGTTTTTTCATGCAGAGGGTGGTACACGTATGGAATGAACTGTCAAAAGAAGTGGTGGAGGTTGTTACAATTGCAACATTTAAAAGGCATTTGGATGGGTATATGAATAGGAAAGGTTTGGAGGGATATTTGCCAGGTTCTGGCAGGTGGGACTAGATTGGGTTGGGATATCTGGTCAGCATAGACGAGTTGGACCCAAGGGTCTGTTTCCATGCTCTAAATCTCTATGATTCTATGAGTGGTAGTTGGTCAGTCTAAGTTTGTGTTTTCTTGTTTCCATGTAGGATATAGACCTCAAAATGCTGAAGGGCTAACAATAATCTTGAAGTCTCTTTTTTTCTAGAGTAGAATACTTAATCTAATAATACCTCAGTTTCTTAGAGAAGCATCCCCCAGCTTGTCTAATCCTGACTCATCAAGCTGTAACAAGGCGCCATCCAGTTCCGGATCACCAGCACCAATTCTGGTCTGAAATATTTGGAAAAAGAAGGGTTAGCCAACACCGGTTCCTTCGGTAATATTGCATTCAGCTTCTCAAATGCTTGGCATTTTGCTCATCATGTCACTTTTGCTTGATTCTTCAGCAAGGTTGTTTTATAGTACAGCTACCATACTGTAATTATGTTTCTGGTAAGATCCAGACATTCCTAAAAAACTCCCATTCTCATTTAGTTTTAGTTTTAGAACAGGAAATTATATTAAAGCCTTTAACTTTTGCTGTTCTTGGCAGTACCGATTCTTGTCTGATTACATGTCCCAAGTAAGTCACTCTTGCTTTTGTAAATTTACTTTTTTTGCTAAATTTATGACTAAAGTATTTAAGTGTAATTGCTTAAACAGATCTTTGAATTGTCTTACATGCTTTCCAAAATGTTAGTATGAACTACAAGTATCATCCAAATATAATACACAGTTACGAACTTTCGCTATGACTTGATTCACAAACCTGTGGAATGTAGTTGTGTTCTTTAACCTGATTGGCATCACCTGACATCAGTACTACCTATCTGGTGCAACAAATGTAGAAATTTTATTAGCCCTTGATGTTCATGGCACTTTCTGTATGCCTTCAATCAATCTTCGAGAAGAACCCTTCAAATGGAATCTTCTAACCATGGAATTCGGTAGAAGTCTGTTTTTGTGACTATGTTCACCTTTCTATAAAGTATACAAAATCTTACTGATCCATCCAGTTTAAGAACCAACACTATTAGTGAACTCCAGCTGCTTTGACTTGGTTGAATCAAGTGGTTTGCCAGCATGTACTGAATCTCTATTTCCACCTAAACTTGTGTTTCTGGGCTCAACCGATAAGGATATTGTTTTGTCAATTCTGACTCTCATATGCACATCATATCGAGCTAATGCTCGATAAAGTACCGCTCATTTTCTCAGTAGTCTGACAAGATTGTTCCCTTGTCGTTTCACTGCTGTTGATATGTATTTGCTGTCCTTGATATTCCAGATTTCACTTTGGTGGCCCTGGCTTGGAAGGTGCTGTGTAAGGAGGCTTGGTGAATTTTTGCAGTGCATCTTGTAGATAATACATGTTACTGCTACTGAGCTTCAGGGGTGGAGGAGTGTGAGTGAATATGGTGCTAATCAAGCGGCTGCTTTGTCCTGTTCGGTGTCAAGTTTCTTGTGTGTTGTTGGAGCTGCTGTCATTCAGGCAAGTGGGGAGTATTTCATCACACTCGTGACTTGTTTCTTGTCGATAATGGACAAGATTTATTGAGTCAGGAGATGAGTTATTTGCTGAAGAATTCCTAGTATCTGACCTGCTCTAGGAGTCACAGTATTTATATGGCTAATACAGATAAGTTTCTAGTCAATGGTAACCCCAAGATATTGATTGTGTTTGATTCAGTGAATGTCAAAGGTCAATGGTTAGATTCTGTCTTGTTGTAGATGCTATACAAATGCCATGCAATGATCAAGAATGTCACTTTCCACTTATTGCATAGGATAAGTTGGGTACTCTAGGAATGTGGTGCATGGCTAATATAGCCAGTTTGGGATGGTAGCAATGGAAAACTCAATGAGTCTAACGGAGAGGGACCCGCCATGAAACTCAACAAAAAATATCCTCAGCTGATTTCTGGTAAGATTCAGCCCTTGGAGTTTGCAATCAATTAATTTTTAGCTAGTATGCAAACACAGAAACATCACTGTTAAGTAATCAGGAATGAGTTTTCATGCCTAATAATACAGCATTTTGTATTCATTATTTAAGAACAGAACACTTGGGAGATGAGACTGAGCAACCTAGGGGCCTTTACTCTATCCATTGATATTGACTTACTGAGAAACTGTCTAAGCAGGATTATAGAAGCCTTCACATGTTCTTGATGTTCCTCGACCATCACCTTTGCTGTGTGGAACATATGACATCTACTTTTGTCACAACGTTAGAGTTTGTAAAAAGATTGTACCCAATGTTTTAAATGGTACCTTCCAGAATTTACAGATATATCATAAATTCAGAATTTTAGTGTATACCATCCATAATGCATCAGACAATATAGTTGTGCAATAATGAGGAATAAACTTAGCTATGTCTTTTCCCTTACACCAAACTTTGCTATCGTTGTAGTCAGGTTTGAGGGATACATGAGGTTGGGTCACTGCTGACCTCTTCCAACCACAGGTTGTGGTATGAGTTTGCATCCAGCAAGGTGCTTTGCCTGATGGACCAATGTTTGTGTTAACTCCCGTAACGTCAGAAACTGGACATGGACAGTGTGGTATTGAAGAATCCAACAGATATTTATTACAACCAATTATTATCTATAAACATTATAATATTTAGCCATGTGTCTTGGCTAATATTATGCTGTTAGGATACAACAAAAGAGCATGTTTCCAGTGCAGTGTTATGCTTCAAGTGATCTGAAATAAGATGGAGCAAAAGCCTGTTATACCTTTAGATCACTTGCTATGAAACAATAATGCTTTCATGAGCATGCCTCTTAAACAAATTTTAATATACTAAAGGTTAGACATAACGCAAAATGCTTTTTCTAAAAATAAAGCTAATTCTAAACAGTTATGTATATTTTTGCATAGGCACATATTATCACAGTTTATGGGCAGAATCTTATAGGGACCCAAATGACAAGGGTTATGTCTGGAAAAAGAAAGAATTGTGTAAAATGTACAACACCTCAATATTGGGAGCAACTTGCTGCATCTTTTAACTAAGTTTAGGTATTCAGATGAGATTCAGATGAAATGTTAATTAGGAGAGATTATTGCTTAATGACCTTGTTAACAGCACATCTCGCCTCATTAATATGTACCTGCCAATCCTACCATCCTCCATGAATAAACTAGACTTTGAGAATTCTCGACATGGAAATGTGAGCAGGTACCTGCAGTCTTTGTCTCACCTCTTGTGACCAAAGGACCTCTATGTTGCATACGGGGCACTAACATTTCAGAGAATGCTCCCTGGTTATCGGTCACATCCAGGGATATCAGCATCCTACATATGCCAGCCTCTAAGAACCCTCATGGTTTATCATACTTACAGTACACTTTTATACTTCAGTACTGTTCCTTGGAGTGCACTGGCTACTATCATTGTAATGCTGCAGCAAGTACAGTGCAACCAGAGACATACATCCAGCTCATGGCTGTATCAGGCTGCATCTCTGGCCTTTTCGCTTGCTCTCTTAGCGCTTACTTACTTTGAGCCTGCCTTGCCTTTTTGCACCTCGCCCCTTAGTCAGAGATTCTGAGCTCACAGCACTGTTGCACTGCCATGCCATTTAGTACTGAGACAACGAAGGAGGCTGGTCATAATTCTCAGCCGTTCTTAGTCAAGTCTTCACTCAGGGGTCACGGTACAGTCAGTTTGGGGCAGCCATGGATATTAGTCCCAGAGATTGGACATGGCCAGTCAGCTCTTGGTGCAGACAAACTCAGAATACTCATAGGTAGAAGATTTTTGTAAATTAACATGGACCTGCATATTGGCACCGCAGTGTGACTCTATCCATGCATGAAATTGGTGATCCATTATACACTATAACACCATGTCTTGTCAGCTGTAGCATGATGCACCACTTGCTGAAGTATATCTTTCAGGATACACAATGTTAATTAGGTGTAGTTCTGTCTTTTCAGAACATATGATATTTAGAAAAAGATTCTGCTCATCTTAAACTCTTAACATGATGTTAATATTAAGAACTTGGACGGTTCAGTCACCTACAGGAATTTGCCTTTCATTTTGGTCAACTCTGAACCTCATAAATGTATATGCGCACTTTAGTAACACTTTTCTAGCTTTCAGTATCAGCTATTGTATTGTCTTACTTGTCATAGAGTCATAGAGAAATACAGCACGGAAACAGACCCTTCGGTCCAACTTGTCCATGCCGACCAGATATCCTAACCTAATCTAGTCCCACCTGCCAGCACCCAGCCCTTATCCTTCCAAACCCTTCCTATTCATATACCCATCCAAATGCCTCTTAAATTTTGCAATTGCACCAGCCTCCACCACTTCCTCTGGCAGCTCATTCCGTACACGTATCACCCTCTCCACGAAAAGATTACTCCTTAGGTCACTTTTATATCTTTCCCATCTTACCCTAAACTCTCTAGTTCTGGACTCCCCAACCTCAGGGAAAAGACCTTGTCTATTTATCCTATCCATGCCCCTCATGATTTTATAAACCTCTATAAGGTCACCCCTCAGCCTCCGCTCCAGGGAAAACAGCCCTAGCCTGTTCAGCCTCTCCCTATAGCTCAAACCCTCTAACCCTGGCAACATCCTTGTAAATCTTTTCTGAACCCTTTCAAGTTTCACAACATCATTCCAATAGGAAGGAGACCAGAATTGCATGTAATATTCCAAAAGTGGCCTAACCAATGTCCTATGCAGCCACAACATGACCTCCCAACATCTATACTCAATGCTCTGACCAATAAAGGAAAGCATATCAAACGCCTTCTTCACTATTCTATCTACCTATGACTCTACTTTCAAGGAGCTATGAATCTGTATTCCGAGGTCTCTTTGTTCAGCAACACTTCCTAGGACCTTACCATTAAGTTTAAAAGTCCTGGTAAGAATTGCTTTCCCAAAATGTAGCACCTCACATGTATCTAAATTAAATTCCATCTGCCATTCCTCAGCTCACTGGCCCATCTAATCAAGATCCCGTTGTAATCTGAGGAAACCTTCTTCTTAGATTAGATTAGATTACATTACATTACAGCATGGAAACAGGCCCTTCGGCCCAACAAGTCCACACCGACCCGTCGAAGCGCAACCCACCCATGCCCCTACATTTACCCCTTACCTAACACTACGAGCAATTTAGCATGGCCAATTCACCTGACCTGCACATCTTTGGACTGTGGAAGGAAACCGGAGCACCCCGGAAGAAACCCACGCAGACACGGGGAGAACGTGCAAACTCCACACAGTCAGTCACCTGAGGCGGGAATTGAACCCGGGTCTCAGGCACTGTGAGGCAGCAGTGCTAACCACTGTGCCACCGTGCCGCCCACTAACCCTGTCCACTAGCCCTATAATTTTGGGGTGTCATCTGCAAACTGACTAACTATATCTCCAATGTTCAAATCTAAATAATTTATGTAAATGACTGAAAGTAGTGGACCCAGCACCTTGTGGCACTCCACTGGTCACAGGCCTCCAGTCTGATAAACAACCCTCCACCACCGCCCTCTGTCTTCTACCTTTGAGCCAGTTCTGTATCCAAATGGCTAGTTCTCCCTGTATTCCATGAGATCTAACCTTGCTCACCAGTCTCCCATGGGCAACCTTGTCGAAGTCCATATAGATCACATCAACTCCTCTGCCCTCATCAAACCTTCATCATTACTTTTTCAAAAATCTCAATCAACTGCACGAGACATGATTTCCTATGCACAAAATCATGTTGACTATCCCTAATCAGTCCTTGCCTTTCCAAATACATGCAAATCCTGTCCTTCAGCATTCCGACAAACAACCTGCCTACCACCAATGTCTTTAGTTCCTTGGCTTGTCGTAGTCACCTTTCTTCAATAATGGTACCATGCTAGTCAATATCCAATCTTCCGGCACCTCACCTGTGACTATCGATAGTACAAATATCTCAGCAAGGAGCCCAGTAATCACTTCCCTAACTTCCCACAGAGTTCTAGGGTACAATTGATCAGGCCCTGGGAATTCTTCCTCCTTTATGCATTTCAAGACATCCAGCACTTCCTCCTCTGTAATATGGACATTTTTGAAGATGTCACCATCTCTTTTCTCACATTCTATATCTTCCATATCCTTTTCCACAGTAAACACTGATGCAAAATACTCATTTAGTATCTCTCCCATTTTCTGCAGCTCCATGCAAAGGCTGCCTTGCTGATCTTTGAGGGGCTCTATTCTCTCCCTAGTTACCCTTTTGTCATTAATGTATTTGTAAACCCCTTTGGATTCTCCTTACCTCTATTTGCCAAAGTTATCTCATGTCCCCTTTTTGCCCTCCCAATTTCCCTCTTAAGTAAACTCCTACTGCCTTTATCGTCTCCTAACGATTCACTCAATCTCTCCTGTCCATACCTAATATATATTACTTCTTTTTCTTAACCAAACCTTAAATTTCTCTTGTCATCCAGCATTCCCTATACCTACCAGCCTTTCCTTTCACCTTAACAGGAATATACTGTCTTTGGTCTCTTGTTATCTCATTTCTGAAGGCTTCCCATTTTCTAGCCATCTCTTTACCTGTGGACATTTTCCCCAATCCGGTGTTATGTTCTAAATTCTGGCTTGGCCTTTGGAACCAATATCCCTTGGTGCCTCATGCTTTACAGAAAGAAGAGTTGGACAGGCTTTGGACATGGGCAACAAATTGTATCTGTAACAGATTTCTTCTGCTTTGGTGCACTTTGCTGACTGTAGCAATATTTTTGGATGTACCTAAATCCCTCCGCTAGGGTTCATATTTGCCCCAACCCTTAAGTAGAGCCCATTCTTGTTGAAAAGTTCATTCCTAAAGGCTTCAATTTTTCTAGAGATTATAACTAAATCGAGGAGCCCATCTGACAGTTCCTCTGTGGGAAAAGTCACAATCATGTTCTTTCCCATGCCACCTTCTGACAAACCATTCAATAGATTCTTGGGTTGCTATTGGTATGACATGAGATGGAGTCTATTAATATTACAGTTAAGAATTGAATTACAGTTGGTCTTCAAGAACTTCCAGATCTTTTCTGGATTTTTCTGATCATTCAGGAAAAAAAAACAAATGTGCTAATTCGGTGAAGTCCCTCCTTGGCAATGGCAAATAAGACTCACAGTTTCTTGAGGCCATGAATTCCTTGATCTGTAAAATAGAACTGCATATGTTATTTGAGTTGTTGTAATTCAGTAAGAGTGTCCCTGGATATTTAATCTATAATGAAACATCTATCGATGACTTCAGTGAGAACATTGTATTATCCCACATGACCTATGTGTTCCTGATTTTGGGTCAGTGAAGACTAAAACTGTCCATTCCTGAATGACTAAGACATTGTAGCTTATGTTATGTGTATTCCTGGATGCTGCTTGACCTGCTGTGCTTTTCCAACATCACACTCACAGCTGTTATTTGTGTATCCCAAGTAAGGAACAGAGAATTCCAACCCTCCATTTTTCTGTATAACTTTGCATGAGCTTTGTGTACAACCTCAGTGTGCACTTCAGCCTTTTTGTTGTTTATTAATAAAGGAAATTTAATTTTGTTATCTTAAAAGCACGTACATTTAGATTAGATCACTTACAGTGTGGAAACAGGCCCTTCGGCCCAACAAATCCACACCGACACCGCCAAAGAGCAACCGACCCAGACCCATTCCCCTACACCTAACACTACGGGCAATTTAGCATGGCCAATTCACATAGCCTGCACATTTTTGGACTGTGGGAGGAAACCAGAGCACCCAGAGGAAACCTACGCAGACACAGGGAGAATGTGCAAACTCCACACAGTCCGTCGCCTGAGGTGAGAATTGAACCCAGGTCTCTGGTGCTGTGAGGTAGCAGTGCTAACCACTGTGACACCATTCTAATCAAAAATACATCAGTTATGTTCTCTTGATGTTTAATGTCTTATCCATGGATCTTACAACTGTTTGAAAAACTGATGCTTCTTAAGGTTTAGAAACTTTTCCTTTGTCCAAATTGTCTTGTCCAAAGCTCTTGTCTAGTTGGTCTTTAATTAATTTGCCAGATATCTGTCACTAAGATATTACAGTCTTTTATAGATAGCCACTATGGTTACCATGGTGTGAGTTTGTCTCTAACAAGTCTCCTATGTGAAATTGCTTATGCTATTTTTCATAAGTTACAAAACTGGGTGTAGAAATTGTAGTTTGAAAGAATCCAACAGACATTTTTGACAAATAATTATTATGTACAAGAACTGCGAAAAAACACTATATCGGACAAACAAGCAGGAAACCTGCCACTAGGATACACGAACACCAACTAGCCACCAAAAGACATGATTTGGAGATGCCGGTGTTGGACTGGGGTGTACAAAGTTAAAAATCTCACAACCTGGTATTGAGTGATTTTTAACCAAAAGACATGACCAACTATCCCTAGTTTCCATCCATACAGACAAAGAAGGACACCATTTTGACTGGGACAACATACACATCCTAGGCTAAGTGAAACGAAGACATGCACAAGAATTCTAGAGCCATGGCGTTCTAACCGGAACTCCATTAATAAATACATTGATTTAGACCCCATCTACTTCCCTTGAAAAAAAATGGAAATGACATCACCCACCTTAAGAAACCAAGACCTATAAATAGAGAAGCGGGACATACCACCAGCGTTTCACCAGAGACTCTCACTGATGATGTTATCTAGTCATGGTGACGAAACATCTGAAAACAAACCTTCTAGCTCAGTTAGCTAACTTACATACACAATATTACATTTGTCAGGCATGCATATATCTGAAGTAATGTTACACTGTTAGGTTATGACAAAGGAGCATGTTTCTATTAGTGTGTCATGCTTCAAGTAATCTGAACATGAGATGGAACATGAGACCTTCTTTCCCTACATCCTATGATACAGTGATGATACCATGAGCATGTCTTTTAAAGATACACTGACATTCTATGAGACAGCTCACAGTAGGCTGCACTTATGGTTTTGGAGAGTGACCTTTGATTCCATCTTCATTTGGTGCATCTGCTTCACTAGAACCTTCAACTCTTCAACATCAAAGGATTGCATCTGACAGGGCAGAGAAGAATTGACCTGCATTCCTGCAAGCACTACAACTTTTCTATTCACATTAGCTGCAAATTTGTATGAACTGGATTTTCTCCAGATCTGAAAGTCTCAGCCATTTGGCATTGTTTTTCACAGGCCAGTAACTATTGAAGCTAGGGGCAGGAATTCCCGTTGTAAAGTTCAGCACAGACCACTCTCTGACCTATAATAGGTGAGTCTGTTCAAGCACCGTGACTGCTCTTCCCAAAAAAAAGGTTCCTTTTGTGTTTGATATTTCAAGGCCAGCACCAATTCTAGTGCTGTGGTATTAGACTCAATATAGCAATGAGAATCGGTGTGTGTAGTATTGTTGGAGAGGAGAGGCCAAGTTATTTCACAGATTACAAATATAAACACATTTCATAGGTTGCAGATTTATGTGGACTGATCTGTGATTTTTTGCTTTCGAATTATGAATGACATAATCATTTTTGTATGAAGTAGCAACACTATTACCAGGAATATAGAGCAGCTTTACAGAGGCAAGTTGGTTTTGAGTTGAGGAGAAACAATGGCAATATTAGACAGTAGTACTGCCAAATAGGAACGGGATTGAGATCTGAATGTCAAGTGCAGTAAAGTAACTGGAATCAAATTTTTCGCCATGGATATTTAATATTGTTAAAGAAAACAGTGAGAACCTTCCTGTAGTTAATGTATGATCCCTAGGGGATAGTCTCTGCTTAGCTTTGCACTACACAGATGAGGGATAAAGTAAACACATTTGCTTGCAATATGCAGGCCTTTGGGACTCAACCGATGTTAATGGTGCTGGAGGACATTTCAAAGCACTTCCATAATTTGAAGTTGAATGCGGATTCGTGAACACCGTTGTAAATATGAGGATGTAGAAGTTAGAAAATCTGAATGAAACAGAAGGACTTCAAAACAAGCATATCAGCAACATAAAGTAAGGTGTTCACAAAATTTAAGATTAATGGAAAAATTTACAAATCGATTTGAAAACAAGCACTTCAAATTAAAATGAAAAAGGAGGCTTTTACTTAACAATGAAGGAGACAAGTGTTTGGAAACATAACAGAACATAGAAATTCTGACTCAGAAAACTCAACTAGAAATACAAAATATTCTGGACTGGAGAAACAATTGAATGAAAGATTTAATTTATAATATAACTGAAACCACTGACTTATTTTTGTGAATAAGCCAATGGTTATCATGTTGGGTTACATTCAATAAAACTTTTCCCTCTCTGCCGATGGTGGGAGAGGGGCAAAAAGGGGAAATAATTCACAGGTTTTTTTCCTGGAAAGACACTCGCTTTTTTCTTATCAACATTGAATTAAATAAGCACACAAGCATAAAATGTAGGGGCTGTAGTAAGCTCTTCAACCCATTGAGTTTGTTCTGGCATCCAATGAGATCATGGCTGATTTTGGAATCTTCATCTCCACGCTACTGCCTTTCCCCATAATCCTTGATTCCTTTACTGATTAAACTCTATCTCAGCCTTGAATACATTTAGCAACTCTGCATCTCGGCCCTCTGAGGTAAAGAATTTCATAGATTCACTACCAGTGAGAGGAGAAAATCCTCCTTATCTCTGTCTTAATTGGACAACACTTACTCAGGGATTATATCCTCTGCTCCTCGACTCACTCACAAGGGAAAATAGCCTTTCAGCCGCTGTGGTGTCAAATTCCTTAAGAATCTTAAAGTTTTAACAAGGTCACAGTCATTCTTCTAAACTCCAATGAGTACAGCCCCGACCTGCTTAACGTTTTCTCATTAGAACATCCTTTCATGTCTGGGATAAATTCCTTGTCTGGAATTTCTCTAATACAAGGATATTCTTCATTTTAAAAGAGAAGCAGAACAGTTCCTTTTTTTATATTCCATTCATTTTGAAATAAAGGACAACATTTCATTTGCCTTATCCAGTACTTGCTGAACTTGCGAGCTATTTGAGCTTTTTGTGATTCATTCATAAGGACTCCTAAATCCCTCTTTTCTATAGCTTTCTTCAGTCTTTCTCCATTTAAATGATAAGCAGCAACTCTATTCTCCCTCAAGAGAGTGATACTAGAAAAGCACAGCAGGTTAGGTAGCATCCGAGGAGCAGGAAAATCGATGTTTCAGGCATAAGCCCTTCAGCAGGAACTCTATTCTTCTTGCCAAAGTGCAAAACCTCTTATTATCCAACATTGTATTCCATCTGCCAAGTTATTGCTCTCTCACATAACCTGTCTTATTTCTCTGCAGACCATTTGTGTCATTCTCAGCATTTGTCTTCCCAGCTATTGTAGTGTCCTCCACAAACTTGGCTATATTACATTCACGTTTCTCATCCAAGTCATAAACATATGTTGTAAATAATTGTGGACCCAGCACTGATCCCTGTGGTACTCATCTGACTCTCTTTTATTAGTTAGCCAACCTTTAATCCATGTTAATATAGCATCTCCAACACCATAGGCTTTTATCTTGTCCTAAGTAATCTAAAGTGTGGTACCTTATCAAATATAGTACATCCACTGCTTCCACTTATCAGCATTTTTTGTTACCACCTCAAAGAATTCTAGTAAATTTGTCAGGTGTGATTTCCCTTTCATAAAGTTTGCTGATGCTGCTTGATCATATTATGCATTTCTAAATGCTGTTATTATCTTTTATAATTGACTCTACTATTTTCCCAGTAATGGACATTAATCTAACTGGCCTATAGTTACCTGATTTTTTTTGTCTCGTTTCCTTTTTAAATAAAGATTCATGAAATCTTAGCCAGAGGTTTGGAAATCCCTCATTTCATTAGGGGTTATAAGTTTTAAAATACGTACTTATACTTTTCCATTAACTATATATCAAAAGCGAAAAAGCACAGGTGAAATGGAGTGAATCTACTAAAAGTATTGCTGGTTGTTAGCACATAGTTAAGAACAGCCTGGATGAAATCGTTCTCACTTCCTGCAGAGAAGGTCCTTTGCTCATTGTCTCTTCTGCAACAACATAATCAAAATTATGAATGTATATGAAAGTAATCTCAGTGACAAATGATTGTCCTGTCAATTGATGACACAATATGTCGTAGTTTAAATCTGATAGTTTACTGTACAACCATTAAAAAAAAGTTGTGCTTCTCCCATCTTTACTTGCATGGATGATTGACTCTGCGCCTTGCATCAATGCAGCACACTATAGCAATTTTATAAAACAGAATCATCGCAGGTAGTTAACCTGTTTGTCATCTACAAAAGTTTAATGAAATTAGAAAAGCAACAAAAAATGTGAACTGGAGTATCGGTTTAGTGCACAAGTCCAGATGTCAATTTTTGTTCAGAATTATAGAGAGGTTACCTTATTACCTTATCTCTGGTGTTCTGTTAGGTGTTGCGATCCGATAATGCCTTGTTCTGTAAATGATGGAACTTTCATCTATTCCTAATGTAGCAAAAAGCAAAAGATGGAACTAGAAGCAAGCCCTCCCAAAGCCATGATTCCCTGTTCCTCCAACACAGGTGGGGTTGGATATTTTCTGACATTTGGGCTACAGGAATATCCCATCTCTGGGATTTTAGCGGGGCAAGAGGTTTGGACCTCCTTCAAAGACCTACCAAGTGTTTGCAGGCCAGGAACCCCCTGCTATGGAGTCAGAAGATATAAAGTGGTGAGTGGACATTAAGCAGGCAACAGAGTTTTCACCAATCAGGAGCAGAAACAGAAATTCTGGTCGTTTAGGTAGTGCAAGGGGCATCCTCCCTCCAGTTGTGGAAACATTGCCAGGGCAGCATTGGATAACCGCATCACGGATCATTCAGGTATACACACGAGGCCAATTATTCCCAGGTATTTCAAGGCAAAGTTCTACAACATTCATTAACTTTTTGCATAATCCTTCACCAAAATTAGAAAATTACTCTGTTTTGCAGAGTAATGCATGGATTCCTATGTCCCAACTGTTAGGGCCATCATCAAAGTCTGTGCTTGACTCTGTCTCTTGAAATTAGAAATCACTAGGCTTTTGTTCCTGAGAATGAAATAGTCTGTCTCCCATTGCTTTGAAGACACGTACATAAATAATGAGCTATTAGTCATGGTACCATAGGGCAAAGATTCCATTGGAAATACACTCCAGTAGACAGAAACACTCATAAAGTGATAAAATTAGTTTGGCAAAAAACTTGTTTCCCCTCCCATTTAATTTACCAGTGATGACAGCACTCTTTCACACAGGAGGAATATTTGTGTTACAACCTGTTACTCGTAATGAAGTTTTTTTTCCCCCAAGAAATCACAATATGTGGGGCGGGGGTGGGGTTACTGTTGCATTCAGAATGATTGAGAACATTTTAGCCTGGAGGAGTTCACGGCTTTGTCAACAGCTGAGGATTAAAACCAGCAAAGAGGTCAGCACATCAGGAAGGTAGCTCCAGCCCACTGACATGCTGACTGAAAGTGTGTTCGACTATTGCCTCATGACCCCCTGGAAAGGAGTGTGTTACCGAATTACATCTGCTAATTGCTCAATTAGAGTGATACTTCAGCTGAGTTGTAAATTCATCAAAGCATCAATTGGTTTCCCAGGCTTCTTGAAACTTGTCAGTGACAAGACTTTCATCAGGAATTTAGAATTGGTATCCCTGAAGTTTGGAAACAGGCCCTTCAGCCAACTAGTCCACACCGACCCTCCAAACAGTAACCCACCCAGACCTTTCCCCTACCCTATTTTAATGCACCTAACCTACACCTCCCTGAACACTATGGATAATGTAGCATGACCAAATCACCTGACCTGCACATCTTTGGATTGAGGGAGGAAACCAACACAGGCACAGGGAGAACACGCAAACTCCATTCAGATAGTCGCCCGAGGCTGGAATTGAACCCAGGTCCCTGGCATTGTGAGGCAGCAGTGCTAACCACTGAGCCACCGTGCCACCCATATGAAGGGCTTATGCCCGAAACATCGATTCCCCTGCTCCTCGGATGCTGCCTGACCTGCTGTGCTTTTCCAGCACCACGCTCTCAACTCTGATCTCCAGCATCTGCAGCCTTCACTTTCTCCTACTCCTGAAATACCCCAGTTAACCATTAAATTCAGGACAATTAGGGATGGGCAACAAAAGCTAGTCTTCCAGCAATATCCAAATGTCATGAATTAATAAAGAAAAAGAAAGAGCACTTAGTTATTGCTCCTCACAGGGACCACAAACTTTTAGGGAGGTGTCATCAAATTGCACTGCAGCCTATAACCATTTGAAATCCATCCTTTACCCTCCTACACCTTTCTTGCAAACTCTAACTCCTCCAAATTTATGTTTAGATTGACCCTTTAAATGTATAGAATTATAGAAGTTATATAGCGCAGAAATGGGCTATTCCACCCAATTCCTGAAGAAGGGCTTATGTCCGAAACATCGATTCTCCTGCTCCTTGGATGCTGCCTGACCTGCTGCGCTTTTCCAGCAACACATTTTCAGCTATTCCACCCAATCAGTCCATCCCAGCAGATATGTTCCACTTGAGTTACAGGAGCTGGGATCGTTCATGCAGCTCCGCACCAATGCTGTTCTTACACTTGGCAGAACCAAACTGAAGGTGAATTCAGAATAAACTTCCGGAATTAAAAAGCAACTGGAAAATGCACTGAGCTGACTTCCAGGTTTCCCACGCAAGGTAGGATTCCACTATGCCTTTCCAATGCATCTCTAACTAAATATCACTACCATTGTGTCCTTTTAAGCTAAAACATTGAGTCTGTAAAAACATCGCATAGTAGAAAATATTTTCACAGCTTTCCACTAATTGATATTAGTGAACAAAGTCTCTTGGTGATGCCAGTGAAAACTGTAACAGTGCCCAGCTTGTTTTATTGTGCTGATGGAGGAAAGTATCTGTGCTTTTATACTGCAAAGTGTAAATCATCCCTAAATTTTATAAAATATTTTCTATATTAGAAAATAAATATTAATAGCAGAGAATGAATTTTCTAAGTCCTCACTTCTGGAAAAAAAATGCTTCACATGCAGACCCACAAAACGGAGATCCACTTTGCAGGCAATGAGCACTGACAGTGACTAAATTTACCTTCCATGTGCGAGGACTCAAAAAATCACCTACATGTCTTAAAGTGACAAAAGCAGCAAAATTATCTGTACTGAGCCTTCAACTGCGACAAACTTGGCAGCGGTCACTTCAGGAACTTTCAGAGTTTAAGCAGAAGTGCACTTCCAAGTTGATTTTATGATTGATACAACCACCACAGAGAAAGGTGTGAGTGTATGTATGTGTCAGTGTACAAGGGTTTGAGTTTATAAAAACAATTGTAAGGAAGAGGACAAGTGCCAGATACAGAGCTTCTCCAAAATGTATCTTTTATTTTCAGCAATTCCTTCTCGTATCATCAGCAATTGAAAAAAACAGAAATAAATAATCCCAAAAATAGAGGTAAACAATTTAGAAAGGATACCAAGAAACATTTTCTCACATGAGTGGTGGGAGAAATCTGCATAATCTGTCATGGTAATCTGTAATTTCCTTCTGAAAGATGGTGTTGTAAGGACAATTGGAAATTTCAAAAGCAAGGAGAGTTTCCCAGGTTAATATCAAGAGACACAAACCAAACGATTGCAGATCTACGGTATCATGACTAAAGTGAATGTTGCAGCCACCTCATGAAGCTGATCACTTTTTATCCTAATATTTCCATGCTCCTAAGTTTATTGTTCACACAGAGCTCAAAGACATAAAACACCTTGTTGTGTCATTTGCAAACAATGTAAACACTTTATTGAAAGATGATGCCTATTTAATGCGGCTCCACAATCCTCAAACGCATTAAGTATTCAGATAGATCATTTTGCGTTTCTCTGTTTTTGATGTCATTGTAGTGATAAAATGTGGACTATTGATTTTTCACTTGCATCATCTTATTTTAAAACTTGGGACTTTCATGGACTGAAATGGATTTGAAACAAAAGATGCTAACTCAAAACCAGCCGTAGGAAGGTTTTGTTGTCTGCAACAGAGAGTCAGCTCCCCCCCCCCCACCTCTCGTGACTAACAACCTGATTAATTGCTTAATTTCAGAAACAACTCTCAGGAACAGGATGAAAAAAAACATTAATTCTTATATGTTTGTATTCCTTGAAACAACTCAAAAGCAAGAACCTCAGGCAGATATTCTGGCGGCTACATTTTTGTTTAAATGTTGTTGAAAATTATAAGGAATCGATGAAAAAAAAACAATTTGTAGAAATTCTGCATCTGGCACTCATCTTCTTCCTTACAACTCATTCTTATAAACTCAAGCTCTTGCACATACATATATTCTCACACAGGCAAACATACTCTCTTTCACACACACTGTCAAACTCTCCATTGAGAGAGAGGAGGTCCCCCCCACTCAGGGTGGGGGGAACTGGGAAGAAGCCAACATTAGCCACCATTGTCAGGATAGGCAAGGAGTAGATCAGGACAGCTCAGGTCAGGAAATAGCCATCACCCTTAAACATCGTGAGAAGGATGAGAAAGAGGACCCAGGGTGGGAAGGGGAATGAGTGAGTAAGACAGATCACCGTAGAGACAGCACCTCACAACTATCCATGGAGGGGCAAGATGAGTCTTTGAGAAGACTGGTGATGCATCACCTTTATTCACCTTGGGCTCTAGTTGTCTCCAACCAGATCCAAGGACATTCTATGAATCACACAAGTGGCAAGTAAGGTGGGAAGAATCCAGGAATCGGGCACATCCTTTTTGGGCCATGGATTGATGGTGTTCAGAAGAAAAGCAATTATTGGCTAAACAGCCTGTCAGTCAGAAAGCTCTAAGTGTCAGATTGGCTGCTTTGTACACTGACCATCCTGAATGATAAGCTGCTGGGATAATGAGCTCAGGACCATCTGGAGACATAAACCCCAGTGATTAGGATCGTGGAGCCTCCTCATCTGGGCCCTGGTCTGAGAACAGGTAATCAGTAAGTGCAAGGTTAGCTGAGGGCCATGAGGGGAGTGAAAGTAAAGAGACTTCAGGTAATATTATTTGCAGTTTGCTCAGTAGCAGGATGCGGGTGAATTGGGACTTGAGGATGGGCATAAGGCTGAACAGACTTGACTCCTCAATATTTTCAGTGATGTGGGCGGCCACAGTCTTGGCCCATAAAACGGGGAGCCATTTTCACATTAATTCAAGAGGTGCAGATGTCCTTGTGCCTGCCACTTCTAGTCTGTTCCTTTCCTAATGAATGCCACCTTTTATCTCCAGGAGAAAGGGAGAGCATCAGTGATTATGTAGCCCTGTATCTGGGTGGGGTGCCTCCCACAGCTGAATAGTTAGAGTTATGCGGAAGCAGTGGGGGTGAGGTCCATGCATATGGGTGAATGCTGGTCGTGCGGTTTATTGAACTATTTAAGAGAGTGATTAAATGATTACAAATAACTGTCATGTGAAGGTACATTAACTGACCCTGAGCATATGTGTGAGGTGCTTAAACTTTTGAAGGTGTTTCTTCAAGGTCCTCAAGGCTCGACTATTAGAATGGATTTCCATGGCCAGCTGCATCCAATTTCTTCAGACCTGGTTCTTGTGGGCCTCCTGTTCTCTTTGTGCTTCTCTTCTCATGCCAACCTCCACCATTAAAGCTTTCAATGTCACATCCATGGGAGCCCTCTGCCTACCCTCGCTTTCATTTCCCCTTGTTGAACATTGCAGCAGTGCTGTTCAGTGGTGATTGAGTACAGCTTGCCTATCCAGGGAGTGATGCTGCCTTTAAGAGGACCAGGCAGTCTGTATTGTGTGCTCTCTGTGAACACTGCTCAGCCCCTTGCTGAACGATTCAGGCTCCCAACCTTGCAGGCCCCACTTGGACCAAGGCTACAATCAGGCAAATTAAAGGGCAGCAACACATTTGAGTGCAGTCTTTTTTCCACGGCAACAGGCAGAGGCAGGTTGTAAATTATCTC
Source organism: Chiloscyllium plagiosum (assembly GCF_037043375.1). Taxonomy (NCBI): domain Eukaryota; kingdom Metazoa; phylum Chordata; class Chondrichthyes; order Orectolobiformes; family Hemiscylliidae; genus Chiloscyllium; species Chiloscyllium plagiosum. The sequence goes on along the minus strand of NW_028270174.1, from coordinate 36,945,627 downwards.
CACGAAACAGCACAGACCAATTTCCATTCCATGATCTTTAGATGGGATTTTGGAAAGAAGAATATATAAAGGCAGTCTGGCCTTTGACTGAAACCTGGAAGAGATAAGGAATTTTTTGGCTCCATACATGGTTGTCAAGGCAAATATGCAAAAGAGGCATCTCAATAGGCTATTTTGCAATACCTCCTTGTTTCTCTTCATAGTAGATGTGCTGCCACTTCACAAAGGGAAAATGTAATGAACTCTGCCAAATGTTCACTCTCCTATATGTACAGACATGCTCCAATACCACAACATGGTACACTTGTGACATATTAAAATGCTGACATTGTTTTCTGCTAAATATGGCAAGTAATAACATCAAATAATGTGTCAGGGCAATGTTTTATAATGCTGTTTGTTAACAAATGCATTTAAAATGGTTTATGCTTATGACGCACACATCCATCTTTTTCCTATGTATATCACTTCTATGTCTTATTGTGGGAAAAAAATGGAACACTTTGGGCAAAAGTCCTTCATCAGGAACCCTTCATTAGGTTTTTGCCCAAAACGTTGATTTTCCTGCTCCTCGGATGCTTCCTGACCTACTGTGCTTTTCCAGCACCACTCTGATCTCCAGCATCTGCAGTCCTCACTTTCGCCTAACATCTCACATCAACTTTACCATTTTGTGAGAGTGTGTCAAACATCTCATTGAGTGCCATAGAGAATCACAATTCAAATGCAGTTTTATTTGTGAACATGCACTACAGTTAATCTAGTCACTCCAAAGTCTCTCTAGTCGAGCTCCCCATTTGGCGTTGCAAGGATAGACATAATTACTATCAGGAAAGTCATGTTTGAAGGTATAAAGGAATTAGAGACAAATACCCTGCCTTAATCATTGATGTGGAGCTGCAGGTGTTGGACTGGGTGGCCACAGTTAAAAATCACACAGCACTAAGTTATAGTCTATCAGGTTTAATTGGAAGTACAGCTTCATGAGGTAACCAGTGGGGCACAACCATAGGACACAGAAGTTATAGCAACAGATCAAAGTGCCATACAACTGAAGCGATGTATTGAACAAACCTAGACTGCTGTTAAGTCTTTAATCACTTAGAATGGGGATGCAGGTTTTGATTGATTAACATGTAAATCCCAGAATTTCTTTCAAGTCACAGGCCTGAACTAACTTAAGGTTTTTTCAGTATCTTAAAAAAAAGTGGCATCTCAGCTCAGACAATGCATTAAAGGTGTGAGGTTAGACTCTGTCTGTATCCCAACCTGGAGTCAGACTATTTCTATTTCCAAGTAGGAACTTATAAAATGTCACATTGACTGACTGCCTACAGATTGTGAGATATTTGAACAAAATAGAGGGAACGGTGCTCTGAAAGCTTGTACTTCCAAATGAACCTGTTGGACTCTAACCGGCGTTGTGATTTTTAACTTGAACAATTGAATACAACAATCGCACAGCCTCATTATCTTTCAGTGCTTTACTCTTGTTCAAATCAGTTGGGGCAGATTAAGGGCTATATGGTGGCTCAGTGTTTAACACTGCTGCCTCACAGCACCAAGAACCTGGCTTCAACTTCAGCCTCAGGTGATTGTCTGTGTAGAGTTTGCACGTTTCCCCTGAGTCTGCTTGGGTTTCCTCCGGGTGCTCCAGTTTCCTCCCACTGTCCAAAGATGTGCAGGTTAGGTGGATTGGCCGTAGGAAATGCAGGTATACAGGGATAGGGTAGGGGGAACTGGATGGGATGCACTTCAGAGGGTCAATGTAGACTCAATGGGTGGAATGGTCTGCTTCCACACTGTAGGGATTGTATGATTCTCTGAACTCTGCTGAACCTCTGAAGATGCTGTCAGCAGCAGGATATGAGCTGGTACCAATGTTGGTCACGTCATTCCAAGCAAAGTCAGATCAAATGACTGGAAATATGTTCCCAATTAGTATCTGCAGGTTCAGGGTCAGATACTGATCAAAGAGAGAAAGTATTCTGCCAATTCAGTCCCTTTATGTTAAATGCTGATGTTCAGTAATCATCCCCTCACTCTGTCCTCCCACTGGTAGATGACTCAGAACACACAGTTAAAAAGTATGTTTTTCTTTCTGAGAGAGTACATTAAATGAAATCATCCTGAGTTCAAACATATTGTAAGAACAACATTAGACTCATGGAATTATAAAATTTTGGAATATAGAAGGAGGCCATTCGGTATATGCTGTGAGTACTGGCTCCCAAAACACCAACCAGCCAGTCCTGTCTCCATAGCTGTCTATCTTCATCACTTTCACATATATGTCCAGCTCTCTTTTGAAACTTACTATGTAATCCACCTCCATCATTCTCCCAGGCAGCGTATTCCAAATCCAAACAACTCTCTGAGTAAAGAAGTTTCTCCTCATTTCACTTCTTGCTCTCTTGCTGACAATATTGAAATAGACTGAGATTAAGAAGTAGTTTACTTAATCTGAGGGGGCGAGGGCGTTGATTGGACTGGGATGTTTGAAGGAGCAAGAGTCTCATGAAGAATGTCAATTCCTCATTTCTTTTTAATGAAAGGAGAGAGCTCTGTCTTTCTGAGATGAGATTCTGATCAAGTCTCCTCCAGACATGTGTAGATGTCATCTAATAGTTCTCTCATTGTGCACAACTTGTCACTCAGGGACCTGACATATTCTGATACTTGAAAGTGCAGAATCTCAGATAACCACTTTGAAAGCTCCTATCAAACTGTAGAAATGTGACGTAAGGAATGTGAGAGTTTAGGGTTCTGTGAGGTTAAGGTGCCAGATGGGTAGAAGTTAGGTTCCAAAGTCGGTAAGGTGTAAGGTGTATAAGATGCTAAGTAGTTGGAGGGTAGAATGTCAAAGGATAGGATACTATGTGGGAAAGGGTGATGATTGGGTAAGTGATAGGGAGACAGGGTTTAGATGCCAGCTGGGTAGGTTGACAAATGGGTAGAGTGTAGTGAATCAGTTGGGTAGGATGCTAAATGAATAAGATGTTGTGAGTAGAGTGCCAAGGTGTAAGTTGGCAAAGGGATCAGGTCAGTAATGCAGTGTTCAGAGTAAGTTGGGGTATGTGGGAGATATAAGGTCTGGCAGGGGGAGCAAGTCAGACGGTGCTTTCAGTCTGGCATGAGCGGGGCATGTTAGCCCCAGGGGCAGGGTGGGTGGCAGAGGTACTTTAGGTACAGAACAGGGGAAAGATGGCGCTGGGTCTGGGGCGATGGGGGAGAGAGAGCAGGTATCTCTGGTCCAGAGCAGTGTGGGGGAAAAAGGGAGTAGGTTAAAGGAGTGGAAGGCAGTATCACAGGAATGGGAGGGAGGTGAAGGGGGTGTTTGGAGGTGATAATGGGAGCAAAGCAGGAAGACTGGGCCCAGAATGGGGGAAGGAATGTTGGTGGCAGATCCAAATTGAGGACTGTGGGCCAAAGTTCCAGGGATGGGGAAGCAAATCAGATCCCAAGTGTAGGAAAGAAGATTTGGGGGAAGGTGTGAGTGGGTCAGACTGGGGGATGAAGAATCTCAGATTTAAGGAGGATAGACAGTTAAGTTGTCAGGTCAGAGTCTGAGGGGTGCTGTCAGTTTTGATGTATGTGTAGTGTTTGAGCCAAGGTAGTGGTCAGATTGATAGTAACTCAGGAGTCAACTGGTTAGACTAATTTCAGTGTATTGTTTCTAACTTCTGTTTGCTACACACCTGTGTATTTTCCTACATGGTCCCTTTAAGATACCCACATGTCGGTTCACTTTAAGCAGATTGCTGGTTGTCTCTGTTTTGTATGTTCATTGTGTGACACAGCTGCAGAGCCATGCAGTTTAGTGGAGCACGGATGTTAAACAATGTGACCTCGTTAACTGCCATAAAGTAAGGAACCACAGAGACTGATATACTTAATTATGTTTATAGAGCCATGTGCAATCCATCCATCATATATTTCAGCTTCATCTATTCATACGGGTAGTTACATGAAGGACATATGGTCACATGAGTGAATAGAAATATATTTGACACTAATCCATTACATTGTACACTTAAAATAATCCAGGCTGCAAAGTAGAAACGAAAGGGTATTATACACTACTAGGAGAAAGCGAGGTTATATACTACTGACTGCTTATTTCCATTTGCTATCCTTCAGCACTCTACACAAACATGTTTTTACAATGGACCAGTGCCTATACAAAAAATCGACAAGATTCAGTTGAATCCTAATATTGTCCTCCTGTTCCCCTTCAGAACATGGAAATAAAAATCTATGCACAAGGGAAAAGTCAACACTGCACTCATTAATAGATTCAGCAGTGACAAACAGCCACAGATAAAGATACAGTAAGTGAAGATATTAAGGAATTTCCCTTAACAAACAAGACCAAATGGCAATGCAAATAATTGCCAATAGCTTAACCTGCTTTGCTGCAAGAACTCTGGCAATTCCAATGCATTTTCAGCACCAGAGAGTTGGTGTGCTAACACTTGAACGCTCACTCAGTGCTCTCAGTGGACAGCCAAGTCAGAGTAAGTGTGGTTTGGAAATAGGAAAACAGCACTTAAAGCCTCCTTTCTTTGATTCATTCTGTTTTTGAGCAGTACTTCCCATGTGCAGTACAGAACAAAGGAAGTCTTCCAATGGTATCATAGGTTGTCTTACATGAAGCCACAGAGAATAAATGTGCCGCCAGTTAGGTAATTTGAGATAGTTGGCAATCACAAAGAAGTTCCTGTCTTTGAGACCATAAAACCGAAAGATAATATGAATGAAAAGCAAGAGTGAAATCTAACCTATAGCATTAATTTTAGGCTTCTCAATGCTTCCGGATCGCTCTAGGGTCTCCAGACGTTAAAGACCATGATTGGGAATAATCACAAAAAGAAACGTAGGTTAGTCAAAAAAGATCAAATATTCGTAAAAAGCTCGGAGCTGGTGAAAAAGACTACTTGACTGAAAGTCAAGAATAACCCACTGATGGCATAAAAGATCCATTCAGTTTCCAACTGCCTCAAGGAGTGATCCATTCTGACAACAGTCATGTTGAGGGACCAAGACAAGGACACGGAGAAGTTGGAGGCAGTTGGTGACATCTCCAGGGATAATTCCAACCAGATAATTGGCACCACCAGCTATTGTACACTGTCAAGAAAGCAACTTAAATCCAAAACCTAAAAATAAGTGGCTTTTTTGTCCTCTTAGGCAAGCAGGAGGCTGGAAAAACACAGCAAGCCAGGCAGCATCAGGAGGTGGAGAAGTCAACAGTTCAGGCGTAACCCTTCTTCAGGACTGAGAGTGGGGATAAGGTGAGCAGCAGGTAAAGGGTGGAGGGTGGGAGAGGGTTTTGGGTGAGGAGAGGGGCAGAGTGGCGAGGTAATGATAGGTGAAGGAGAAAGTGAGGTCTGCAGATGCTGGAGATCAGAGCTGAAAATGTGTTGCTGGAAAAGCACAGCAGGTCAGGCAGCATCCAGGGAACAGGAGAATCGACGTTTCGGGCATAAGCCCTTCTTCATTCCTGAAGAAGGGCTTATGCCCGAAACGTCGATTCTCCTGTTCCCTGGATGCTGCCTGACCTGCTGCGCTTTTCCAGCAACACATTTTCAGCTAATGATAGGTGAACACAGGTAGAGGGTACAACTTGATTGGTCGATGGGAGGGATGAGTCGTGATCATCCTCAGCCTCCTCCATTGCCACAGGTGAATCTGACAGCAAGTTGGAGGAACAGAACCTCATCTTCCACCTGTGCAGCCCAGAGGACTCAACATTGCATTCTCCAATTTCAAATAACCTCCTTTCCCATCCGCTGACTCCCTTCTCAGCCCCTCTTCCTCCCTTCTGTTCCTCTGATCGACCCTTCCTTCCAGCTAGCAACTGGATTCATCCCTCCCATCGACCAACCAGGTTGTACCCTCTACCTGTCTTCACCTATCCACACCTCACCACCCACCCTGCCCCCTCCTTTATCTGCAGCTCTCCCCACAGTCACTCCCAGTCCTGAAGAAGGGTTACACCTGAAACTTTGACTTCACCATCTCCTGATGCTGCCTGGCTTGCTGTGTTCTTCCTGCTTCCTGCTCGTCTACCTTGAATTCCAGCACCTGCAGTTTTTTTTCGTCTCTAACTATTTTTGTCCTCTACTCATTTCAGAGAAAAAATAATACTTTTCAAAAATGAGGGTGAGGGAAGAAAGGAAATTATTTAAAGAAGGGTCTGTCATTTAAAAAATAGAATGTTTCTCAGAAGAACAACCTCACTAACAGAACAAAAGTTGTTGTGGTTGTGTTTGCCGAGCTGGGAATTTGTGTTGCAGAAGTTTCGTCCCTGTCTAGGTGACATCCTCAGTGCTTGGGAGCCTCCTGTGAAGCGCATCTGTGATCTTTTCTCCACCATTTGTGATGGTTTGAATCTGCCGCTTCTGGTTGTCAGTTCCAGCTGTCCGCTGCAGTGGTCGGTATATTGGGTCCAGGTTGATGTGTTTGTTGATAGAATCTGTGGATGAGTGCCATGCCTCTAGGAATTCCCTGGCTATTCTCTGTTTGGCTTGTCCTATAATAGTAAGACTAGCTATCCTTAGTAGCCACACACGCAGATGACAAGCAACATGAATTCGACTGGGACAACACTACTATTATAGGACAGGCCAAACAGAGAACAGCCAGGGAATTTCTAGAGGCATGGCACTCATCCACAGATTCAATCAATAAGCACATCGTCCTGGACCCAATATACCGACCACTGCAGCAGACAGCTGTAACTGACAACCGGAAGCGGCAGATTCAAACCATCACAAATGGTGGAGAAAAGATCACAGAAGCGCTTCACAGGAGGCTCCCAAGCACTGAGGATGTCACCTAGACAGGGGACGAAACGTCTGCAACACAAATTCCCAGCTCGGCGAACAGAACCACAACAACGAGCACCCGAGCTACAAATCTTCTCCCAAACTTTGAACAAAAATATGTGAGTTCTATTTTTTATAGGATGGGAATTTGTAGAATAAAATAGAGTGTGCTCCTTAATACAAGAGATTGGGTTGCAAGTGGCTTCATTCTGGAGACCATTTGCAAGTTGATTTGTTTTTTAAGTAAGAACATAATGCCAGACAATGTAAAGCAGCTGTTTATAGGTACAGGAAGTATTCTTCTGCTGGGTCTTTAAAATTACAACCTTGTATGGGATCACATTCATAAGTACAAGTGTTAATAAGTTGGAGATTCATAAATCAGGGGTCCCTGTACACTCTTCCATTATAATACTGCTGTAAAGTCAGAATGATATAAAACACCTTTTCCAAGCAAACTATAAAAGAAAATTGCTTGAAAGCATTTTATTGCCAATCATAACAATGATATGTGCCATTAATTAATGATTTGCAAAATAAAGTAATATACCACACTACAAGCCCAAGAAAGGAAAAATCATATAAAAGGAACAGTTATCTATTTGGAGATGGTACGGTAGCTCATTAGTTAGCACTGCTACCTCACAGCGCCAGGGTCCAGGGTTCGATTCCCGCCTCAGACAACTGTCTGTATGGAGTTTGCACGTTCTCCCCGTGTCTGTGTGAGTTTCCTCCCACAGTCCAAAGATGTACAGGTTAGATAGATTGGCCATTCTAAATTGCCAGAGTGTGCAGGGTAGATGGATTAGCCACGGGAAATGCAGGGTTATAGGAATGCCATAGCAGGGTGAGTCTGCGTGGGATGCTCTTCAGAGGCTCGGTGTGCACTCAAGGGGCCGAATGGCCTGCTTCCACACTGTTGAGATTCTATCATTTACGAGGAAACAAGATAAACTAATGAGGGGTAAAGAAAGATGTATGGATCGGATGAGATGTGGGGTCAGAAGAGACTTGCATGTAATATAAAGACTAGAATAAACTGTATGATTTGAAAAGCCTAATTCTGTGCTGTATAAACAATCTTATTTAAAATCATTGAAGCAGACAGCATTTGTTTTGGCCTGTGTAAATTGAAAAGGTCAATACAGTCTTCAACGTTGCAGGTTCTGGACCAGTCCGGTTTTACCCAGTACCTACCTTTTCTCACTGCAGATGCTGAGGGACCTAAACAGAGCTTCGAGCAATTTTCAAAACTGGAGACATATTAAAAGAGAAAATGGGGGATATGTTATTTACTTTCAATCACGGCTGACTTTTATTTTCAAAACTCAATTTCATACTTTCAATAAATATTACATTGCAATGTTTGAAATCAGAGCAGCACACCAATTTAATATAAATGCAAGCCATGTGTTTAGAGCTAGTGCCAGGTCCATTATGATAGCAAAAAGATCCATAAAAGGATCAAGCTTGGAAGGAAACCAGTGCATGATGTCTTCTGTTTATTCTGACTTAAGAAGATGCTAGAGTATGCCTGAAAGGGAATACAGTGAAGAGTCAAAGTTTAGTCTGATTTAATAAAAGGACACGGTTCTTCAAAATTCAAGTTGCTAGTTTGACAGTGATGTTCGATAATCTGAATAGGTAACCTTTTAAGATAGTAAAAATGTACTTTAAGATCTTTTAAAGTTCCTAATGTAATCACAATCAAATAATAAAATCTAAATTGCAGTCAGCCAAAATGCAAGTCTGCAGCAATTACCTAATGATCTGTTGTATGCATACTATCATTTATCATCATGTTTTCCAAGGAAGTCTAAAAGATGTAACAACATTTGACCCAAACACATACAGCAACATGAATTTGCAATTTCTGTGGTATTGAAATTATTAAAAATAACATTGGAAAGCACTTTTAAGAGTTCAGATCAATTTAAAAAGGATCAATTGTAATTTTCCTGAGTAATAAGGAAGCACTGGTCCACGTGATATAGCAACCAATGAATTGAAAACAGTTATCAAAAACAAGGAAGTTTATCGTTTCATAGTCTCACAGTAATAGAAGCAGGGGTGGGCCATTTGGCCCGTCAAACCTGCTCCACCATTCATTAAGATCATGGCTTAAAAAATTCATCCTCTCAGCCCCTCCTACCTGCATTATCCCCTTAATCCTTAATTCCCCGACCATGCAAAAACCCACCAAACTGTGCCTTGAATATATTTAATGAAGCTGCCTCTACTGCTTCCTTGGGCAAAGAATTCCAAAGATTCACTACACTCTGGGAAATGCAGTTCCCCCTCATCTCTGTCCTAAATCTACTCCTCCTAATCTTGAGCCCATGTCCCCCAGATTGCCAGTGGAAACAACTTGCCTCCCTTTATCTTATCTAGCCCTTTCAGAATTTTGTATAAGTTTAGCTACATGATGCCATATGGCCAGAGATTAGAAAGCAAGGGATAAAAAAGAGGAGGTTTTGCACACCATATGGTTAAAGATACAGAATGATAAAGACACTGTGAACTGGAAAATCTTATTACTAATACTTTAGTTTTGCCAGAGATGACTAGACTGTTTAATATACCTGAGTAAAGATGCTGTGAAAAGGAGTCTCTGGTAATTTATGACATCTATATAGTTACACATCTAGCTACAGAGGTTCAAAAGGAATGTACATATTGAGCAAATGTTTAGGGGACCTCAGATGTATTATATCTACTGGTGAAAATGAGTTGAAACCATATTCATTGGTTGGTACAGTAATGTATCCCATGTAACAGAGGCCAAGTTAAAGAACTTTGTGATTGCACATGTTACAACTTTTTTGTGGGGAATTTTTAAACTAGACTCCCTACAGTGTGGAAACAGGCCCTTCGGCCCAACAAATCCACATCGACACTCCAAAGAGTATCCCACCCAGACCCATCTCCCTCTGACTAATGCAACCCAATACTATGGGCAATTTGGAATGGCCAATAGACCTGCACATCTTTGGATGCAGGTGTCAGTGGTTGTTTAAGAAGATCTTTGTTATATTGACTATTTAAACTGAAATAAAAGCAAACAAACAGTGGATGCAGGAAATCTGAAATAAAAGCAGAAAGTCCTGGAGAAACACAACAGGACTGGCAGCATCTGTGGACAACCAAAAATAGTCGGAGTCGAAGATGACCCTGAATAAGAGTCATCAGCAGATGATGTAATTGAAGCCCAAAGCAGTAGCAATGAGACATACAAACAATAGACTGCCACAAGGCACACTGATCATGGACTTACTGAAACCCCCACTGCCCCATGGTAAAGGACTCACTGAAAGCCCCACTGCCCCATGGTAAAGGACTCACTGAAACCCCCACTGCTCTCTGGTAAGGGACACACTGAAACCCCCACTGCCCTCTGGTAAAGGACTCACCGAAACCCCCACTTCCCTCTGGAAAGGGACACACTGAAACCCTCACTGCCCTCTTGAAAGGGACACACTGAAACCCCCACTGCCCTCTGGTAAAGGACTCACTCAAACCCCCACTGCCTTCTGGAAAGGGACTCACTGAAACCCCACTGCCCTCTGGAAAGGGACTCACTGAAACCCCCACTGCCCTCTGGAAAGGGACTCACTGAAACCCCCACTGCCCTCTGGTAAAGGACTCACTGAAACCCCCACTGCCTTCTGGTAAGGAACTCACTGAAACCCCCACTGCCCTCTAAGGGACTCACTGAAACCCCCACTGCCCTCTGGTAAGGGACACACTGAAACCCCCACTGCTCTCTGGTAAGGGACTCACTGAAACCCGCACTGCCCTCTGGTAAGGAACTCACTGACACCCCCACTGCTCTCTGGTAAAGGACTCACTGAAACCCCCACTGCCCCAATGTAAAGGACTCACTGAAACCCCCACTGCCCCAATGTAAAGGACTCACTGAAACCCCCACTGCCCTCTAAGGGACTCACTGAAACCCCCTCTGCCCTCTGGTAAGTAACTCATTGAAACCCCCATAGACCTCTGGTAAAGGACTCACTGAAGCCCCCACTGACCTCAAAGGGACTCACTGAAACCCCCACTGCCCTCTGGTAAGGGAGTCATTGAAACCCCCACTGTCCTCTGGTAAAGGGACTCACTGAAACCCCCACAGCCCTCTGGTAACTCACTGAAACCCCCACTGCCCTCTGGAAAGCGACTCACTGAAACCCCCACAGCCCTCTGGTAAGTAACTCACTGCAAACCCCACTGCCCTCTGGTAAGTAACTCACTGAAACCCCCACTCTCCTCTGGTAAGTAACTCACTGAAACCCCCACTGCCCTCTGGTAAGTAACTCACTGAAACCCCCACTCTCCTCTGGTAAGTAACTCAGTGAAACCCCCACAGCCCTCTGGTAAGTAACTCACTGAAACACTCACTGCCCTCTGGTAAGGGAGTCACTGAAACCCCCACAGCCCTCTGGTAAGTAACTCACTGAAACCCCCACTGCCCTCTGGTAAGTAACTCACTGAAACCCCCACAGCCCTCTGGTAAGTAACTCATTGAAACCCCCACTGCCCTCTGGTAAAGGACTCACTGAAACCCCCACTGCCCTCTGGAAAGGGACACACTGAAACCCCCACTGCTCTCTGGTAAGTAACTCACTGAAATCCCCACTGCCCTCTGGTAAGTAACTCACTGAAAACCACACTAACCTCTGGTAAGTAACTCACTGAAACCCCCACTGCCCTCTGGTAAGTAACTCACTGAAACCCCCACTGGCCTCTGGTAAAGGACTCACTGAAACCCCCACTGCTCTCTAGTAAGGGACTCACTGAAACTCCCACTGCCCCATGGTAAAGGACTCACTGAAACCCCCATTGCCCCAATGTAAAGGACTCACTGAAACCCCCACTGCCCTCTAAGGGACTCACTGAATCCCCCACTGCCCTCTGGTAAGGGACTCACTGAAACCCCCACTGCCCTCTGGTAAAGGACTCACTGAAACCCCCACTGCCATCTGGTCAGGAACTCACTGAAACCCCCACTGCCCCATGGTAAGGAACTCACTGAAACCCCCACTGCCCTCTGGTAAAGGAACTCACTGAAACCCCCACTGCCCTCTAAGGGACTCACTGAAACCCCCACTGCCCTCTGGTAAAGGACTCACTGAAACCCCCACTGCCCTCTAAGGGACTCACTGAAACCCCCACTGCCCTCTGGTAAGGGACTCATTGAAACCCCCACTGTCCTCTGGTAAAGGACTCACTGAAACCACCACTGCCCTCTAAGGGACTGACTGAAACCCCCACTGTCCTCTGGTAAGTAACTCACTGAAACCCCCACTGCCTCTGGTAAGGGATTCACTGAAACCCGCACTGCCCTCTGGAAAGGGACTCACTGAAACCCCCACTGCCCTCTGGTAAGGGATTTACTGAAACCCCCGCTGCCCTCTGGTAAGGGATTCACTGAAACCCCCACAGCCCTCTGGTAAAGGACTCACTGAAACCCCCACTGCCCTCTGGAAATGAACTCACTGAAACCCCCACTGCCTTCTGGTAACGAACTCACTGAAGCCCCCATGCCCTCTGGTAAGGGACTCACTGAAACTCCCACTGCCCTCTAAGGAACTCACTGAAACCCCCACTGCCCTTTGGTAAGGGACTCAATGAAACCCCCACTGCCCTCTGGTAAAGGACTCACTGAAACCCCCACTGCCCTCTGGTAAGTAACTCACTGAAACCCCCATAGACCTCTGGTAAAGGACTCACTGAAACACCCCACTGCCCTCTAAGGGACTCACTGAAACCCCCACTGCTCTCTGGTAAAGGACTCACTGAAACCCTCACTGCTCTCTGGTAAAGGACTCACTGAAACCCCCACTGCCATCTGGTAAGGGACTCACTGAAACCCCCACTGCCCTCTAAGGGACTCACTGAAACCCCCACTGCCCTCTGGGAAGGGAGTCACTGAAACCCCCACTGCCCTCTGGGAAGGTACTCACTGAAACCCCCACTGCCCTCTAAGGGACTCACTGAAACCCCCACTGCCCTCTGGAAAGGGACTCACTGAAACCCCCACTACCCTCTGGAAAGGGACTCACTGAAACCCCCACTGCTCTCTGGTAAGGGACTCACTGAAACCCCCACTGCCCTCTGGTAAAGGACTCATTGAAACCCCCACTGCCCTCTGGTAAGTGACTCATTGAAACCCCCACTGTCCTCTGGTAAAGGACTCACTGAAACTCCCACTGCTCTCTAAGGGACTGACTGAAACCCCCACTGTCCTCTGGTAAGGAACTCACTGAAACCCCCACTGCCCTCTGGTAAGGGATTCACTGAAACCCCCACAGCCCTCTGGTAAGGGACTCACTGAAACCCCCACTGCCCTCCGGTAAGGGACTCACTGAAACCCCCACTGCTCTCTGGTAAAGGACTCACTGAAACCCTTACTGTCCTCTGGTAAGGGACTCACTGAAACCCTCACTGCCCTCTGGTAAGGGACTCACTGAAACCCCCACTCTCCTCTGGTAAGGGACTCACTGAAAACCCCTCTGCCCTCTGGTAAGGGACTCACTGAAGCCCCCATGCTCTCTGGTAAGGGACTCACTGAAAGCCTCACTTCCCTCTGGTAAAGGACTCACTGAAACCCCCACTGCCTTCTGGTAACGAACTCACTGAAGCCCCCATGCTCTCTGGTAAGGGACTCACTGAAAGCCTCACTGCCCTTTGGTAAGGGACTCAATGAAACCCCAACTGCCCTCTGGTAAAGGACTCACTGAAACCCCCACTGCCCTCTGGAAGGGGAGTCACTGAAACTCCCACTGCCCTCTCGTAAAGGACTCACTGAAACCCCCACTGCCCTCTAAGGGACCCACTGAAACCCCCACTGCCCTCTAGGAAGGGACTCACTGAAACCCCCACTGCCCTCTAAGGGACCCACTGAAACCCCCACTGCCCTCTGGGAAGGGAGTCACTGAAACCCCCACTGCCCTCTGGGAAGGGAGTAACTGAAAGTCTCACTTTGCTGTTTTATGGGATTTACTGGAAGTCTGGCTTCCCACACGAATACCAACAGATCAAAAAAAGGTTAAATCCGTAAGCCTTGATGGAGAAATCCTGTGCTCCATTCAGCCTCTAAAATAAATTTGATTTTAAGCTGAGATAATTGAAAAAACAAATGGTATCTAAATAGTCTTTTACAGGCAGCACAATGCACAATCCCTCTTTACCATACATTCCCCATTCCCTTCTCCTCCCCTCTGGCTGAGTGTGTATTATATGAATCAGCCAAAACCAGCCCATCTCTTCTCTGGACGTGGCCTTCAGAATTTTGAATATCTTTGTGTTCCTAACATGAGAGATTACAATCTGGTGAGCGGTGAACAAGGAGATTTTAACAAGTGAATGTACATAACATAAAACATTTTGAAACAGAATTGACTCTATATTCAGTATGTCACAGATTATCCTAGTAAGACCATCGGCCCACGTTTCTTCATCGACAGAATATACAAAATTCCTCCACAAATTGCTGTATTTTTATGCTGCAGAACAAAAGCTTGCTGTGGCTTTCCCTTTCACACGGTAATAATGAAAATCAATGGGCTTATTTGTGACAAAGCACAATCTCTTTTGTGGTGAGCTATTTACACACTGGTAACCACAGAAACAAGGTATAAGGGACAAACATCTTTGTGCGACCTTTAGAAATTAATGGATAGTTCCCAGTAGGAACGTTCTTAGGATAGAACTGCTGATGACATTTGCGACAGCTTGACCTATTGCTGAACTATATTTGTCAAAGCTTCAAGAATTAAAACGTAATAGAAGTAGGAAATCAATGGGTTAAACATCCTTGGCAAAACATTTTAACACTATTGTGTAAAATGCTTCAATTTGTTTGTTAAAATGGCTTAGAGATGAGGTACAAAGATGAAACTTTTCAACCAAGGGGTCCCTGTGCTTTATTGCCGTCGGGGGATTTCTCTTTTCTGTAAATGCCCCTGCTCAGTCACAGCAGATACAAACTTGAACAACATATTGTCGTCTATGTTACTTGGCTTCCCCAACATCCATAATTCATGTCTCTGGGGGATCTCTGATGCAACATTTCTATCAATTTTCTTTAAAAACTGTTTCAATGGAGCTCTGATAACAGAGAAGGGTATTGTTCTCCTCTTTCACATAGGAATATCAAACAAAAATACACAACTCCCTACTTTAAGGTTTACTTAGCCACTCATTGTACTGCAAACACCTGGATTCCAGCCAGTTATAACATTGCACAAAAACCCTAACAGAAATAATGTGTCCATATTCTGCATGTTTCATCACCTGCTACAACTCCACTTCCCAGTGTATCCATCATTAATCATAATTCATCTTTTTCATCATTCATCTGGTATAAAAGAGCCAAATTACACATAGAGTGCAGCTTCTAATTTGTTCTGGTGTTATTTCATTGTATTCCCACTCAATGTTGCACAGCCCAGCATATTCAGAGACCAATGTTAATTTGTGACCCTCAGAGTGAAAGGTCTTCCCAGAAAGCAGTATGTATGCACCTTCCTGAAATTGCTGACTTGTTTCCTGCAGCAGCATTTCTATAATTAATTTATGCAAAGCTTCAGTTTTTGTACTCCTAGGTCTTTTACTCTGGAGGGCTGGAACTGCCTGATTACCAAATGGTTCCTGATCTTGGGAAGGTTGGAAGAAATCTGTGGGGTAGAATTGAACTCAGGGAGAAGTCTTAGTGACTTCATTTCTGACCTAGAGACAGCAACAGATCATGGTGATGTCAACTGCTGCATCTCACATAAATGCTCCTGATCGCTTCCCTTCAACAACAAGGGGGTTCCTGCTGCAATTAAATATATTACTGGAGGTTTCATCATGTGACATGGCCCCACATTCCAGCGTTTAAACAGCTACTATTTCCAACTTTGAGATGCACTGCCTTCCTATACTAACTGGAAGGAGAGAGTGAGGACTGCAGATGCTGGAGATCAGAGCTGAAAAATGTGTTGCTGGAAAAGCGCAGCAGGTCAGGCAGCATCCAAGGAGCAGGAGAATCGACGTTTCGGGCATAAGCCCTTCTTCAGAAATGAGGAAGGTGTGCCAAGCAGGCCAAGATAAAAGGTAGGGAGGAGGGACTTGGGGGAGGGGCGTTGGAAATGCAATAGGTGGAAGGAGGTTAAGGTGAGGGTGATAGGCCGGAGAGGGGGTGGGGGCGGAGAGGTCAGGAAGAAGATTGCAGATTAGGAAGGTGGTGCTGAGTTCGAGGGTTGGGACTGAGACAAGGTGGGGGGAGGGGAAATGAGGAAACTGGAGAAATCTGAGTTCATCCCTTGTGGTTGGATTTCTCCATTTCTCCAATTTTCTCATTTCCCAGATTTCTCCAGTTTCCTCATTTCCCCTCCCCCCCACCTTGTCTCATTCCCAACCCTCGAACTCAGCACCACCTTCCTAATCTGCAATCTTCTTCCTGACCTCTCCGACCCCACCCCCACTCCGGCCTATCACCCTCACCTTAACCTCCTTCCACCTATTGCATTTCCAACGCCCCTCCCCCAAATCCCTCCTCCCTACCTTTTATCTTAGCCTGCTTGGCACACCTTCCTCATTTCTGAAGAAGGGCTTATGCCCAAAACGTCGATTCTCCTGCTCCTTGGATGCTGCCTGACCTGCTGCGCTTTTCTGGCAACACATTTTTTTTCCAGCATCACATTTTTCAACTCAGCCACATTAGGGGCATTTAAACAGTCCTTGGATAAGCATATGGATGATGATGATATAGTGTAGGAGGAGGATAGACTTAGATTAGTTTACAGGTCAGCGCAACATCGAGTGCTGAAGGGCCTGTTCTGCGCTGTATTGTTCTATGTTCTATCTCCTATCTTGTGTTGTAGGAGAAAACCACTGCCGGGTCTAACTAGAAGTGTCTTATTGTGAATTAAATATAGTTGATTGCATGTTATTTCAGTTACATTGATAAGAATGACATTATCAGAGACTTCAAGGAGAGCGAGGTGTTAGGCTTTAACCTTTTGGGATGTTTTGCCCAGAGGTCTATATGACACCAACACAGTAAGTGAGGCTTATGGCACACCTCAGTACTTTCAGATTCTTATACAACAGAAGTTTGCCTCTGTAAACGGGAGTGGCATGGTGGCACAGTGGTTAGCACAGGGTAAAAACAATGACTGCAGATGCTGGAAACCAGATTTTGGATTAGTGGTGCTGGAAGAGCATTCCCTCCGTGACTACCTGGTCAGGTCCACGCCGCCCCCCCCCTACAACCCACCCTCCCATCCTGGCACCTTCCCCTGCCACCGCAGGAACTGCAAACCTGCGCCCACACCTCCTCCCTCACCCCCATCCAAGGCCCTAAAGGAGCCTTCCACATCCATCAAAGTTTTACCTGCACATCCACTAATATCATTTATTGCATCTGTTGCTCCCGATGCGATCTTCTCTACATTGGGGAGACTGGACGCCTCCGAGCAGAGCGCTTTAGGGAACATCGCTGGGACACCCGCACCAATCAGCCAAATCGCCCTGTGGCCCAACATTTCAACTCCCCCTCCCACTCTGCCGAGGACATGGAGGTCCTGGGCCTCCTTCACCGCCGCTCCCTCACCACCAGACGCCTGGAGGAAGAACGCCTCATCTTCCGCCTTGGAACACTTCAACCCCAGGGCATCAATGTGGACTTCAACAGTTTCCTCATTTCCCCTTCCCCCACCTCACCCCAGTTTCAAACTTCCAGCTCAGCACTGTCCCCATGACTTGTCCTACCTGCCTATCTTCTTTTCCACCTATCCACTCCACCCTCTCCTCCCTTACCTATCACCTTCATCCCCTCCCCCACTCACCTATTGTACTCTAT
The DNA here is from genome assembly GCF_037043375.1 of Chiloscyllium plagiosum. Classification (NCBI taxonomy): domain Eukaryota; kingdom Metazoa; phylum Chordata; class Chondrichthyes; order Orectolobiformes; family Hemiscylliidae; genus Chiloscyllium; species Chiloscyllium plagiosum. Next base: position 36,927,951 of record NW_028270174.1, on the reverse strand, counting down.
GCTACTTTCTCCCCACCCCCACCCTCCCCTAGCTTATCTCTCCACGCTTCAGGCTCTCTGCCTTTATTCCTGATGAAGGGCTTTTGCCCGAAATGTCAATTTTGCTGCTCGTCGGATGCTGCCTGAACTGCTGTGCTCTTCCAGCACCACTAATCCAAAATCCAGTGGTTAGCACTGCTGCTTCACAGCACCAGAGATCTGGGTTCAATTCCTGCCTCAGGCAACTGTCTGTGTGGTGTTTGCACATTCTCCCCGTGTCTGCGTGGGTTTCCTCCGGGTGCTCTGGTTTCCTCTCACAGTCCAAAAATGTGCAGGTCAGGTGAATTGGCCATGCCAAATTGCCTATAGTGTTAGGTGAAGGGGAAGGGGAATGGGTCTGGGAGGGTTGCTCTTTGGAGGGTTGGTGTGGACTTGTTGGGCCGAAGGGCCTGTTTCCACACTGTAAGTAATCTAATCTGTAAAAGGAAGTTAATGGAACAATGCTATTGTAATATTAGTTTTCCACTTTGGGTCAAATGGATAAAAATCTCAAAACGTTACATTCGGCATGTGACCTGATAGATTTTGGCAATTCTGTTTGACAGCATTCAAAGCAGCAATTTATGGAACAGGAAATCTGGGTGTTCTGTGAAAGATTCAGTGTCACACAACTTGGAAAAGATAAATAATATTATAGGAAAGTAACAATCTATGGAAATTGTGGTGGTAAATTAACCACTGCATCTTGGTGCAGGAAGCTATTCAAGAGAGAGTAGCGATTAGAAAAGTGGCCATTTAGATTAGATTCCCCTACAGTGTGGAAACAGACCCTTCGGCCTAACAAGTCCACACTAACCCTTCGAAGAGTAACCACCCAGACCAATTTCCCTCTGGCTAATGCACCTAACACTATGAGCAATTTAGCATGGCCAATTCACCTGGCCTGCACATCTTTGGACTGTGGGAGCAAACCAGAGCACCCGGAGGAAACCCACGCAGACACAGGGAGAATGTGCAAACTCCACACAGACAGATGTCCGAGGTTGGAATTGAACCTGGGTCCCTGGTGCTGTGAGGTAGCAGTGCTAACCACTGAGCCACCATGCTGCTGGTAGCTATAGGGGATTCTACAATTAGTGGTACAAATAGCATCATTTGTAAGTAGCATCAAGAATCCTGCATGGTGTGTTGCCAAGATAAGGGACATCTTGAACCTCCTTGGAAGGATTTTGGACTGGGAGGGAGAGGATTCCATTGTTGTGGTCCATGTTGGGGCTAACATCACATGCATGGGTAGGCAAGAGGTACTGTTTGGGGATTATCAGGAATTAAGAACAAAATTAACTAACAGGACCTTGAGCATTATAATCTTTAGATTATTACTCAAGTCATGTGCAAATTAGCATTGAGATAAGAAAATTAGAGAAGCAAACACCCAAGGAGTGGTGTTGGGAAAAAGGATTTCATTTCGTGGGGCACTGGCAACAGTATTGGAACAAGAAGGAACTGTACCACTGGACAGGTACAATCTGAACTGATTTGGAACCAGGATCTGAGCGGAAAGATCGTCACACGGATGTCAAACCAATTAATAGGGGAAGGGAGGCCTCAGGAAATGTTATTGAAGTTTTCAGAAGAACGAATAAGACAGAGAGTATGGAGAAATTCAGGAATTTCTCTTGAGGCACAATAGATAAGGGGACAATTATGAAAAGGGCTCAGTCATCACAGGACTGAGAGTGTTGTACTTCAATGCACACAATATACAAAACAAGATCAATGAGCTTGTAGTGCAGATTAAAATTGGTAGCTATGATGTCATGGGCATCAGGGAGACATGGCTGCATTGAGTTCAGGGCTGGGAATTAAACATCAAAGGATACATGTCCCTGGAAAGGACAGGTAGAGGGGGCAGAATTGCCTTGTTAGTAAGAAATGAAATTAAATCAATAGCAAGCAGTGTACCGAGGGTCAGAAGGCATAGAAACTGTGTGGGTGGAGTTGAGGAATTGCAAAAGGAACAAGATGCTGATGGGAGTTACCTACCGGCCTGTTAGCAGTGGTCAGGATGTGAGGAAGAAAATAAATCAAGAGACAGAACGGCATGTAAGAAAGGCACTGTTACAATAATCATGGGAGCTTCAATGTACAGGTGGACTGGGGAAATCACATAGTGGGTTCCAAGAAAAGGATTTCATGGAGTATCTACAAGATGTTCTTTTAGAATAGCTTGTGGTAGAGCCCACTAGGGAGCAGACACAACTGGATTTGGTGCTGTGCAATAAGGCAGATGTGATTAGGGACCTTGAGGTGAAGGAGCACCACGGGGTCAGTGACCATAATATGATAGAATTCACCCTGCAATTTGAAAGGGAGAAGCTGGAATCAGATGCACGGGAATTACAATATAGTGAACATAACTATAAAAACATGAGGTAGGAGCTGGCTAGAGTTGATTGGAAGGAGCAATCTAGCAGGGAGGATGATGGAGCAACAATGGCAGAAGTTTCTGGGGTTACTTCAGGAGGGTCAGAAGAAATATGTCCCAAGGAAGGAGAAACATACTAAAGGGAGGACCAGGCAATTATGGTTGACAAGAGAAATAGAGACAGCATAAAAGCACAAGGCAAAGGATACAATGTGGTGAAGATTAGTGGGAAGCAGTGGATTGGGAAACCTTTAAATACCAGCAGAAGACACCTAAAAAAGGAATAAGGAGGAGAAAAGATGAAATATATAGTCAAGCTAGCTAATAATATAAAAGAAGATTGCAAGATTTTTTTCATTATACAAAAGGCAAGAGAGAGATAAGAGTAGACCTTGAACTACTGGAAAATAAGGCTGGAGAAGTAATAATAGGGAACAAAGAAATGGCAGAGGAAATGCTGGTTTATGGGGATAGGGCGTGGCATTTGGGTGGAATGCCCTTTAAATGGTCAGTGCAGACCCAATAGCCTTAATGGTCTCTACCTGCATTGTATGGATTCTATGATTTTGTTCTAGTCTGAACCCTTCCTCACAGTATGAGTGAATGTACCATAAGGAAAATTGTCCTAGTCCTGATGACGTTCAATTTGTACAGATTCTACCTTCCCCAGAAATGGCTCCAGTGCACCATCCTTCACAGCGGAAGACCCAGTACCATATCTGATCTTCAAGAGATTCAAGGGCAGATGTGAGTGTCGCGGCTATCACTAAGGAGAAAGAGCTGGGCAGGTTGAAAGGTCTGAAAGCAAATAAAGGACCTGAAGTGGATGGACTCCACCTGAGATTCTGAAGGAGATAGCTGAGGAGATGGTGGAGGCATTGGTGGTGATCTTTTAGGAATCACTGAACTCAAGGATGGTTCCAGAGGTAACTTCATTTTGTTTTAAAACCATTCATGGGATATAAGTGTCACTGGCTGGGCCAACGTTTATTGTCCATACCTAGTTGCCCTTGAGAAGGTGGTGGTGAGCTGTTTTTTTGAACCGCTGTAGTCCATGTGATATTGTAGATGTACAGTCCAGATGGCAAGAAATTCCGGGATTTTGATTCAGTAACACTGACGGAACATTGACATATTTCCAATTCAGGATGGTGAGAGTCTTTGATGCTGGGGAAGGAGGTGGGGGGTGGGGGGGGGGGGGGGTGTTCCCATATATCTGCTGCTCTTATCCTTCTAGGTGGAAGTGGTCATGAGTTTGAAAGGTGATAAGGAGATTTGGTGTATTTCTGCAGTGCATCTTGTAGATAGTACACACTGCTGAGCTTCAGTGGTGGAGGGAGTGGATGCCTGTAGAGGTTGTGTCAATCAAGTGGGCTGCTTTGCTCTGGATGGTGTCAAGCTTCTTTAGTGTTGTCAGAGCTGCACTCATCCAGGCAATTAGGGAGTGTTCCATCCCAATCCGGATTCATGTTTTGTAACAGTTGACTGGCTTTGGGGAGTCAGGAGGTAAATTACTTTCTGCAGGATTCCTAGCCTCTGACCTGGTCTTATATCTGCAGTATGGGTTTAGCTGGGAGGTCCAGTTCAGTTTCTGGTCAATACTAGCCCACAGAATGTTGTTTAGCTCAATCCCTGATTACCCCCACTGCCAGATCTACACATTTGTTTTTGTACTACAGTCCCATTTGTTGCTAGTTTCCTTTGATTTCCACATTTGCTTTCTACTTCTCTATTTTTCATTTCCATTTCTGTTTCCCCACTTTTCTCACTCCTGCACAGTGGCTCAGCGGTTAGCACTGTTGTGCCATATCTGGGTTCAATTCAAAACTTGAGCAACTATCTGTGTGGAGCTTTCAATTTCTCCTCATGTCCACATGGGTTTCTTCCGAGTGCGGTGGTTTCCTCCCATAGTCCAAAGATATGCTGGTTAGGTGGATTGGCCACGCTAAACTGCCCCTTTGTGTCGAGGGATGTGTAGGCTAGGTGGATTAGCCATGGGAAATGCTGGTTTACGGGGATAGGGCGTGGCAGTGCATTTAGGTGGAATGCCCTTTAAATGGTCAGTGCAGACCCAATAGCCTCAAAGGTCTCTACCTGCATTGCATGGATTCTATGATTTTGTTCTAGTCTAAACCTTTCCTCACAGTATGAGTGAATGTACCATAAGGAAAATTGTCCTAGTCCAATTTGTACAGATTCTACCTTCCCCAGAAATGGCTCCAGTGCCTCAAGAATCTAAATGCCTCCCTTCTAGGCCATTCCTCCAATCTTGTATTGAATGTGTCTGTTCTCCTGTTCTTGATCTCACCAGCTTGTGGTACTGGGACTAATCTTGAAGTTATTAGTTTTGAGGCCCTGCTTTATAAACTTATATCTAAAATTCTTTTTTCTCCTTGCAGGACCTCTTCTCTTTGTTCCTTTGCCCTTGGTACCAGCATGGACCATGACCTCTGGCTCTTCTGTGGCCCCTTTTAGAAAGTCCCACAACCATTCAGTAACATTGTTGACCGTGGAACAAGGAGCAACATAGCATCCTGCTATCACATTTGTGACAGCCAAAAGTTCAGTCTATTCTCTTTACGATAAAATCCCTTGGTCATCCATTATTTTTTCCTGCTTGTGTGCAATTGAGCCACTCCTAGTACCATGGGCTTCACTCTTGCTGCATTCCCTTAAGAATCTATATCCACAACAATATTCAAAATGGAAAATCTGTTCAAAAGGGCAATGGCCCAAGTGGATTCCTGTGCTACCTGCCTTATACTTTTACTCTATCTGGCGGTCACCCATTCCCTTTCTGTGGTATGACCATTTCACAGCCACTGTATGAGCTATCCATGAAGATCTTAGTTTTCAGGGACTCAGGGACTTCAATGTTGTGGCCATTACTGAGACATGGATAGAGCAAGGTCAGGAATGGATGTTGCAGGTTCCAGGGTTTAGATCTTTCATTAAGATCAGAGAAGGTGGTAAAAGAGGGGAAGATGTGGCTTTGTTAGTCAAGGATGGTATAACGGTCGCTGAAAGAACATTTGACGAGGACTCATCTACTGAGTTGGTATGGGCTGAGGTTAGAAACAGGAGGAGAGGTCACACTGCTGGGAGTTTTTTATAGGCCTCCGCAAAGTTCCAGGAATGTGGAGGAGAGGATTGGCAAGTCATTCTGGGCAAGAGTGAAAGGAATAGTGTGGCCATTATGGGGGACTTTAACTTCCCTCACTTGACTGGAAATGCTACAACTCTAGTACGTCGGATGGATCAGTTTTTGTCCAATGTGTGCTGGAGGGTTTCCTGACACAGTATATCGAAGGGCCGACAAGAGGGGAGGCCACACTGGATCTGTTACTTGGTAATGAACCAGGCTAGGTGTTTGATTTAGTGGGAAGTGAGCACTTTTGGAGAGAGTGACCATAATTCAGTTATGTTTAGTTTAGCGATGGAAAGGGTTAGGCACATGCCACAGGGCAAGATTTGTCGATGGGGAAAGGGAAATTATAATGCAATTAGGCAAGACTTAGGATGCATAGAATGGATCAGCAAAATGCAGGGGAATGCAATCGAAATGTGGAGCTGGTTTAAGCAACAGATATTGCTTGTCTTTGACAGGGAGGAAGTGATAAGGTAAGGGAACCATGGTTTACTAAAGAAATTACATCTCTTGTTAAGTGGAAGAGGGATGCTTATGTGACGTTGAAGTGAGACGGTTCATATGAGGTGATGGAGATTTACAGAGTAGCTAGGAAGGATTTAAAGAGAGAGTTAAGAAGTGCAAGGAGAGGACATGAGCAGTCTTCAGCTCGGGTGGAATAAAGGAGAACCTTAAAGCTTTCTATAGATATGTGAGGAATAAAAGGATGACAAGGGTAGGAATAGGGTCAGTCAAAGACAGAACTGGGAAGTTGAGTGTGGATCCTACAGAGATTGGAGAGGTGCTAAACAAATATTTCTTATCTGTTTTCACTCAGGAAAAGGAAAATATTGCGCAGCACAAGACTGTGAGGCAAGTTATTAGACTTGAAAGGATTGAGGTTAGAAAGGCAGAGGTGTCATCAATTCGAGAAGGTGTGAAAGTAGCTAAGTCCCCTGGGATTTTTCAAAGAATTCTCTGGGAAACTAGGAAGGACAGGGCCGAGTCTTTGGACTTGATCTTTGAGTTGTCATTGCCTCCAGGTTTAGTACCAGAGGACTGGAGGATTGCAAATTAGATTAGATTAGATTACTTTAGATTAGATTAGATTACTTACAGTGTGGAAACAGGCCCTTCGACCCAACAAGTGCACACCGACCCGCCAAAGCGCAACCCACCCATTCCTCTACATTTACCCCTTTTACCTAACACTAGGGGCAATTTAGCATGGCCAATTCACCTAACCTGCACATCTTTGGACTGTGGGAGGAAACCGGAGCACCCGAAGGAAACCCACGCAGACACGGGGAGAATGTGCAAACTCCACACTTCAAGCGGGCATCAGAGCCGCCCCGCATTTGCCACGGGACTATGCCTACATCGGTAAAACTATAGGAATTCATTTTGTGTTTTAAACGGCAGCCGCAGCTTAAACCCACAGAACTCAGCAGCTGCCGGTCCGCCCACGTGACCGGGAGGTGGGAGCCAGAGGACAGATCAAATCCACACTAGGCCAGACACTAACCATGACTCATAGACCGAAACTCCGGAGCTAATTAATATGGAAACTCATCTCCTAATCAAATCAAGAGACTGACTGAAACACACCCATATTCATCAATACAGAACCATCCTGACACAAAGGACAGGCATCCACCAGACAGGAACGAACAGACTAATACACACCAGCACCCCAAGGGAACAAAGGGGGGTGCTAGCCCCCAGCCCTCACAGAGAGAGACAAGCAGATAGTACCCGGACTCGTTTACATAATCCAATTAGCACCCTATTGGGTGTACACTGCAACTCTCCTGGGACAGCAGGAAACCCACCATTTGCACCTACTCCAGCGATGATGGGGAACTATCATCCCATTCATACTCAAAATCCTCACATCCTGACAAAGAAAGGTATATAATATGTAGCAGCGCGCGGGAACAGCAGAACAGCCGAGATTCGGACCTCGGTTGGTCTCCGCCGGTGTTACTGTATCAATAAACGTTACCGATTGTTGAACCGCACTCTGGGCTCGGACTGATACCATTTCATCCACGCTAACAATTGGGGGCTCGTCCGTGATAACGACGGCTGCTGGATCCCTGCGACGGCACTGGGTGAGTATCTTTATTCTTTTACTTCTCGTGTAAAAGTCTCCCAGTGCCCCGCAAGGGACTTCACTGCCGGCCGTTATCTGAACCTGTGAACAGAGTGGGTCCGGCAGTCGTGTAACGGTAGAGTACTCTTTAAAAGTGTGTGTGTGTGTGTAAGTGATCCTTCACGGGTGGGCGATTGGGGTCGCGGAACACTAGTAAATGTGTGCGTGATTATTATTATTGTCGTTTATTGTTAATGTGCTACTGTGACCGACAGACTATCCTTGGACCGACGACTTTAGGTACGAGACTCCAACAGATTGACCCCCCCTGTTTAAAAACCTACCAAACAAGCCTTCCTGATTGACCTCTGCAGTGGGAGATAGGGGACCCCATTGTACGTTGAGCCCGGTTTTAGCACCCTCCTTGCGTACGCGGTAGAGGCTGGGAGGTCTACGCGTGCTACAAGAAAGGAAGTCCTCCAAACCAGCCCGAGACGCGGAGCCTCTGGGCAAGGGACTGTTACGCGCTCTGCCCATTGACCTCGCGGTCCCGAGGTATTGGCCTCTGTAGGATCAGGCGCGGTTAGGTCTGAGTTCACGCCCCCCCCCCCCCCCCCCCACCCTTGCACTCGGGCCCCTGGTTCATGCCCAGTGTTTGTGGGGTACACACGGCCGCTGAACGTCAGGCGGTGAGAGAGAGACTCACGGAAACCCGGGGTTGCGCGCTCAGGAATCGACACGCGCCCCCTGTAACTATCACCACTCCTGCCCAGGTTGACCCGTGGGGCTAGGGTTCGACTTACAGGGGGTGGGCTCCCCGACTGGGAGATTAATAAGCCAGTGCCAGCGACATCCCTTAGCTCGCCTGCTAGCTTTACTTTAGTTTAGCTTCTGTCAAGTTACACCCGCTGCACCCCTAACATGGGTGGAAGCGCGGCTGAAGACCTAGATTGGGGGCCAGAGGGTTCCCTTACCCGTTTTATAGCCGACTAGAATAAAAAAGTTATTAAGGCTATGCTTCGCTCAGGCTGGCGACCCGCTGACCCGCTGGATGTACAGCGCGAGTGGTGGGCCCGCCAGAAGAAAGATAGGTACGAGAAAGCTTGCGTCCTGGTGCTGCAGGCACATGTTAGGCTTGCTGGCAAGGTTCAGCTTTATGTCCAAGACAAGAAAAAGCAGGCCACAGAGCACCTAGAAGCCCAGGCGCTTGCTGCCCGTACGGTTTTACCGACCTTATCCGATGCGCCCAGCGCCCCGCCGTCCCCCACCTGGGACTGGGAGGGGCTCACGGACAATCCGGACCCCCGGGAATCGCGCACGGGGTATGCCCGTGCAGCCCCGGTGAAAGTTGAATATACGCCCGGGGGAGGGGAGAGGGGAGGGGCCACGACCCTTGCCCATAACCCCTGCCTTAAGATGACCTACGTCTCCCTGACCCCGGGCGACACCATGAAACGTCTGGACAGGCTCCCCGCCCTTAAGCCTCGGCACAATAACGCTGAATTTTGGCAGAGGCTTAGGGAGATGCAGATCTGCCACAACCTTCACAATAGGGACATGGCCGGCATGGTCCGGACCAAACTCCCAGAGAACCTGTGGTCCAGGCTCCAGTCCGCGCACCAGACCGGGTCAAGTCTGATGTCAGCGAGGCGCTCGGCCATACACCGGTCGAATGGAACGCCATTGTGGGTATCACTCAGAAATCTGGGGAGGGCGCCCAGGAATATGGGGTCCGCCAGTTTGAGGTGTTCCGAGCACACAGCGGGGTTCCCGACGCATTTACGCAGATCCCCGCATTTGTCCAATTATACAAAGACGGCCTGAGCCCCGCACACCAGGCAGTCCTACAGACGGGCCTAGTGTCCTATGTCACCTTTGCGGAGCTTGAGGACTGGGCCATGTCCCTTGGCAACCGAGCGGTGCCCGCCGTTGCGGCAGTTTCGACAGATGAACCGGACGTTTGCTTACACTGCAAACGGACGGGGCACCTCAAAGCCCAATGCCCGCTCTCTTTCCGACGGCCCTGGGGTCCGGGTCCAAAGGGGGGCCAGCCACCTTCACAGCCTCACTCCTTGCGCCCCCACGACCAGGATCGCCCCAGACAAGGGGTCAACAGCGACTCTAGCCCCCACAAACCCCACAAACCCCGCAGCCCAAGCCCGAAACCCACCACCCCCGACTGGGATCAACTCAGTCGGGGCCAGCTGCTCGAGCTTTTACAGCTGCTCGCCCGACGCAAAGACAGTAGCGTCGGCCCCCGTCCCGGGAGCCGACCCCCGTATCTGGGTTTCCGCATTGCTAGGGGGCCGCCGATGCAAGATTTTGATTGATACGGGGGCGTCGGTCTCCCTCACCGACCTCGACATTCCCTCAACCCACCACTCCATTTCCATTAAAGGGGTTGGGGGAAGCTCGGTTATTGCACGCCGAAGCGAGGCCGTCTTCATAGGTGTTCAACATTTTCCTCCCCGTGCACTTCTGGGTTTGCCCAAACTCGGGGGGGGACGATTATGGGTATCAATCTTCTGGGCGAACTGGGGGTGGTGTGGACATCCCACAAATTTCACAAGAGCGCCCACGAGGGTAGATGGGTGCCCACTAAATCCGTCGTTGCACTTGCCCCCAGTGTGCCCATCGCTCGGGACTGGGCCAAGGACGGTGCCTTCGAGGCCGTCTGCCAACTAGTCCCAGAGGTGTGGGCCGCGAGCAAGCAGGACTGCGGCCTCGTCCGCTCCCCTCCTGAGCGGATACCCGGTCCCATACAGGCCCCGCACCAACAATACCCGATTAAACCTGAGGCGCTGCGCGCCACTGAGGCAATCGTTGCCGAGCTCACCCGGCACGGCATCCTGCGCCCCACGGTGTCCACCACCAACTCCCCTATATGGCCAGTCCGGAAGCCGGATGGGAGCTACAGGCTCACCATCGACTACACGGCACTCAATAGGGTCACCCCCAGAGAGCACCCTATCGTAGCCAGCCCAACCACCATCTTCAACGGCCTCGAACCCTCACACCGGATCTTTACGGTCCTGGACATGGCGAATGGCTTTTGGTCCATTCCCCTGCACCGTGACTCACTGGACAAGTTTGCCTTCACGCTACGGGACAGGCAATACACATGGACCCGCCTGCCCCAGGGCTTCCACAACAGCCCTCACATTTTCCACAGGGTCATGAGCCGGACCCTGGAGGGGTGCGACCTCTCCCCCTTCTCGAGCACCCTCCTACAGTATGTAGACGACCTTTTGATCGCGTCCACGGACGCGCGCCACCACCTGGGGGCCCTGGCCGCTGTCCTGCGGACCCTCGGCCGGGCAGGATTCAAAATAAGCCCCATGAAGGCCTAGGTCGGACTGGCTAAAGTCCGGTACCTGGGACACGACATCAGCCAGGGAAGCAAGACCCTACCCCCCAACCGCAAGTCGGCCATCGCCGACATGCCACGGCCGGACATAGTCAGGGGAATCCGCCGCGTCTTGGGGCTTTTTAACTACTGCCGCTCTTTCATTGCACATTTCGCCACTATCACCGAACCCATTCAGCGCCTAGTGAAGGGGGGCAGGCCGGGAGCGGAGTGGGTGGTATGGGGACCCGAACAGGACGACGCTTATTCTAAGTTAAAGTCCCATCTCCTCAGCGCCCCGGCCCTGCGCCTCCCCAACCTATCGAAGCCCTTCCACATCTTTTACGGACTCGAGAGGGGGTTTTACAGCGCTGTTATCACGCAAACCTCAGGCGACCTCATGAGACCAGTAGGTTACTACTCCACAAAGGAGTCCCCGGTCGTGAAAGGCATGCACCGCTGCGTGGCGGCGCTGGATTGCGCCGCATGGGCATGCCCAGCCAGATAATTTTACACACTAGACACACGATAGTCAAACTCCTGTTTACGGGCCGTCTCCGGACGGTCTCGGATGCCCGCAGGGCAACTTGGGAGGCGGTTCTCCTTCCCCGGGACCAGTCCATACAGATCGTTAGGGACACAGGGCCAAACCCCGCCAACGGGATTATCACGGTGGGGGAACCCCACCATTGCCAGGCCGCCATCGACTCGGCGGAGGGGGACTGTGTGGCCGACAGCCCGGTCCCTGATCCCGACCTGACCTTGTATGTGGACGGCTCACGTAGGCTTGTCGAGGGGTCCTACCAAACGGGATGGGCAGTGGTCGACCATACCGGGACCACCCGAGCACAGGGAACGATGGGGGGGCAACACCTCCGCCCAGGTCGCGGAGCTGGTCGCCCTCACCGCTGCACTCCGCCTGGGAACAGGCAAGCGGGTGAACATCTTTACCGACAGCCAGTACGCTTTCGGGGTAGTCCATGATTACATGGCAGCATGGAGCCGCCGGGGCTTTATTACGGCCGGCGGTGGCCAGATTAAACACAAAAATACGGTCCGCGACCTGGTGGCGGCCGCACGCCTCCCCCTGCTCGCTGTGGTGGTGAAAATCAAAGCACACCAGCGGGCCACCACCGCTGAACAGCTACCGAATCATTGGCCCGACCTGGCTGCCAAGGCCGCCGTGGGCGCGGCGCTACCGCCCGCGTATGCAGCACCCGCTACTGAGGTCCGGAACGTGAACGTCGTGGACGTCCAGAATTGCGCACAGCCCGGAGAGGTAGAGGAATGGCTGGCAAAGGGCGCAGCCCGCAGCCCCGATGGGGTGTGGCGGCACGACGACAGGGTCGTGGCACCCGCGGCTATCAGAACGACCTTGATGCAACTACACCACGAGCCAGACCACGCGGGCCGCGACGGAACGCTTGCTAGGCTCCAGGCTGACTGGTGGTGGCCCGGCCTCGGTCGCGACATGGCCAAACACTGCCGCCGATGCGTTGTCTGCGCCCAGCACAACCCGGGGCGGCCCCTGCGCATTCCCCTGGCGCACCAGCCATGGCCCAAGGGGCCCTGGGAGAACCTCCAGGTTGATTTCACTGGACCCCTACCCCCCAGCCGTGGCAAGAAGTATTGCCTGGTGATCGTTGACCATTTCACGCGCTGGGTAGAAGCCTTCCCTACACTGGACTGTACATCCGCCACTGTGGCCAGAGTGCTGGCCTTCAACATCTTCCCTCACTGGGGGGTCCCTCTCCAGATTGACTCGGACCAGGGCACGCACTTCACCGGGCACGCAATGAAACTGGCCTGCCACCTCCTAGGCATCAGACAGCGCTTCCACGTCCCATTCCATCCCCAGAGCTCCGGGATGGTCGAGCGCATGAACCGGACCCTCAAAGCGGCGATCGCGAGGGTGATCGCCGAAACATGGCAGGGCTGGGTGGACATTCTGCCCTGCATACTGATGCGCTTAAGGGCTACCCCAGGCCACTCCACTGGCCTCACTCCCTTCGAGCTCATGACGGGGAGGGCCATGCGACTACCAGAGAACGTCATGGTCGGGGGGGGGAAGACATGGCCCCCCCGAGGGACAGGGTGACGCGCTATATCAGGCAGCTGGACGCGCAGCTGCGGGTCCTTAGACAAACCGCGCGCAACCAGCAGGACATTAGGGACCAGGCAAAACTGCAACCGCATCTGCCCGCCCAACCCCTTCCCGGCGTTGGGGACAAAGTCCTGGTCAGGGCCACCCCCGACCGACCCGGCTTCGCCCCTGGTGGCTGGGACCGCACAAAATCATCCTCACCAGCGGCACCTGCGCCTGTGTCGACATGAAAGGAAAGGGCAGATGGAAACACTGGTCCCAGCTTAAACCCTTCCCTTAAGCCCCGACCGGACAGACACCCCCCCCCCCTTGACTTGACTCTAACCACCTCCTTTTTCTCCTTATAGCGCGACGGGCGGACCGGTCCGGGGGGGGGGCCTGCTCCTACACACACTAACCCTACACACTTGGTAAGGGTGCCTCTCTCTCTGTCTTCCCACAGATCATGCTTCACCGGTGCACCGCTCTCCTCCCTGCTCTCCTCTTCGCCCTACGACTGATGCCTTCTTTCCCCGAGATACATGACAACTTCTACCGCCACCGTGTTACCTTCAACGCGTCCGACGCCATCTGTATTCCTGCAAGGGACAAGCCCGATGTGATCGACGCGTTCTACAAGGCCTGGCTGGAGGTCCTCCCGGGCGTACAGACACTCTGTTTATTCTGCACGTCGGAGCGTGACCCGCGGCCGACCTGCCTCCAGCGTGCTGAGGCGATGGGCTTGGGGGGTGGCATGTTCGGGACAATGTGTGCCATGCCAGAGGACCTTTCCTCTGCCCCGGCCTTTGATGCTTTTACTTCACGGGATCTGTCTGTTTGCGGGTATTATGAGCCCACCAATGCCGCGGTAATCTCCTTGTATTTGTGCTTTCCACCCGCCCCAACCACACCACCCCCGACCACGACTCCCGAGATATTGCCGTGCCCCTCCCTGGGACCGGGGCCCGCGGGGGGACTGGTATTGTGGGATGAGGGAGAGGCCCTTTATGACAACGTCTGACACGAGGTCGTACCTGTGCTGGTCAATATATCGGGCATCCGGGTACCGGACTATTGCACAGCACAGGTACACAACCTATACGCCATGATGGGGAAGGAGGTTATAGAGAGGGCCATAGACGCCATGGGGGCAACCCACTACCGGACCGACATACATAACACGCACACACAACGACACAGACGGGACATAGTCAACGATGCCCTCACAGGACTCAACACGGGGACATCAGTAGTAAACTCCCTAGACATCCAGGGCCTTAACGAAAAGTCGAGCAACTAAAAGGGGTAATGAGGGACCTGCTACAGAGGTCTCTCACAAATCAGGCAGACCAGGCACTCCTGGGGGAAGAGGGAGCATACATCCAGCTCGACGGCATTGCAGTCCTGGAAACACACGCCCACACCATTAACCACCTTATAGACTGGGAAAGAGAAAACATGGCCCATATCCATGAGGGGCAGCTGTGCCATGCGTATGGCCTGTGGATTGTAGCGCAGATCCAGCATAATCTTGACCAGGTCCAAAGGGGGGAGGTGCCTGACTGGATCGACAGCGCCAAACTGGCCTCACTCGTGGGGTGCTCCGGTCCACTCGACAGACGGACTCTGAAGGGTATGACCAGAGTATACCCAGTGATTCCCGACTGTGAGGTCAGTGAGGCAACAGGAGTCGGGATTGTCCGCCTGATCCCCGTGGTCACCCCAGGGTCTGGGCCATTTCCCCTGTTTCACATTGAGAACATCGGAGTCATACAAGAAAACGCTTCCCTCAAATATCGTTTAGCTCACCACACAGCCATATCTCGAAACGGCGCTGTGTACGGGGTGCCGCTTACAGGCTGCAAGCAGCGGGGGGCAATTACCATCTGCCCTCACCCCTTACGAAGGAGTGAAACAGCGGAATGCGGGTTCAACCGGACACAGGGCTGCACCCTTGAAATCGAACCCACGGGCCCCCACTTCACTCGGGCGGGGTATGGTGGAAAGGGACAGTATTGTGTTTCCACTCTTGAAACCTCATTTTGGTATAACGGACTGCAGTGCCCGATTCCCCAGCACAAGTTCTGCTTCACCCCCAGGTGCCCAGTCACGATTGGGCAAGCTCACATCTCAGAGGTCCGACGACGGAACCCCGAGTCCATACAAACTACCGACAAATTCAGGGACACCCTCAGGGAATATCAGGAGCCCGAACAAGCCCCCATCTCACATTTGGCCGAGGTCTTACGGGAGCTTAGGACCCGGGTAGGACACTCAGTGAAATCCAGTTGCAATCACATATAAAGGATCTAGAGGAGGACACAGACACAGCTCTGCAGTCCCAGGGGTGGGCACAGAGGGTGTGGGATTGGGGCCTGAACGTAAACATCCATCCCTGGATCCGAATCATCTCGCACATCATTGTAGGCATACAGTTACTGCTGGCTCTGGCCTGGCTCCTGATGGCGTGTCACTCATGCCGCCAGCACAAGAAACGAAAGGCCAGGAAGACCATGCTCCACGCCATCGACTCCTGGCGGGCGATCAAGCACCACGAGCTCACAGGGCTCGAGTTAATGTGACCATCTCCCGGGACTATCCAAAGGCCCCATGACTGCAGCATGACGGCCGGTGGAATGTACCGGGCGAGGAGCCGACTTTCAAGATATCGGCATCGGGGGTGTGGACGTGTCCAACCCCTTGCCGAAAGGGGGGACGGCAAGCGGGCATCAGAGCCGCCCCGCATTTGCCATGGGACTATGCCTACATCGGTAAAACTATAGGAATTCATTTTGTGTTTTAAACGGCAGCCGCAGCTTAAACCCACAGAACTCAGCAGCTGCCGGTCCGCCCACGTGACCGGGAGGTGGGAGCCAGAGGACAGATCAAATCCACACTAGGCCAGACACTAACCATGACTCATAGACCGAAACTCCGGAGCTAATTAATATGGAAACCCATCTCCTAATCAAATCAAGAGACTGACTGAAACACACCCATATTCATCAATACAGAACCATCCTGACACAAAGGACAGGCATCCACCAGACAGGAACGAACAGACTAATACACACCAGCACCCCAAGGGAACAAAGGGGGGTGCTAGCCCCCAGCCCTCACAGAGAGAGACAAGCAGATAGTACTCGGACCCGTTTACATAATCCAATTAGCACCCTATTGTGTGTACACTGCAACTCTCCTGGGACAGCAGGAAACCCACCATTTGCACCTACTCCAGCGATGATGGGGAACTATCATCCCATTCATACTCAAAATCCTCACATCCTGACAAAGAAAGGTATATAATATGTAGCAGCGCGTGGGAACAGCAGAACAGCCAAGATTCGGACCTCGGTTGGTCTCCGCCGGTGTTACTGTATCAATAAACATTACCGATTGTTGAACCGCACTCTGGGCTCGGACTGATATCATTTCATCCGCGCTAACAACACAGTCAGTCGCCTGAGTCGGGAATTGAACCCAGGTCTCTGGCGCTGTGAGGCAGCAGTGTGAACCACTGTGCCACTGTGCCGCCCACAGTGTTGTGCCCTTGTTCAAGAAGGGCATTAGAGCTAACCCAGTTAATTATAGACCAGTGAGCCTTATGTCTGTTTTAGGAAAGGTTTTGGAAAGGATAGAGTCATAGAGATGTACAGCAACCCAATCTAGTCACACCTGCCAGCACCCGGCCCGTATCCCTCCAAACCCTTCCTATTCATATACCCATCCAAATGCCTCTTAAATGTTGCAATTGTACCAGCCTCCACTACTTCCTCTGGCAGCTCATTCTATACCACCCTCTGTGTGAAAAAGTTGCCTCTTAGGTCTCTTTTATATCTTGCCCCGCTCACCCTAAACGTATGCCCTCTAGTTCTGGACTCCACGACCCCAAGGAAAAGACTTTGCCTATTTACCCTATCCATGCCCCTCATAATTTTGTAAACCTCTATAAGGTCACCCCTCAGCCTCCAACGGTCCAGGGAAAACAGCCTCAGCCTGTTCAGCCTCTCCCTATAGCTCAAATCCTCCAACCCTGGTGACATCCTTGTAAATATAATCAACTAGCAAGCAACAATTCAATTGGAAATAGTCAATATGGATTTGTCAAGGGCAGGTCGTGTCTCACAAACCTCAATGAGTTTTTTGAGAAGGTGACCAAGGATGTCGATGAGGGTAGGGCAGTTGACGTGGTGTACATGGACTTCAGCAAAGCCTTTGATAAGGTTCCACATGATAGGCTGTTGGACAAAATACAGAGGCATGGGATTGAGGGTGATTTAGCAGTTTGGATTAGAAACTGGCTTTCTGTAAGAAAGCAACGAGTGGTGGTTGATTCAGCCTGGAATCCGATTACTAGTTGTGTGCCACAAGGATCTGTTTTGGGACCACTGCTGTTTGTCATTTTTATAAACAACTTGGACGCAGGCATAGGTGGATGGATTAGTAAGTTTGCAGAAGACACTAAAGTTGGTGGAGTGGTGGACAGTGTGGAAGAATGTTGCAGGTTGCTGGGAGACTTGGATAAACTGCAAAACTGGGCTGAGAGGTGATTGGAGTTCAATGCAGCTAAATGTGAGGTGATGCACTTTGTGAAGAATAACAGGAAGGCAGAATAGTGGGTCAATGGAAAGATTCTTGGTAATGTGGATGTGCAGCGGGATCTTGGAGTCCATGTACATAGATCCCTGAAAGTTTCCACCCAAGTTGATTGAAGGCATACAGTATGTTAGGTTTTATTGGTAGAGGGATTGAGCTACAACTGTACAAAACACGAGTGCGGCCGTACTTGGAGTATTGTTTGCAGTTCTGTTCACCCCATTACAGGAAGGATGTGGAAGCATTGGAAAAGGTGCAGAGGAGATTTACAAGTATGCTGCCTGGTCTGAAGTGAAGGTCTTATGAGGAAAGGCTGAGGCAATTGGGTTTGTTCTCATTGGAGAGACGAAGACTAAGAGGTGATTCAGTAGAGACATACAAGATGATCAGAGGATTAGATCGGGTGGACAGTGAGAGTCTTTTTCCTAGGATGGTGACATCTGCTCGTATGAGGCGACATAGCTGCAAATTGAGGGGTGATAGATTTAAGACAGATGTTAGAGGCAGGTTCTTCACTCAGAGAGCGGTAATTGTGTGGAATGCCCTGCCTGCCAATGTAGTTAACTCAGCCACATTAGGGGCATTTAAACAATCCTTGGATAAGCATATGGATGATGATGGGATAGTGTAGTGTGATGGGCTTAGATTAATTCATAGGTCAGCACAACATTGAGGCCAAAGAGCCTGTTCTTCACTGTATTGTTGTATGTTCTATGTTTTATAGATACTTTACAGTTACTCCATTTGCTGCTCTGGATCAGAAACATGGATTTACAATAGCTGCAGCTGGAGTCACTGGATGTGTCGCTGACTTCCTCCATTCCATAATAGGAGCTTGCAACATGCTGAGCTGCTTTGTCATGATTTATCCTTAAATTACTTTCTTTCCATTTATTTCCCCTCGTTTAAAAAATATTCAGTAAATACCAGGGACCCTGCTTTAATCGTTATCATCAAAATACTCATTCTAAACTAAAGACCAGTTTTTACTTGAAAGATTTACAGTAGGAAGACCCCTTTGATTTTATTTAACTGGGCCACCCCTCAATGCTGCTGCTCCCAGTCCCACTAATAAGCCATTGTTTTCCCCTCAATGTCACCCGTGAATATTTTCAAAACTCACTCCTGTTCTGTAGCTGTTCAACTCCTGGTCTTCTTGTGCTGAAGTTAGAGAAAGAAAAGGTAAGGAGAGCACTTCCCTTCCTTCTCACTGATCTCCCCTCTCACCAAGCTCACTGTGGTACCATTCAATGGCAGAGCACTCACGCTGTCTTATCTATTTTACTGGAGGAGTCTGGAATTAAGATGAAGTTGAGGGGAAATGTTTGCTGTGTTCTGGGGAACCCCTCGAGATCAATCTTAGATGTCTTTTCTGCTGCAGAACCCCATTTCAATATATCCAGTACCCCTGTCCCATGCACATACTTAGTGTGGACTTTGTGCATGATACAATGGTGTTGAGTGTCTGGAACCATGCACATGTATGCTTCTGAATGAGTGCACATACACAGTTGCCCTGCATTTCCAGTGTCAGCAGACAATACCTTATGAAAAATACTAAATTGCAAGCTAGCAATCCTAATAGATTAACTTTTAAAGTTTGAAATGCTTACCTGCTAATGTCTCATGCAATTTTGCCACAAATCTTGCCATTGCCTGCATTGCTCAGACCCATATAAGATTTCTCCCTATGCATTATGCCTGCTATCTAAAATTTTAGAAATGTTCCTATTCAAGTGTTCTTTTTAAAGCAGTTGACTTTCCTTGGTAAATTAATGAAAAATTGCATGTATATCCATTGTTCAAGAACATTGACCATGGACAGTCTTCACCCTTTACCTCATGTTCTTGCTGAGTGCATCTTGGCTGAAATTGGTTTACAGCAAAAGTGTAGAATGGCCTGTAAATGGAAAGGGAAATTGGCCAGGGTTCAAAATGTGTGCTAATCCATTTCTACCAAAGGCTTGTCACCACTTACAATTTATTGTGGTATAATAACTCAATATTTTTCTTAATTTCTTCTTTGAAGCTATTTCCCATATGCTCCTATACAGAAATGTGCATGGCTTTTTGAATTCTATGATTCTTTTGAAAAAGCAAGCAGTGATGTTTACTGGATAGTCTTTTCAAAAGTCAGTGAGTGCAGTGGGCTGGAGAGCCTCTTGTGTGTTGTATGATGGTGTATCAAGTTCATCTGAAATAGTGTAATATAAAGACATAATGAATGAGCCTTAGGCCCTTCAGCAACAATTACATGCCAGAACACCAGTTGTTTTCTGATTATAATTTATCTTTACTGTTCATTGTTCATTGTCAATCAAAACATAGCCCTCTACATGCTGAAGGTGTGACAGTAATACCAGAGGTTCAGATCACAATGCATAGCTCTACATCAGTGCTGACAATCACTTGTAGCTTGTGAAGCATTCTCCCTGGCAATACTTGTAACACCGTATCACACTTAAGGCAAGCTGCAAGACTCAATTCACACAACCTTGACAGAAAAAAGATTGCTGGAAGCTATTCAAAAAACATGGAATTAAAATCATTAGTAAACAGTACATCTATACTCAAAGCAAACTTAGATTCCTTTTCTATACTAGCAATGTGATATGAGAATGGCTTTATTTCTACAATGTTTCTAATGATTACTTCTGTTACCATCTGCTTATCTGTGTTGTGTTATTTTCGCAATCCAATCTATGATATACTATAGGAACAACAGATGGTCAGGAATACATTCCTAAGGCATCTAATCGTCCAGAGATTGTTGTTTTGTCTGTTTGTACATTTAGAACTTTCTTGGATTGACACCATAGATTAAATCTTTCACTGAAGTGCACCCATAGCCACCTTCCCCAGACAATGCTAAAAACACTAGGGGTTTCGAAATTCTTTCACAGGCTGTAATTATCACCCAAAAAGTGAATGTTTGTGGCTCATTGTTAATAATTCTGGAAAGATGACTTCTCATTTGAATTTTTCCAGGTAAAAGAAGAATTCTTATTTACGATAGCACAATTCATCAATCCCAAGATCATGAGGTTATTTAAATGAAGGAGACCATGTCAGCACATTTTCTCTAATCCTTCCAGAATGCATACCTTAAAACCCAGTGGAGAACATAAGAAAACCAATCCCAATTGAAATAAATTGAGTAGATAAATTGAAACAAATATCCTTTAACTTATAATACAACCCAATGTCAAATGAGATTAAAATCGAGGTGACCATAGAGGCTACAATGAGTATCAATTGGAATGCTGATATTTTTGGGATTCCCACTTGATAGACATGATAGCAAAACTGATTTTGGGAATGAAGCTGCATTGTATCTATAACTTGTGTCCCAATCAGGATGTCTAAGGCTGACTCTAATATTAGAACTATAGTTCCTGTCCCAGTTCAGAGAGAGAACACAAAACAAGCATTGGTGTTATGGACTTGGCAAAACATTTCAAGAAGGTAGCCCAGGGCCTAACTTTGCTAGATGTGTTAAGCAGGTGTAACACGGATATTCCAGGAGGGGTGTGGCCTGGTCAAACTGCTCAGTCTTAAACAAAACAGAATTTATTTACAAGCTTAGTGAGTGAAACCCAAACAAAAGGGAACAGAATACAGAATAACAACCTATCCAAAAACCCAACAGAATATCCCAACTTCATGATGCTGTTCCAAATACTTGCAACAATCCCCATAAACACCTCTTAGCACAAAAGGTAAAATCATACTCAGGGTCTTACAGGAGAGATGTCAGAGAGAGGGAGGATCAGCATGGACCTGCTTGTTTGGGTCTAGCAGCTTCACGGCCTGACTGCCAAAACCAAACCAAACCTAAACCAGAGAAAAGCTGAGCTGGCAGAACTGGCTACTCCCCTTTCATTCTACAAAAGTTTTTTTTTTAACTTGAAAACCTTTTGTCTGAGGCAATATCTGTTAGCTATAATCAAATTGGCCCAAAAGCCCTTCAACTTAGACTCTTTAGAGTCTGTGTCTTTTATGGTCCCTCTGAAAAAAAAAGACTAAGAACAACATAATCTTGTTAAAAGAACAGCATCATCACATTAGACTTATCATTAGCAAAAGGATGTGACATAGTGCTGGTTATAGACAATAGCTAATGAAGGACTGGGGAAGTGTTTCAACCTGTAAGGTAAGTACAACAAAATCCAACGTTGAAGAGTGAGGTACTGGAAAAGCACAGCCGGTCAGGCAACATCTGAGGAGCAGGACAGTCGGCATGTCGAGTTTAAGTTCTTCATCAGAAATCATTCCTGATGAACAGCGTATGCTCGAAACATTGACTCTCCTGCTTCTTGGATGCTGCCTGACCGGTTGTGCTTTTCCAGTACCACACTCCTCGATTCTGATTTCCAGCATCTGCAGTCCTCACTTTCTCCACAACAGAATCCAATTACCATTCTGTATATTCCCATACTGTACAACTAAATCAGTGTCTACATGTTGAACCATAACTGTAGATGTCAATTGCAACTCTGTTTTTAGATGCTTGTAATGGTTTCACACAGCCGGTGATTGTGAGCTAAAGAAATATCTCATTCCAAGTATTTATCATAGGGACTCACTCATAATATGTAGAAAAACACAGCACAATTTTACTCATTACAGACAGACAGAGTTCATGTGTATTGTGTTTCTTAACATGTTGTATTTTACATGAGCAGAAAATGTTACATAGTATTCTAGTTTGCATATGCATATTGGGCTTTAATTTTCATCAGCAGGGAATCAAATTATGTTTGTATTCACTAAACGTCTACTTGCCAATCTAACTCATACATTTTAACTGAGGATCGGTAAAAGTGTAAGTTGATGATGTGGTAGCAATCAGCAAACTAGCCAATTGACATTTGAGCGTATTGAGCAAACAACTATGTATGTCCTTAACCAATCAGATTGAGATGAAATATAGCCTAGATCAAGTGAATTCAATGTCAAATCAGATACTGAAAGAAAAATAAATTACAGAATTTTGAGCACTTTAAGATAATTACAAATCAGGACCATTAACAGGGCCCATTCCTGGATGACAGTGGATCATCTGCATGGTTGAGAGCATCATCCAATTCTGGATGTTGGCCAGGTTCTTGAGGTTTCTGGTCCAGCCTGAGGACTGTGGCCTTGGAAGAATACAGCCTCAGCACTTTGGCTACAGCTGCTAAGCCACAAGAAGTAGAGAAGCCTCTCCACAGAATGGTACATAGCCAAGGTTGTGTCTGTAGTTAGAGTGCTGACCACAAACTTTAGCCTGAGTGGGTGAGTCCATCCACTGTCAGTAAGATGTTTGATGCTACCCCCAGTCTACTCTCAACTGGGCACTTCAATTTGCAGATTGACTGCTAACTTCTGCTTTTCTCCCCTTCCACCCTGCCTCTGGTAAATTTGGCCAGATGTGGAAAATTCTCAGTCTACTCATATCATCCTGTTCTATCTCCTTCATATTCTGATTGCCAAAAATGACTTAACCGAGATTCCACCCAGTGAAAGGGAAAGAGAAAAGACTAGATTAAGAAATAAAGAGGAATGATGACCAAGCAAACTATTTTTAGTGGTCATGATTTGGAGATGCCAGTGTTGGACTGGGGTGTACAAAGTTAAAAAGCACACAGCACCAGGTTATAGTCCAACAGGTTTAATTGGAAGCCACCAGATAAAGGAGCAGCACTCCGAAAGCTAATGCTTCCAATTAAACCTGTTGGACTATAACCTGGCTGGCACAGTGTCTCAGTAGTTAGCACTGCTGCCTCACAGCACCAGGGTCTCAGTTTCAATTCCAGCTACGGGTGACTGTGTGCAGTTTGCACATTCTCCCTGTGTGTGTGGGGGTTTTCTCCGGGGTGGTCCGGTTTCCTCACACAGTCCAAAAATGTGCAGGTCAGGTGAGTCGGCCATGCTAAATTGCCCATAGTGTTAGGTGCATTAGTCAGAGGGAAAATGGGTCTGGGTGGGTTACTCTTCAGAAGGTAAAATGAAAGGGGAGTGGCCAGTTCTCACAGCTCAGCTTCTCTCTGTTTTTTTTAGCAGTAGTGTGAAGAAAGGCTGCTGGACCCAGAGAAGCACATCCCAGCTGGTACGCTCTGTCTGATATCTATCTTTTAAGATCTTATGTTTGATTTTACCTTTTGTGCCAAGGGGTGTTTATGGGATTGCTGTAAGTATCTGGAACAGCATCATTACGCTGGGATAGTGTGTTGGGTTTTTGGATAGGATACATTACCTGGTACTCTGTTTTCTGTCCTTTGTGTTTCATTCAGTAATCTTATAGTTTTAAACAAAATAGAATTTAATTAAGTGGTTGGACCAGCTGATTCTCTCCTGGAATATCCACAATACACCTGCTGAACACAATTAGCAAAGTAAGGGTCTGTTCTACCTTCCTGAAATGTTTTGAGGGGGTCTAGCTTGGTCTATAACTGTGTATAATAATAGATTTCCTATTTTACTCCCCACATCCCCAATTCTCTGACCACTATCCCCCACTCAACCAGCTGGTTGAGCATCACTTGCAGTCACAAATGAAACAAAGAGCACAGAGGAAGTCATTCAAACATAATTCTCATACCCACTGACTCAAAATCAAACACAACACAAACTTTAGAGGCTAGTTTAGATTTGGATTCTGCACATGATCAGTTACCAGGCATGAATGAACTGTATCCAAGTCAAGAACAAGGAACCTAAAATCACCTCAGCCATAATTTGTTGAGTATTGCTAAAGTAAGAGGTTTCAAGAGTCAATAGGGAGACCATAGCTGCGCATTTGTTGGCCAATTTTTGTATCTATGCATTGAGTCAGTTCATTCAGATCTGTGCTGTCATGCTCTCACTCTTCCAAATCAGATTACATAATGTTGGCACATATGAGCAGCACTCTACCTCACACATGTGGAAGATAGAGAAAGTTATCATTGGCACCTGTCTTTACTTAAACCTTGAAAGCCTTCTGCCTGAGGCAGTATCTATTAGCTAAAATTAAATTGGCCATAAAACCCTTCAACCCCAGACTTTTCAGAGCTTGTGTCATTTACGACAAAAACAAATAAAAACAAATGCCAAGGACAGCATAACATTGTTAAAGGAGCAGCTTCATCATAACACACTGTAAGTTATGGCATCTTTCAGGATGAGAATGAGGAGCTCATGGAGACATTACTTAAGGCAATAGCATATCATTATCCAGGTTAGTCCCAGGCATGGTGGTTCAGTAGTTAGCACTGCTGCCTCATAGAGCCAAGGTCTGCAGTTTGATTCTATACCATTGGCTCCTTGCCTTGCTTGCGCTGCTTGCCTTGATGATAAGAATCATTTCTCCCGGATGTTGAGATATATATTAGTTACATTTCTCCATTGGTCCTGTAGCTCTTCTATCTGTTGTTTGCCAGTTCTACACAGAAAGAGAGAGAGAGAGAGGGTTGAATATCAACGACTGTATGCCTGTGTGCATGGGTAATGCTTGCTATAGCTGAGATGTGAAGAGGCAGCAAGAGGTTTATATATGGTCAGTATACTTCAAAAATGTGAGGGAGTGTGGCACAGCCTAAAAACAGTAGGGATAAATCCTGTGTGTCACAATGCATTGCTGGCTGAGTGATGGAGAAATGGTGCTTTGAGCAGAGCAGAAGGAATGTGCTGTGATGAGTAGTAGATGTAATGTTGAGTTGCATTCAGTCACTTTGACCACCTAAGTGATATCATTACATTTTCTACACCACTGCTGCCAGCTATGATATGCCATGCTTTTGGTATTCAATACCTTTAATTAATGTGCCCATTTTCTTTTCAGGATCACTCTCAAGATCTTTCTGCTCCCGACCAGAAATTTGCCTCCCGTTCTGCCGAGAAACAGCTGGCAGAGTACTTCCAGAATTGCATCATTAAGTCTGAGAGTTCTCTTCTTTTAATGGTGGGACATGGCTTTTTGTTTTGTGAAAAGAAAAACCAATTATCTAACAGTCTACAGTGCAATGCAGGAATTCATTTTAATTTTAGAGGTACTGTATCTTTAAGAAGGAAACGCTGCATGAACCATATAACCTCTGGAAAATGCTAATTGGTACCCTGCAGCACAGAGAGCTCACTGTTGTATGTGAACCTTGAGTTTAAGATAATTTACCTTTAAGGAATCCATGTATATACAATGTTTTAACTTTGCCTGTCAGTTAGTCTATGCGGGTTTGCAAGCTTCCCAACAGAAATCATACGGTTTGCTGCAATGTCTGTTTCATAATTTAAAATGTGCTTTAATGTTTTAAGTAAACTAAGCCATAGAGTTAATCAATCGCTGGTGATTAGACCATTACCATCAACATAACAATCACTTAGACTAAAAAGAATACTGGGACTGCCTGGGAATGCAGCTTGTCATACCACAATCATAGAAGTTCACTTGGTGGATCACTTGAGTGAATGAGCTTGGTACCTCAGTATTCTAAAATCTCCAACAACAATTAAAATTGAAATAATGAAGCTCCACACATGATCCTTCAGAGAGAATGAGCTGGAAATGTGTTGCTGGAAAAGCGCAGCAGGTCAGGCAGCATCCAGGGAACAGGAGAATCGACGTTTCGGGCATTAGCCCTTCTTCAGGAATGAGGAAAGTTTGTCCAGCAGGCTAAGATAAAAGGTAGGGAGGAGGGACTTGGGGGAGGGGCGTCGGAAATGTGATAGGTGGAAAGAGGTCAAGGTGAGGGTGATAGGTCAGACTGGGGTGGGGGCGGAGAGGTCAGGAAGAAGATCTCAGGTTAGGAAGGCGGTGCTGAATTTGATGGATTTGACTGAGACAGGGTGGGGGGAGGGGAAATGAGGAAACTGGTGAAATCCGAGTTCATCCCTTGTGGTTGGAGGGTTCCTAGCCGGAAGATGAGGCGTTCTTCCTCCAACCGTCGTTTTGTTGTGGTCTGACGATGGAGGAGTCCAAAGACCTGCATATCCTTGGTGGAGTGGGAGAGGGAATTGAAATGTTGAGCTACAGGGTGGTTGGGTTGGTTGGTCCGGGTGTCCCAGAAGTGTTCTCTGAAACGCTCCGCAAGTAGCCGGCCTGTCTCCCCAATATAGAGGAGGCCACATCGGGTGCAGAGGATGCAATAGATGATATGTGTGGAGGTGCAGGTGAATGTGTGGCGGATATGGAAGTTTCCTTTGGGGCCTTGGAGGGAGGTGAGGGGGGAGGTGTGGGCGCAAGTCTTGCACCTCCTGTGGTTGCAGGGGAAGGTGCCGGGAGTGGAGGTTGGGTTGGTGGGGGGTGTGGATCTGACGAGGGAGTCACGGAGGGAGTGGTCTTTACGGAATGCTGATAGGGGAGGGGAGGGAAATATATCCTTGGTGGTGGGGTCCGTTTGGAGGTGGCGGAAATGACGGCAGATGATGCGCTGTACATGGAGATTGGTGGGGTGGTAGGTGAGGAACAGTGGGGTTCTGTCCTGGTGGCGGTTGGAGGGGCGGGGTTCAAGGGCGGAGGAGCGGGAAGTGGAAGAGATGCGGTGGAGGGCATCGTCGACCACGTCGGGGGGGAAATTGCGATCCTTGAAGAAGGAGGCCATCTGGGTTGTACGTTTTTGGAACTGGTCCTCCTGGGAGCAGATGCAGCGGAGTCGAAGGAATTGGGAGAATGGGATGGCGTTTTTACAGGGTGCAGGATGGGAGGAGGTGTAGTCCAGGTAGCTGTGGGAGTCGGTCGGTTTGTAGTAGATGTCCGTGTTGATTCAGTCGCCTGAGATAGAAATAGAAAGGTCGAGGAAGGGGAGGGAGGGATCTGAGACTGTCCAGGTGAATTTGAGGTCGGGGTGGAAGGTGTTGGTGAAGTGGATGAACTGTTCAACTTCCTCGTGGGAGCACGAGGCGGCACCGATACAGTCATCGATGTAGCGGAGGAAAAGGTGGGGGGTGGGGCCAGTGTAGTTGCGGAAGATGGATTGTTCCACATATCCTACGAAGAGGCAGGCATAGCTGGCGCCCATGCGGGTGCCCATGGCTACTCCTTTTGTTTGGAGGAAGTGGGAGGATTGGAAAGAGAAGTTGTTCAGGGTGAGGACCAGTTCAGTCAATCGAAGGAGGGTGTCAGTGGAAGGGTACTGGTCGGTACGGTGGGAAAGAAAGAAGCGGAGGGCTTTGAGTCCTTCGTGATGGGGGATGGAGGTGTACAGGGACTGGATATCCATGGTGAAAATAAGGCGTTGGGGACCGGGGAAGCGAAAATCATGGAGCAGGTGGAGGGCATGGGTGGTGTCCCGAACGTAGGTGGGGAGTTCTTGGACTAAGGGGGACAGGACGGTGTCAAGGTACGCAGAGATGAGTTCTCTTCAGAGAGAATGGCTGGCTGTTTTAAAGGAAGGTTGTAGATTAGTGCAGCCATTGGTCAAATTCCTGACCTCATTGAATTCATTGTAAGCGGACTGCAAATTCACGAATTGGATGCCCATAATCGAGAAGGAAGGGACAAAAAGCACTTAATTATAGACCAGTTAGTGTATCATCTGTCATTGGAAAAACGCTGGAGTCCATTATTGAGAAAGAGATACCAGGACTTTTAGAAAGATTTAATGCAATCCATTGGAGTCAACGGGGAAGTCACATTTGACAAACTTGCTGATGCTTTTTGAAGTTATAACAAGCAAGGTTGATAAAGGGGAACTGGTAGATATAGGGCATGTGGATTTTCAAAAGGTATTCGATCAGGTGCCACCAAATATTATTGCACATGATTGGACCTCACAGTATTTGGAGTAATATATTAGCATCATTTGTTGATTGGTTAAAAAAACGAAGACAGAGAGTCAGGATTAATGCATCTTTTTCAGATTGGAAAGATATAACTAATGGGTTACCATAAAGATCAGTACTTGGGCGTTAATTATTTACCATCTATATTAATGAACTGAAAGTAGGGGTCAAATATAATATATTCAAATTTGCTGATGATACAAAAATAGTGGGACGTCATGCTGTATTGAGGTTGAGTATGTGGACAAACATTTGGCAGATCGTGTTGAATGTACAACAGTGTCAAGTCAAGCACTGTTGTCGGAAGAATAAAAAAGCTATTGATTATTAAATGGAAAGAGACAGTATACGGGTATTTTGAACATTCACAAAAAAGTTTAGCATGCAAATAATTCCTAAGGCAAATTCCTAAGGCAGATTCCTTTATCACTAGATGGTTGGAGTTTAAAAATAAGGAAGTCTTGTTACAAATGTACAAAGTGTTGGTAAGACCTTATCTGAAGTACTGTTACAGTTTTGGTCCTCAAAATAAAAAAAAGCTGATACTGGAGGCAGTTCAGAAGAGACTCACTATGCTCATTCCTGTGAGGAAGGGCTTGACTTGTCAAGTCTTTATTCATTCAAGTTTGGAAATATGAGGAACGATCTTATTGAAACATATAAGATGCTGAGAGGACTTGACAAGCTAGGTGTTGAATTGTGTTCGCACTAATGGGGGCGTCTTCATCTACAGGATATGGTTTCAGAATAAGGGCCTTTCATTTAAAACTGAGAGGCAAAGGAATATCTGTTCTTCAAAGGATAGTGACTATCTAGAATTCTCTATCCCAGAGAGTTGTGGCAGCTACATCACTGAATGTATTTAAAGAAGAGATAGAATTTTGAAATATTCAGATGTTGAGAGGCCAGCACAAAAAAAGAAGTTAAGTCTGGGATGGATCAGCCATGAAATAAGGTAGGATTGAGAGGATGG
Organism: Chiloscyllium plagiosum; assembly: GCF_037043375.1. Lineage (NCBI taxonomy): Eukaryota > Metazoa > Chordata > Chondrichthyes > Orectolobiformes > Hemiscylliidae > Chiloscyllium > Chiloscyllium plagiosum. Next base: position 36,898,584 of record NW_028270174.1, on the reverse strand, counting down.
GTTTGCTACACCTGCTATTTCTTATGTTTTTATATAATTAACATCTTGCTATTGAAAGGGTACTTAAACTGAAACGTTCACTGTCTGTGGTGAATTTAGCTTGCACCTATGACGTACATACAACAACAGCACGCTGTTCAATGGAGAAGCAAAGAAAGAGGTGCCATACAAATGGTGGAACAGCACACCTCAGAAACCAACTTTTAGATTTCTGACTTTAATTATGCATCTTCCACTCTTGAAAGTCCTGTTGCATTTGAATATGAATAATTCATCATTATTTGATAAAATCGGGCCACAGGATTTTCTGGATCCCACACAGATATTACAGTAAAATGATTCTTATGTGAAATTACATGGGCTCTTATAAAGATATTAGAGCATAAAACTTAATGCAAACGTTTTGTGCATGGTGAAGATAGGGAACATATTTAATCTCTTTCATTAAATTGGTTTTTGTCTCATTGATGTTGTGGAAATTAATTTTTGAACCATTGGTTCAACATCTGTGCATTTAACACAGTGTATTTGAAATGGTGCAGTTGTGCAGGTTTTTTCTTGTGAACGTGTGAAAGATGATAATATCATGAAAACAACATCCAATGATGTTTACAAACTACTGTACAGTTTCTGTCATGAGGAATAAAATTATTGCTAAAATAAAAGTTTTGATAAACTGAAAATTATGAACTTGGGTCATGCTATGCCTAAACATGCTTGTGTATTATTTTACTCATGTTCAGCAAGGTTAAAACTGAACTAAGCGGAGGTTTGACAAATGTAATTAGTAACAGTGCAATGAATGACTGAGGAAATCTGAACACAATGATGCTTTGGTATAAAACTGTCATCGATTTTTACTGGCAAAAAAAATGACTCATGTTACAGATACACTGAGATTTTCCATGGATTTCTGCGTCATTCTGATGACAATAGTACAGTTAATGTGTAGTAAGTGTTTTAATGGCTGTCAGGCACTCCTCCATTCTTCTGTTTAATGGTTTTAAATTGTCAGCTTGGAGTAGTCTCTTCTCTCAAATAGGTATCTCAAATTCTTTTCAGGTTGTGACACAAATAAAAAGTGAAATTTAGTCAGCAGCCGTTAGGCTAGGGATGCCATTCATAATGTCACTGGACATGAGTATTCATGTTAAGGAGTAAGCTTATTTAACACCAGTGTTTCCATCACGATCAATACAAAAAAACCCCACAACAAATAGGATGCTAGTCGGACCAGTGTAGGCACAGGCACATAATCCTGAGGTTATGTATCAATGCAGCCTCAAAATCTTATCCCATCCTTTATCATGACAATATACAACTCAATTTTATCAACTACAGGCATTTAGCCCTCACAACTTTCTCCACCATTCCATCAGCTCTCAGTGCCTGAACTCCATTTTCTTACCTACTACTCGAACTCAATATTTACCATACCTAACAATATCTAGCCATTTTTATTTTGTAATTATCAATGGATATAAAAAACATTTTATTTGGTGGTGGGTAGGACAAGGAAGGAGATTGGATAATGGGATGAGGATGGGGGTTCATTGGCAGGGAGTGCACCAGATTCCTCTGCCCTTTGTGTAAGGAAGTGTTGTAGGGCTTTACCCCTAAATTGCCTAGATCTCATTTTAAAGTTATCTCCTGTCTTTCTCGAATACCTACTGCAGAAAACAGGTTCTAACTTCCTGAGCAAATCCTTTCATCAACTTACATACCTCAGTTGGATCCAAATGGTTATCCAAATGTCAAACTCAATGATTTCATTCATTTTCTCACTCAACAGAAAACAATCATTGACCTTTTGGTGGTCAGGTTGCACATGACTACTTGATGTTGTTTATGATTTGGAAATGCCGGTGTTGGACTGGGGTGTACAAATTTAAAAATCACAAACCAGGTTATAGTCCAACAGGTTTAATTGGAAGCACTAGCTTTTGGAGCGCTTCTCCTTACTTCACAACCACCTGATGAAGGAGCGTCGCTCCGAAAGCTAGTGCTTCCAATTAAACCTGTTGGACTATAACCTGGTGTTGTGTGATTTTTAACTTTGATGTTGTTTATGTGGACTTTAGTAAAGCCTTTGACAAGGTAGACTAGTTCCTAAAGTTAGATCAGATTGGATTCAGGGAGACCATGCCAATTGGATACAAGATTGGATGATAGGAGACAGAGGATTGTTTTTTGGACTGGAGGCCTCTGACCAGCGATGTTCTGCAGGGGTCTGTACTGGGTCCACTTTTGTTTGCATGATGAAGGGTTTATGCCCGAAACATCAATTCTCCTGCTCCTTGGATGCTACCTGATCTGCTATGCTTTTCCAGCACCACACTCTTGACACAAATGTGATGTATTGCATTTTGGTAAAACAAGGAAGGGCAGGACTTGTGCAATTCATAGTCGGGCCAAGTGGTGTTGTCAAACAGAGAGATATTGAGGTTCAGGGACATAGTTCTTTGAAATGTGCATCACATGTAGACTGGATGGTTAAGAAGGCATTTAGCATGTTTACCTTCATTGCTCAGACCATTGAGTATGGACCTTCTCCTCGGTATCTTTTCTCCTCTGAGTACTTATCCAATTCCTTTTTGTAAGTAACATGAAATTTGCTAAAACCACCCTTTATGGCAATGCGTTTGAGTCATAACAATTCAATACACAAAGAAAAATTATATTTTACTCCCTCTATTTTTGCCAATCACCCATGCATTCTCTTCCATCTTCTATTACTGGGAACAATTTATCCTTATTTGTCTTGCATGATTTCGATCATCTCTATTAGATCTCAATGCAATCTTCCTTGCCCTCAGGAAAACAAATTCATAGCCTCTCCATACAACTAAAGTTCGATTATTCTTGTTCCATTTGAGTAAATCCCCTCTGCACCATCTCTAAACTCTTGAGTTTGCTTTTTTTTTGTACTCTATGCCTCTGTTTATAAAGCCAAGGATCTTATGTACCTTTTTAGCACCGTTATCAACTGCTACCACCAAGTTCAAAGGCTTGTATACAAATTCACCAAAGTCATAGATTAATAGAGATGTACAATATAGAAACAGATCCATTGGTTCAACTGTCCATGCTGACCAAATATCCTAACCTAAGCTAGTTCCATTTGCCAGCACTTGGCCCATATCCCTCTAAAGGAGAAGAAAGTGAGGACCACAGATGCTGGAGATCAGAGTGGACAGTGTGGGGAAAACACAGATATTTCGATTCTCCTGCTCCTTGTATGCTGCCTGATTTGATGTGTTTTTCCAGCACCACACTCTCGACCCATATATCCCCCTAAACCCTTCCTATTCATTTACTAATCGAAATGCCTTTTGAATGTTGTAATTGTACCAGCCTCCAGCACTTCCTCTGGCAGTTCATTCAATACACACATCACCTTCTGCATGAAAAAGTTGCCCCTTAGGTCCCTTTTAAATTTTCCCCCCTCACCCTAAATGTATGCCCTCTAGCTCTGGATTCCCCCACCTCAAGGAAAATATCTTGTCTATTTACACTATCCATGCCCTTTATGATTTTATAAACTTCTATAAGGTTAGCCCTAAGCCTCTGACGTTCCAGGGAAAATAGCCCCAGCCTATTCAGCCTCTCCATATTGTTCAAATCCTCCAATCTTGGAAACATCCTTGTAAATATTTTCTGAACCCTTTCAAGTTTCACAATATCCTTCTGATAGGAAGGAGACCAGAATTGCACACAATATTCCAAAAGTGGCCTAACCAATGTCCTGTACAGCCACAACATGACCTCCCAACTCCTGTACTCAATACTCTGGCCAATAAAGGAAAGCATACCAAACGCCTTCTCCACTATCCTATTTCCCTGTGACTCCACTTTCAAGGAACTATGAACCTGCACTCCAAGGTCTCCTTGTTCAGCAACACTCCCTAGGACCTTACCATTAAGTGTATAAGTCCTGCTCTGATTTGCTTTTCCAAAATGCAGCACCTTACATTTATCTAAATTAAACTCCATCTGCCACTCATCAGCCCATTGGCCCATCTGATCAAGATCCCATCATACTCTGAGGTAGCCTTGTTCACTGTCCACAACACCTCCAATTTTGGTGTCCTTTGTAAACTTACTGACGAAAACCTAGGAAGCAGAGCCTAGTGGGGAAGACAGTAGTGCAACAATGGCAGGGGTTTCTGGATGTAATTGAGGACACAGTACAGAGGTACATCCTAAAGAAAAGAAAGATTATCCGGGGGTGGGGGGGTGTCAAATTAGTCAGCCATGGCTGACAAAGGAAGTCAGGAAATGTATCAAAGAAAAAGAGAGAGCCTATAAAGTGGCCAAGAGCTTTGGGAAATCAGAAGATTAGAAAGATTACAAAAACAGAGGATAACAAAGAGAGAAATAAGGAAGGAGAGGATCAAATATGAAGGTAGGCCAGCCAGTAATATTAAAAATGATAGTAAAAGTTTCTTTCAATACATAAGAAACAAATAAGAGGCAAAAGTAGATATTGGGCTGCTCCAAATTGATGCAGAAAGGTTAGTGCTGGGAGGTGAGGAAATGACTGAAGAACTTAATAAGAACAAAGGAACCTCGATTATCTGAACAAGATAGACGGGCACTATTTCATTCGGATAATTGATTATTCGATTAATTGATTTCCTTGGGGGCTCGGAGTTTTCTGTGAAGTCTGCTCCCCATTTGGAAAACTAGGCAAAAACCCCAGAAAGTGTGGGGGTAGAGAGAGAGGGCGGGAGGTCAAGTCATTTGGAGACGGTGCCTGGACTATCCAGGACTATTCTCGGCAGCATTTCAGTGAGCCAAGTTAGTTTTTAAACATTGTACCTGGAAACAAAAGACGCAATCAGTGTTGAAACAGCTCTTTGATGTAATGTTTCTTTCGGGACCTTGAGATAACCTTTGGAAAATCCGATATACGGATAATTGATATTTGGATAATTGAGGTTCCTCTATACTTTGTGTCAGTCTTCACATGAGTAATATCCCAACAATTAAGGAGAGTTGGGGCAGAGTTGAGTATGGTTGCCATTACAAAAGAGGAAGTGCTAGAAAAGCTAAAAGGTCGAAAAATTGACAAATCTCCTGGCCCCGATGGGCTACATCCTAGAGTTCTGAGGGAGGTGGCGAAGGAAATAGCGGAGGCATTGGTTGTGATCTCTCAAAAGTCACTGGAGTCAGGGAAAGTCCTGGATGATTGGAAAATCGCTGTTGTAACCCCCTTGTTCAAGAAAGGATCAAGACAAAAGATGGAAAATTATAGGCCCGTTAGCCTAACCTCGATTGTTGGTAAAAATCTAAAATCCATCATTAAGGATGAGATTTCTAAATTCTTCGAAGTGTAGGGTCGGATCAGAACAAGCCAGCATGGATTTAGTAAGGGGAGGTTGTGCCTGACAAACCTGTTAGAATTCTTTTGAAGAAATAACAAGTAGGTTAGACCAGGAAAACCCAGTGGACATTATCTATCTCGACTTCCAAAAGGCCTTTGATAATGTACCTCACGGGAGGCTGCTGAGTAAGGTGAGGGCCCATGGTGTTCAAGGTGAGCTACTGGTATGGATTAGGGTTGGCTGTATGACAGAAGGCAGAGAGTTGGGATAAAAGATTCTTTTTCGGAATGGCAGCCGGTGACAAGTGGGGTCCCGCAGGGTTCAGTGTTGGGGCCTCAGCTGTTCACTTTATATATTAATGATCTGGGTGAAGGGACTGGGGGCGAAGTTTGCCAATGATACGAAGTTAGGTGGATAGGCAGGTAGTACTGAGGAGGTGGGGAGGCTGCAGAAAGATTTAGGAGAATCGACGTTTCGGGCATTAGCCCTTCTTCAGGAATGAGGAAAGTTTGTCCAGCAGGCTAAGATAAAAGATAGGGAGGAGGGACTTGAGGGAGGGGCGTCGGAAATGTGATAGGTGGAAAAAGGTCAAGGTGAGGGTGATAGGACAGATTGGGGTGGGGGCGGAGAGGTCGGGAAGAAGATTGCAGGTTAGGGAGGCGGTGCTGAATTTGATGGATTTGACTGAGACAGGCTGGGGGGAGGGGAAATGAGGAAACTGGTGAAATCCGAGTTCATCCCTTGTGGTTGGAGGGTTCCGAGCCGGAAGATGAGGCGTTCTTCCTCCAACCGTCGTTTCGCTGTGGTCTGACGATGGAGGAGTCCAAAGACCTGCATATCCTTGGTGGAGTGGGAGGGGGAATTGAAATGTTGAGCTACAGGGTGGTTGGGTTGGTTGGTCCGGGTGTCCCAGAGGTGTTCTCTGAAACGCTCCGCAAGTAGGAAGGGACAGCTGGAAAAGGGACTGGCAGCATTGTCTCCTCTATATTGGGGAGACAGGCCGCCTACTTGCGGAGCGTTTCAGAGAACACCTCTGGGACACCCGGACCAACCAACCCAACCACCCTGTAGCTCAACATTTCAATTCCCCCTCCCACTCCACCAAGGATATGCAGGTCTTTGGACTCCTCCATCGTCAGACCACAGCGAAACGACGGTTGGAGGAAGAACGCCTCATCTTCCGGCTAGGAACCCTCCAACCACAAGGGATGAACTCGGATTTCACCAGTTTCCTCATTTCCCCTCCCCCCAGCCTGTCTCAGTCAAATCCATCAAATTCAGCACCGCCTCCCTAACCTGCAATCTTCTTCCCGACCTCTCCGCCCCCACCCCAATCTGTCCTATCACCCTCACCTTGACCTTTTTCCACCTATCACATTTCCGACGCCCCTCCCCCAAGTCCCTCCTCCCTATCTTTTATCTTAGCCTGCTGGACAAACTTTCCTCATTCCTGAAGAAGGGCTAATGCCCGAAACGTCGATTCTCCTGTTCCCTAGATGCTGCCTGACCTGCTGCGCTTCTCCAGCAACACATTTCCATCTCTGATCTCCAGCATCTGCAGACCTCATTTTCTCTGCAGAAAGATTTAGACAGTTTAGGAGAGTGGTCCAGGAAATGGCTGATGAAATTCAACGAGAGCAAGTGCAAGGTCTTACACTTTGGAAAAAAGAACAAAGACATGAACTATTTTTTAAACACTGAGAAAATTCATAAAGCCGAAGTACAAAGGGATCTGGGAGTGCTAGTCCAGGATTCTCTAAAGGTTGATTTGCAGATTGAGTCAGTGATTAAGAAAGCAAATGTAATGTTGTCATTTATCTCAAGAGGGTTGGAATATGAAAGCAGCGATGTGCTTCTGAGACTTTATAAAGCTCTAGTCATGCCCCATTTAGAATACTGTGTCCAATTGTGGGCCCTACAGCTCAGGTAGGGCATACTGGCACTGGAGTGTCCGTGTCCAGCGGAGATTCACACGGATGATCTCTGGAATGGTCAGCCTAACATATGATGAACGGCTGAGGATTCTGGGATTGTATTCATTAGAGTTTAGAAAGTTGAGGGGAGATTGAATATAAACTTACAAGATAATGCATGGCTTAGAAAGTGTGGACGCTGAGAATTTGTTTCCATTAGGTGACTATACTAGGACCCGTGGGCACAGCCTTAGAATTAGAGGGAGTCAATTTAGAATGGAAATGAGGAGTTGTCTCTTCAGCCAGAAACTGGTATGCCTCTGGAATTCATTGCCAAGGACCGCACTGGAGGCTGGGATGTTAAATGTCTCTGAGGCAGAGATTGATAAATTCTCGATCTTGCAAGGAATTAAGGGGAGATTGCAGATAAGTGGCGTTGAAATGCCTATCAACCATGATTAAATGGCAGACTGGACTCGATGGGTTGAATGGCCTTACTTCCACTCCTATGTCTTATGGTCTTACTAACTATACCTACTATGTTCACATTCAAATCATTTATATAAATGACGAAAGCAGTGGACCCAGCACCGATCGTTGTGGCACTCCACTGGTCACAGGCCTCCAGTCTGAAAAGCAAACCTCCACCACCACCCTCTGTCTTCTACCTTCGAGCCAGTTCTGGCTAATTCTTCCTGTATTCCATTAGATCTAGCCGTGCTTATCAGTCTACCATGAGGAACCTTGTTGAGTTCCTTACTGAAGTCCATATGGATCACGTTCACCCCTCTGTCCTCATCAATCCTCTTCGTTACATCTTGAAAAGACTCAATTAAATTTGTGAGACATGATTTCTCACACAGGGCTGAAGAAGGGCTTATGCCCGAAACGTCGATTCTCCTGTTCCCTGGATGCTGCCTGACCTGCTGCGCTTTTCCAGCAACACATTTTCAGCTATGATTTCTCACACACAAAGCCATGTTGACTATCCCTAAACAGTTCTTGCCTTTCTAAATACATGTACATCCTGTCCCTCAGGATTCCCTCCAACAACCTACCCACCACCGACGTCAGGCTCACTGGTCTATAGTTCCCTGGCTTGTCCTTACCACCTTTCTTAAACAGTGGCACCACGTTTGCCAACCTCCAGTCTTCCGGCACCTCACCTGTGACTATCAATGATGCAAACTTACTAACTACCTCTTATGCTCGCATCCAAGTCATTTATGTAAATTACAAAAAGTAGAGGACCCAGCACCGATCCTTGTGGCACTCCACTGGTCACAGGCCTCCAGTCTGAAAAACAACCCTCCACCACCACCCTCTGTCTTCTACCTTTGAACCAGTTCCGTATACAAGTAGCTAGTCCTCCCTGTATTCCATGAGATCTAACCTTGCTAATCAGTCTCCATTGGGGAACCTTGTCGAACGCCTTACTGAAGTCTATATAGACCACATCTACCGCTCTTCCCTCATCAATCCTCTTTGTTACTTCCTCAAAAAACTCAATCAAGTTTGTGAGACATGATTTCCCACGCACAAAGCCATGTTGACTATCCCTAATCAGTCCTTGCCTTGCCAAATACATGTACATCCTGTCTCTCAGGATTCCCTCCAACAACTTGCCCTCCACCGACATCAGGCTCACTGGTCTATAGTTCCCTGGCTTGTCTTTACCACCATTCTTAAACAGTGGCACCACGTTAGCCAACCTCCAGTCTTCCAGCATCTCACCTGTGACTATTGATGATACAAATATCTCATCAAGAGGCCTAGCAATCACTTCTCTAGCTTCCCACAGAGTTCTCGGGTACAGCTGATCAGGTCCTGGAGATTTATCTACTTTTATGTGTTTCAAGACATCCAACATGCAATATGGACATTTTTCAAGATGTCACCATCTATTTCTCCACATTCTATATCTTCTCTGTCCTTCTCTACAGTAAACACTGATGCAAAATACTCATTTCTGTGGCTCCACACATAGGCTGCCTCCCTGATATTTGAGGGGTCCTATTCTCTCCCTCGTTACCCTTTTGTCCGTAATGTATTTATAAAGTCCCTTTGGATTCTCCTTAACCTTATTTGCCAAAGCTATCTCATGTCCCCGTTTTGCCCTCCTGATTTCCCTCTTAAGTATACTTCTACTGCCTTTATACTCTTCTAAGGATTCACTCAATCTGTGTTGTCTATACCTGACATACGCTTCCTTCTTTTTCTTGACAAAAGCCTCAATTTCTTCAGTCATCCACCAGTCTCTATACCTACCAGTCTTTCCTTTCACCCTAACAGGATCATACTGTCTCTGGATTCTTGTTATCTCATTTATGAAAGCTTCCCATTTTCCAGCTGTCCTTTGACCTGCGAACATCTGCCTCCAATCAACTTTTGAAAGTTCTTGCCTAATACCATCAAAATTGGCCTTCCTCCAATTTAGGACTTCAACTTTTAGATCTGGTCTAGCCTTTTCCATCACTAATTTAAATCTAATAGAATTATAGTCGTTGGCCCCAAGGTGCTCCCCCACTGACACCTCAATTACCTGCACTGCCTTATTTCCCAAGAGTAGGTCAAGTTTGCACCTTCTCTAGTTGGTACATCCACAGACTGAATCAGAAAATTTCTTGTACATATTTTAACAAATTCCTCTCCATCTAAACCCTTAACACTATGGCAGTCCCAGTCTATGTTTGGAAAGTTAAAATCCCCTACCAAAACCACCCTATTATTCTTACAATTTGCTGGGATCTCCTTACAAATTTGTTTCTCAATTTCCCTCTGACTATTGGGGGGGTCTATAATACAATTCCAATAGGGTGATCATCCCTTTCTTATTTCTCAGTTCCACCCAAATAACTTGCCCAGATAGATTCCCAGGAATATCCTCCCTAAGTACAGCCATAATGCTATCCCTTATCAAAACGCCACTCCCCATCCTCTCGTCTCCCCCCACCCACAATTTCTATCCTTCCTGTAGCATTTGTATCCTGGAACATTAAGCTGCCAGTCCTGCCCATCCCTGAGCCATGTTTCTGTAATTGCTATGATATCCCAGTCCCATGTTCCTAACCATGCCCTGAGTTCATCTGCCTTCCCTGTTAGGCCTCTTGCATTGAAATAAATGCAGTTTAATGTATCAGTCCTACCTAGTTCTCTGTTTTGTCCCTGCCTGCCCTGACTGTTTAACTTGCTTCTGTTCTCACCTGTACCCGTCTCAGATTGATCGCTTTCCTCACTATCTCCCTGGGCCCCACCCTCCGGGCCCCACCCTCCCACCTTACTAGTTTAGATCCTCCTGAGCAGCTCTAGCAAATCTCCTTGCCAGTATAGTAGTCCCCTTCCAATTCAGGGATAATCTGTCCTCCTTTACAGGTCACTTCTACCCCAGAAGATATTCCAATGATCCAAAAGGGGGAACCCTTCTCCCTTGCACCAGCTCATGAGCCACACATTCATCTGCTCTATCCTCCTATTCCTACCCTCTCTAGCTCGTAGCATCGGGGGCAAAATGATATTACTCCCCTTGAGGACCTCTTTTTTAAATTCCTGCCTAAATTTCTATATTCTCCCTTCAGAATCTCATCCTTTTCCCTTCCTGTTGTTGGTTCCAATGTATATAACAACCTCTCTCCCTTGAGAACGTTCTGCACTCTCCCTGAGAAATCCTTGATTCTGGCACCAGGGAAGCAACACACCATTCTGACTCTTGGCTGCTGGCTGCAAAAACCTCCATCTATGCCTCTGACTAGAGAGTCCCCTATCACAATCGATCGCTTGGAACCTGACGTACCCCTCATTACATGAGAGCCAGTCTCAATACCTGAAACTTGGCTGTTCATGCTACATTCCCCGGAGAGTCCATCACTCTCTACTTTTTCCAAAACAGCATATTTGTTTGAGTTGGGGATAGCCACAGGAGACTCTTACAAAACCTGCCTTCCTCTCCGACCTTTCGAGGAGTTAACCCATCTTCCTGCCTATATCTGCAGCATTCCCCCTTCCTAAAACTGCCATCCATCACACCCCCCAGCTCTTGTAAATTCCTTATTGCCTCTAACTGCCAATCCAATCAATCCATGCGATCTGACAGGATTTGCAACCAAAGATACTTCCTGCAGACATAATCATCAGTAACATGAAAACTCTCCCTAAACTCCCACATCTGACAGGAAGAGCACATCACTCTACTAAAGTCCATCTTTGCTTCTTTACAATCTACAGACCCAGAAACTTGCACCATCTTATTGCTCTAAAAAAAGACACTGCTCCAAGCTAACTTAATACTTATGGGGGTTTGTATTTTCAACATTTAATCAAGAGACAGAGCTCAATAAAACATATAATCAAGAAAGATCCTACTCTACTCACTATTGTAGATTTACAGCAAGGTTACGGTTAAGAGCGATGCGCTTACCTGTTCCTGTGCTGTGAGCTCTCCCACACAGATTCCTCCAAGGTCAGCTGTGAATTTCACTGTTTGTAAATTTTTCCTAGAAACACTCCGATGTCCAGAGATACTTGAACTTAAACAGCAAAGGCAGTAACTGTGCAGATTCATTGCTGTGTCAGACTGCAGCATGGGTTTCTTTCTCTGACCCTGTGGTCACTGCCTTTGTCTGTCTTCCTTCATCTTAATCTTTTGATCTTTTCTCCCCCAAAGTTCCAAATCAATGCAACAGCATATCAAACAGTAATTGCTGCTCCTGGAATTTGAGGAAATCAGCTCCAACATTTGAAATACTCAAAAAAAGGAACAGCTCTTACAGCCACAATTTTTTCTTGTCCTCCATCTTTGATTACCCAGAATCCTTTTGGTTCCTGCTTCCTCTCTATAAAATTGCAGCATTTAATATATCTTCACTATTCCCACTCTAGACTTAAATGCATCTCCTCATGCTTCTACACATTTAGATTGGATTCCCCAATAGTATGGAAACAGGCCCTACAGACCAATACGTCCACACCAAAGAGTAACCCACCCAGACCCATTTCCCTCTGACTAATGCACCTAACACTATAGCCAATTCAACTGAGCGGCACATCTTTGGACTGTGGGGGGAAACCAGAGCACCCAGAAGAAACCCACGCAGACACAGGGAGAATGTGCAAACTCCACACAGACATTTGCCCAAAGCTAGAATTGAACCTGGGCACATGGCACTGTGAGGCAGCAGCGCTAACCACTGAGCCACTCCAACTTTTCACCAACTTATTCTTCTAAAGTACATTGCTCTCTGTGCTTGATGAATTTCAGAAGTTTGGGTATTTAATGTATGGGCTAGAGTGCAAAATGATACCAGAATTGATTATTTGTTGAGCCAGTTTCATTTGTTGCTCTCCATGTTGAATACACAGAGAAATCAGTGAGTGACATGGGATTGCCTGTTTGCTCCAAATGTGTAAGGCTGATTTGGGATTCCTCATCATGTTATTGTAATTACATTTGCTCAGAGTCAGGTTCTGGACCAGTGACAATATGGGAACCTCCTATCTGCTGCTTTTGTCAATGTGTTGCTACTGGAGGATGACCCCTGAATGTTGCCATTGATTTCTATGTGTAAATGCTCTGAATTCTTCCTTAGTGATTATTTCAATCCTTCAACCTTGCATTTATTACTGTTAATAATCACAATGCTTCATTATGATCATCCAACATAGTCATGACAGATGGTCTAAAGGTACCCAATTCATGCTTAAAGATTTATTCTGCAGATTACACAAATGATGTGCTGCTCAGCATCAGTTTGTAGAGTAGAGAACGCGGAGTGAAGATGCACTACCTCATCATGATCTGTGCACTATATATCAAATGCTTGCACTGAGTTCTGCACAGATCCAAATGATTGATCGACATATTCCCATTAGCAACCTATCCTCCATCTCATGATTGGCTACAAGACAAGAATCATGAAGGTGGACAGATACACAAGGGAAAAAAGAAATGGGAGTATGCAATTATGGTTGGATAAGGTTGGGAGGGAGGAGGCTTGTTTGGATGATAATCATAGGTTTCTTGGTTAGTTCCTGTAAGTTCTATGTAGTTTTATAAGAACCATGAATGGCTAGGCCTTCCCCATGGGAATGATTCATCAATTGGGTTAAAACTTAGTCATATAGTATAATTGGTTAATTTATTTATTTATTCATTCATTCATTGAGTTCCTCAGGATCTCATCGTCGGCCCAACTACCTTCAGCTGCTTCATTAATTAACTTCCATCCATCATAAGGTCAGACGTGGGGATGTTCACTGAAGATTGCACCATGTTCAGCGCCATTCCCGACTCCGCAGATATTGAAGAAGTCCATGTTCAAATCCAAACAGTATTGAGACTTGGGCTAACAAGTGGCAAACAACATTTGCATCGCACAAATGCCAGGCAATGACCATCTCCAAGAAGAGACAATCTAAATACTGCCCTTGACATTCAACAGTATTACCATCACTGAATCCCCCACTATCAACATCCTTAGGTGACCATTGACCAGAAACTCAACTGGACTTGCCACATAAACACAGTGGCTACACAGCAGGTCAGAAGCTCGAAATACTGTGGTGAATATCTCACCTCCTGACTCCCCAAAGCTTGTCCACTGTCTACAAGGCACAATTGAAGATTACATTAGAACACTGTTCACTTGTCTAGATGGTGCAGTTCCAGCGACACTTGAGAAGCTTGATACCTATTATTTGTAAGATGCGCAGCAGAGATTCACCAAAGATCCTTAGGCAGCACTTCAAACCACAGACATTCAAGGAGCTACAGATGGCTCCCTTCCTGTTGCCACTTGCATTCAGTCAGTAGCAAGTGCAATCGCAGCAGGGAGACAGCCGGCTTGTTGCAGAGGGGAGAAGGGCATCTGTCACGTGTCTATAGGGCGGTATGGTGGCTCATTTGTTAGCACTGGTACCTCACAGTGCCGAGCACCCGAGTTTGATTCCAGCCTCGGGCGACTGTCTGTGTGGAGTTTGCACATTCTCCCCGTGTCTGCGTGGGTTTCCTCCGGGTGCTCCGGTTTCTTCCCGTGTTCCAAAGATGTGCAGGTGAGGTGAATTGGCCATGATAAATTGCTCATAGTGTTCAGGGATGTGTAGGTTAGGTGCATTAGTCAGGGGTAAATATAGGGTAGGGGAATAGGTCTGGGTGGGTTAGTGTGGACCTGTGGCCTGTTTCCACACTATAGGGATTCTAATTCTAATTCTAATAAGCTTTAAAGTGGGAAACCAGACCACTGGGGAAGCCCAATAACCCCACTGCGTTCACAAATGGCCAATCAGCATTATCCCTTGTTTACAAACACCGGGCGTCCAATGTCGTGACCTGGCTTTAGAAAAGGGACCTGCAGGAAGCCATCCCAATGCCTTGCATCCAATCCACCCTCACCCCTCTTCCCCATTGCTGGTGAAATCCCCCCACCGATGTCCTCTCTGCAGCACCCGTCCTATTCACCATGTCCTCTATCTAGAGATCCCCACTACCGATCCCTCCTGCAGACATGAGTATTGTACTGGCATGACCATTGATGACTTCCTGAGAATGGGATTTTCATTCTACTGGGAATTAATTGAAAGCAGCCCCGACACTGTTAGAAGAGTGTCAGATGACTTGGAAAATGTGCAGGGTCTCCAAAACAGAAGTAACACAGGTTCCCATCAGTTCCACAGGTGCTAGGTGAAACCACTGTTGCACTGATTAAATTCTGCGTGGAGTATAAAGTCAGTATTCTGCCTGATCCTGCTGATTTCCTCTCTGCATGTTGGCTAAAATTACCCAACAACTTCAATTTCTTTCATGATCTGTTTTTGTTCAGTTGATACTTTTCCCATTTTCCTTTTGATTCACCAATCTTGTTTCATGAGACAGTGCGAGCTCTTGCAAACTGTTTAAGGTGATCCATTTTGTAAATAGTGATTTATCCTAGTCAACTGGCAGAATTATATTTTGTTTTATCTCCAGTAGGTGAATACATCTAGTTCTTCTCGAATTAGGTGAATTTTCCCCAGTTGTGAACTAAACAACTGTGAAACCTTGAAATGAATTCTCTGTCTCATAGTTGAGACTGTTGATAGACCCACAAGAGAGCCATTGGCTATTCTTATCATTCATGTTTTACTTTACAATCAAATACAGAGATAGGTGGATTATACGCTGTTTCATTTAGATTTTTTTTCCTGTACTGTTGTGAAGAAATTCCTAATACCCTTAATGGGGGCGGCATGGTGGCTCAGTGGTTAGCACTGCTGCCTCACAGTGCCAGGGACCCAGGTTCAATTCCCACCACGAGTGACTGTGTGGAGTTTGCACATTCTCCCCGTGGGTTTCCTCTGGGTTCTCTGGTTTCCTCTCAGAATCCAACGATGTGCAGATCTGGTGAATTGGCCATGCTAAATTGTCCATTGTGTGAGGTTTATTCGTTAAGGGGAATTGGTCTGGGTGGGTTATTCTTCGGAGGGTTGGTGTGGACTTGTTGGGCTGAAGGGCCTGTTTCCACACTGTAAGAAATCTCATCTATCTCTAGTTTCATGTCATCCGTCCTCATTTCCACTGATTCAAACAATTCATCATAGAGTCATAGAATCATAGAGATGTACAACATGGTTCAACCCGTCCATGCCGACCGGATACCCCAACCCAATCTATCCTCGCCTGCCAGCACCTGGCCCATATCCCTCCAAACCCTTCCTATTCATATACCCATCCATGTACATGTACATCCTGTCCCTCAGGATTCCCTCCAACAACTTGCCCACCACCGATGTCAGGCTCAATGGTCTATAGTTCCTTGACTTGTCCTTACCACCTTTCTTAAACAGTGGCACCACGTTAGCCAACCTCCAGTCTTCGGGCGCCTCACCTGTGACTATCGATGATACAAATATCTCAGCAAGAAGCCCAGTAATCACTTCTCTAGCTTCCCATAGGGTTCTTAGGTACACCTGATCAGGTCCTTGGGATTTATCCACCTTTAACCATTTCAAGACATCCAGCACTTCCTCCTCTGTAACATGGACATTTTGCAAGATGTCACCATCTAAAATTGGATTCTGGGTAATCCAAGATGGAGGACGGGAAAAATTTCTGGCTGTAAGAGCTGCTCCTTTTTTGAGGAATTTTAGGTGCTGGAGGTGATTTCCTTGAATTCCAGGAGCAGCAATTACTGTTTTATATGCTGTTGCATTGTTTTGGAATTTTGAGGAAAAAAGGTCAAAACGACAACAGTTTTAAAAGGGAGAAAGGTAGACAATAGGAAGCACATGGTGAGGACAGTGCAGGAGAGAGAGAGAGAGAGAAAAAACCTGCACAGTTACTGCCTTTGCTGTTTGAATTCATCTTATCAGATCAAATTGTTATGAATGCTGTAATGTGCTCATAAATCTTGCAAAAATATGAACCTTCCAGTGGTGAGTTTCATTCAGATAAGCCTATTAATTTATCAGCTTATACTTTGATTTCTTGATTCTTCGTATTGTGTCTAATATTTCCTGAATGATGGTACATAGTTACAATAATGCAATAAGTACAAATTAATGGAATATTGAGATCATACAACAAGCAAATCAGAAAGAAACAGGCATATATGAGGTCAGTTTACCAGAAAGGACTGTCATTGATCGGAAATTATGAGTCTGAATAATTGAAACACATTTTTAAAAAATTCATAGTGTCTAATAGTCATTGAAATTATGCTTTTGAGTATCATAAACCTAGCATGTGCATAAATTTGCTTTTTTAATTAATGTTAATTATTTGGATTTGAACCTGAAGTCATCCTATATAATAGAGGAAACACTTCACTGTCATGCATTTGCAAACAGTACATATAGTTCTTGGTCTCTGTTGCCATAGTAATATTGTCAGAGTGAAGCATGTAGTGTTCGCATTTAAAATATACACTCATATACACACAGAGAATGTACAGGACAACTGCAGAAGTGTTTTACAAAGAATATTCATCCAGAAATGGCTGGACTTCAAGTTTCTGAAAGAATTAATGCACACAAAATGCAAAAATGAAGAACAAGTTCTAAGGATATATACCACAAACTGGAAACAAAATCCAAGTTTCTTCTTGTTCTTTGCTCCACTTAACTCTTGCTCAAAGCCTATTACATTTATAACTTTTACCCACTCTGATCACAAATCTGAAACATTAATCTAGCTGATGCGTGATTTGCCAAGTGTTTCCAGCATTTCTGTTTTCCTGTCTTCATTAATACTGCAATGTAAGGCACAGGAGAAGGGTATGTTAGTGACTGAATTTCATCAAGGATCATTATTAAGCATATTTACTATATTGAATCCTGGTTATAATAGAAATACTGATAAATGCCAAGCTGCATTCTGCAAAATTTATCCTCGGGACTGAAATCAGTCTGTCTTAAATCTGCTCATTTAACAATAATTAACCTGACTGTGGTACATAAATTCAGCTAACCCTTTTCACACTTGATTGTACTACATTAACCTTATGTTCCATGAATGTGTGTTAGATTATGGATATTCCTGACCTTTGAACTAAAGTCAATTCCTTAATCTCTCTGCACCTGTGCTTCAGCATTCTTAGTTATTTATTCTCCCTCCCTACCTGTGCCTGTTATCACTTCACTTTGATTGTTTTCATTTTATTTTTGGGTTCTAGCCTAGTTTGCTTCTCTGTTTTCAGTTTGCCAAGTAACTACTTGTGAGTCAAATGAGCTTCATAATAAGGAGACATCAGAATAGCATTGAAAATATACGAATAGAAGTGAAACTCATCTGGTGCTTGTAGATGTAGGAAAATCAATCAGTTTTGCACGAATAGGCATTTTAATGATTCATTTGAAAACATAACTTATTCAAGTATGGAATAATGGTTTGGGGTTTCACCTGCTACTGTTACAATTTGGAAATACTGCATATTGAAATGACCTGAAGTCCACTTGTGTATTCAGGCAAAAACAAAAATATTTCATGTCATTATTCGAAAAAAAATCTGAACCTTCTCACAGTGTCATAGGCAATTTGTCTCACTCACTTAATCAATGCACAAGGACAAGTTAGGTGGAGGTGATGGCCTAGTGGTAGTATCACCAGACTATTAATCTGGTGACCTGGTGTAAAATCTTGCCATTGTAGAGTTTGAATTCAATTTATTTTAAAAATCTCAAATGGAGAGTTTCATGATGACTGTGAAACCATTGTTGAATATTGGAAAATACCAGTTGGTTCACAAAAGTCTTTTAGAGAAGTTGACTGCTATCCTTGGTCTGGCCTACATGTGACTGCAGAACCACAGCAATGTGGTTAACTCTTAACTTCCCTTGGAGCAATTAGGGAGGACAGTTGTTTCAATTTTTATTCATTCATGGTATGAGGACATGGCTGTCTAGCATTTATTGCCATCCATAATTGCCCAGAGGGCATTAAAGAGTCAACCACATTGCCGGGGGTCTGGAGTCACAAATAGTCCAGACCAGGTAAGGATGGCAGGTTTTCCTTTTCCTAGGATTAACAGTGGTTTCACGGTCATCACCAGATTCTTAAATTCCAGATTTTTATTGAATTCAAATTTCACCAACTACAGCGTTGGGATTCGAACCCGGATCGGTGGACCATTACCTGGGTCTCTGGATTGACCATTCAGTGATAATATCACTCGGCTGTTGCCTCCCAATGACAGGAGACTCTTAGGAATTTTGTCACAATAGCACAGTAACACATTTGTAAAAGGCATAGCACATACACCAGCTATCTCCATACTTGATTGTACAAACAAAACAAGACGTGAATGATAGAGTAGCCAATTTTTAAATTTCAAAAATGTGCTTTATTCCTAAAAATATCTTTGCTACATACATAGTCACTAAAGCAGTTTGGTTCTGTATAGTTACGTATGAAGAAACAAACAAACATTAGAGTTTGACTCTGTTCAGCAAACAAACGAAAGGCATTTCTTACTTGTACAAGATTATATTTACATATATTTGAGGCATTGGGAGAATCCAGCAATGAAGTGACCCCTGTTTCTTCGGCCAGAAAACTTTAGATGATGGTTTCTCCCCACTTTGCCTTGGTGGTAGCTGCCCCAAACTTTAATGCATCCCTCAGCATGTGGTCCTGGACCTTAGAATGTACCAGATTCTGGATTAGTGGTGCTGGAAGAGCACAGCAGTTCAGGCAGCATCCAAGGAGCAGTAAAATTGATGTTTTGGGCAAAAGCTCTTCATCAGGAATAAAGCCAGGGGGCCTGAAGCATGGAGAGATAAGCTAGAGGAGGGTGGGGAAGGGGAGAAAGTAGCATAGAGTACAATGGGTGAATGGGGGAGGGGATGAAAGTGATAGGTCGAGAGCGGGGGGAGGGTGGAGTGGATAGGTGGAAAGGAAGATAGGCAGGTAAGACAAGTCCGGATAAGTCATGGGGACAGCGCTGAGCTGGAAGTTTGGAACTAGGGTGAGATGGGGGAAGGGGAAATGAGGAAACTGTTGAAGTCCACATTGATGCCCTGGGGTTGAAGTGTTCTGAGGCGGAAGATGAGGCGTTCTTCCTCCCGGCGTCTGGTGGTGAGGGAGCGGCGGTGAAGGAGGCCCAGGACCTCCATGTCCTCAGCAGAGTGGGAGGGGGAGTTGAAATGTTGAGCCACAGGGCGGTATGGTTGATTGGTGCGGGTGTTCCCTAAAGCGCTCTGCTAGGAGGCGTCCAGTCTCCCCAGTGTAGAGGAGATCACATCGGGAGCACGGATACAATAAATGATATTAGTGGATGTGCAGGTAAAACTTTGATGGATGTGGAAGGCTCCTTTAGGGCCTTGGATGGAGGTGAGGGAGGAGGTGTGGGCGCAGGTTTTGCAGTTCCTGCTAAAGGTGAAGGTGCCAGGATGGGAGGGTGGGTTGTAGGTGGGGTGTAGACCTGGCCAGGTAGTCACGGAGGGAACGGTCTTTGCGGAAGGCGGAAAGGGGTGGGGAGGGAAATACATCCCTGGTGGTGGGGTCTTTTTGGAGGTGGCGGAAATGTCGGCGGATGATTTGGGAATGTACCAGTTTGCAACACTCGGTCGAAGTCAACTCCCTGCCTTTGGAGACCAACACGTTTGAGGCAGACAAAAAAGCATCTTTCAACGAGTTGATGGTCCTCCAGGTGCAGTGAATGTTTATCTCAGTATGCGTCCCTGGGAACAGACCATAGGGCACAGAGTCCTGCAATGGTTTTTTTGTGAGTTTATCAGCAGTCCCAACAGTGAATTCACATCAAGGTTTCACTGCTGTTTACTTGCAGCTTCACAATTGTGGCAATTCACCTAGTTCTAGATGAAATAGATGTGCTCCCCTCCTGGAAATAAATGCTGGCCCAGTTAGTGTTGCCTATTCATCCTGTGAATGAAGTAAAGAAAAAAGAAATTCACTATTTGTCTTTTTGTTTAGGAATTTGCTGTGCTGTCTTGGCTCTCATGCTTATCTGCAATAAAAATACTTTTAAAGGTCTTTTTTTTATTTTAAAATACATTAGGATGCTTGAGGATATAAAAGATATGGCACAAATACACAATTTCCTTTCTTAATCGGCTGCCATCAAAAACATTCATCTCAGTTTACTGTTTGTCAAAAGGAAAGAAAGAGTTGTATTAACGGAGCACTTTTCATCACTTGGGCATGTCTCAGTGCTTATAGCTGATGAAGTACTTGTGAGGTGCAGCCACTATGGTAATGTAAGAAAGACAACAACTAATTTGTGCACAGTATACCTCCACAACAGCAACGTCATAATGGCCAGGTAATCTGTTTTACAGGTGTAGATTAAGTGATAAATATTGGCCAAGTCAAGTTGTGACAGTATTTGTTATTGCATCAAGTTGTGCATATTGAATCACGCTCTTGGCTAGAACCTTAGATAATTAAGACTTTGAAGGGTCAGATCATAAACTACCCTCACTGTAATCTTTCAGAGTTCCCTAGATGCAGGAGTTGTTCATCTGGATCAGAAAATTGTACAAGTTAATCAGCTTTTTAAGAAGGGCGAAAGTGGGAAACCAGGGAATTAGAGATCAGTTCACTTAATATCTTGAGGTGGGTAAATTATTGGAGTCTATAATCGAGAATGGGGTAACTGAAAACCTTGAAAATCTTTAGTTAATTAATGAAAGCCCAGTGTGGATTCATGACAGGTAGATCACGCCTAACAAACCTCATTGAATTGTGTGAAGAGGTGATTAAGGTAGTGGACAGGGAAATGTCTGTGAATGGTATTTATATAGATGTCCAGAAAGAATTTGATGAAGTCCCACAGAAAAGATTGTTAATAAAGGTAGAAGCCAATGGAATTGAGCGCAAATTACTGACATGGCAGGGAAATTGGTTGAGTGGCAGGTGATAAAAAGTAGGAATAATGGGTAGGTACTCAAATTGGCAGGATGTGACCAGTGGTGTCTCACAAGAATCTGTAGTACGGCCTCAATTATTTACATACTTCATTAACAACTTAGAAAATAATGTTGAAATTCATACTTCCAGACTTGCTGATGATACAATGTTAGGCAACATTGTAGACAGTATAGATGGTGGCATAGAATTACAAGGGATGTTGATAGACAAAGTGAATGGCAAAACCGTGACAGAAAAAGTTCAATGTAAGCATTTGTGAGGTGGTCCATTTTAGACTGATAAAGGATAGATCAGGGTAATTTTTTAGATTTTATGAATTTAAACACAGTCAATTTTCAAAGGGACTTGGAGGTTCAGGTGCATTGATCATTGAAATGTCATGAACAGTTGCAAAACATAATCAAGAAGGCTAATGGAATGCTGCCCTTTATACTTATACTTGGAGTATGAGGATGTAGAGGGTTTTTTTAGCAGACCTGCTTAGACCCCATTTGGAGTATTAGATTAGATTAGATTCACTAAAGTGTAGAAACAGGCCCTTCGGCCCAACAAGTCCACACTGACCCTCCGAAGAGCAACCCACCCAGACCCATTCCCTTACATTCACCCCTGACTAATCCACCTAACACTACGGGCAATTTAGCATGGCCAGTTCACCTAATCTGCACATCTTTGGACTTTCAGAGGAAACCAGAGCACCCGGAGGAAACCTCAGCAGACACGTGGAGAATGTGCAAACTCCACACAGGCAGTTGCCCGAGGCGGGAATTGAACCCGGGTCCCTGGTGCTGTGAGGCAGCAGTGCTAACTACTGAGCCACTGTGCCACCCCAAAGTATATTGTGCACACACGTTTGTAGGGATATATTGGCTTTGGAGAGAGTGCAACATAGATTTACAAGACTGATAACGAGACTTCAGGGATTATATTGAGGAGAGAATATACAAATTAGGCATGTTTCCGCTGGAACTTAGAAGGGTATGGGGTGATCCAATCGAAGTCTTCAAGATATTAGAGGAAATGTCAAGGTAGAAAAAAGATTAACTTTTTTAAACTAAAAGATTAGATTCCTTGGTTGGGGAGTCTAGAACTAGGGGGTATAGTGTGAGAATAAGAGCCAGACCATTCAGGACAGATATTAGGAAGCACTTCCATACCAAAAGGTGGTAGATGTTAGGAAATCTCTTTGACAAATGACAGTGGATGCAGGAACAGTAATTAATTTTCAATTTGAGATACATATATGTTTGTTAAGCAAAGGTATTAAGGGATATGGGCCAAAGGCAGGTATAAGGCATTAGGCCCCAGATTAACCATAATCTTATTGAATGGTGGAACAGGCTGAAGGAGCTGAATGGCCTACTCCTGTTCCTGTATTCCTAATTCTTCTTTACTTTCAAGCCATATTGTTGATATGATTTATTTAACTTTCTGGTCAATGTATATTCACTTTGTACGATGTTGATAGGGAAGTCTGTGTGTGTCGCTATAATGTCACTGGTTAAGTAATCAAGAGATCCGGGCTAATGCTTTGAGTATATAGTCTTAAGTACCACCATGGAACAGGTCAAATTTAAATTCAGTGAATAAATCTGCATCTATTCTTGTTTATTGTTGTGAAAGTCCATCCTGTTCACTAATGGCACATAGGGAAGGAAATCTTCCATCCTTAACTAAACCTGGCTTACACATAACTCCAGACCCTCAGCAATGTGTTTGATACTGTACTCGCTTCTGAAATGGTCAAGCGAATTACTCAGTTCAAGGGCAGTTAGGAACATGTAATAAATGCTGGCCTTACCTTTGACAATCACATTCCATGTAATTAGAACTCATTTGATGAAAAATAAAACTCAAATGGTTGTACCATTGCAGATTTAGAAGCTGTGGTGCTTTGCAATAGTGAAAAGATATGGTCAAACCTAGCAGTGATAATGTCGGACAATAACGTGCTATCAGAATTGATGGTGAGGTTACTGGTGCTCATTCTGATTAATGTGCAATTGCTGCAGTAGTTCCTGGGAAAAGCCATTAACTCCTATTAAATTGTTGTCTGTGTTAGCTTGTGTTACCTGTCTCACTAGGAAATGCATTAAATAGTGTGAAGTTGCTGTGTTGCACCATAAATAACGAGCAAAATTCAACACTGGAAGTTATTTGTTGTCCATCAAGATGATCTTATAATAACATAATAGTCATTAATTTAAGTTTAGTTAACATGATTTATTAAACAGTATGATAGAAATATGACATAGGAGGTTCGGTCATTTATTAGCCATTATCTGACTGAATGGTGGAAGAGACTACATATCTTACTTCTGTTCTTATTTTAACTACTGCCAGACAATCTCCCTGACATTGAATATTTACTAGGACAAGTGTAGACTCAACAAACCCGTGATCTCCATGGTTTGATGAGCTAGTGCCTGATAGACTCACCTTCCAGTAACCTTTGCTGGATGACCCTGTTATCTGTAAAATGCTGGAGAGAGAGAACATTTAAAATATTTGCAGACAGGAACAGGATTCATATAGTAATGGCAGAAGAAACCTTTGAAGAACTGGTCTTCAACTGTACCAAAATGCTTGGGACCTGGATAAACTCTGGGAGTTTAGAAGGAAGGAAATCTGAGATATGTTAATTTAACGCAATCAATTTAAATAAGCAATAGGCAAGCCTGGCATTAGCTCTGTGACTTACAAAGGTAATAAAAGAGTAACAATTTGTTTGTGATTGATGAGTGAATACACAGCTGCATCTTCCCAAAATAAACAGAGCTCTAATGGCATTGAAAATGACTTTAATGGAAACGACTAATGGTTATTGCCTTTTTAAATGAAAGCACAAGTTAAATAAGGTCACTTGTGTTGGCGTCTGTACATCAGAATTACTGAAATTACTTTGAACCAGCAGTAATTGGGATGGTACGAGACACATATGTATCCAGGGATGACCCAGGTCATTGCTTGAATGATTGTCAGGTGCGGGTCTTTATATGAAGCTAATTAAATTGATACAATTTGATCCAATTCTAAAATGATTCACCAGTGAGTTAATCATAATTGGTAATTAATTGTCAGACCATCTATTTCACCTATTTTAATTTTAACAAATTAACCATTTGAGTCTGGGGACACCCGGGTGTTTTCCTATCTTCCTGGTGGTGGAATTTGAATAAAGATTCGTGCACTTTGGGTCTTTCACTGTGTCTCACACCTGCACACACACACCATGGGTGCTGGGGATAAAATAAGCACTATCGCACTTAGGCGGTAGTGTGGGGGTTAAGAAAAATAAAATTGAGTCTGGGGAATACAATCTGCGGAACAGCTTCACAGAAATCCTTCAAACCCACAACATGTAGTTTCCAAAAATGCTAAATTGGTGTAGCCATCACTCATCAGAATTCAAATTGCCAAAAATAAATAGAGTAGAGTGTTTTAGGTTTTGACAAATTAAAAAGAAATGCTGGAAATCTGAAATGGAAAACAAAAAAATGAGGAAACGCACAATTTGGCAGCCTGTGAAGTAAGAAGGAAAGTTCTGATGTTTTGGGTTTGCCCTTCATGAGAATTAATCATTAAAAGTGAACACGTATTTTCATGAAGGTAGAAAAATGCAAAGAAATAGAAGAGGGACGTTGGAAGAACTAGAGATCACACCAATTATAAAGAGAGTTTGGGTTCAGTACTTACAAGCTATTCAAAATTATTTCCCTGATTAAAGTCAATAAAGAACAAAAGACAAAAACTGGAAGAGGTGCAGAAAATCTACAAGGGATGCACAATTAATCAATCAACACCCAAAAAAGAAAATGCATGTTCGCAATTTAGACGCTTAAGGGTTGATTTTCGTGTCTACAACTAAGTGAGAATCAGACAGATGAACTCCCACCTCCCAAAATCATGGGAATGCATAACTTTATTCTTTCTCCATTTTCCCAGGAATCTCAGTATGGTCACCTCCCTGCTTTAAAGGGAAACCAATTTTAAACAGGATTCTGTGACATACATAAAGCCCTTATGCCATCTGAAGGTACCATTAGGCAGAGTGTGCACTACCTCTGCTTTGCTTATTGGTATAGGCATTGAGAGGTCGATCAGCAGACCCGAGTGAACATTTTGAACTATTACAAATCCAGAGCATCTTCTACAAATATCTTTTGTAAGGATTTCTGTGGAGTTGTAATGCTGCTCAGAACGCCATGGAATTTGAGATGCCCATTCACAATCCAGCCATTCCTCCTTGCCTAGATTTGCACCTTGTCCCCATTTTATTTTAGATTGCAGTTTTGCCTCAACCCAGCTGAAACGTTATCAACCCTGATCAACAAACTACCATTAGCATTGTTTAAGTGCTCGCAGATTGATAATTCAATGTAAATGAAACTGATTCCTTAAAATGCCTTCAGTTTCTGTCATGCCGACACATCTGCAGCTCAGTTGGACTTCAGATTTTTTCTTTTGAAAGTCCATTGCAAGCGATGCAGTAGCAGTCCTACTGTGGTGTTGTCGGAATTTCTGCCTTCACACACCCTTTTCAGTCAGATTCAACGAACCAAAGGAAAAGATTAATTGTGAGCCGGTGAAAGTCATGTCCTGCCTGAACTGAAGAAAATGATCCTGGCTCAAAGGTTGCCATCTGTTTAATTCAACTGTCATAAAAAATTATTTGTTATTTGGTTATTGTTGTATTTCTACCTTTAAAGATACAATCTGGTAAGTTCTTCGCATATTGCAGTGGTTGTATAGATATGGACTCTGCTCTGTTTTTATGTACGATAACTTCAGCCACAAATGGCAAAGATGTATGCACAAAATATGTATACGTGCAGTTAGATCAAAGTGACTCTGATTGTCTGGATTCCAGATGTGCAAATGTTAATGGAAATTCTGTAACAGACAAGCAATGGCAAACAGCATTATGGTCTCCTCTATGGGACTGGGGTGGTGGGGAATCATTGAAAGGAAGTACTGAGTAGAGTGCCTCAGGGCTCAGGGTCAGGACTACTACTGTTTCTAATTTACATCAACCACTTTGATTCTGAAATTCAATGTAAAATGGTCAGATTAAAGAGACGATGGCCAACAGGAAGCTACAGTCAATTCAGAAAATGGTATAAAAATTTCAGAATGAGTTGAATTAATGTGTGAGGGTAATAATAGCAGGCAAAATTTAATGCAAACAGGAAGTAAATCATTAGTAATAGATATACACCAATATATGGGATATTTCCTTCCTTAATGCGGACAGAGTGGAGCAGGCATGATGTCAAAATACAGTGATAATAAAAACATTAGATGCCCAACATTGAGAACAATTTTCCTGGTTTTGCTATCAACCTGTAAATGGCAATTTCAACTCTTGAGTGGTGATCATCTTATATCCATGCACTTACATCTCATGGAAGTCTCAACACTGCTTATTTATGACCCACTCCCAGTTTGCCACTCCTCCTCATGAAACCAAATGGTGTCACTTCCTGACATGGAAAAAAGAGCATGCACCTGGAGGTTGCAGCGCAACGAATGTCTGTCCTGCATCAACCACTGCTTCATCTACAAAATAGCCCTGCACGTTCCATGGCCATCATCCTCCTTGAACTTATAGAATCATTGAGTTTTAAAGTAAAGAAGAAGGCCATTCAACTCATCTGATTTGTACTGGCTCTGGAAAAAAACTACCCAGCTAGTGCCATTCTCCAGCCCTCTCTCCTTAGCCCTCTAATTTCATCACTTTCAAATATATATCCACCTCTCTTTTGAAACCTGCCATGGAATCTACATTCACCATTCTGCCAGACAGCACATTCCAAACTCTGACAACTCTGTGAGGAAAGAAGTCTTTCCTCAATTCACTCCTAGCTCTCTTGCTGACAAACCTTAATTTGCGACCCTTAGTTACTGACACAGCAACTATTGGAAACAGAATATCCTTCTTTAACCTGTCAAAGTTATTCATTATTGTATATACTTCAATAAGGTCACCTTTTAATTTTCTCTGCTCCAAGAGAATTAGCTCAATTTCTCTAATCTTTCCTTATTTCTAAAATCTCTCATTCCTGGTATAATTCTGGTAAATCTCCTTTGCACCCTCTACAGGGCTTTAACATTTTTCCTTAAGTAAGATGCCCAGAACTGAACACAATATTCCAAATGTGGTCTGACCAATGCTTTGTAAAGATGTGGAATGGTTTCCTTGCCTTACAGTGGCTCAGTGGTTAGCACTGATGCCTCACAGCACCAGGGTCCTAGGTTCAATTCCAGCCTCGGATGACTGTCTGTGTGGAGTTTGTACATTCTCCCCGTGTCTGCATGGGATTCCTCTGGGTGCTCCAGTTTTCTCCCATAGTCCAAAGATATGCAGGTCAGATGAATTGGCCGTGTTAAAATTGCCCACAGTGTTAGGTGTATTAGTCTTCGGAGAGTCGGTGTGGACTGGTTGGGCCGAAGGGTCTGTTTCCACACTGCGTAGGGAATCTAATCTAATCTAATACTCTACGCTTCTTCATAAACCCAAGGATCCTATAAGCTTTCTTAACAACGGTTTCAATTTGCCTGGCCACCTTCAGAGAATCATGTACCTGAACTCCAAGGTCTCTCTGCTCCTGAACTCCCCTCATTGTTGTACCATTGAGCCTGAATTGTCTCTCCATGTATCTTCTACCAAAAAGACTTCGATGTTGTGGCCATTTCAGAGACTTGGATAGTGCAGGGACAGGAATGGTTGTTGCAGGTTCTGGGATTTAGATGTTTCAGTAAGAACAGAGAAGATGGTAAGAGAGGTGTGGGTGTGGCATTGTTAGTCAAGGACAGTATTACAGTTGCAGAAAGGACATTTGAGGACTCATCGACTGAGGTAGTATGGGCTGAGGTTAGAAACAAGGAAGGAGAGGTCACTCTGTTGGGAGTTTTCTATAGGCCTCCGAATAGTTCCAGAGATGTAGAGGAAAGGATAGCAAAGATAATTATGGATAAGAGCGAGAATAACAGGGTAATTGTTATGGGGTATTTTCAAATTTCCAAATATTGACTGGAAATATTATCGTTCGAGAACTTTCGATGAGTCAGTTTTTGTCCAACGTGTGCAGGAGGGTTTCCTGACACAGTAGGTAGACAGGCCAACAAGGGTCAAGGCCACTTTGGATTTGGTACTGGGTAATGAACTAGGTGTTAGATTTGGAGGTAGGTGAGCACTTTGGTGATAGTGACCACAATTCGGTTATGTTTAGTTTAGTGATGGAAAGGGATAGATATATAATGCAGGGCAAGAGTTATTTCTGGGGGAAAGGCAATTTTGATGCGATTAGGCAAGACTTAGGATGCAGGGGATGGGCACAATTGAAATGTGGAGCTTATTCAAGGAACAGCCACTATGTGTCCTTGATAATTATGTACCTGTCAGACAGGGATGAAGTGGTCAAGCAATGGACGCGTGATTTATGAAGGAAGTTGAATCTCTTGTAAAGAGGAAGAAGAAGGCTTTTGTTAGGAGGAGACGTGAAGGCTCAGTTAGGGCACTTGAGAGTTACAAGTTAGCCAGGAAAGACCTAAAGACTGAGCTAAGAAGAGCCAGGAGGGGACATAAGAAGTCATTGGCAGATAGGATCAAGGAAAATCCTAAAGCTTTCAATAGGTATATCAGGAATAAAAGGATGACTACAGAAAGATTAGAGCTAATCAAAGATAGTATTGGGAAGTTGTGCGTGAAGTCTGAGGAGATAGAGAAAGTGCTAAATGAATATTTTTTGTCAGTATTCAAACTGGAAAAAGACAATGTTGCCGAAGAGAAAACTGAGATACAGGCTACTAGACGAAACGGGATTGAGGTTCACAAGGAGGATGTGTTAACAATTCTGTAAAGTGTGAAAAATAGATAAGTCTCCTGGGCCGGATGGGATTTATCCTGGGATTCTCTGGAAAGCCAGGGAGGAGATTGCCGAGCCGTTGGCTTTGATCTTTATGTCATCATTGTCTACAGGAATAGTGCCAGAAGACTGGAGGATAGCAGATGTTGTCCCCTTGTTCAAGAAGGGGAGTAGAGACAACCCTGGTAATTATAGACCAGTGAGCCTTACTTTGGTTGGGGGTAAAGTGTTGGAAAAAGTTATAAGAGACAGAACTTATAATCATCAAGAGAGGAATATGTTGATTCGGATAGTCCACACAGTTTTGTGAAGGGTAGGTTGAGATCTTTGAGAAGGTTACCAAACAGGTGGATGAAGGTAAAGCAGTTGATGTGGTGTATATGGATTTCAGTAAGACATTTGATAAGGTTCCCCATGGTAGATTATTACACAAAATACGGAGACATGGGATTGAGGGTGATTTAGCGGTTTGGATCAGAAACTGGCTCGCTGAAAGAAAACAGAGGGTGGTGGTTAATGGGAAATGTTCATCCTGGAGCTCACTTACAGGTGGAGTACTGCAAGGATCTGTTTTGGGGCCACTGCTGTTTGTCATTTTTATAAATGACCTAGATGAGGGCATAGAAGGATAGGTTAGTAAATTTGCGGATGACACTAAGGTTGGTGGAGTTATGGATAGTGCTGAAGGATGTTGCAGGTTACAGAAGGACACAGACAAGCTGCAGAGCTGGGCTGAGATGTGGCAAATGGAGTTTAATGTGGAAAAGTTTGAGGTGATTCACTTTGGAAGGAGTAACTGGAATAAAGAATACTGAGCTTATGGTAAGATTCTTGGTAGTGTAGACGAGCGGAGAGATCTTGGTGTCCATGTACATAGTTCCCTGAAAGTTGCCACCCAAGTTGATAGGGTTATTAAGAAGGGATGCAGTATGTTAGCTTTTACTGGTAGAGGGATTGATTTTCGGAACCATGAGGTCATGCTGCAGCTGTACAAATCTCTGGTGCGGCCACACTTGGAGTATTGCCTACAGTTCTGATCCCTGCATTATAGGAAGGAAGTGAAAGCTTTGGAGTGCGTTCAGAGGAGATTTCCTAGGATGTTGCCTGGTATGGAGGGAAGGTCTTACGAGGAAAGGCTGAGGGCCTTGAGCCTGTTTTCATTGGAGAGAAGAAGGTTGAGAGTGACTTAATTGAGACATATAAGATAATCAGAGGGTTGGATAGGGTGGACAGTGTGAGCCTTTTTCCTTGGATGGTGATGGCTAGCATGAGGGCGCACTGCTTTAAATTGAAGGGTGATAGATATAGGACAGATGTCAGAGGTAGTTTCTTTCCTCAGAGTAGTAGGGGTGAGAAACGCACTGCCTGCAACAGTAGTAGACTCACCATCTTTTAGGGCATTTAAGTGGTCATTAGATAAATATACGGATGAAAATGGAATAGTGTAGATTAGAAAGGTTTCAGATTGGTTCCACAGGTCGGTGTAACATCGAGGGCCGAAAGGCCTGTACTATGCTGTAACATTCTATATTCTGTGTTCTATGTTCTAAAAAGCATTAACTTACATTTCTCTGCATTGAAATTCATCTGCCAATATCTGCCCATTTGGCCACCTTGTCAATGTCCCTGAAATCATCATCCTCACAATTCAATATTCTCCCTAGCTTAGTTTCATCTGTAAACTTAGAGATTTTGCCCTCAACACCTGTCTCCAAATTGTTTATACAACTCAGAAAAAGGAAGAGTCCCAACACAGATGCCTGGGGACTACCACTTTCAATTTATGTCCAATCTGAGAAATGCCCATTTATATCTATCCTCTGTTTCTCATCTTTTAGGCAACTTCTAATCCATGTTGCCAAGGGCTCATCAATCCCAAACGTTTCTAATTTGCGAACCAATCTGCCATGTGGCACCATATCAAAAGCTTTCTGAAAGTCCACATATACAATATCCACAGCACGACTCTTCGCCACTGACTGAGTCATCTCGTCAAGAACTCCATCAGATTGTCAGACATCGGAAGGATGTTGTGAAACTTGCAAGGGTTCAGAAAAGATTTACAAAGATTTTGCCAGGATTGGAGGATTTGAGCTAGAGGGAGAGGCTGAATGGGATGGGGCTGTTTTCCCTGGAGTGTCGGCAGTTGAGGAGTGACCTTATAGAGGTTTATAAAATCATGAGGGGCATGGATAGGGTAAATAGACAAGGTCTTTTCCCTAGGGTGGGGGTGTCCAGAATTAGAGGGCATAGGTTTAGGGTGAGAGAGGAAAGATATATAAGGGACCTAAGGGGGAACGTTTTCATGCAGAGAGTGGTGCATTCATGGAAAGAGCTGCCAGAGGAAATGGTGGAGGCTGGTATAATAACAGCATTTTAAAGGCATCTGGATGGATATATGAATAGGAAGAGCTGAGAGAGATATGGGCCAAGTGCTGGCAAATGGGACTAAATTAGGTTAGAATATCTGGGCGGCATGGACGAGTTGTACTGAAGGGTCAGTTTCCATGCTGTACATCACTATGACACTATGGTTCTAAGACATGACCTGCCCTTGATGAAGCCATGTTGACTGTCTAATATTAACTTATTTTTCTCTAAGTTAATCTTTGCCTTATCCCAATTTATGGCCTCAATCAGTTTTCCCATTATTGATGCCAAGCTGACCGGTCTATAGTTTCCCGAGTTATCCTTTGTCCCTTTCTTAAACAATGGTCTCACATTTTCAATCCTCCAGTCTCCTGAGACTAATCCTGGATGCCTGGAAAGTTTCTGTCAGTGCCTCTACGATTTGCTCACATATCGCTGCCAGCAACCTTTTTTCCATCACATTCGGGCCTGACAACTTCTTTACCTGGAGTGCTGCCAGCCTTTTTAAGCACTTCTTCTTTATCAGTCACTATACTGCTCAGATGCTCAACACCCACATTTTCAACTCAGCCATTATACACACAACCCTTTATCAGCAAAGCACCAGCGAAACGGTTCTTTTGAACCAACTCGGCCACCATTCGGGGCCTCCCATGCTTTGGTGCGGAGCTGACAGATGACCTGGATGCTTCAGATTGGCTGCTTGGTGAGCAGGGACAACCATACACCTCATGTCTTTGTGCAAGTTATATGTGCTTGGACATGGAACACATGAAATCTTATGGCTTTCCACTTGCCTGCTTTGTACTCATTCACTTTGTTTTGAGGTTACTATCTGATCTGGCACACGTGCTTGATGTTTCTGTGTTTGCCGCTGCAGTTTGACCAAGTCATTAACGACCAAGAACGGGGGTTTGACTTCTGCCTAGGGTTGAGTCCTGTGAATGCCAGCACCTGGGGGTTGTGTGTATAATGATTAGCCACAGAGGTGTGGCAGCGAAATCCTCACCAGCGTGTGCAGCCGAATCTCATGCAGAAAGTGAACACACCGAGGTGAAAGTCTCTGAGCTGATAGAGGGTGCAGGTGAACTCCTTGCTGTTGCATCCTCTGAAGGTTAATCAGATTCATCCTCAGAGATGGACATCCCACTCAGTGTCAAAAGTCTTTGTGAAGATCTACTGGGTCCCATTCATGCCTGCAAAAGAGAGGGAAAAAAATTGTAGAAGTGGGGTAAAAGCTTGTCCAGTGTAAGAATGAGTTAGGATTGTTGATAATGGGAGAGAAACACAGAACAATGAAGTTGACACGTTTAGCTGCTCCTTGATATCATACAAACCCCCACACAACTGGCCAAATCTAGAATTTTGTCCCCGTGAGGAGCTGACATTTTCCATTTCCCTGACTGTCCTCAGTCTCTGTGTACGGGACTATGCTTCCTGAAACTAAAGATAGGGAGGGTTGAGCTTGATGGAAGTGGATGTAAGAGTAGTTATGATCATGAATCTGCAGGAGAGGTGGGAGGTGGTCCCACTGAGTGAGTAGGAAAGCATGGAAGTCAGGTAGTTGTGGTTCTGTTTGCCGAGCTGTGAATTTGTGTTGCAGACGTTTCGTCCCCTGTCTAGGTGACATCCTCAGTGCTTGGGAGCCTCCTGTGAAGCGCTTCTGTGATCTTTCCTCCGGCATTTGTAGTGGTTTGAATCTGTCGCTTCCGGTTGTCAGTTCCAGCTGTCCGCTGCAGTGGTCGATATATTGGGTCCAGGTCGATGTGCTTATTGATTGAATCTGTGGATGAGTGTAGTGGGACAACACTACTATTATAGGACAAGCCAAACAGAGAACAGCTAGAGAATTCCTAGAGGCATGGCACTCATCCACAGATTCAATCAATAAGCACATCGACCTGGACCCAATATACCGACTACTGCAACGGACAGCTGGAACTGACAACCGGAAGCGGCAGATTCAAACCATCACAAATGCCGGAGGAAAGATCACAGAAGCGCTTCACAGGAGGCTCCCAAGCACTGAGGATGTCACCTAGATAGGGGACGAAACATCTGCAACACAAATTCCCAGCTCGGCGAACAGAACCACAACAACGAGCACCCGAGCTACAAATCTTCTCACAAACTTTGAAGTCAGGTAGTGTTAGAGATTTTGGGAAGATGAGACAGGTGATAGTCCTTGCATGGAGAGTCTGAGGGTTGAGCTTGTATATGTGCAGGAGCTGAGTGAGGAGCAGGCGTCTAAGGTAGCAGATAGATGATAATGGCACTTCACCCAGAAAATCACAGAAGATCCATTGACTTGTTCACTGCTGGCTGCTTCCTTCAAACTGGAACACAGCCGTGATTCAGATTGCTATCTTGATCCAGGCTGGCCATGCCTGGATGCCTGGCTTCCTTTGGTAGTCAGCGGGAGAAAGAGAGCCCTCCATCTCCACCACCTCCAGGTCCTGTCCATGATGTGAGCTGTGAATTTTCTTTCCTGAGCCATCCTGTCATTGAGAATAGTCAGACATCACAATGTTCAGCATCTGGAGTGGTGCAAAGCTGGGATTTAAACATGAGCGCAGTGGCCTGAATGCCACACAAAGCCGGTACTTTCACTTCTCCTGCTCTGCTAAAGTGCGATGAAGAGCCCAGTTACATAGATAATGAGATGAAGAGCAGAAGATTACATGAGATAAGTGACTGTGAACAAGAACAGGCCTGAAGCCCTGAGTCCCACTCAACAAAACACTTCAACTAAATATGAAAAGAAATCATCCTTTTTTTCTTGTATTATTTCCATGCCCTTTGAACCAGTCTGCTGTTTAAACTCTCTCGTCTTCCATCTTTATCACAACCTTTTATTTTCTTCTTGTCTTCCCACCCCTTGCTTAAAATCACAAAATCTGCATCTCGAAATTTCCCAGTTCTGATGCACGGTCATAGGCCTAAATTATTAACTGTGTTTTAATGAACAGATGCTGCCCAACGTGACTTCACTTTCTAGCATTTTCTGCTTTTACGCAGTTCCTCTTGTGTATGAGCTGATATTTGCAACAGGACATTAAGGTAAATTTTGTAACAGCCTGCATTGATCATCAAGCCCTCTGACTTGGAAAAAAGATACACATCATTAATATTCAGTTGCACAAAAAATGTCCCAACCCTTTAAGAACTACTCTTCTTCTATGAGTGAAAATAATTAATATTTGTAGGACTTTAGCAGAATATTGGATAAAACAGAAGTACAGTAATCCCTCTGGACCCGGGGGGGGGGGAGGAGGTGGTGGGGGTTGGTGGCAGTGGTGGAGATATGTTCGAAGACCTAACGTGGAAACCCGAAACTGCCGATAGGCGCAAACTCATTTATTTAAATAGGAAATTTACCTTCCTGGCAGCCCCCTGGTTCCCTGGTTCCGAAATGTTTCCAATAATATGTTTGAGCCGTGTTAAACCGTGGGTAACTGAAACCACAGAAAACAATTCGGGGATACGGCAGTCTATAAATGATCTTCGTTGCATGCAAAATAAAATTGAGAGAGTCAAGTGATCAACCAATATTAAAGGCTGATTATAAGATACTGTACAGGCTCTGACTAGAATGGAGAGCAGGGTGAATTGTAGTGGCATGTTTGCTTGCTCCGGGAATGTTACCGGGAATGTTCCAGGGAATTTTCCAGACAATGATGAAGACTCCCTGTTCATACATATGCACCAAGGCACTGTTATAAAGTTCAATAAAATCCGTTTTTTAGATTAGAATCAGTCTGAACATTGTGGCACAGACAGTCTCACACAGGGCACCTCACACCTTCAATGCATTATCTGGGCCGACATGGCACCAATTGTTAAAGTTCACTGGAGAATGTAACTTTAAAAAAGTACTGCGACTTACATATGAAAGAACTGAAACCAACACGGTCATTCTAAAAGATGAGAGACTTAACAAACAATCCAGGTCTTTTTCAATATATAATTTCAGTTACATCACACTGTAGACTTTTGTTATAAATTCTGTGTCTCACGATCTTATACTCCACAACCACCCGATGAAGGAGCAGCGCTCCAAAAGCTAGGGTTTCCAAATAAACCTGTCGGACTGTTACCTGGTGTTGTGTGAATTTGTAACATTGTACACCCCAGAACAACACTGGCATCTCCAAATCAATAAAATTGGATTATTGAAGACAGAATTAAATCACTGATTTATGTAGAAAGCACATTAAAAAATAACAAATGAGGGTAAGAGCTGAGGAATTAGAAATAAATAACTGCCATGATTAATTGCACACCAGTTAAAGGCTGTTCAGTGTAATATCTAGATTGATCAAAATGATTTCATTAGACACCTTCATTTACATACTTTAAATTACAATTATGCCTCAACCTGTCCTTCATTACTTTCAATAAATTGTTATGAAATAAGTCAGTCAGTAATGAAAAACTGCAGAGGTTTGAATTAAAAATTAAGATAATGAATTGACTAAGATACAACTAACTTCAAGCATGATAGTTTTAACTCATTGCATATACTGGTAAATTTGATTTTAAAAACTAACCCACGTGATGGAGCACAGCAGCTTAAGTTGATAAAGTAGCTTATCAAAATATCATTGAAGACTGCTAATTAATGAGCTCTGATGAAAATGCAAGTGTCCCATTTATCAGTGTCCTTATTAAGCATAACCCATTGGTTGTAAATTAATGAGACAATAAACTCACATGATTCATTACTGAATCTTTTCTTAACTTAATCACTATGAATGTTTCTTTGATTTTTGCATTATTTTCCTCCCAGTCACTTTGATTGCAATTACATATTTCCAATACCTACAAAGGTGACAAGGAAATTACTTTAACAATACATCCTTTTTCCTGTACAAGCTTAGCCTATTTGACATGACAATTTGCTATTTAAATGAGCATAGAAGTACTGAAAATTCACATTAATTTTAAATATTCGTACTTCTTACCAAGAGAAAAATGTCATGGCAACTGTGGTTAAAATTCTACAGAGTTCTCCAACCAAACTAATAATGAAATGCAATTACAGTAATTAAAGTGAGAATGATTACTTATGTAATTAGACGCACTGAGCTCATCTCTGGAGGTAATTTATAAATCATTTAACAATAGTTTGTAGCTGGTGCATTAATAAACCAGATAGTTCCCTCCCCTTATCTTATACTTCAGCAGAGCCTTTTCATCATTGATCTTTGAATTGTTAAAGCGATGAAGCTATACTTGCAAATCAAATGGTGCAACAAAGGACATTTTCTACAATAACAGACAGAAAGTGCTCGAGATGCTCAACAGCACAGGCAGCATTTGGGGAAGGAAAAAACAAATTTAACTTTCAGATCACTAACCTTTTGTTGGAACTGGAAAAAGAGACTATAATGTGTTTTAGACAGATACAGAGGCAGAAAGGGAAGGGCATAAGAGTGAAGGTGTGTGATAGGATGCAATGAAGAAGCAATAAAGTGACAAAAGGGTTAATGGATAAATTAAAGTACAAAAGATGGGCCTAGATAAGATACAAATAAGAAATAGCAAAATTCATAACTTTTTTGAGAAATGTTGGGCAAAGGATGGTGCAATTATTGCTATTTTATTCTTATAAGATGTTGTTTACAGCTAGGTTAGAGGTTGAAGCATAATTTCTGATTATTATCATAACACTGTAAATTTGACATATTTTGTGTAGCACTAAAAATGAGCAAATTTACTGAAACAATAGATGAGATCTTCCCCTTTACCATTTGTGTTGTAATTTGCTTTGTTTGTGCACTCTACAGAATACACCTGAAAACAATTCAGGTGCCAAAGACAAAACTCTTCCTCTTAGGCCCTCTTGTGGTGCAGTGGTAGTCTCCCTTTCCCGAGATCTGGAGGCCTGGGTTCAAGTAGAAGTGTGAATTAACATCTCAGAATGGTTGATTCAAAAAATAGGTAAGTAGACAAAAAATGCCTCTTAGGGTGCTCATGGCGCAGTGGTAGTGTCCCTATCTCTGAGCTAGTAGACTCTGATTTAAGTTGCACCTGACCCAGAAATGGGTAATCACATCTCTGAACAGGTTGACTGAAAATATCCAAAAATCATTCTCTAACTGCCTATGCAACGAACAAATAGCAAAAAATTCACCCATCTTACACATAAATGAAGTAAGAGACGTCAGTCTGTGTGTCTATGATTTTAAATGTCATTGTGAGCTTGTGCCTCAAAGTATGTAGCTTACTTGCAAGATAAAAGCTTAGCCAATCATAACTCTGAGACACATTTCCAGAAACCTTCTCAATAAGTGACCTGGACCCAGACATTTCACTGAGGGGAATGAATAGAAATCAAGATATTCAGGTTCAATTGAGTCAAACATTTTGAAGCTCATTTTCAGCATTAACTATTTACAAGGCTACAATATCACATTCCTACCTAAATATTCTAGGTCCTACATGTACTGATGCAACTTTCCATTGCAGACACAAATAGCTGACTGGCTGAATACACTACACTGACTCCATTGCTTAGAAAGAGAGATTGATGAGGAAGCAACCTTTATACCAGAACATCATATGATGTAATGTCATTATGGCTACCTCAATAGTGACTGAGTTGGAATCGATGTCAAAATACAAAAAGGATAAATGCCCTTCACCATTCTCCAACTCAACTCTTTCCGCTTTCTGGGAAATGAAATGCTTTAAAATCAAAACCATTTTGAATACTATTTATCTGACATTTTATAAAATTCAGGTATGTTTAATTTTCAAATTGTCTCATTGTTCTTGCATTCCATATTGTTCATTGTGCTGGTTATTTATTTTAAACCATCCTATATTTTTTCACATATGCATTCTAAAATTGCACCCATTTCTTTAAGTGTCAATTATTTACTTCTTTAACTATATTCCCCTTTCTGAAAGGTTCCATCTTCTTCTCAAATATTTACATGATCCTATGTGAACAATCCCTTATGGATTTGTTATTCTTACTAAAGCTGTTATAGCGACAATAAAGTCTCCTCTGGTAACCAGCAAACCAAAGAGGTTTGCTATCATTTGAGTCTAGATTAGAGTGGTGCTGGAAAAGCACAGCAGATCAGGCAGCATCCGAGGAGCAGGAAAATCAACGTTTTTGGGCAAAAGCCCTTCAACAGGAATAGAGGCAGGGTGCTTGCAGAGTGGAGAGAACCTAGACAAAAGAGCAAATTTATAAATTAACTTCTGACATGTGCTAAAATAATAGGCATTAACAGTAAAGATGTCAACTACCCTGATATTAATATCAATAAGGCCAGTTGAAATGGTATAGAGGACACAGGATGATTCAGGAGAATGTTTGTAACTGCTTTATAGCAAAGCCAACAAGAAATGGATCAATTCTCAGGGTGACATGGCTGGCCAAGGAGAAGGAAGTAACATGAAAGAAAATATTTTGACAACAGTGAAAATAATTTAGATTTAGCATAGCTATAGAAAAGGAGAAGGATAAACCAAACATTCTCAAATTGACAAAGTTTGATTTTGTGAAGCAAGAAAGAAAATGGACAAAATTGAACTGGAAACAGCTACTTGAAGGTAAAATCAGATTCACAGCAGAGGTTGTCATTCAAAGGAGAGACAGAACCAGCTCAGAATCCATAAAGAATAAGCTGGGACTCCCAAATGTAGGATAAAGCAGAACAATGAAGTTGGGAGATTTGGAAGTTGGTGAATTCTATGTTAAGGCCATATGTTGGGTATCGGGTCCTTCGTTCTGGTGAGCAAAACTAATGTAGTGTACAAAATACCATGCAAGGACTGCACAAAACACTATATAGGACAAACAGGAAGACAGCTAACAATCCGCATACATGAACATCAACTAGCCACGAAACGACACGACCAGCTATCCTTAGTAGCCACACACGCAGACAACAAGCAACATGAATTCAGCTGGGACAACACTACTATCATAGGGCAAGCCAGACAGAGAACAGCCAGGGAATTCCTAGAGGCATGGCATTCATCCACAAACTCCATCAACAAACACATCGACCTGGACCCAATATACCAACCACTACAGCGGACAGCAGAAACTGACAACCGGAAGCGGCAGGTACAGACCACTATAAACACCGGAGGAAACATCAAAGAAGCGCTTCGCAGGAGGCTCCCAAGCACTGAGGATGTCGCCTAGCCAGGGGACGAAACGTTTGCAACAAAAACTTCCAGCTCGGCGAACAGAACCACAACAACGAGCACCCGAGCTACAAATCTTCGCACAAAATGAGTAATATAAATTAATAAATTCTGAAATATTGAAACAGCAAGGTGAAATATTGCCTTGTAATATAATTATGTGGTTTTCAAGTATTAGCACTCAATGTAGGTATTACAATACCCTTGCTGACCTTTTGGGAATAATGCCATTCAGTACCATAACATAGACACACAAATCAACATCAGCTACCATAACTGCTCCTACTAGCTGTTACAGGCCTCATAGGCCAACCAAAGGAAAGAAGCAAATCCCCAAATAACCCTGAGGAAAGAATCTGATCGACAAGATTTCACTTTCTAAAAGTATTAAAATCAACATTCAAACCAAAGCCAACATAATTAAAGTGTTATCGAATAAAGTGATGATACTTGAACTAAAATGGTAAATTGACTTGAAACTGATATCACAAATATCACATATAGCATTAAGAGCAGAACCAAAGTTCCTTTAAGCTGCCCAGTAGTTTTTACCATATATCACCATGGGTTGAAGCTCTAAAAGGTCTTCATCAATCATTCCTTCTTGCCTGAGCTTTCACCAGCAAGATGTACCTTGATAAACATTGTATCCCTCTCGTTAACTGACAGTGCAGGTTCCCAATGGCTGCTTTATCTGGCTCCTCTAATAAACCCTGTTAAACAGTACAGTCAGCTGTGTTAGACTGTCTTTTTGGCAGAGTCACATCTTCTGCCCACCCTCTTTCCTTCTGAATAAATTGCTCTTTCCCTGTGAGAAATTCAATTCTATCACAAAGGTTTCTGTGAGGGTGTCTGTTTTCTGCTCACTGCCTAAACATAGGAGGAGATTGTAGGTGCGGCAGGATTAATGGCACCATCTTCCCCCGCGCCCCCCCACCACTCCCATCCCACATGACCCCAAGAAAGGCAGCATTACATTAGGCAGCATGATGTAAAATACTTACAGTTAAATGTTCGGTGTAGGCAGCTCCAGCTCTTGTGCAGCCTATGACCTTGGAATGAGTTTGTGAATTGTGGACTGTAGGTGAAACACTTCAGAAGTCACCTGCGATTACTTCTGTTTCTGTTTTATAAGTTACTACGATTAATTTGTAATGACCAATGTCATGGTCAAGGTTGCTTGTGCTATTTATAATGGACATAACTGGTCACTGCTAATTTTTCTGCTTATACGTATCTTTAGCTTGCACAGTGTAAAGTACCTGATTCATAAAACTGCCCCTTGAAGGGCATTTTTCATTTTTATTAAACACTTACGATTTGGACGAGGATGGAAGGCAACAAAGGTAGCATTCCAAAGAATGAGTGACAGGCTAGGGGAGCCCTGAATCTATAGAATCCTTTCTGCCATGTACTCCCTGGTGACCTCATCAGGTTTGAGCTTCCCCATCCTCCCCCCCCGAACTCTTTTATTTAACTCTTCATCTTCCCACATTAAGCTCCCCTCAACTCCAGGTCTACAACTTAATTACGACTATAACAAATATCATGCTACATTGTCTCCTCATCGAAGCCAGGGTAGTGGTGAGCATCGATGATCCCCTATGCCCTGCAATGGTCTGTGGATTCCCCTGCTTATATGTTGAATTGCTTCCCTGGCAGGAGACACACCATATGTTCCACCATTCTCACATTCTGATCAATTAATCTGAACTATCAGCATCTTTTCTCCACCAGCACCTTACACCCACTACCCCCTATACTATCACCCCCTCCCCAAACTATACCATTAATGCTGTCCCCTCCACACTTCACTTCAGCTCTGATGAAGAGTGATCTCGGCTCGATGCGTTAGCTTGCTCTCTCTCCATGGATGCTGTCTGACCCGCTGTGATCTCCGGCATTTGTCGTTTACGAGGCAAGACAAATATAGTCTGAGCTCATTTTGAAAATGCATAAAAAGACAAGGCAAAGCAGTGAAACTGTCAGAATCCAAGTAGGTGTAAAGCAAGTGAGGACTAAGAAAGCAAGACCAGAGATGTACAGTGTTAACGTGAGTGTCCATGTGCAAAAAGCAGCATTGCAATATAAGATGTCAGTGAGTTCCAAGGTATAGTACTGAAGTCAAGAGTGTGCTGCTGGAAAAGCACAACAGGTCTGGCAGGATCCGAGGAGCAGGAGAATTGAGGAGAAGTTAATTCTCCTGCTCCTCGGATGCTGCCTGACCCGCTGTGCTTTTCCAGCACCACACTCTCGACTCTGATATCCAGCATCTGCAGTCCCCACTTTCTCCGCCCTGCAGTACTGAACAGCATTATAAATGAGTTTGAGGTGTGCCATGGGGTGATGTGATAATGCTGCTCCTTGGCCAATGTCAACCTGCCATGGAAGATAGACGCAGTCACTACCATAGGGTGTTCTTGAGCTATTGAAGAATGCTGACCAAGGTGAAAAACTAGCGGAAATACAGCTGCCATGTAACAGCTCTGTCTTTCATGTCAGAATGTGATACCATCTGTCTATTGCTGGGTAATAGCCATGTGCAAAGAAATAAAGTGAGCTTTGTTACAAATGAGATGTTAATTCATGCCCCTTGCCATTCACTAATGGGATTGTCATCTCGCTGTTGAAACCTTATGGAGAAATTCTGACTTTTTTTCCAATGTCGAAAGGCGTTTTTCCATTCTCGCCATATTTTCCCAGCTGTTCCACCATTGCCCGTATCATTCAAGGATTGGAGAAATTCTGCCCTATAGTTTTTTTTCTAAGTTCCTTGCAACCTCCACAAAATTCCTTGCTACTGTGTGAAACAATTCAGAGATTATGTGAAGTGTGAACTCCCCACCTTTCCTTGACATTTGAGTACACCTTGTAAACTCAAGACAAAGTTTCTGCAAAATTAAGGAAGTTCTAGCATTTCAATTTTAGCACTATTACAAAAGAGTTCCACTTGGCAATGTACAAATTAGAAGCAGAAGTAACCAATTCGTTCTCTTGAGCCTGATCCACCATTCAATCAGATCACAGCTGATCTGTTTGTGTTTTGAATTCCACAACCCATCTACCCCATTAAGGATTGATACCATCTATACTTCCTGCTGCCCCAGAAAGGCAGTCAACATAGTCAAAGACCCCTCCCACCCCAGTTATAATCTCTTCCAACCTCTTCCGACCAGTAGCTACAAAAGCTTAAACACACGAACCAACCGATTCAAGAACAGCTTCTTCCCCGCTGTTGGTGGAATTCTGAGTAGATCTCTCAAATTTTAAATTTGACGTTGATCTCCCTCTTTTTGCACCTTGTCTGCAGCCATAACATTGTATTCCTCGCTCTGTTTTATTACCCCTATGCACTGTGTATGGTATGATCTGCCTGTACTGATTGCAAAACACATCAATTCACTGTACCAAGGTACATGTGACAGTAATAAATCAAATCACATATTAAAAATTAAATCCTTCCCCAAATAGAATCTATCTACCTCTGTTCTAAAAACTTTCAATGACCCCCCACCTCCACTGTCTTCTGAGATAGAAAGGTGACAGAAAAAAAACAAATCTGCTCATTGGTGTCTTGAGGTTGTTGGATAACTCCCTGAGCTGGGTGGAGATCCACTTAACTAGACTGATGCACTGTGAGATCCACTGAAAGAGATGTGTGGAATGTAGACATGGTGGTGCCCCCTCTATTACTAGCCATTTCATTGCTCTTGCATTGCTGCTGCAAGATGTTCTAGTGTTCCAGGTGTAACGTCAGGAGCTGAGTTTGAAAAATCACTATTGTGACATGAAAAATTATTTTCATGAATTAGCTTTGGATTATCCGTGAACTGGTTGTTCCATTGTAATAACAAATGCTCAGAGAACAGAGAAACAAAAATACATTTTGTTTTGGATTGTAGAAAACCATAATAATCTTGGTGATGCAAACGAGTCCCCACTTGACTATTACTGTGGGTTTTTTGTTTCATGGATGGTGTGAAAATAGCAATAATTATCTTAAGTGGTGCTTTACTACCAGCAGGAGCTTACCATATTCAGCAAGAAATGCATCCTGCTAAACCGTAGGGTGCTGGGCAAGAAGGACTGCTGAGCTTCTGAAGAATCGGTGACAAGCTGGATAGGAGCACTGATAATCTTCAAAGCTACTGCTCTTCCCTGCTAGTTTATGATAAAACACCATGGCACATTCAGTAATCAAAAAAATGGTGAGTGCTGGAAAGAGGTAAATTTGCTTGTTCTGCATGCTAACTAACCTTACCTGGCATTGAACCACAAATCACTAAAAAAGGTAGTATGAAGTCCACATTCTCCGTTTTGTATTAATAT
Organism: Chiloscyllium plagiosum; assembly: GCF_037043375.1. NCBI lineage: Eukaryota > Metazoa > Chordata > Chondrichthyes > Orectolobiformes > Hemiscylliidae > Chiloscyllium > Chiloscyllium plagiosum. The sequence goes on along the minus strand of NW_028270174.1, from coordinate 36,854,249 downwards.
TAGCTGTTCTTGGTACAATAGCCCAGCTGACAGGTTGCGCGGTTACACTTTCTCTTTGTCTGGCTGTGCAACAAATGAAACACAATGTTTTGCATTACATTCAATTATCTTGCATTTCAATAAAGATATTTCCCAATTCTAAAAACAAAGTAAGATAAAATATGGAGAAAGAATTATGCAATGGTGAATTTTTAAAAAACGTTTAGATTTCGCTGCAATGCTGTTGCCCAAAAGGTTTGGTGGATGCATTTGTACTGACTGTATTTACTATTTAATTCAGAGTCCATTGTGAGCTAACCAAAAAAATATGGAGCTGGAATTTTATGTAGCTGTGATTTGTTGGAGTTAACTACAAAAAGACAAATCTATCTTCAGTACCAATCAACCCTAACTCTCACTGTCCACAAATTTTATATATTCACCCCATATTCCATTTCTTTCCATCATCATTATTTTGTGCAGAACTGGACTGTTAGTTATGGCAAGACTGTTTGGTCCCCCAACTGTCCATCCAAGTTTAAACTCGCATCATCGCATCAGCTGTCTACTTCTGCTTCCACAACATTGCCAGTCTCAGTAATGACCTCAGTCCGCTGTTGAAATTCACATCACTGCCTTTGCCATTTCTAGATTTGCTCATTCCAATGCTCTCCTGGCTGAGGTCTCATTCTCTTGCCTTAGGGTGCTCCAAAGCTCTGTTACCACCTACCCTTTATTACCATCCTCCTCCACATGACGTCCACTCTGGACCACTCAAGAACTACTCAAACTACCTCAGATGTTTGTGCAGGAACCATAAAAATTGGATGGAAACTTTCCCATAGGATTTGGAATACACTGCCTGAAAGCAGTGTGGGGGCAATCAGAAATTCAATGAAATTCAACATAGGTCAGAAAGATGCTGATGTAATACCATACTATATTTGCTTTGGGTTCCCAATGTAGTATAGCAAACCTTTTATTAACCCATAAAACCTTGAGTATGCTGGTTGATAAAATATTGCGGATAATCAAGAGGTACGCATAATCCTAGGTCACATCCCAGGTAACAGCTAATGTTTTCTTATCAATGGTACATCTGTTTGGTCTCTATCAAAGATCTTGCTGTTAAATGGTTCTTGTATTCCATTAGTTTGCATTTAGACCTTAAGACCATGAGGTATAGGAGCAGCATTAGGCCATTCAGCCCATTGGGTCTGCTTCGTCATTCCATCCATGGTGATATTTTTCTCAAACCTGTTCTCCTGCCTTCTCCCTGTGACCCTTAATCCCTTACTAATCAAGAAACTAACTATCTATGTCTTAAATACACTCAATAACTTGGCCTTCACAGCTTTCTGTGGCAATGAATTCCACACATTAACCACAGTCTGGCTGAAGATATTCCTCCTCATCTCAGTTCTAAAAGAATGTCACTTCACTCTGAGGCTGCACCGTTGGGTCCTCATCCCTCCAACTAATGGAAACATCTTCTCCATGTCCTCTCTCTCCAGGCCTCTCAGTATTCTGTAAGCTCGATCAGATTCCCCCCTCATCCCTCTAAACTGCATTGAGTACAGATCCAGAGTCTTCGTCCACTCTCCCATATGACAAGCTCCTCCTTCGTGAGTTCATTCTTGTAAACCTTCTCTGGACTCCCTCCAATACCAGCACATCCTTCCTTCAGTATGGGGCCCAAAACAGCTCACAAAATTTCAAACCTGATCCAATCATAGCCTCACAGACTCAGAAGTACATCCCTGCTCTTGTATTCTATGAATTCTAACATTGCATTTGCCTTTCTGACGGGCAACTGAACCTGCATGATAACCTGAAGAGAATGCTGAACTTGAACTCCTGAGTCCCTTTGTGCTTGAGGTTTCTGAAACATTTCCCCATTTAGAAAATAGTCTACATCATTATTCTTCATACCAAAGTGCATAACCTCACACCTTCCCACATTGTATTCCATTGTATTTGAACAAAGTCTGCTCTTTTGGCCTGTTGACAATACATCTGTGGCTATAGTAGCAAATAACCCTGAACTGCAGTGTGCTAAAAACATTAATGAAAGGAACTTTAATCATTTCAAAAGCTGCAACTTATCACTGACTCCAAAATCATTGATGACCTTTTCTATCCAAAGTTCTCTTATCCAAAGTTCCCCTTCCTCGACCTTTCTATTTCTATCTCAGGCGACCGAATCAACACGGACATCTACTACAAACCGACCGACTCCCACGGCTACCTGGACTACACCTCCTCCCACCCTGCCCCCTGTAAAAACGCCATCCCATTCTCCCAATTCCTTCGTCTCCGCCGCATCTGCTCCCAGGAGGACCAGTTCCAAAAACGTACAACCCAGATGGCCTCCTTCTTCAAGGACCGCAATTTCCCCCCCCCCCGACGTGGTCGACGATGCCCTCCACCGCATCTCTTCCACTTCCCGCTCCTCCGCCGTTGAGCCCTGCCCCTTCAACTGCCACCAGGATAGAACCCCACTGGTCCTCACCTACCACCCCACCAATCTCCATGTACAGCGTATCATCAGCAGTAATTTCTGTCACCTCCAAACGGACCCCACCACCAAGGATATATTTCCCTCCCCTCCCCTATCAGCGTTCCGTAAAGACCACTCTCTCCATGACTCCCTCGTCAGATCCACACCCCCCACCAACCCAACCTCCACTCCCGGCACCTTCCCCTGCAACCGCAGGAGGTGCAAGACTTGCGCCCACACCTCCCCCCTCACCTCCCTCCAAGGCCCCAAAGGAAACTTCCATATCCGCCACAAATTCACCTGCACCTCCACACACATCATCTATTGCATCTGCTGCACCCGATGTGGCCTCCTCTATATTGGGGAGACAGGCTGCCTACTTGCAGAGCGTTTCAGGGAACACCTCTGGGACACCCGGACCAACCAACCCAACCACCCTGTGGCTCAACACTTCAACTCCCCCTCCCACTCCACCAAGGATATGCAGGTCTTTGGGCTCCTCCATCGCCAGACCACAACAACACGACGGTTGGTGGAGGAGCGCCTCATCTTCCACCTAGGAACCCTCCAACCACAGGGGATGAACTCGGATTTCACCAGTTTCCTCATTTCCCCTCCCCCCACCTTGTCTCAGTCAAATCCATCGAACTCAGCACCGCCTTCCTAACCTGCAATCTTCTTCCTGACCTCTCCGCCCCCAACCCAGTCCGACCTATCACCCTCACCTTGACCTCTTTCCACCTATCGCATTTCCAATGCCCCTCCCCCAAGTCCCTCCTCCCTACCTTTTACCTTACCCTGCTGGACACACTTTCCTCATTCCTGAAGAAGGGCTTATGCCCGAGACGTCGATTCTCCTGTTCCCTGGATGCTGCCTGACCTGCTGCGCTTTTCCAGCAACACATTTTCAGCTCTGATCTCCAGCATCTGCAGACCTCACTTTCTCCTCTAGTTTTCTATTGTCCTTTGAAAACCTCTAGTGAAGGGGAGGTCTCAGATGGTGCATAGACAGACAACAATGCTATCAGTAATCCATACTGTTGGTCTAAGGGTCAATGGGCGTCTGTCAGAACACACAGACTGCATCAGTTTTGTAATAATGGGCCACTTTATCTGAGGAGTGGCAATCTCACACAGCGTGCCCCTCCTGTTTTACAAAAGGAGAGAGCTCCATGTATCTGAGAGAAGGTTATATTCAGCGCTCCCTCTGAAATGTGACACCATGTTTCAGTCTGACAGTTCTCTAACAGCATACAGCTGTCAGAGAAAGACAAACCAGGATTCCTTTTCATTAATCTGTTGCCATATTCTGAAACTTAAAAGTCTACTCAGCCATTTGACAGCTGCCGTCAAACAATAAGTACATAAGTAAATATTTGGGTGCTGGCACCGTACCATAGATATTAGGAGCAGGAAAAGGCCATTCAGCCCTTCTAGCCTGTTCAGCCACTCCTTATGATCATGGCTGATCATCCAATTCAATAGCCTGATCCAGCCTTTCCCCCATATCCCTTTGATTTCTTTAACCCCAAGTCATAGAATCCCTACAGTGTGGAAAAAGGCTGTTTAGCTCATGAAGTCTACATCGACCCTCTGCAGAGCATCCGCCCCAGGCCCAGTCTGGTACCCTGTTAGTCTGTATTTCCCACGGCTAATTCACTAACCTGCACATCCCTGGACACTACAGGATAATTTATCATCACCTGTCACCTATCCCGTACATCTTTGGACTGTGGGTGGAAACTGGAGCACCCGGAGGAAGCACACATTTACAGGGAGAATGTGCAAGCCCACAAAGCCAGTTACTCAAGGCTGGACTCGAACCCAGGTTCCTGGTGCTGAGAAGCAGCAGTGCTAACCACTGAGCCACCGTGCCACCCTCCTGTGATTATATTCAGCTCATTCTTGAAGTCATACAACAGTTAGGCCTCAATTTCTTTCTGTGGTAGCAAATTTCAGAGGATCAGCACTCCCTGGGTGAAGAAATTTCTCCTCATCTCAGTCTGAAACAATCTACACCATAACCTTAAACTGTAATTCCTGGTTCTTGACTCCTCCATCACCAGAAACATTGTCCTGCATCTACCCTCTCTAGTCCTGTTAGGATTTTATACATTTCTATGTGATCCTCCTTCATTCTTCTGAATTCCAGTCAATATAGTCCTAAATGATTCAACTTCTCCTTATACCTTAGTCCCACCACCCTCGGATTCAGTCTGGTAAGCCTTTGCTCCATTCTCTCTGTAAGGAGATAAGGAGATTCCTGAGATAAGGAGATCAAAACTGCACACATTATTTGAGGTGTTGTCTCACCAGGGCCATGTAAAATTGCAGCAAGGCATTCCTGCTCCTGTACTCAAATCCTCTCACCTTGAAGACCAACACACCTTCTTGACCACATAGAGCCATAGAGATGTACAGCATGGAAACAGACCCTTCGGTCCAACCTGTCCATGCCGACCAGATAACCCAACCCAATCTAGTCCCACATACCAGCACCCGGCCCATATCCCTCCAAACCCTTCCTATTCATATACCCATCCAAATGCCTCTTAAGTGTTGCAGCCTCCACCACTTCCTCTGGCAGTTCATTCCATTAGTCCTGTGAGGCTAATTGTGGAGACATTTCTTCAGCCAGAGAGTGGTGGGCCTGTGGAATTCATTGCCACAGAGTGCAGTGGAGGCTGGGACGTAAATGTCTTCAAGGCAGAAATTGATAAATTCTTGATGTCACAAGGAATTAAGGGCTACGGGGAGAATGCGGGTAAGTGGAGTTGAAATGCCCATCAGCCATGATTGAATGGCGGAGTGGACTCGATGGGCTGAATGGCCTTACTTCCGCTCCTATGTCTTATGGTCTTATGGTCTTATGGAGACTGATTTCCTTCCAGTCCAGTTCGATATCTGTGACGGCTGATAAATGCAATGCACATCTGCACGTTCTGACACATAGGGTAGGTGGTGCTTGAGGGGTTGGATTGGTGGGAGTTTTGGAGGGTTGTGCACTCCTTCCAACACTTCACCTTTTGATTCTATATAATCCAATGGAGTTTGTGTTCATCTGCATGCTTACCTTCAGTAACTGGTGTACAAGGACACTCAGGCGGCATTATATATTCCCGTTTCTCAATTTAGAGCCAGATTATAATCTGCCTTTCTACTTTGGCTCCCAAAGTGGATAACTTCACATTTATCCACATTATCTGCCATGCATTTGCACACTTAGTCAGCTTGTCCAAATCCCACCAAAGCATCTCCTCACAGCCCACTCTCCTAGGGTACGAGATGGGTAGGATGCTGGATGTGTAGAGGGTAGGGTGCCAAGTATGCAGGGAGCCAAGTGGGTAGGGTACCAGGGTGCAAGATGGCAAAGGGAAGTGATGTCCTATTTCAGGTAGTTGTGGGAGAGTGGGTGAAATTGGGTAACAGTTTCAGGTCAGGGTGGGTTGGATTCAGTGAGGGAGGAGGTCAGGTCCGAGTGTGGCAGTTAAGGGAGGGTGAAAAACAGTTATGTGCATCAGCAGGGGTGGGAGGTATTGAGTCAAGTCAGTCCAAGGATTTGGGGTAGGTCTGCTAGACGAGGGGGGTGTTGGATCATGTCTGGTGTCCAGGCAGACCAGGTGAGGGTGGATTTGGGTTAGGCCTGATATGGAGTGGGAGTTCAGGTTAGGTCAGAAGGGGGGGGAGACTTGTTGTGTTGGGGCCCATGGGTGGCTGGTGGAGGTTATTTGTCCTTGGAGTGGTGAGTTAGGGTTTGGGGCCTGCAAGGAAATGTAGTTAAAGGTGTATGAGGTCATTCTGGCATTTGTTGAATAGTTATTGAGACGTTAGACAATATATTTAATAGTCTGATTTTCCTGAGGCACTACTTTACTTAATTTCATCAGAACCCTCCAAAGACTCCAAACTAAAATGGAGACTTTCAGAGGGATCTTGAAGTAATGGATCTGCCTGCAGAAAATTTAATTTTCCCAGTAATATCTTTGGAGTTTGCTATAATGGAGATTTCACAGGGTCCTCATGTACAATTCTTGTCTATGCTGGAATAACCTCTGGAAAATCCCAGCCATGGTTTAAATAGCTTCTTTAAATATAGTTAGTTGATGGATAAATATTGGGCAGGATTCCAGAAGTAACTACCCCTCTCTCATTCAAGCTGTAAATTCGTTCTTTTACATCCACCTGGGAGAGTAGTCCAGGCTTTGGTTTAATGTCTTACCAAAAGGCAGCACCTCTGACAGAGCAGCACTGCTTTAGTATTGTGCTGGATTGCAAACCTCAGGTTGTCGTGCTCAGGTCTCACAGAGTGAGGCTTCAAACCACAACCTTCTGTCTTAGAGCAAAACATGTTACCAATGGAGCCACAGCTGCCACACTACATAGAAGTTATTGACATGCTCATTCTACAAGCTCAACAAAACTTTCATATAATTTCATAGATTCTTTACAGTATGGAAATGGATCATTTTGCCCATCGAATCCACATTGACACTCTGAAGAGCATCCCACCCAGATCGACCTCCCCATCCTCTCACTGTAACCCTGCATTTCCCATGGCTAATCCACCTACCCTACACATCCCTGGATACAATGGGCAATTTCAGAAGGCCAATCCACCTACCCTGCACATTTTTGCACTGGGGGAGGAAACCCACGCAGACATGGGGCAAATCCGCAAACTCCAAACAAACAGTTGCCTGAGGCAGGAATAGAATCCCTGTCCCAGGCATTGTGAGACAGCGGTGCTAACCACTGAGCCACAGTGTTGCCCCTTTTATCACAGTCTTCCACAACAAACTGTTTTCATCCACAATTTCCAATATTCTCCTTTGGATTCCCAATCACAATTTCTGAAAATAACTTCTGCTCATCAGAATAAATGCCTTTAATCCTTAGTCTGTTTCCTGTTTTGGAGCCACATTGCTGTCCATTCTGCTGGGAGCATACTCCAAAGTTCAACTTGATGTTTGTTTCACCTGTTGCTATGGTTATCGTGAACATGGCACATTCTTCACAAGTGGCCTTGGTGAACTTACTGAGGGCTATAATATAATCCATGCTAGTAATGATTCCCACACCCACCTTGAACCAATGACCTGGTCAGTAGCATTCCTGTTAGTGCATGGGAGACAATTTGGCACTAACACACAGAACTTTTGCATTGATCATTTAACTTCAGATAAGATCAGCAATTAAAGTAGTCCCAATGGTCTTAGAATACATAGGACTTAAGTGGTTCAGCTCAATGAAATAAATAGTCTCCCCTTCACTGTTTGATCACGCAGCATTGCTCTCTGAGGAGGGCATGTCACTGGCCACTCGGGTGTTTCCTTTCTTCCTGGTGGTGGTACATAAATAAAGATTTTTTTAAAAAAATGAAATAAATAGTATGCATCACCCACTATCTACCATTATTATAATTTTGTAGCACCAGTATGGTGAGGAAATAAAGTGAACCCAGGGCTTTTATTGAATAGGATGATTAAGATGTGAAATGGTTAACTGACATCATGGAATAGACTCGACCCATCAGCATCTCAAAGATGATTCCTGGGGGAGCTAATGAAAGTTCTTAAGTTCTGTAGTTGTCACCAAAGCTGTGAAAAATATGTTTTAGTCATGCTAATGTAGACCTGGATTTAAATTCAGCCCGATGGCTCACAAGACGGTATCAAGTCCCTCAGATGTAATGTAACCACCTAAGCATTTAGCATTCATCAAAATCGTGCCTATATTTTCCCCAGATTGTTACAGGGGTATCATTCCCTCCTGTAGTATCCATGTTTAAGATTGATATTAGCAAGAAATATCGGTGGCAGTGAATCAATCAGATGGCTCAGGTGGACGACTGGGAAAGTAGATCAGGGATGATCACAATGTGTTGGCAAGTGTTGGATTTCAATGGCCATGGACGAGGGACGCCTGAATTGGTGCAAGTGAATCATACCCTGAGATGCTGTTAGGTGCTGAGCAACATGGAGACTAGTCCCAGTGAGCTCAAGTCACCTGATATGACATCCATGGAGAGAATTATAGTCATAGAGTCATACAGGCGCTCCTTCAACCCACCAAGTCTATGCTGACAAATTAAAACTACATCAATCCCATTAAACTGCACTTGGCCCATAGCCGACTACGCCTTGGCATTTGACCTGCTCATCCAGATGCTTCTTTGATGTTGTGAGAATATTTGTCTCCATTGCCCTCTCAGGCAGAACATTCCATATTTCTACCACCCAAAAGGTACAAAATGTTTTCCTCAGATCTCCTCTAAACCACTTAATCCTCACCTTACATTTATGGTCTCAGACACGTCTGCCACTGGGAAAAGATTCTCGTGATCTACTCTGTCTATGTCTCTCATGACTTTGTATATTTCAATCAGACCCTCCCTCAGCCTTCTCTGCTCCAAGGTAAACAAACCCAGCCTATTCATCTCGCCTCATTACTAAGACATTTCATCCCAGGCAGCATCCTGGTGAATCTCCTCTGCACCTTCTCCAGTGCATTCATGTCCTTCTGATAGTGTGGGAACCAGAACTGCACACAGTACTCTATATGCGGCCCAACCAATGTTTACTAACATTGTAAAAATACGTCCTAGCTCCTTTATTCTACATCCAGCTAATTAAGACAAGTATCCCATTTGCCTTCTTCACAACCTTGCCTACTTGTACTGACACCTTCAGGGATTTCTGGACTTGTACAAGGGCCCTTTTTCTTGAGTACTCCCTAAAGACCTACAATTCATCATCTATATCTTCTTATTACATCTCCAAAAATGCATCACCTCACACTTATCAGGATTAAACTCCAATCTGCCATTGTTCTGCCCAATTTACCAGCTGATCAATATCAGACTGGAATCTGAGACCATCCTCCTCACTATCAACAGCACCACCAATTTTCATTTATCTGCAAACTTACTAGTTAACACTTCTACTTTCACATTCAAGTCACTAGTGTACACAATAAATATCTTTTGGACCAGCCATCTATGAGAGTCCTGGTCAAAGGCCTTATTGAAATCCATGTAAACTACATCGACTGCACTACGTTCATCAATATAATAATCTTTTCAAAAAACTCAGTCAAATTAAATCAGAGAGGTTTGCTCTCTACCAGGTCTATGCCGACTATCCCTGATCAATTCCTGCCTTTTCAATTATTGATTAATGCTGTCCTCCAGATTTATTTTCCAATAACTTTCCTACCACTGACGTCAGACTGACTGATCTTTAATTACCTGGCCTATTCATGCTGACCTTCTTGAACAAAGGGACCACATTACCTATCCTCGAGTTATCTGGCACTTCACCAGTGGCAAGTGAAATATTACATATCTCCATCAAAGCCCTAGCAATCTCCTTCCTTGTCTCCCTCGGATACATCACATCAGGCCATGGGCATTTTTGTACTTTTATGCCCCATAAAACATTTAATATCTCCTCCTTATTAATCTTAACGTGGTCTCAAACCTCACCAAACTACCTAAAATTGCTGGCTACAGCATCTTTCTCCTCTGTGAATACAGATGAGAGGTATTGATATAAGAACACCCCCGCATCCACTGGCTTCATGCAAAGATTATTCTTCGTCTCTAACTCAGCCTATTATTTCCCTGGCAATCCTCTTACTCTTACTACACCTATAAAATACCTTGGGGTTTTCCTTGATCCTATCAGCAAAAGATATTTCACAGCCTCTCTTTGATCTCCTAATTTATTTTCAAAGTCACTGCCTATACTCTCTGTACTTTGAAAGGTCTCCCCTAGACATTTAACTTCTACACTATCCTTATCTCTTTCCATTTTGGCATTGAAACGTACAGAGTTCTGGTCACTATCACCAGAAAGCTTGTCCATTGAACTTTCAAACACTCGACCAGCTCCATTCCTGACGATAAAGTCGAATAGTCATGGCATCCTAGCCTGCCTTGATGTTGCCTACCTTGCAATTTGCTTACCGTTGCAACATGTCCACAGCAGACGCCTAATACTCATCCCTGGAACATCTGGACAGCAAGGATACTTACATCAGGGTCCAACCTCTCAGCTTCAGCTCCACCTTCAACATCATACTTCCATCCAAAATAATCTCCAAACTCTGAGACCTAGGTCTCTGTTCCACCTTCTGCAACTGGATCCTTGACCTCTGACCCACAGACCATAATCAGTAAGAATATGGAACAACCCCTCCTTCACAACAACCCCCATCACCAGTGCCCTGCGAGGTTGCGTACTGAATCCCTTACTATACTCCCTATACACTCAGGACAAAATTTGGCCACGCAGTCATAACTCCAATTTGTTGATGACACCACCATTGTAGGACAATCTCAAACAATGACGAGGCAGAATGCAGGAAAGAAATAGAGTGCTTGGTGGCATGATGTAAAGATAACACTCTCTCCCTCAACGTCAGCAAAATGAAAGAGCTGGTCATTGACTTCAGCGAGGTGGAGGGCATGCCTCTGTCTACATTAATGGACTTGAGGTGGAGATGGTCAAAAGTGTCAAGTTCCTAGGATCGATGATCACCAACAATCTGCCCTGGACCACCCACGTTAATGCTACAGGCGAAATTGGGAACTGCAGATGCTGGAGATTAGAGTCAAGATTAGAGTAATGCTGGAAAAGCACAGCAGAACAGGCAGCATCCAAGGAGCAGGAGAATCAACGTTTTGGGTGAAAGCCTTTCATCAGGAATGAAGAATGAGAAATGAGGAACTTTTTTCCCGAAGTATCGATTTTCCTGCTCCCCGGTTGCTGCCTAATCTGCTGTGCTTTTCCAGCACTGCTCTTGACAAGTTGATGCTACAGTCAAGCAGGCATAACAATGCCTTTACTTCCTCAAGAGGCTAAGGAAATTTGGCACATCTGTAAAATCTTTGGCAAATTTTTACAGATGCACCATAGAAAGCATTTTATCCGGATGCATCACACCTCCAAATCTGGCAACATTCTTGTAAATTTTTTCTGAACCCTTTCAAGTTTCACAATGTCCTTCCAAAAGCAGAGAGAGCAGAAGTGAATGGCAGTATTCCAAAAGTGGCCTGACCAATGTCCTGTACAGCTGCAACATGACCTCCCAACCCCTGTACTTAATGCCCTGACCAATAAAGGAAAGCATATAGTACCTTCTGTACTATTCTGTCCACCTGCGACTCCACTTTCAAGAGTTATGAACCTGCACTCCAAGGTCTCTTTGTTCAGCAGCACTCCCTAGGACCTTACCATTAAGTATATAAGTCCTGCATCCACAGACTAAATTAGAAAATTTTCTTGTACATACTTAATAACTTCCTCTCCATCTAAACCCTTACACTATGGCAGTCCCAGTCGATGTTTGGAAAGTTAAAATCCCCTACCATAACCACCCTATTATTCTTACAGATAACTGAGATCTCCTTACAAATTTGTATCTCAATTTCCTGCTGACTACTGGGGGGTTTATTGTACAATCCCAATAAGGTGATTATCCCTTTTTTATTGCTCAGTTCCATCCAAATAACTTCTCTGGACAAATTCCCAGGTGTATCCTCCCGAAATACAGCCATAATGTTATCTTTAATCAAAGACACCATTTCCCTTCATCTCTTGCCCCTCTTTCTATCCTTCCTGTGGCATTGATACCTTGGAATATTTAGCTGCCAGTCCTGCCCATCCCTGAGCCATGTTACTGTAATTGCTATGATATCCCAGTCCCATGTTCCTAACCATGCCCAGAGTTCATCTGCCTTCCCTGTTAGGCCTCTTGCATTGAAATCAATGCAGTTTAATTTATCAGTCCTACCTCGTTCTCTGCCTTGTTCCTGCCTGCTTTGACTGTTTAACTTGCTCCTTTCCCAACTGCACCAGTCTCAGATTGATTTCTTTCCTCACTATCTCCCTGGGTCCCACCCACCACCACCACCCCACCCCCTTCACCAGTTTAAATCCTCCAAAGCAGCTGTAGCAAATCTCCCTGCCAGTATATTAGTCGCCTTCCAATTCAGGTCATCCTTCTTATACAGGTCGCATTGCTGGTGTCTATACCATACAGAAGGACTGCTGTTCCCTGTATTATAAACAGGCACTGCAGTTCTCTATATTATACTCAGAGATTGCTATTCTGCAATCTGGGGTGGCATGGTGGCATAGTGGTTAGCACTGCTACCTCACAGCGCCAGAGACCCGGGTTCAATTCCCACCTCAGGTGACTGACTGTGTGGAGTTTGCACATTCTCCCCGTGTCTGTGTGGGTTTCCTCTGGGTGCTCCGGTTTCTTCCCACAGTCCAAAAATGTGCAGGTTAGGTGAATTGGCCATGCTAAATTGCCCGTAGTGTTAGGTGTAGGAGTAAATGTAGGGGAATAGGTCTGGGTGGGTTGCACTTCGGTGGGTTAGTGTGGACTTGTTGGGCCGAAGGGCCTGTTTCCACACTGTAAGTAATCTACTTAAAAATCAAAGATATTGGCATTGATTATGCAAACTAGATTCCAGTAAATCAATATTGAATGAAGTTTTGTAGTTGGCTAGTCTGGCAGAATTGTTTTTTGTAGTAGGTCAGATGCAAGTGAATTGCAGTTGATTGTGCAGTAATGTAATTCTTATAGGCTGGGAAATTAGTTCACTTTTGAGGCAACGATCCTTTCTGGCAATCAGGTTTCAAGAGCAGTTGAGACAAGAGGCAGGCAGAAGTTAAGCGTAGAGCGTCTTTGTTGATGACTGTACTGATGTCAATTATGGGTGGGAAAAAGAAGTCAACGCCGGATGATTATATCTACTCGGAAAACATCAATTTCAGTCACATGACCAGCACTCCCACTTCTTTCATTAGCTGAAGAGATGGCTTTCTTAAAATCCCTACAATACGGAAGCAGGCCATTTGACCCATCAACTCCACACCACCCTCAGAAGAATATCTCACCCAGATCCACCCCATCCCTGTAACCCTGCATTTATCATGGCTAACCCATCGAGTCTGCACATCCATTGACACTATGGGCAATTTAACATTAGCAGTCCACCTAACTTACATGTCTTTTGACTGTGGGAGGAAACCAGAGCACCCACAGGAAAGCTACGCAGACATGGGGAGAATGTACAACCTCTACACAGATAGTCGCCCAAGGCGGGAATTGAATCGGGGTCCCTCATGCTGTGAGGCAGTGGTGCTAATCACACAGCCACCGTGCCACCTCCCCACTCAGCCACCATGCTGTCCCCCACACCCACCGCCCCTCACTCAGCCGTAGTGCCGCCCTCCCACTTGCCCCCACTTAGCCACCATGCCTTCCCCCCCCCCCCCCACTCACCTACCATGCCACATTTGCTCAAAAACCATTGTGCGATGCAGCAGATAACTGAATGTTGGAAGGAACATTTCAAACATTACAGTAGAGCCAGTCTTGGTACCAGAAACCTGGCTGTCAGTGTAACATTCCCCAGAGAGTCCAGCCCTCCCTACATTTGCTGAAATAGCATATTTGTTTGATTTAGGGATAGCCACAGGAGACTCTTACACTACCTGCCTACCCTTTCTACCTTTCCTGGAGGTAACCCATCTACCTGACTGTATCAGTGGCTTTACTCCCTTCCTGAAATTGCCTTTGCTCAGGCAGGCTAGAGTAGACGTCTTGTCTGTCGTGTCTGTGTTTGGCTCAAGTGGAATATCTATACAATGTAAGGACTGTGACTTTCCAGGAGGATGATGGAAGCCTTTATTCCCCTAGTTAATGCTGACCGTAACTTTCCAGATATTGTTGTCAACTGACATCAATTATAAGACCACCCCTCATGCAACAAAAGAGATCAACAATCCAAGTTCCCAAAGCAGCAAAATATTCATTTTTCAAGAACAATTCAGCAAGATAATAGTCTTTAAAGAAAAACAATTTCGAGGCTCACCTTATGCCTTATTGGCATGACAGTAACCATCATCCCTTGACATTCAATGGCATTATTCTTACTCAATCCCTCACTATCACATCCCAGGGGGTTACCATTGATTGGAACTGGACAGGCCCTCTAAATACTGAGGGCCTGTCTTCTGAAGACTTTGAGGCACTTAGCACTCTCTCCAGCAGCATCCAGAAAGCAACAGTCTTGGCAGGCAGTAACATAGACAGACCTGCATCAATGCTTCAATATTTTGCTTGATGGAAAGTCCAGGCGCCTGGGTATATTAGAGAAGAGGGAGGACCTGTGGCTGAAGTTCACCTGGACCATGTGAATATTACAAGAGTGCTGCAACACTTGGATTTGCCTGCAGGAATATATGAAGTCCACTGGACCTTTCAGGTGCTCTCTGGGTGCATTTTGACCGCCCCTTAAACTCCTATCATTGTCTAATTGGGGCCTCTGGCAGCAGATGATGAGTACACCAACCAGGGGAACTTGAGCAGTGAAGGCAAGGCTATCCTTTTTCAGAAAGAGGCCTCATGTAAAGAGGGAGCAATGGAGAGAGAAAGGATTTACTCAATCATTTGTGAATTACAGAGTTAATTCTATGTGAATGCTTTGTTTTCCTCGTTTAACCTTAATTGTCCTTCATGTTTGTAAAGTCCTGATGCATGTGGAATGAAGAGCTCTGGACCATTTGTACGCATAAATCTCACATTATGCCAGGGCTTTTTCTATAATGATCGACGTGATTTTTAAAAAAAATTCAGCTAGTAATCCTGTAGAAGATTTTCTGGTAATCAGGACAAAGCATAAAGCCAAAGTTAAAAATAAACATTCAGCTGATGCTCTACTCTAGGATTTCTAGTGTCACTACTAACTACAATTTATGATTGGTAATAGTCAAACATACCACTCCTTTCTTCTTTCTGTCTTTTGTATTGCATCTGACATAACCAATTAGTCAATCACTGATAGCCAATCCTTACTGGTAAAGGCAAGAATAATTCCATTTTCCAAAAGATGTAATTTTGCAATGCCATGGAGGTAAATGACTACTACCTATGCACTAGGCTGTGCAACATCATTCACCATTTTTTTTCATTTCATATTCAATTGCACAAAATCTTTTTTTTTAATACCATGAATGGAGAAATTCCTGAAAAGTCTATTTTGATTACAGAATCGTAGAAAATTTACAGCAGAACAGGAGGTTATTTTAAAAATTACACTTGTGCCAGTTCTTTGTCAAGAAACACGTCATTTTGTGAATAGAAATCTTGTATTACATATTGTACAATAAAATGTTCTTTCAGTTAAATATGGCTAATTATGAACAAGTCCTGTTTAATGTGGGGCATTAATCCAGTGGATTGTTGCCAAGGTAATGCGCTGCCTCTCTGCTAGTAATCAGTCTTGTCTTGTTATATCAATATTGACATTTGCAATTCTCATTACCTCTACATGCATTGACTTCATTTTGTTTATGAACTATCTTTCTTGGATAGTATAACCATTTATAACTGGTATATTTAAGGTTACGCAAGTTGACAAAAACAGGTCTTCCAAATCATTAGGATGTCAAAATGTTTACATGCAAATGAGGTAACACAGTACACCCTGACACAAAATTCTTTGCAAAAACCTGTTTCCACATTGCATTCAGCTGCACACCAGCAAATTAAACAGGAATAGGTTAGGTCGAGTCAAGCTAAGCATATTTTGTGTCAGGATTGGGGCACAAAATGCATTCAGTGACCTTAAAGGTTATTATTTGAATGTGTGTTGAGAGAGAATGAAAAAGAGAAATTGACAGTACTTGAGGGTGCATTTGCAATGCTTACATAAAGTGCTATTAGGACAGGTGAAGCATTATATACAGTCAGATAATATCCTCTGCCTTGAAGCACAATTACTAACATTTGTTGAAAGAATATTTTTGATATGTCCTGTACCGTGGTGAACAGATCTGGTATTCTATGTGTGTAAAGATTCCAGCATAGTCATTATACACCCAGCATCCCACTTCTTCGTGTCCTTGATCTGAGCCACAGAAGTAAAAAAAAACAGATGTGTGAATTGTTATGTGTTATAATATATAAGTCTTCAGTTCCTTGCAATTTACAACAGTCATCCTCCTCTTGATGTGTGCTATAGATTTGCAACAAAATCTATTCTCTCGAGCCTTCACATTTCACAGGCAGGGAAGATTCAAATTAGAATGGTCTTTCAATAACACCCTGCAGGCAGGCAGTAATGCAATATTCCCTTTCTTTGAACCTTCTGAGTTTGAAGACAAGCTTCAAATGAGTACAGTCTTTATAAAACTGTGCAGAATGAATGTTTCAACTACAGTACCTTGTAGGATGAAACAGGGTAGTGGAACTATTGGAGAACATCCATTAATGTCAAATCATATGTAGTGAAGTCTTTGTCCTGGAGAATCCCAAGGTGATTCACCTTTCACACTAGCAATATTATATCTTGCCCTTTATTTTCTTGCAATCCCAAAAAGAATGCCTGACTTTCCTAATGCAGCATTTAAATGGGAACAATTTTGGGATGGTGTAAAGTTCAGATCATAGTCAAAACATCCACATGATACTTTTACCTCAACGTTGTCTCTGATGTGAGATTTAGTGAACAAACTGCTTTCAAAAGCTCCACATCTCTGCCTTGGCCAACTGGGGGCTTGGGGAACATTTTTCAAGTTGCTACTGTCCAAATTTGCAAGTGATACACTTAAGGAATAGTAACAAATTGCTGGATTGAGTCACTTCCATGATTAATAGCAATGCTGATTATTTTTCCAAATTGCAAGCAGTTCAAGTAGATGCTTGTGTTTGTAGTTCTTTGATGCCTGTTTCACTAAACCACATCTAAAATTGACTGCTTATTTTTGTTGAATACATTTTCTGAATACTGTTCGAGCGTAATGAAAAAAAATCATTTACGGCGTTTCAGTCTGGTGGCACAAAGGATTCAAACTAGACCATAATGAGCTGCAAAGCTGTTTAATTGAGAAGTTCTAATAGTATCCTAACAGAATAAAATACTGAGGCTGAAACAATTCATAAGTATCAGCAGAACACAGCTTGAATGACTGCTGGCTATTTGTTGTCTCAAAGAAATTGTTAATAGTTAATTCTGTTTGTTTTTGACTTTATGGAGTATAGTGAGCACATTAAAATCATTATGATATTAACAGTCGGAAATTATAGTATAAGCTATCAGCTAACGATTACCACAAAACTGAAGTAGGTTTTTCTCTCTTCATACTGCCAGGAAATAAACAGTATAGCATAGATGACAGTAATGCCATTTTAATGGCTATTATTATCCACCTTTTATCAGTCAATAAATAAATCCAAACATGAGCAATAATACAAGGTCATGGAAAGGGCAGAGCAGTTGAAATAGATTTGCCCTTTTTTTTAAGTCATGTAAAAGGCTATTACATTGATTGCCTCTTTGTACTCAGTTGAATTTATGTGTTATGCAAAATAGGTTTCTGAGTAATTTGTTAAATTTATGCTGAACATCACATTCTGTCAGCTCTTGTTTATGCATTCTTCTAATGAATATTATTTATGCATCTTATTTCTCTCATCCCCTTGAAAAATGTTAATAGTCTGCCTGTTTAAAAAAAAATCTGGAGGTGGTCTTCATCTGGTTTGTGCTAGCATAAAAGGAAACTCCTTTGAAGAGGTAGAAATTGTATACCAAATGAATGTACCACTAACCAGCTTTATAATTTTAAATAGTGCAATCTGACTATTAGATATGCTTCATACAGTTTAAAGAAGCTTAATTGTAAAAATATTTGACACAAAAAAGGTTGCAACTTAATGGGAATAAGGAATGTCCCATAAACATAGCAGACAAAGCCTATTTCGTATTAAGTATTCAACGCACACAGCTTATTGAGCAGAAATATTCCATGCAAAAGTCAGCTGTGAGTTTTGTCTACAGAGAATACAGTATGAATGCTAATTAAATTCTGCATTTATAAAAGTAAGACCACAGAACAAAGGCAAGAGCATGCTATTTCTTGTCAAATTTTCTATCCTTCATATAAAGATAAAGGCACTTCTGAAGATAACTACTTTGTGAAAATAACTTAAAAGAGAAGCATTACTACATTTTTCAGAGCTTTCCTACTATTCTTTCTTGAAATTATTTGGACTCTCGTAGTCTAGGATGCATCACAGCTTCTCATAATTAGGCCTGGAATTTAGATAAGCTTTTAATTAAATCCCAGAGATAACCAAACAGAAATAAATGCCTGGTGACTGTTTTCTCTTGATGTACTTGTTCCCTCGTGAGGGTTCATCTCGCCCCCAATAAACAGTTAAAATATCTCACTCTCAGAGCCCAGTTTAAAAGCTTTAAATGGCTTTGTCAAGAGTGTGAAATTATTATTGTCTTTCCAAATGTTTACATTATCCTGAGGGTTTCTTATGACACATCTGCACACCTCGTATTTTAAATGTTCTGCAAAGTGAAGATTCTACATTTGAGTTTCTTTGCTATAATGGCTTGAGAGTATGTCTTGAGCTAGGTCAACAGTCCTTTGTGAGATCCACAACTAGACTTGTGGAATAAAGCATTCAGCAGCCTCTCAATGTCAGTTACAATAAGATGTCCCAAGTCCATGATTCAGGAGCTCTAGGGCCATGCCAGAATCACATATATAATCAAGCACAAGTATGCAAGTTCTCACTAGGCTCAAAGGGTTGTAATTGGAGCTATTGAACATACAAAGAATAAAAGAAGGACATTGAGCCCTTTGAGCGTGCTCATCAATCCTTCAGATCATGGCTGGTCTGATTTTAACCCCAATTTTGAGGAAAGTAAGCCTTTTAAAAGGAAGAAAGCTCACATTTAAAACATACCAATTTCTCTTCTTCTGCTGCCTCACAGCGCCAGAGACCCGGGTTCAAATCCCGTCTCAGGCGACTGACTGTGTGGAGTTTGCACGTTCTCCCCGTGTCTGTGTGCGTTTCCTCCGGGTGCTCCGGTTTCCTCCCACAGTCTAAAGATGTGCAGGTTAGGTGAATTGGCCAGGCTAAATTGCCCATAGTGTTAGGTGAAGGAGTAAATGTAGGGGAATGGGTCTGGGTGGGTTGCTCTTCGGAGGGTCGGTGTGGACTTGTTGGGCCGAAGGGCCTGTTTCCACACTGTAAATAATCTAATCTAATCTAAATCTAAAGTGAAAATGACAACTATCAAGACAGATGTATAATTAAAAATTGACATCTAACATGAAATCTAGCATAAATCTGATTTGTGGTACAATCATGTGGTTCAGCGTAGTCCTGTAAAATAAATCTGCATTTACATCATTCCACTGTCAACACATTGTTGTGCACGTTGTAGCCAATGTGCACAAATGCTCAGGATACAAATCCCTTCTTTTTCTCATGTTACCCCTTGCTCCAGGCAGTGATTCATGCTCTGGCATGACCACAGACTAGCACCTTGCTCAAGAGGTCACAATTCATGTTCGAACCTTTGAACTTAAACAAATAATATTGAGAGGATGCTTAAACATTACCCATTACAGCTTAGCCAATCCTATCTCAACCCAGCGCCATTTAAGAAAACTTACCAAAATCTATCAACTGATGATCAGAAGTGAGGACTTTGCCTAGTTTGTTTTTCAGCCAAGACTGGGTACAACGTCCCCATTTTAACATGTCACAGGTGGGGTCATCAGTCCATCTCAGTGCAGAGGGACTTGAATGTTTCAGTGCCACAGTGCATTATCACTGATCCATTGTGTATGAGGAGGTAAGATTAACTAACAAGAAATTTCATGGTAGACAAGGTGCAAAGAGTGATTGTGGCAGTAAAGATACAAAAGATTTGCCCAGAGTGGATGTGAATAAGAGAATAATGAACAACTCTGTGAAAAGCAAAACCACGATAAAGAAGATGGGGGGAAATAGAGCTAGTGGTCTGAAATGGTTGAAATCAGTGTCGAATTCAACAAGATTGTTAAGTATCTCACTGAAAGATAAGATATTTTTGAGCCTCACTGGCACAGTACAGTAGACTGAGGAATGAGATATTGTGGTGAGAGCAAGGTGGTATATTAAAATGACAAGCCACCGGAACCTCGGGCTCATGATTGTAGACTGAGTGGAGGTGTTCCACAGAATGACCACCCAATATCCAATCGGTTTCGTTAATGTAGAGGAAACCACATCATGAGCAGCGAATAGATGTGCAGTAAATAAAATTGAAAGATGGGCATATAAACCATTGCTTCATCCAAAAGAAGTACTTGGGACCTCAGTCAAACAGAGGTGGTAAAAGGGCTGGTGTTACATCTCATGTGTTCACACGGGAAGGCACCAAGGCATGAAAGGCAGTGCCAGAAGTGGTTGAGGAATGGGCGAAGGTATCACAGAGGGAGCTGACCCAGGTGAGCGACAGGTAGGAGATGGGGAGAGTGGTGGTATCATTCTGAAGTTGGAAGTAATGGCAGTGGATAATCTTTTGTATTTGGTGGATGGGGATGAAACGTGAGTACAAAGGGAACATAATCGCACATCTGGGATGAAGGGGAAAGGATGAGAGTAGAAGTGTGGGACAGGTGTGAACACAAGTCAAAGTTCCTATGAATCGCTATGGGAGAGAATTTCTCAGTTGAAGAGAAAGTAAGATATCAATAGCACCTCTGTACAAGATGAAATAATCAGAATAAATACTGTGGAGATAAGGAAGATGAAATGAAGTCAATATATGGTGTTAGGAAGTTTAGTCAAGCTAGCTCTGGGAGTCAGTGGGCATATAATGAGTATTAGTTGATGTGTGAGGAAAGAAAGGCGATAGTCAGATATGAAGTATGTGAAGGTGAGAAACTGCTGGAAAATGGAATCAGAGTTGATTACATTTTTGGGTTTTGACTACAAACAGGAAATGGCACCAATGAAGTTAGCAAATGTACCGGAACAAAATTTGAAGGAAGGGGACCATGTCAGAGTAGAACAGGGCATGTTCCACAAAAGACAGGCATTGCTAGGTCCCAGATGGTACCCATAGCAACACCTTTGATTTGAAGAAAGTAAGTTATGTTAAAGGAGAATATGTTCAGTGACAGAATTAGTTCAGGAGAAAGTGAGGACTGCAGATGCTGGAGATCAGAGTTGGGAAAGTGGTGTTGGAAAAGCACAGCAGGTCAGGCAGCATCCAAGGAGCAGGAGAATCGACATTTCAGGCATAAGGCCTTCATCAGGCATGAGGCTTTTGGGCTGGGGGCTGAGAGGTAAATGCAAAGGGTGGGGCTGGTGGGAAGGTGACTGAGAATATGATCGTGGGGGGGAGAAAGGTGATAAGTTGGAGAGGAGGGTGGCACAGATAGGTGGAAAGGAAGATGGACACATCAAGAGGTGGTGCCGAGTTGGAGGCTTTGAATTAGGAAAAGGTAGGGGGAGGGGAAATGAAGATACTGATGAAATCCACATTGATCCTGTTTTGGTCCCAAGGCAGAAGGTAAGGTATTCCTCCTCCAGGCATTGGGTGGTTAGGGTTTGGCGATGGAAGATGCCCAGGACCTACGTGTCCTTGGTGGAGTGGGAGGGGGAGTTAAAGACACATGATTAGTTCAGCCAGGCAGAGAAGAGTCATAGTGGATGAGGGAATGAGGTGTGAAGAGATTGGATGGCCGTTATGTAGGGAAGGTGTTTAAGACTACAAAACTGAAATTATTATCATAAACATAGGGTCTCAGAAAAGTCACATGACTAACTAGGGAAAGGAGATGAGGAGAATGAGTCAACATTGGAAGAACTAAATTCCGTCTAAAAGGACAGTCTAAAACTGTAGGTACACGTGGAAATCTTGCAATAGAACTTTTTTTTTGCTAAATTATCAGATAAGATGGAGTGTGAAATGAAACTGCAGAAGACAGTTGAGTATAAAGTGTTGGAGGGAAGTAGGGTGCTGCTGGATACAGAAGTTATCATTATATATAAGGGCAGAGCATGGTCCTGAAAGTATCATACCTGAAAGTTTTGACATCATTCTGTGGTCAGTAGCTTTTGTTTGCACTCATTCATGATGATCAGTGATGTAGAGAAATCAGTGACCCTGAAATGAAATCACACAGCGTTCGAACCACATCAATTGAAACCATATATTTGTCTCTAAGTGGTCAGCAACATTCAAATGAAACCATTGGAAATTACCTAATAAGGAATGAAACTTGAAATAAAAGCATCAGAGCAATTCCTCAGGCTGGAAGCAATGACTACAGAAACCCTTTTGTGACCTCAGTCTTAGCTATTGTGGCATGAAGTGTGTGACTGTTTAATTTTTACAGATCATTACAGTAATGATTATAATATTATTTGTTTTCATTATATTAACTACTATGATTACTATAATTAGTTATTTGAATGTAATATTAGAATCTAATTGGGAGACATGATGACTCAGTGGTTAGCACTGCTGCCTCACAGCGCCAGGGACCCAGGTTTGATTCTCGCCTCGGGCGACTGTCTGTGTGGAGTTTGCACATTCTCCCAGTGTCTGCGTGGGTTTCTTCTGCGTACTCCAGTTTCCTCCCACAGTCCAAAGGTGTGCAGGTTAGGTAGACTAGCCATGGGAATTGTAGGGTTATGGGTAGGGGATGTCAGTCTAGGTTGGATGCTCTTCGGACGTTCAGTATTGACTCAATGGGCCAAATGGCCTGCTACTATGATAATATAGTACTTTAATTACATTATATATTATTATCGTCAGCTTATCTCCACTCCCCAAACCTGTCCTCCCTTTACTTTTACCTCTCTTTGTCCCTCATGCTGTCTTCATTCCTTTTTCCTGATCTTCACTTTACCATCATCCCCCTTCCACCTCCCCGTCCACCCCCCACACTGCTCATCATTCCTCCTGTCTCATCCTTCTTATCCACTCCTTATCTCTGTTCCTCTTATCCCTCTCCCAGTGTTTGCCATTTCTCTCCTACACTAATATCTCACATTCCCCATTTGCCTACACTCCTCTCCCTTACCCCTGCACCCTTTCCCACCACCCTTCACTGACCTTCTTCCCCCGCTTCCAGCATCTCTTCACAGAAAATATTCCAGTCATCTGACTTTCTTCAGCAATAATTGGTAACATTCTCTTTTCTATCCTAAACGGTCTCCCGTTCCTAATAGCTTCTGAAGGAACATTCTTCACTGTATTGCTGTGATGTTTTTAATAGCAATTTTCATTCCTGACACGACTGTTCCTGAGGATTGCAATTGTAATCCTAATGAATTTTCAGTAATTAGCTTTAGTAGCATGTCAGGCAGCATCAAAGGAACAGGAGAATCGACGTTTCGAGCATAAGCCCTTCTTCAGGAATGAGGAGGGTGTGCCAAACAGGCTAAGATAAAAGGTAGGGAGGAGGGACTTGGGGGAGGGGTGTTGGGAATACGATAGGTGGAAGGAGGTTAAGGTGAGGGTGATAGGCCGGAGAGGTGGGGGCGGAGAGGTCGGGAAGAAGATTGCAGGTTAGGAAGGTGGTGCTGAGTCTGAGGGTTGGGACTGAGAAAAGGTGGGGGGAGGGGAAATGATGAAGCTGGAGAAATCTGCATTCATCCCTTGTGGTTGGAGGGTTCCTAAGCGGAAGATGAGGCGCTCTTCCTCCAGGCGTCGTATTGCCAGGGTCTGGCGACGGAGGAGGCCAAGGACCTGCATGTCCTTGGCGGAGTGGGAGGGGGAGTTAATGTGTTCAGCCACGGGGCGGTTGGGTTGGTTGGTCCGGGTGTCCCAGAGGTGTTCTCTGAAACGTTCCACACCCTCCTCATTCCTAAAGAAGGGCTTATGCCCGAAACGTCGATTCTCCTGTTCCTTGGATGCTGCCTGACCTGCTGTGCTTTTCTAGCAACACATTTTTAAGCTCTGATCTCCAGCATCTGCAGACCTCACTTTCTCCTAATTAGGTTTAGTACTCAGTCTCATCCCAACGAAAGAGTATTATTTTCTTTACATTGCTTTTACATTCTAGCCTTTCTCCTTTACTATTCTGACATCCTTCTGTTTGATCCCTAAATATAACATTTTTATTCCTTTCCTCCAAAGATTTTGGTTTTCATATTCCCAACTTTCCAAATGCAACTGGCCGTGTGAGATATCCTGAGAATCGAGTGTTACTGCGGCTTCTCCAATTATTCATACTTGACCAATCACATAAAGAAATATTACGGGTAACCAGTCTTCAGAGTTCCTGTTTCTTGTGCTCTTGTGACTTATGTGCCGAAGCAATAATTTTTGAATCAGTCTCTGAAATGGAAAATTTATAGACTTCAGACTGCTAGTAACAAGGTAGAAATTTAAGTTTGATTTATATTTTACATTAAGATGAGGGGAGTCATTTTTTAAAAGAGTTATTTTTGTGGGTCTAATTCAGGAGAGTCTGGAGCCCTATTTATTTGCATGCAACTATTATTTACAACAGCCGCAGTGAAGAAATAGGTGTTATCACCTCGGTGTATTCTAAAAAGTAGAGAAAAAAATATGTTGTTACATAGCAACAGGGTTCCAGGGAGACAGAGAGATGGAAAATTTTAGAAATCAGTAGGTGTGAGCCAGGGAAAGACTGCTGGATCCTAACTTTAAGGTACGTGCACTTGTTCCAAAAGTGATGAGTACAGTTTGAAGTCTGTTAAAGTGTCTTACAAAATGATACCAGCTGAAGGAAAAAGCATCCAGTAAATGTGCAGAAATTCACTGGAAGAAAACTAGGTTGCACTTGAGCAAGAAACCTTGGTGTGGAGATAATGGTAACTCCTCACTGGAGTTTGTAATGATATTTCTGGGATAAAAGGCACACTGTGCATTTGAATGCTTTTCTGACATCTGGATTGAAATTGTTTAGATTAGATTAGATTACAGTGTAGAAACAGGCCCTTCGGCCCAACAAGTCCACACCGACCCGCCGAAGCGAAACCCACCCATACCCCTACATTTACCCTTTACCTAACACTACGGGCAATTTAGTATGGCCAATTCACCTGACCCTGCACATCTTTGTGATGTGGGAGGAAACCGGAGCACCCGGAGAAACCCACGCAGACACGGGGAGAACGTGCAAACTCCACACAGTCAGTCGCCTGAGGCGGGAATTGAACCCGGGTCTCTGGCGCTGTGAGGCAGCAGTGCTAACCACTGGGCCACCGTGCCGCCCACCGTGTTCTTTTCCATTTATTAATTGATGAGATGTGGCATCACTAGACAGACCAGCATTTATTGCCCGTACCTTATTATTGCCCAGAGGGCAGTTGAGTGTCAACCCACATTGCTCTGGGTCTGGAATCACATGTAGGCCAGACCAGGTAAGGATGGCAGTTTCCTTCCCTAAAGGACATTAGTGAGCCAGATGGATATTCTGACAATCACCAATGGTTTCGCATTTATCATTAGAATCTTGTTTCCAGATTTTTATTGAATTCAAATTCCACCATCTATTGTGGCTGGGATTCCAACCCAGGTCCCCAGAACAGTTCTAAGGGAGGGTCATTTGACCTGAAATATTAACTCTGATTTCTCTCCACAAGTATTGCAGACCTGCTGAGCTTTTCCAGCAATTCCCTGGAATATTTAGGGAACATAACCTGTGTCTCTGGATTCTTTTTGTCTAGTGTAATTTTATTAATGCTCTTTTTCTTTCATTAATATTTTGTACTTTGTATGAAAAGTACACTGGCAGACTCTTGTGATTGTGCTCAGCAAATGACCTCTGTGTTTTAGAGAAAAGAAAGTTAGGGTCTTCCAGGTGTGGTTTCCCTCTGATTTGACCAGTATAAACATCAGCCAGGAGCATAGTAAAGAATAAAAGGGAGGTATATTACACTGTTTGATATTTTAAAATAGCATTGACAGTTGCTCAGGCTTTTCTGGGAATGGTAGATATGACAATGGATTGTTTGAAATCTATTTCTAAGACTAAACTTGAAGAGTCTACACGTGAATTGAAATTAGAAATAAAAGCAGGAAAATGTAAGGATGACATGATTTTCCAACATTCAGAGTTAAGTGGACGGAAAGTTGAAAATGATGTATCAAGCTAGAAATCGTTAAGGTGTGATTGCAGATTAAAACAAAATTGACTTGGAGGGAAAAAAGAAAGAAAAAAAGGAAATAACAGTAAAAGAAGTAAAAAGGGAAATTGTAATAAAAAAGCTTGAATTGACAGGGGAGGAGATTGACAAAGAAATAAAATTAGAAAGGGAAATTGATTTGAAAATTGTCAGACAGATTTAGAAGCAGTTAAAAAGACAAAATTCAATACTTTATGAGCTAATCGTTGAAGCTTATCAATTAAAGTTAAGGCAATATGAAAGAAATCTAATTAATCATTTGTTGAATTTGCAAGAGAAATAAATCCTGTGGTAATAACTGTTTCAACCATTGAAGTTTGAGAAAATCTTTGAGAATATGAAAGAAATTGTGATTATTGAAGACAATGCAGTCTATCAAGCCTGCTCTATCAATCAATACAGTTATAGCTGATCCTTGAGTGTCCAGTCCCAGTCAGGTAGTTAAACACTCCAAGTGCCTGGTGGCTTTTAGTTCAACATCACAGCCTGATTTACAATCAGCTTGTTTGCAGCTTTGAGTGAACGTATGGAGCAAAACACCAGAAATGTCTCAAATGCCATTTATTGGAAGAACTATTGAACATTTTTGTTGGTGTATACTAATGTCAATATCAATCGATGTATATTGAACTTATGAACTTTTTATGGATTGGTGCATTCTACATAAAAAGCTTACAAGACACATCTCAAATGGCACTTCTATTGTCAAAGAATTACAGAAGGTTCTTAGTTCATCTGAAGAAACTGTTCCAACCCAGGAAAATGTAAAAAAAAACCTGATAGCACTATTTTCTTTGCAGTTGGTCTGTAATAGAATGAGGAACTGAAAATGTGTTGCTGGAAAAGCGCAGCAGGTCAGGCAGCATCCAAGGAACAGGAGAATCGACGTTTCGGGCCTAAGCCCTTCTTCTTATGCCCGAAACGTCGATTCTCCTGCTCCTTGGATGCTGCCTGACCTGCTGCGCTTTTCCAGCAACACATTTTCAGCTCTGATCTCCAGCATCTGCAGTCCTCACTTTTTCCTCAATAGAATAAGGATGGCTAATTCAAAGAATTCTACTTCAAAAAGGATGAATAAACAACTTTAGGCAGCAGAGAATCCAATCTATGGTCTGGATCCATTTGCAATCCTCCAGCACTGGCAAATTGCCCAGAACGATCAATCAAACTGGCTTTATTTGTGTTTATATGTTTTATTTGCTAGTTTCACTGTTTCAATTTAATGAAAGTTTGAAAAGCACTCGTGTAGCTTTGTCTCAGAGATGAATAAATCCAAAATCAGTACAGTTAAAATTGCTCATACTTGTAGATATATGTAACATATTGGGACCATGCATTTAAAACATCTTCATGAGCCACGAGGCTTTGTGGTTAGTATCTTTCTGATCTACAATTTCAAACAATCAGAATTACCTCTGGGTTTCTCCTCCTGACCCTTAGGTGATGGTTTGGCAGAAACTCCTGTTATATGTATGAATGGGTGTTTCCACTGAACATCTGCCATACTTAGGGCAAGCAGACCTGGAGAAACCACAAGGAAATGCCCAATAAAAAGAAAACTTGACGCATTTATTACACAATGATTGTGTCATTGAACTATGAATGAGGTTTCTGCTCTGTATCATTGTAATTGCAACCAGTTTATACATACTGTTGATATTTTCTGTGATATGTATTTCTCCTTTTTAATTTGATAGCAGGTATCGTCTCTTCATCATAAGTGGTTTGAATCAATTAATTAAAAAAATGAATTGTGCAATTTAGGTTGGAAAAGACATCGGGCAGAATCTTACCAGGATTTGTCGGCCCTGGAGAAATGAAAGGTGGAATTGGGTACAATGTTCACCCTGACATTGAGGTTATCTCACCAAAACTTCCTCACTTTGTTCAAGTAGCGGGGCAACATCCACACTAGGGAGTAGCCAGTTCCCAACCAACACTCTCTACTGCTTTTAACAGTCCAACTGGTCACAGGATGCAACCTCACCAAACACTTACCAAAATATAAGCTAGTCATCTGGGAAACGTTGCATGGAAACCGGAGCAGGTACCTGATAAGTACAATTCCCTGCTTGGTCTAAATGTCCTACATGGGCATTGGCAACCTAATACATGTTTCTTGGGCACCAGTCAAATGCATGCCATGTTTGTAGGCATTGGCATTCAAAATGTGACAACCTCTAGTAATCCTTGTGGCACATCTCTGATTGACTTACAGGATGCACTGAAGTGTTTCATTTCAGGCTGCACCCATAATGATCAATGTAATGATGAAATAAGGAAATTTTGTGCTCAGGGACATGCACTAACTAGATTCGATCAGGCTGCATCACTGGGCTCTTCACTCAGTGTCAGAGAGCTCACTCACTCTGGGCATAGCTAGATGCTTGCATCACTCCTGCCATGCCTTTTTATGCTTTGGTCCCTTAGCCAGAAAAAGCAAGCTCATATTATTGCTGTCTTCCATGACACAAAGGCAGGAAGCTTGCCATAGTTCCCAGTAGGTCTTAGTCTAATCAAGGAGTGAGCTTTTGACTCACTAAGTCAAGGGCAGCCTGTGATATTCATCCAGGCCTTCTTTAGGGCAGTCACACCTATGATCCTGTATTTATAAGGGGTACGGATCGAAATTATTAGAAGCTCACATTTTGACTCTTTCCGCATTACTATGGACTGTTTTCCTCCTGGAATGAGATAGAGATTCTGGATGTAGATTTGCACGCTGAGCTGGAAGGTTCATTTTCAGATGTTTCATCACCATTCTAGGTAACATCATCAGTGAGCCTCCGGATGAAGCACTGGTAGCATGGCCCACTTTCTATTCATGTTGTTAGGTTTCCTTGGGTTGGTGATGCCATTTCCTGTGGTGACATCATCTTCTGTGGTGATGTCATTTCCTGATTTCTTTCTCAGTGAGCCATGAAATGGGATCCAAGTCAATGGGTTTGTTGATAGGGTTCCGGTTGGAATGCCATCTTTCTAGGAATTCTTGTGTGTGTTTCTATTTGGCTTGTCCTAGGATGGATATGTTGTGCCAGTTGAAGTGGTGTCCTTCATCATCTGTATGTAAGGATACCAGTGAGAGTGGGTCATGTCTTTTTGTGGCTAGTTGGTGTTCGTTTATCCTGGTGGCTAGTTTTCTGTCCGTTGTCCAAAGTAGTGTTTTTTACAGTTCTTTCAAGGTATTTTGTAAATGACATTAGTTTTACTTGTTGTCTGTATAGGGTCTTTCAAGTTCATTAGCTGCTGCTTTAGTGTGTTGTGGGCTACCTTGATGACAAGGGGTCTGAGTCGTCTGGCAGTTATTTCTGAGAAATCTTTGATGTAGGGGAGAGTGCCTAGGGTGTTTGGACATGTTTTATCTGCTTGTTGGGGTTTGTTGCTGAGAAATTGATAGACTGTGATCATTGGGTACCTGTTCTTTTTGAATACACTGTATCGGTGATTTACCTCTGCACTGCATAGTTCCCCTGTGCTGCAGTGTGCGGTGGCTCATTGGAATAATGTTCTAATGCAGCTTCCTTTGAGGGTGTTGGGATGATTGCTTCTGTAGTTCAGTATTTGGTCCGTAAGTGTTGTTTTCCTGTAGACACTGGTTTGAAGTTCCCCATTGGCTGTTCGTTGTACTGTGATATCTAGCAATGGCAGTTTGTTGTTATTTTCCTACTCTTTAGTGAATTTTATGCCAGTAAGGGTATTATTATTGATGGTCTTGAAGGTTTCCTATAATTTGTTTCATTTAGTGATGACAAAGGTGTCATCCACGTAGAGGACCCAGAGTTTGGGTTGGATGATTGGCAGAGCTGTTTGTTCAAGTCTCTGCATTACTGCCTCTGCTAAGAACTCTGATATTGGAGATCCCATTGGTGTTCCGTTGGTTTGTCTGTAAGTTCATGTTGTTGAAGGTGAAGTGGGTGGTAAGGTATAGATCCACTAGCTTGACGATGTTGACCTTGCTGATGAAGTTGGTGGTGTCTGGTGTATGTGTCTTTGGTTCTTCTAATAGTGTACTCAGTGTTTCCTTGGGCAGTTTGATGGATGTGAACAGGGCTGTTATGTTAAAAGAGACCACTACTTCATCATCTTCTATCTTGGTGTCTTCGATGGTCTTCAGGAATTCTTACATTGAATGGATGGAGTGACGTGAGTCTTCTACTAAGTGTTTTAGTCTTTGGTGTAGCACCTTGGCCAATCTGTAAGTTGGCGTTCCAGGTAATGAGACCATGGGTCGGAGGGAAGCTCCTGGTTTGTGAATTTTGGGTAAAAAAAGAAAGAACTTGCAAGAACTGTAACAAACACTACATTGGACAAACAAGGATAGCCACCAGGATACATAAACATCATCTAGCCACAAAACAACATGACTCACTCTCACTAATATTGTTTCATACAGATGAAGAAGGACATCATTTTGACTGGCACAACATATCCATCCTAGGACAAGCCAAACAGAAATACGCACAGAAATTCCTAGAAGCATGGCATTCCGACAGGAACTCTATCAACAAACCCATTGACTTGGATCCTATTTACGACTCACTGAGAAAAAGAACAGGAGATGACATCACCACGGGAAATGACATCACCAACCCAAGGAAATCTGAACACATCAGTAGGAAGTGGGCCGTACCATCAATGCTTCATCCGGAAGCTCACTGATGATGTTACCTAGTACGGTGATAAAACATCTGAAAATGAATCTTCCAGCTCAGTGAGCAAACCTACATCCAGAACCTTAACCTGAGCTACAAATCTACTCAAAACTTGCTGAGAGAGAGGTAAGTGTGTGATGCAGCTATGACTATTTGTGGAAGTGAGCAGGTTTCCTGAGTGAGGGAGTGAGAAGGCAGCCCAGACAGCATGCAGGGTTAACAGTGTCTCAGGTTGGGGTAGCTGAGGTTGAATGGGGAAGATATTGCTTACATTAGTGAGTATAATAGAGTGTGAGCCCTGGTCAGTGGCAGCTGCATTTGTAGAGATAGAGTGAGTGTGAGGTATTGGGAGAAATGGTGGCACCCATCCTGGCAGAGTTGAGGGAGATATTGAGCTTCTTCCTACATTGCTGGGCATTCTTCCAGATGATTCAGACTCCTTTGAACTGGTTGGCAACCTTGGAGCAGGCTGGCATGGTCTGGTGTCATGGCCTCCATTCTGGTCCTCAGTGAGATGGAGGTCCTGCCTGCACACCACCCTGTCAAGCAGGAGTGCCAGGAGCATGTTTCTAAAGCAGAGAGAGACTTTACCCCTGTCTGCCATGTCTGGAAATAAATCTCAGGAACATGCAGGATGGCTCCAGATGGACAGTACTTGACCTGCAGTGTGCTGCAATGATTGATGTTGGGTCCACTGCTTTTTGTCATTAGATAAATGTGAACATAGGAGGTATAGTTAGTAAGTTTGCAGATGACACCAAAATTGGTGGGTGTAGTGGACAGCGAAGAAGATCATCTCAGAGTACAATGGACCTTGATCAGATGGGCCACTGGGCTGAAGAGTGGCAGATCGAGTTTAATTTAGATAAATGTGAGCCGTTGTACTTTGGTAAGGCAAATTAGAATAGGACTTATAAACTTAATGGTAGGGTCCTGGGGAGTGTTGCTGAGCAAAGAGACCTTGGAATGCAGGTTCATAGTTCCTTGAAAGTGGAGTCACTGGTCGACAGGCTGGTGAAAATGGTGTTAGGTATGCTTTCCTTTATTTGTTCAGTGCATTGAGTATCGGAGTTGGGAGGTCATGTTGCAGCTGTACAGGACATTGGTGAGGCCACTTTTGGAATACTTTGTTCAGTTCTGGTCTCCCTGCTACATGAAGGAAGTTGTGCAACTTGGACAAAGTTAAAAATCACACAACACCAGGTGAGAGTCCAACAGGGTTATTTGGAAGTATAAGCTTTCGGAGTGCTGCTCCTTCAGGTAGCTAGTGAGGCTGTACCATAGGACACAGAAAAAGATCAAAGTGTCATACAACTGATGCGATGTATTGAACAAATCTCGATTGATGTTAAATCTTTAATCACATTAAATGGGGGTGCAGGTTTTGATTGATTGATATGTAAATCCCAAATCTTCTTTCAAGACAACTTAAGGTTTTATCAGTATTAGGAAAAAAGGTGACATCTCAACTCAGACAATGCATTAAAGGTGTAAGGTTAGAGTCTGTCTGTATCTCAACTTTGAGTCAGACTGATTTTACTTACAAAGTAGGAATTTACAAAATGTCATGTGGACAGACTGCCTACAGATTGTGTGCTTTTTGAACAAAATAGAATGTATCTGTAAATACAAATCTGCAAATGCAAATTCACCCCGTAGACTTCTGTGTGTCTGTGCGTGTGTGTGTCTGTGCGTGTGTGTGTCTGTGCATGTGTGTGAGAGAGAGAGAGAGAGAGAGGGAGGGAGGATGGCCTCAGATGGGATCTTGGGTTCATGTCACACTAAAGTTGACCCCACTACACTCTACACTGTCACGCACACTCACACACAAGCACACATACAGATATACATACACTCTTACACATATTCACACTCACACAGACCCTCTCTCATACACATGCTGTCCTCTCTCTCTTTCTCTCTCTCTTGCTGTCTCTCTCTCTCCCCCACACAGACACAGACATTCCTGAAGAAGGGCTCATGCCTGAAATGTCGATTCTCCTGCTCCTTGGATGCTGCCTGACCTGCTGCTCTTTACCAGCAACACATTTTCAGCTCTGATCTCCAGCATCTGCAGTCCTCACTTTCTCCCCCACACAGACACACACACAAACTCTCTCTTCCTCACATACATATAGAAGTCTACGGGGTGAATTTGCATTTGCAGATTTGTATTTACAGATGCACTCTATTTTGTTCAAAAAGCACACAATCTGTAGGCAGTCTGTCCATTTGACATTTTATAAATTTCTACTTTGGAAATGGAACCAGTCTGACTCAAAGTTGAGATACAGACAGGCTCTACCCTTACCCCTTTAATGCATTGTCTGAGCTAATATGTCACCTTTTTTAAATACAGATAAACATTAAGTTGTCTCCGGACTGTGTCTTGAAAGAAGTTCTGGGATTTACATATTAATGAATCAGAATCTGCATGTCCATTCTAAGTAATTAAAGATTTAACAGCAATCTAGGTTTGTTCAATATATCGCATCAGTTGTATGACACTTTGACCTTTTCTTATAAATTCTATGCCCTATGATCCTGCCCCACTAGATACCTGATGAAGGAGCAGTGCTCTGAAAGTTTGTACTCTCAAATAAACCTGTTGGACTATAACCTTATGTTGTGTGATTTTTAACGTTGTTCCCCTCCCCCCCCCCCCCCCCCCCCCACCCCCCAAAACACCTCCCACCCCAGTCCAACACTGGCTCATCCTTGTGAAACTTGAAAGTGTTCAGAAAAGATTTACAACATGCTGCTAGGGTTAGAGGGCTTGAACTATAGGGAGAGGCTGAACAGGCTGGGGCTATTTTCTCTGGAGGATTGGAGGCTGAGGGGTGACCTTATAGAGGTTTATGAAATCATAAGGGACACAGATGGGGTGAATTGTCAAGATCTTTGTTCCCAGGACAGGGGAGTCCAAAACAAGAGGGCATTAGTTTAAGGTCAGAAGGGAAAGAGTTAAAAGGGACCTAAGGGGGATTTTTTTCTGTGTGTGTGTGTGTGTGGAATGAGCTGTTAGAAGAAGTGATGGAGGCTGGTACAATTATAACATTTAAAAGTCAAAAATCACACAACATCTGGTTATAGTCCAACAGGTTTATCTGACTTAGCTACCTGAGGAAGGAGTGCGTAGACAAGCAGGAGGCTGGAAGATCACAGCCATCCAGGTAGCATCAGGAGGTAGAGAAATCAACTTTTCAGGTGTAACCCTTCTTCAGCACTGGGGGTGGCTGTAAGAAGAGCTGCAGATAAGGAGGTTGTGTGTGGGGATGGGGCAGAGTGCTGGGGTAGTGATAGGTGAACACAGGTAGGTGTTTAGATTAGATTAGATTACATTATGTTGTGGAAACAGGCCCTTTGGCCCAACAAGTCCACACCGACCCGCCGAAGCAAAACCCACCCATACCCCTACATTTACCCCTTACCTAACACTACGGGCAATTTAGTCTGGTGTGTCCTGGTTGGTCGATGGGAGGAATGAATGTGGTTGACAGCTGGAAGGAAGGGTCAATTAGACAAATGGAAGGGAGGGAACAAGGCTGGGCAAGGAGTCAGGGGAGGTTATTTGAAATTGGAGAACTCAATGTTGAGTCCTCTGGTCTGTAGGCTGCCCAGGCGGAAAATAAGGTGTTGTTCCTCCAATTTGTGGTTGGATTCGTTGTGGCAATGGAGGAAGCCAAGGATGGTTATGTTGGAGAGGGAATGGGAAGGGAATTAAAATGTGCAGTGACGGGAGGTCAGGTTGGCCCCTGCGAGCCTGGCTGCGATGCTCGGTGAGCTGTTCCCCAAGTTTACGATTGGTCTCCCGGATGTAGAGAAGACCACATCAAGAACATCTGATGCAGTAAACTAGGTTAGGAGAGAGGCAGGTGAACCTCTGTCTCACCTGGAAGGCCGGTTTGTGGCCCTGGATGGAGATGAGGGGGTGGTGTAACGGCAGGTTTTGGGTCTTTAACAGTCGCAGGGGAAGGTACCGGGAGGTTGGTGAGGAGAATGACGTGAATAAAGGATTGGTGAAGGGAACAGTCCTTGCCGAACGCAAAGAGGGACATCTTCCCCTCCCCAACCCTCTCTCTCAACACAACTCACACTTAGCAAAAAAGTGGTAAAATTCCATTGAATTCATTAGGAAAAAAATGGGATGAGTTTACATGCACTATCTTCATTTCATTTCCTGAAGAAAAATTGCTCTGGAAGACTCCCTGAAACATAATACTCAACGACCAACAAACTTTGAGATAGACTTCTATCTGCACCATTTGTTCAGGCAGATTGCATGTTCTAAACTAAATCTGCATGATTTTTCTTAATTTGATCTCTAGCCGAGCAAAACACTCCCATCTGTTTATTTCCCAAATTGTGAAGAGCACATGCCGCCTGAACCTGGCTCACACAACTTCACTTTTCCCTTCTTTACAACTATGTCTGTGATTACCCCATCAATTCTTTATGGAACAACTTGGAATGAATTCAGAAAGCTAAGGCATTGCCAAGGGCAAGCTTGCTGATTTAGAATAGGACAGCCTGAAGCATTTTCTGACCTTTAACCTTCCTGTCCTAAAGAGGTAGCACTATATTTTAAACATCAATGTTTTCCAACAGCGTGATTCCTCTCGAAAACTGGGCAATAAGATGTGAAACTGATAGAATCCTTCTGTCTGCAGACTGAAGACAAGAGGCCATTGACACTTTGTAGCTCAGCATTTTGTAAGGTGCTAACAGTGTATTGATTGCCTCTAGCGCTGCAGTTTAAAGCATTCATCTTTGACATTGCTATGTAACTGTTTATCCCACTTCCTCCTTGTACATTGCTTCTTCCATTTTGTTCATATAATTATCCCAATAAACAAGCTAAATTGAAAATCTTTAAGCTAATATTTTGGCTAGTTATTTTGAAACAAAAAACTGGATTTGGTTTCGCAAAGATATTTCAAACTATTAAAATATTATAGTAAAAGTCATGAAAGGGGCTGTTTTCACTGTTGTTGGAGTCAAGGCATGTTCTTGAACATGGTGCGCCATTTTCCCATATGGATTTGCCTCCATCAGCATGCTTTTCCTGACACAGCGTTACTTATGTTACCTTCAGGAATATAAGAAACTGTCATGGATAATGTCAGTGAAGAATGCAACAGACGTTTATTACAACTAACAATAATGTACAAACATTACATTCCTAAGGCACATGTGGGGCTGAGCTAAAATTAAGCTATCATGTTACAACAGAGGAGCATGCTTGCAGTACAGTGTCATACTTCAAGTGACCTTCAGTAAGATGGATTTTAGATTAGATTCCCTACAGTGTGGAAACAGGCCCTTCGGCCCAACCAGGCCATACTGACCCTCCAAAGAGCAACCCACTCAGACCCATTTCCCTCTGACTAATGCACCAGCACTATGGACAATTTAGCACGGCTGATTCACCTGACCTGCCCATCTTTGGACTGTAGGAGGAAGCTGGAGCACCTAGAGGAAACCCACGCAGACACTGGGAGAATGTGCAAACTCCACACAAACAGTCACCTAAGGCTGGATTTGAACCTGGGACCCTAGTGCTGTGAGTCAACAGTGCTAACCACTGAGCCACCATGCCGCCCCAGTCTGGAATATGAAATCATTACACCCCGAGGTCATATACTGTGATACAACAATGATATCATAAGTGTGTCTTTATAGACACACTAACATACTGAACATGAGACATAACACATTTTTTGGAGGTTGTATCAAGCACAGGTCATTTGAGCTTGAAGGTAAGGGCAAAATTTGGACATTCTCTTGCTTATTGAGTTGCCCAAATCAATCACCACTGGATTTTAGAGTGAGCCATGAGATCCATTTGACTGTTGAAATAGTTTATCCACAGGGAAACAATACTGGATTAAAGGCGCTGGCTTTCTAATTTCACAATGTTTACTTACAAATGATTAGGGGGCTTTAAGTGCTGCAGTTTCTGGCATTCTTATTTTTAGTGGCTTAGATAATTTATTGAATGTAGGTAAAGAGCAGTTTTACTTTAAGAAAGTGGAAAATAATGAATGAATTACAATTTTGTAAAGCCTTTCTTTAAACTCTCTATTGACACAATAGGATCCATTTCTTCCATACAGTGTGTGGGTGAAAAGCTACAGTTTGGAATGGGGACATGATGGGCCATTAGGATAGATGGAGGAGTGTTGGGTGGCATGGCTTGTGTTTGGAGGGTGAGGGGATGTGTGGGCTTAAGGGCCTTACTCTGTTTTATTAGGCTGATGCCCTACAGCTTGAGGGTGGCCTTTCAAATAGCCCCTGTGACAGCCACTGATGTCACTGCCGGGTCAGCTGATTAAATGCAGGCTACATTGACTCCCCCACCATGAATTTTTCCAACTCTGAGGATGAAAATCCAGCTCATAATTCAAGTGCACATTATTCATTTATGTGAATTATAAAGCTGTAAGGAAGTGTGATAAGATCAAAACACTGAGCTTGAAGAATCTCAAGCTCATACCAGTTTATTTTTAAAGCATTCGATCTGCTAACTGAGTTTTATGCATTGAGTGTTTCCTATTTGTATCACTCAGCTGGGATTTCAGTTTTCATGTTAGAAAATGGATTAAATGCAGACGTCTGAATTGATCTACATTTTAATGCACCTTCAAAAATTCATGTAAATTCAAAATAGACTGCTCTTCAAAGGCAGTTGTATAATTTAAATCTTAGGTATGAAAATAGAATTGTCAACCAATTGCTTGTCAACCATTCACTTTATGAGTGAACTGACAATGCTGGGTGCAATTTATGGAGCATACCTCATGTCTGCAAATCTGGTCTTGGTCTTTAAACTGGCCTTTTGTCTAAGTTGTTTAAAAAAATACTTCAAAGAATCATAGCTGAAAATGTGTTGCTGGAAAAGTGCAGCAGGTCAGGCAGCATCCAAGCAGCAGGAGAATCGACGTTTCGGGCATAAGCCCTTCTTCAGGAATGAGGAAAGTGTGCCAAGCAGGCTAAGATAAAAGGTAGGGAGGAGGGACTTGGGGGAGGGGAGTTGGAACTGCGATAGGTGGAAGGAGGTAAAGGTGAGGGTGATAGGCCGGAGTGGGGGTGGGGGCAGAGAGGTCAGGAAGAAGATTGCAGGTTAGGAAGGCGGTGCTGAGTTCGAGGGTTGGGACTGAGACAAGGTGGGGGGAGGGGAAATGAGGAAACTGGAGAAATCTGAGTTCATCCCTTGTGGCTGGAGGGTTCCTAGGCGGAAGATGAGGTGCTCTTCCTCCAGCCATCGTGTTGCTATGGTCTGGCGAAGGAGGAGTCCAAGGACCTGCATGTCTTTGGTGGAGTGGGAGGGGGAGTTGAAGTGTTGAGCCACGGGGTGGTTGGGTTGGTTGGTCCGGGTGTCCCAGAGGTGTTCTCTGAAACGTTCCACAAGTAGGTGGCCTGTCTCCCCAATGTAGAGGAGGCCACATCGGGTGCAGCGGATGCAGCAAATGATGTGTGTGGAGGTGCAGGTGAATTTGTGGTGGATACGGAAGGATCCCTTGGGGCCTTGGAGTGAAGTAAGGGAGGACGTGTGGGCGCAAGTTTTGCATTTCTTGCGGTTGCAGGGGAAGGTGCCGGGAGTGATAGGGGAGAGGAGGGAAATATATCCCTGGTGGTGGGGCCCGTTTGAAGGTGGCGGAAATGACGACGGATGATACAATGTATCTGGAGGTTGGTAGGGTGGAAGGTGAGGACCAGTGGGATTCTGTCCTGGTGGCGATTGGAGGGGCGTGGTTCAAGGGCGGAGGAACGGGAAATGGAGGAGATGCAGTGGAGAGTATCGTTGACCATGTCTGGGGGGAAATTGTGGTCTTTGAAGAAGGAGGCCATCTGGGTTGTTCGGTATTGGAATTGGTCCTCCTGGGAGCAGATGTGGTGGAGATGAAGGAATTGGGAATATGGGATGGCGTTTTTACAGGGGGCAGGGTGGGAGGAGGTGTAGTCTAGGTAGCTGTGGGAGTCGGTCGGTTTATAGTAAATGTCCGTGTTGATTCGGTCACCCGAGATAGAAATGGAGGGATCTAGGAAGGGGAGGGAGGAGTCTGAGATGGTCCAGGTAAA
Organism: Chiloscyllium plagiosum; assembly: GCF_037043375.1. Lineage (NCBI taxonomy): Eukaryota > Metazoa > Chordata > Chondrichthyes > Orectolobiformes > Hemiscylliidae > Chiloscyllium > Chiloscyllium plagiosum. The sequence goes on along the minus strand of NW_028270174.1, from coordinate 36,815,057 downwards.
TTTGAGGTCGGGGTGGAAGGTGTTGGTAAAGTGGATGAACTGTTCAATCTCCTCGTGGGAGCATGAGGCAGCACCGATACAGTCATCGATGTAGCGGAGGAAAAGGTGGGGGGTGGTACCAGTGTAGCTGCGGAACATGGACTGTTCCACATATCCTAAGAAGAGGCAGGCATAGCTGGGGCCAGTGCGGGTGCCCATGGCTACTCCTTTGGTTTGGAGGAAGTGGGAGGATTGGAAAGAGAAATTGTTCAGAGTGAGGACCAGTTCAGTCAGTCGAAGGAGGGTGTCAGTGGAAGGGTACTGGTTGGTACGGCGGGAAAGGAAGAAGCGGAGGGCTTTGAGTCCTTCGTGATGGGGGATGGAGGTGTACAGGGACTGGATGTCCATGGTGAAGATAAGGCGTTGGGGACCGGGGAAGCGAAAATCATGGAGGAGGTGGAGGGCGTGGGTGGTGTCCCGAACGTAGGTGGGGAGTTCTTGGACTAAGGGGGACAGGACCGTGTCGAGGTATGCAGAGATGAGTTCGGTGGGGCAGGAGCAGGCTGAGACAATGGGTCGGCTGGGACAGTCAGGTTTGTGGATTTTGGGCAGGAGGTAGAAACGGGCGGTGCGGGGTTGTGGGACTATGAGGTTGGAGGCGGTAGATGGGAGGTCCCCTGAGGTGATGAGGTTATGGATGGTCTGGGAGATGATGGTTTGGTGGTGGGGGGTGGGGTCATGGTCAAGGGGGCAGTAGGAGGAGGTATCTGCGAGCTGGCATTTAGCCTCAGTGGTGTAAAGTTCGGTGCGCCAAACTACCCACCGCGCCTCCCTTGAGGTTGGGGTTGGGGTTGGGGTTGAAACGGAGTGAGGTTGGGGTTGAAACAGAGGGAGTGGAGGGCTGCACGTTGTGAGGGTGAGAGGTGGGAGTGGGTGAGAGGGGTGGACAGGTTGAGGCGGTTAATGTCGCAGCAGCAGTTGGCTATGAAGAGATCGAGGGCGGGTAAGAGGCCAGCACGAGGTGTCCAGGTGGATGGGGTGTGTGGGAGGCGGGAGAAGGGGTCGTCAGAAAGTGGGGGAGAATCCTGGTTGGAGAAGTAGGGGCGGAGGCGAAGGCGGTGGAAGACTTGTTCGATGTCTCGTCGCGTGTTGAATTCGTTAATCCGAGGGCATAGGGGAATGAAGGTGAGGCCTCTGCCGAGGACTGATCTTTCATCCTCAGGAAGGGGTAGTTCTGGAGAGATGGTGAAGGAGCTAGGACCTGGTGTGGGGCTGGAGCTGGGAGTGGGGGCGGGGTTAGGCGTGGGGGCGGGAATCGGGGTGGGACGGAGATCAGACCGGGGGTGGGATTCGGCGTGGGGACGGAGATCAGCGTGGGGACGGGGTTAGACGTGCGGACAGAGATCGGCGTGGGGGTGGAGACGCATGCGGCGTGGTCGTTGTGCCGGTGAGTGATGTCACTGGGGGCGGAAGTGGCTGTGGCGATGGCAGAAACAGTGTTGTTCCCGATAGCCGTGGACGCCGCGGAGGCCGCAAATCTGTCGGTGATGGTCTTCCTGGCGATCGTGGAGGCGGTCGTCTGGGTGGGGATCGCGGAGGCTGCATGGTCGGTGGGGGCGAAGGTGACGTCATGGTTCGTGGCAGCGGTTGCTGCAGCGGCCGCGTGGTTAATGGCGCCTGAGCGCTTCCGGAGGCCGATGGAAGATTCTGGAATGGTTGAGGAATCCGGAGTGTGGGGGTAAGTACATGAAAGGTTTTGGTGCTTACTGTCTTTAATTTCCGATATGGCTAGGAAGAACTGTTTGTTTAGTTTATGGATCCTTCTGTGGATGAAGAACAGTAGAGGTCCTTAACAGGTCAGTGAGAGTGTTGTCCTGAGCTGGGGTAGGGCTGACTGTAGGGAATGTAGGTAGTGGCGCATGGCTGCAAGCGTGGAGCGAAGGATCCGGAGGGAGGTCTGTTGCTGGAGGCTTTGGAATTGTTGTAGGTACTGGTTGTCCCGGTTGGGTCCAAATTTTGTTGGTCTGAACTTGGTCCGGAGTCCGCGTGGGGTCAGTCGGTTCCGTAGACAGGCGCTGAGGAAGGAGATGTGGCTGTGGTAGCGAGTCTGTTTGAGAATGTGGCTGAAGAGCTCCTGGGCAGAGGAGATGACCTGGGGGGGGGGTGCAATGAGAGAGGGACTCACTGAAATCTTTGTAGAGAGAGGCAGAGAGCTTCTTCAAGGAAGGCATCCTTCTAAGAGGATTCGCAGTAGGTTAAAATCTTCGAGGAGAAAGTGAGAACTGCAGATGCTGGAGATCAGAGCTGAAAATGTGTTGCTTTCAAAGAATCATAGACCAACACAGTACGATGGAGCTCATTCAGTCCATCACATCCATATCAGAGAGCAATCCAGTTAGTCCCACATCAGCTCTTGTTCCTAATTAACCTAGCAATTAATTCCTTCTTCAAGTTTGTTTTCAATTTCAATTTGAAGGTCATATTGAATCAGTGCCCCGCATCCTATCAGCTTATAAGTTTCAAATCTAAACCATTTGCTCTTTAGTTCTTTTGCTGATCCCCTGCAATCTATGACCCCAGTAATTAAACCGTACCCCAGTGGAAAGAGTTCCTCTTTACTTAGTCAATCTAAAACCTTCAGGACTTTAAATATTTTGCCATTATATACTCTATCGTCTGTGCCATGATAGGTCATATCATCTGTATGCTTACTTTTCTTGAAGGTGGATGGTTTTCAGCCTGTCAGATGAAAGACAAAATGTGAATGTTAAATGAACACTCTAACTAGAATAGAATAGCCTTGAATGAGTGTAATGAAATCTTTGTAATGGTGTCTCTCAGCACTACCTGAGGTACAGGGTGGCTAGGTACGGATACCTGACATGTTGTCACAGAATTGAAATAGTTTTTAAAAAATAGCATGAGAATACAGAGTTTAAGACATCCAGAAGGAGAATACAAAGCGTCTTTAAAGTACTCAGATTGTAGTCCTTTTCCAACACCAGTCCGTGCCCAATGGTCTTCAGATCACAAGGCCACACTGCCTCCAAACAATGGCCTCCATCCATGACTCGCTCTGCTCCCCACTCCGTACCTTGGCCCACGCTCACTCTGCTCCCCAACCCAGGATTCGGCCGAGGCTCACTTGGCTCCACACTCCAGGACACGGCCCGCGCTCACTCCGCTCCCCACTGGGACCCGGCCCATACATGCTCGGCTCCCTGATCCAGGACTCGGCTCAGGCTCACTTTGCTCCCCACTCTAGGACTTGGCCAGGGCTCACTCTGCTCGCCACTCCGGGACTCGGCCCACACTCGCTGTGCTCCCCACTATAGGACTTGGCCCAGGCTCACTCTGCTCCCCACTCCGGGACTCGGCTCTCACTCGCTGTGCTCCCCACTCTGGGACTCGGCACACACTCGCTGTGCTCCCCACTCTGGGACTCGGCCCACACTCGCAGTGCTCCCCACTCCAGGATTTGGTCCTCACTCGCTGTGCTCCCCACTCCAGGACTCGGCCCACACTCGCTGTGCTCCCCACTCCAGAACTCGGCCGACACTCACTGCGCTCCCTGTTCTGGGACTTGGCACACACTCGCTGTGCTCCCCGCTCCAGGACACGGCCCACGCTCGCTGTGCTCCCCACTCCAGGACTCGGCCCACTCTCGCTGTGCACCCCACTCCAGGACTCGGCCCACACTCCCTGCGCTCCCTGTTCTGGGACTTGGCCCACACTCGCTGTGCTCCCCACTCCAGGACTCGCCCCACACTCGCTGTGTGCCCCACTCCAGGACACGCCCCACACTCGCTGTGCTCCCCACTCCAGGACTCGGCCCACTCTCGCTGTGCTCCCCTCTCCAGGACACGGCCCACTCTCGCTGTGCTCCCCACTCCAGGACTCGGCCCACACTCGCTGCGCTCCCTGTTCTGGGACATGGCCCACACTCGCTGTGCTCGCCCCTCCTGGACTCGGCCCACACTCGCTGTGCTCCCCACTCCAGGACAGGCCCACGCTCACTGTGCTCCCCATTCCAGGACACGGCTCACACCCGTTGTGCTCCCCACTCCAGGACTCGGCCCACACTCGCTGTCCTCCCCTCTCCAGGACACGGCCAACACTCGCTGTGCGCCCCACTCCAGGACACGACCCACACTCGCTGTGCTCCCCACTCCAGGTCTCGGCCCAAACTCGCTGTGCTCCCCACTCCAGGACTTGGCTCACACTCACTCTGCTCCCCACTCCAGGACTCAGCTCAAACTCACTGTGCTCCCCACTCCAGGGCTCGGCCTACACTCACTGTGCACACCACTCCAGGATAAGTCCCACACTCGCTGTGCTTCCCCCTACAGGACTTAGCCCACACTCGCTGTGCTGCCCTCTCCAGGACTCGGCCCACACTCGCTGTGCTCCCCACTCCAGGACACGGCCAACACTCGCTGTGCTCCCCACTCCAGGACTCGGCCCACACTCGCTGTGCTCCCCCCTACAGGACTCGGCCCACACTCGCTGTGGTGCCCTCTCCAGGACTCGGCCCACTCTCGCTGTGCTCCCCACTCCAGGACACGGCCAACACTCGCTGTGCTCCCCACTCCAGGACTCGGCCCACACTCGCTGTGCTGCCCTCTCCAGGACTCGGCCCACACTCGCTGTGCTCCCCACTCCAGGACACGGCCAACACTCGCTGTGCTCCCCACTCCAGGACTCGGCCCACACTCGCTGTGCTGCCCTCTCCAGGACTCGGCCCACACTCGCTGTGCTCCCCACTCCAGGACACGGCCCACACTCGCTGTGCTCCCCACTCCAGGATACGGCCCACACTCGTTGTGCTCCCCCCAACAGGACTCGGCCCACACTCGCTGTGCTCCCGCCTACAGGACTGGGCCCACACTCGCTGTGCTGCCCACTCCAGGACAAGCCCCACACTCGTTGTGCTCCCCACTCCAGGACTCGGCCCACACTCGCTGTGCGCCCCACTCCAGGACACGCCCCACACTCGCTGTGCTCCCCACTCCAGGACTCGGCCCAATTTCGCTGTGCTCCCCTCTCCAGGACACGGCCCACTCTCGCTGTGCTCCCCACTCCAGGACTCGGCCCACACTCGCTGCGCTCCCTGTTCTGGGACATGGCCCACACTCGCTGTGCTCGCCCCTCCTGGACTCGGCCCACACTCGCTGTGCTCCCCACTCCAGGACTTGGCTCACACTCGCTCTGCTCCCCACTCCAGGACTCACCTCAAACTCACTGTGCTCCCCACTCCAGGGCTCGCCCCACACTCACTGTGCTACCCACTCCAGGATAAGGCCCACACTCGCTGTGCTCCCCACTCCAGGATACGGCCCACACTCGCTGTGCTTCCCCCTACAGGACTTAGCCCACACTCGCTGTGCTGCCCTCTCCAGGACTCGGCCCACACTCGCTGTGCTCCCCACTCCAGGACACGGCCAACACTCGCTGTGCTCCCCACTCCAGGATACGGCCCACACTCGCTGTGCTCCCCCCTACAGGACTTGGCCCACACTCGCTGTGGTGCCCTCTCCAGGACTCGGCCCACACTCGCTGTGCTCCCGCCTAGAGGACTCGGCCCACACTCGCTGTGCTGCCCTCTCCAGGACAAGCCCCACACTCGCTGTGCTCCCCACTCCAGGACACGACCCACACTCGCTGTGCGCCCCACTCCGGGACACGCCCCACACTCGCTGTGCACCCCACTCCAGGACTCGGCCCACTCTCGCTGTGCTCCCCTCTCCAGGACACGGCCCACTCTCGCTGTGCTCCCCACTCCAGGACTCGGCCCACACTCACTGCGCTCCCTGTTCTGGGACATGGCCCACACTCGCTGTGCTCGCCCCTCCTGGACTCGGCCCACACTCGCTGTGCTCCCCACTCCAGGACTCGGCCCACATTCGCTGTGGTCCTCACTCCAGGACAGGCCCACGCTCACTGTGCTCCGCACTCCAGGACACGGCCCACACTCACTGTGCTCCCCACTCCATGACTCATCCCAGACTTGCTGTGCTCCCCACTCCAGGACTTGGCTCACACTCGCTGTGCTCCCTACTCCAGGATACGGCCCACACTCTCTGTGCTCCCCCCTAAAGGACTCGGCCCACACTCGCTGTGCTGCCCTCTCCAGGAATCGGCCCACACTTGCTGTGCTCCGCACTCCAGGACATGGCCCACACTCGCTGTGCTCCCCTCTCCAGGATACGGCCCACACTCGCTGTGCTCCCCCCTACAGGACTCGGCCCACACTCGCTGTGCTCCCCCCTACAGGACTCGGCCCACGCTCGCTGTGCTCCCCACTCCAAGACTCGGCCCACTCTCACTGTGCTTCCCACTCCAGGAGTCGGCCCACATTCGCTGTGCGTCCCACTCCAGGTCACGCCCCACACTCGCTGTGCTCCTCACTCCAGGAATCGGCCCACTCTCGCTGTGCTCCACACTCCAGGACATGGCCCACACTCGCTGTGCTCCCCACTCCATGTTACGGCCCACACTCGCTGTGCTCCCCCCTACAGGACTCGGCCCACACTCGCTGTGCTCCCCCCTACAGGACTCGGCCCACACTCGCTGTGCTCCCCACTCCAGGACCCGGCCCACTCTCGCTGTGCTCCCCTCTCCAGGACACGGCCCACTCTCGCTGTGCTCCCCACTCCAGGACACGGCCCACACTCGCTGCGCTCCCTGTTCTGGGACATGGCCCACACTCGCTGTGCTCGCCCCTCCTGGACTCGGCCCACACTCCCTGTGCTCCCCACTCCAGGACTCGGCCCACATTCGCTGTGGTCCTCACTCCAGGACAGGCCCACGCTCACTGTGCTCCGCACTCCAAGACACGGCCCACACTCGCTGTGCTCCCCACTCCATGACTCGGCCCAGACTCGCTGTGCTCCCCACTCCAGGACTTGGCTCACACTCACTGTGCTCCCCACTCCAGAATACGGCCCACACTTTCTGTGCTCCCCCCTACAGGACTCGGCCCACACTCGCTGTGCTGCCCTCTCCAGGAATCGGCCCACACTCTCTGTGCTCCCCCCTACAGGACTCGGCCCACACTCGCTGTGCTCCCCGCTACAGGACTCGGCCCACACTCGCTGTGCTCCCCACTCCAAGACTCGGCCCACTCTCACTGTGCTTCCCACTCCAGGAGTCGGCCCACATTCGCTGTGCGCCCCACTCCAGGAATCGGCCCACTCTCGCTGTGCTCCCCACTCCTGGACACGGCCCACACTCGCTGTGCTCCCCACTCCAGGATACGGCCCACACCCGCTGTTCTCCCCCCTACAGGACTCGGCCCACACTCGCTGTGCTCCCCCCTACAGGACTCGGCCTACACTCGCTGTGCTCCCCACTCCAGGATAGGGCCCACACTCGCTGTGCTCCCCCCTACAGGACTCGGCCCACACTCGCTGTGCTCCCCCCTACAGGACTCGGCCCACACTCGCTGTGCTGCCCTCTCCAGGACACGCCCCACACTCGCTGTGCTCCCCAGTCCAGACCACAGCTCGCACCCGCTGTGCTCCCCACACCAGGACTCGGCTCACACTCGCTGTGCTCCCCACTCCAGGACTCGGCCCACACTCGCTGTGCTCCCCACTCCAGGATTCGGCCCACACTCGCTGTGCTCCCCACTCCAGGTCTCTGCACACACTCGCTGTGCTCCCCACTCCAGGACTCGGCCCACTCTCGCTGTGCTCCCCACTCCAGGACTCGGCCCACTCTCGCTGTGCTCCCCACTACAGGACTCGGCCCACACACCCTGCGCTCCCTGTTCTGGGACTTGGCCCACACTCGCTGTGCTCCCCACTACAGGACTCGGCCCACACACCCTGCGCTCCCTGTTCTGGGACTTGGCCCATACTCGCTGTGCGCCCCACTCCAGGACACGCCCCACACTCGCTGTGCTCCCCACTCCAGGACTCGGCCCACTCTCGCTGTGCTCCCCTCTCCAGGACACGGCCCACTCTCGCTGTGCTCCCCACTCCAGGACTCGGCCCACACTCGCTGCGCTCCCTGTTCTGGGACTTGGTCCACTCTCGCTGTGCTCCCCACTCCAGGACTCGGCCCACACTCGCTGTGCTCCCCTCTCCAGGACACGGCCCACGCTCGCTGTGCTCCCCACTCCAGGACTCGGCCCACACTCGCTGTGCTCCCCTCTCCAGGACACGGCCCACGCTCGCTGTGCTCCCCACTCCAGGACTCGGCCCGCGCTCCCTGTTCTGGGACTTGGCCCACACTCGCTGTGCTCCCCACTCCAGGACTCGGCCCACTCTCACTGTGCTCACCTCGCCAGGACACGGGCCACTCTTGCTGTGCTCCCCACACCAGGACTCGGCCCACACTCACTGCGCTCCCTGTTCTGGGACTCGGCCCACACTCGCTGTGCTCCCCACTCCAGGACTCGGCCCAACTCGCTGTGCTCTCCACTCCAGGACTCGGCCCACACTCGCTGTGCTCCGCACTCCAGGACACGGTCCACACTCGCTATGCTCTCTGCTCTGGGACTTGGCCGCACTCACTCTGCTCCCGCTCTGGCATGAGAAATGAATGCTGGCCTAGCCAGTGATGGCTGCATTACCTTTAGTACATTTTTAAAAATATCGTCAGGAGTATATCGGCCAAAGGGTTTGAATACAAAGAAATTGTTTACTCTACTAATATTGTAGATTTTTCTGCTTTAACGTGCATTTTGTCAGCGCGATTTGGCTTTAATGTGATTGACAAATTGTTTGGATAAGGCGAACTTTCTACTGAACGGGTATTGCAATTTTCTGTCATGGTTTTCCATCGTACAATTTTCTACAGGGTGATTTTGCAGAGTAACCCAACTGTCAGGTTAAAGCAGAACGGCCTGTAGTGTGTTTGCAGGTTTGTGTTTCACATGCAGTTTTGGTCCCAGTTGAAGACTTCCATAATTTGAAGTTGTCCAGATGTGCTAAACCAGAAATCTGCAGGTTCAACAGTCGAGTTTGAATGGTTGGGATTTCTGTCGAGAAAGATGTGGCCCCTAACACCCATTTCAACTGAAGCCGTGGAGTATTCTGACTGCTGTATAGTGGTACATTAGTGACACCACAAGAACTGAGTGATGCACAGATTCTCAGATGAGGTCCTTGAAAATTCTTCTGCCTGTGTCCTAACCCACACCATGCCCTGATCACCCAACCGCCCTTTTACTTGTTCATTTACACTGGCTCTGAGGTAACAATGCTTTCTGAAGTCTTACAATTTAAAAACAAAATCCTTTCATGGCTTTGCCCCTACCTTTCCTTTGAATTTGCTTTAGCCTTACAGTTCTCTGAGATATCGTGCTCCTGATAGCAGACATTTCTTCACTTTAAATGTAATTTTAATCTGCTTCCCGAACACTTTGGTTGTGATCGGATGGAGAAACTGGCAACAGAAAGGGAAGAATCCTTTACTGTTCGCATATCATTTTGCCTCAAGCACTTCACAATAACTAACTGCAAGTCAGCACAGAATGTTGAAGTTTACAGAATGCTGCGTTTCCATGGCAACTCATTTTCTTTCTGCCAGAAAACCAATGTGGCTTTAAGACAGCTGTAACACTTTGATCCTATGTTTGGCTGACATAAAATCATTGCTTTTAATCATTAGGGATTTTGTATGATTCTCTAATTGTGAGACACAATCAGTTGTAAAGGAGGTGCTGCTGAAATATTTACAAGCAACAATATTGAGTAAGTCTGGTTAGAAATAATGAAACGTCACAGTATGAAATAAAAATGAAATGTAACCTCGTGCCAAATCAAATTTAGAAAACACAGTTGTGCTAATACAACACGTAAACTGATTTAAGAATCACAGCTGAGAATACAAGTGAATGAGACTGGCAAATAATTTCAGCAGATTCTGTTCATGGTGAAGTAAACTGCTGAATCCTTTGTTTCCCATTGAGAACAGGAACAATACTCACACAATGCCTTATTCCATTCTGGGATATAGTGTACCAAGAGGGCCAATTTTCATGTTCATCTATTTACAATTTGAATAATTATGTAGCTCAGATGTTAGATATTGACTGGCAAAGCCAATTTGACTTAAAGATAATTAATTTAATTACAATTGTTTTGCAGCAAATGCAGGTCTACTGGAATTATGTTCCCTTCCAAGTTTAAATTAAACCACACAAAGTGTTACTTGGTATTGTTATAGAGATGGTTACTTAGAGTTTGAAGATTTCCTTAGTCAGAATATTGACCTTCCCATGATGGCTTATCATTTTCCAGCTGACGATTGTTATATAGAATCTGAAGGGGTTAATCCATTTACTGAGTGCAATCAGCACCACCCACTGTGATGGTGTCGTGGAGACTTGGGCTGAGTACAGGAGGTTGTAGAAAAAAGAAACATGGAAGTAGTAGTAAGAGTAGGCTGTTTGGCCCATCAGGACTACTCCAGCAGTAAAAATGATCATGGCTGATCCTGTATCTCAATGCTGTACCCTTGCTATCTCGCCATATCTCTTGAGTGTCTAGATATTTAAATAAAATATAGAGTCGTAGGTAGACAGGATAGTGAGGAAGGCGTTTGGTATGCTTTCCTTTATTGGTCCGAGCGTTGAGAACGGGAGTTGGGAGGCCATGTTGTGGCTGTACAGGATGCTGGTGAGGCCACTTTTGGAATATTGTGTGCAATTCTGGTCTCCCTCCTATCGGAAGAATGTTGTGAAACTTGAAAGGATTCAGAAAATATTTACAATGATGTTGCCAGGGTTGGAGGATTTGAGCTACAGGGAGAGGTTGAATAGGCTGGGTCTGTTTTCCTTGGAACGTCAGAGGCTTGGAAGTGACCTTATAGAGGTTATAAAATCATGAGGGGCATGGACAGGGTAAATAAACAAGGTCTTTTCCCTGGGGTGGGGGAGTCCAAAACTAGAGGGAAAGATATAAAAGAGATCTAAGGGGCAACTTTTCCACGCAGAGGGTGGTATGTCTATGGAATGAGCTGCCAGAGGAAGTGGTGGACGCTGGTACAATTGCAGCATTTAAAAGGCATCTGGATGGGTATATGAATAGGAAGGGTTTAGAGGGATATGGGCTGGGTGCTGCAGGTGGAACTAGATTGGGTTGGGATGTCTGGTTGGCATGGATGAGTTAGACCGAAGTGTCTGTTTCCATGCTGTACATCTCTATGACTCTATATTTAGTCACTTGAGACTCTATCATCTTATTTGGTAAAGACTTCCAAAATGTTACTACTTTCTGACTGAAGAAATTCCTCCTCATCTCAGTCATAAGTGTTCTACCATCTCTTTTGAAACCCTGAAAATTTGTTTCAGATTCTCCACCCAGGCAGAGCATACTGGGCTCAATCTTAGACGGCAGGATAAAACTCCCCAAATAGCAGTAGGATGTCAGAAAAGTTTACCTCAACTCAAAGACGACTGTTGCAAGCAAATTTCTTTAGAAGTGTGCTTCATTTTCATTGCCATGAAATCACTCCACAGAGACCCGTCTCCCATCATCAAATCACGCTTTATTTACACGGGGAGAGTCCATGACACTGATCCAGCTCCCTCAGAGACAGTGACCGGAGTGAGCAGGATGTTTGACCCTCCTGTTTGTTTGTTTTTTTTCTTTTTTTTTCTTTTTTTCTTTTTTTGAGCACGAGTCTTTATTCAATTTCCATCACCAGGAAGATAGGAAAACACCCGAGTGGCCAGTGACAAGCCGTGCCCAAAGGCATATTTCCTTCAGATTATGGTCAAGTTGACTTTCTGTTTTATATGTGTGAGATAGTCTATTTGATGGTGTTGTAGAAGGAGGGTCTAGGGGGAACGAGTTGTCTAGGGCACGTGTGGGATTCGAACCCCACTGGCAGTGTTACCTGCTAGTCCCCTGTCGCTGTGCTACGTCCTGGGCAGAGCCGGCACTCCGAGCTTGTACCTGCAGAGACTACCCTCCTGTTTGTATCTGTCGGCCAGGGCTCTCTGATGTGACCAGATTAACAACTCCAACTCATATTCTATGCCTGACCTCGTTACAATCACAATAAAAGCAATGCCATGTATGTCAAGGGGTAATTTCAGGTGGCAGAAATTAACTGACTACTCACTGTCCTTGGTACTTGTTGATGAGATCCAATTGCTAACAGTCCCAGAATAACAGAACATCTTCAGACTCGACTCCTGAATCTCTGCGTAAGCCTGAACTTGAGATTCTTGGCTTAAACGGTTTGAATATTATTTGATTGGTACTAATTGCCCAACATCTACATTATCTTTGGCTAAAGTCTTGCACTCAGGTATCTATCTACCGAATTCATAACATTTTGTAAGTAACCAGATTAAATCTTTCCATTATTCTTCCTCTAAGTATGAGAAGAAGCTGTCTAACTATCCCAATGCTCAATCTTATCAGAGACTGTGATGTAGACTGTGTCGAGGTTTATGATAGAATCCAGGGGGACAGCTGCAGAGGCCTATCTCGACATAGGGAGCATCTCACTGCGTCTTTTATGCTTTTGCCAAATGCCAAGGTGAGTTTCTGACTCAGCTGCAGTGAATTGCCAGTGAATGTGGACTATAGCTGGTTAAATGTTTTATTAACGCCACAACTCGCTTTTTTAATATGCAGCTTCCCATCTTACCAAACACACCAAACAAGCCAGACATTGAGAATTCTTAACATGGATAGCAGATCACCTGGTGACTTCATCTCGCTGCTGGTTACAAACAGCTTCCGTGTTGCTCAGTACCTTAAAAGAATCTGTGGGCATGATCCATGAATACCAGCCACATCCAGCCCACTGGCATTCCACTGCCCATCTTGTCTCCTCCTGCCCTAATGACGTCTGTTTTCCTTCTGAAATGAGAGAGAAACAGTATTAATGTAAATATAAGTGAGTGGCACAGCTGGTACTGTTGGTACACGTGGGGAGTTCTCCCGACTGAGTGAGTAAGCAGCACAGCGGGCATGCAGGTTTAGTACTGTCAGGGCTGGGATGAATTAGAGCAAGTGGACGAGACGTTGAAGAAAATAGTGAGAGTGGCAGAATATGAGCCTTGGTGAGAGGTGGGTACAGGATCAGAGGTAGAGGGAGTGAGTGTGAGGTATCAGAGAGAAGATGGGGCACTTACACTGATAGGTGGAAAAGCTCACTGACCTTCTTCCTAGATTGAGCCAGGTGTCAACATTGGCCCAGGCTGTCATATTCTGACATCATGGCCTCTGCTGCTGGTCCTAAGGTAAAAGGAAGCCTCATGTCTCCATCATACCATCCAGGAGATCTCCAGGTTCCTGCTTACAAAATGGGGTGCCTAATTCCCCTGGTCTGCCATGTCAGGGCAAGTATTAGGAATCTGCAGGCAACTCCATGCAGATTGTGATGGGTCTGGTCACTTAAAGGTGGCGGGGGAGTAAGGGATGCTGGTCTTTCGGCAGATATCCAGTCCATTACCAAATGTTCCAGGTTGAGGCATGGGCAGCACACAGATTGTCTTGGAGCTTATAGATTGGTCCCTGAGGTTTACAATTGGAAATTTCTCCTACTTCCACATCATGTATGGCTAAATTTGGTTTGTTCCTGCAAATCTTTTAAATTTGGGGAATAACCTTGTTAGGTCCCCTACTCTTCAGCATCAAAAAAAAAGTTGTCCAGAGCAGTCTCAGCATTGCAGCCTCACAGGCCAGGGACCCACGTTCGAATCCCACACTCAGGTGACTGTCTGTCTGTGTGGAGTTTGCACATTCTCCCCATGTCTGCGTGGGTTTCCTCTGGGTGCTCTGTTTTCTCCCACAGTCTAGAGTAGGATGCTCCAGCCAGAGACCATCTGTTCCACCAGCTCATTTTCTTTCTTTTTCCCACTCTCCCCTTCCCTTCTCTTAACTTGAGACACCCAACCCTGGCCTCCAAAGTGGGTTTGGTGGTCGATGGAAATGCCAGCAGCCGGGGCGGGGATGTCAGTGACCAGCAGCCGGGCTGGGGATGTCAGTGACCAGCAGCTGGGGATGTATGATGTGGGGGCAGTGACCCAGTGGGGAGTGTGGGGGGCAGTGACCCAGTGCAGTGTGAGGGTGACAGTGACCCAGTGGGGAGTGGGGGGGCAGTGACCCATTGGGGAGTGGGAAGGCAGTGACCCAGTGGGGAGTGGGGGGGACAGTGACCCAGTGGGGAGTGGGGGGGGGGGGGGAAATGACCCAGTGGGGAGGGTAGGGTAGTGACCCAGTGCAGAGTGGGGGTTGGGGGGGGTGGTGGGGGGGGAAGTGGTGCAGTAATGAGTTTGGTGCCATCCTATGGTCAGACCATGTGGAGACACCATGCTGCAGACAGTCATTGGAGAGAGACTGTGATGCTGGTCTTTTTGTCTTTGCTTGTTGTTTTTTCTAAACTGTGGGCATTCTGAGTCTAACTGTAATGCAACCTTTTTTCTTCATTTTTCTATTCTGCATCTAAGGATTGTGCGTAGTCACATTTGTACCCAAAATGACACTGTAAGTGGCGATTTATAAACTTTTCACTGCGCTCATTTGAGTACATGACAATAAAGTCAATTCAATTCAATTCATTCAATTTGTTTTTCTTGTTGCTTTCTTTCTTTTTATACACTAGTGCGATGCAGCAGTCGTGCTTATTTTCCCCAGCACCCATGTTGTGTGTGGGATGTGTAAGTGCAAGACACAGTGAAAACACCAGTTGTATAAATAATTTTATTAATATTCCACCTCCAGGAAAAACACCATGTGGCCAGTGAATCTGTAACAAAGCTCAGAACGAGCAATGCTTTAAATTAATTCCTTTCAGATATGTAGGCTCGGTGGATTAGCCAATTAAAATGTAGGTTTACAGGGATGGATGGGTGCCCTTTGGAGGGTCAGTGTAGATTTGTTGGATCAAAAGGCTGCTTCCACACTATAGGACTTCTATGATTCTACACTCCCTAACCATTCAGTGTTAGATAATAGAATTAAAACATGCAAGATTCTTCAGGGACTTAACAGGGTAGATGTGGAAAGATGCTTCCCCCTGTGGGAGAATCCAGAACCAAAGGGCACGATCTCAGAAAAAAAGGGGTTGCACAGTTCAGACAGAGATCAGGAGGCATTTCTTTGCTCAGACAGTTCTGAATCTGTGGAATTCTTTACCACGGAGGGCTGTTGAGGCTGGGCCATTGAGTATAATCAAGGTAGAGACAGGCAGGTTTTTTAATCAGTAAGGGAATCAGAGAATTATGGAAATAAGTGGAGTTGTGGATTATCAGATCAGTCATGTTCTCATTGAATGGTGGAGCAGACTCAATGGGCTGAATGGGCTCACTTTGCTTTATGTCTTATGTCTTATAGTTAAGGAGGTTCACTTTTGGGAATTGCCTAGATATTCATCTGCCTCATTATCGCTATCTTTTTCATCATCTACGGTCTGTACTACCTAATATATCTGTGCTTTGTTATCCTCCTCCTAATAGTGAGATTGCTGCAAAATACTGTTGTGGCACTGTCTATTTTTGTTTTGTCATAGTGATTTGGGATGTGAATAAAATAATTTACTTTAATAATCCTTTTGATTACCTTAAATAGAGCATCACTGAGCAATGTTTTCAACAGTTCAACAGCAATACCAATGCTTCATTCCCTGATGAAAACATTTTTGATGTGGTTGTCTGCCCATTGCTTCAAAGTTATTTCAGACCTCAAAAGTGTTCCTGAACCACTTTGCAGGATCCTGTGAAAATGCTCTGGAACATAGACGCACAATGTTAACAACAAAGATTTGTTTCTGCATTAAAAAACCTTTTCTTTGATTAGTTTTTGAGGATCGCTCATCTCATGTTCATGAGTCATCCAAAGGGCTGATTTTCTCTGGAGCGTCGGAGGCTGAGGGGTGGTCTTATGGAAGTTTATAAAATCATGAGGGACATGCATAGGGTAAATAGACATGGTATTTCCTTGGTATGGGGGAGTCCAGAACTAGAGGGCATAGTTTTAGGGTAAGAGGGAAAAGATTTAAAAGGGATTTAATGGGCAATGTTTTCAAGCACAGGGTGGTACGTGTATGGAATGAGCTGCCAGAGGAAGTGGTGGAGGCTGATACAATTGCAACATTTAAAAGGCAACTGCATGGGTGCACGAATAGGAAGGGTTTAGAGGGATATGGGCCAATTGCTGGCAAATGGGACTTGATTAATTTAGGAGATCTGGTTAGCATGGATGAGTTGGACCGAAGGGTCTGTTTCCATGCTCATCATCTATATGACTCTATGAACTAAAATCTTCTTAGGTGAATAATGGGTGGCAAACAATAAATTCTAGATCTTTATCCAATCATGAGGGTCTTTATGATATCTTGCTGTGATCATCGTTTGTGATTTTGACAGAACCGTCCAAACCTCCTTGAGGCACTGGGTGATATCCTAACTATCTTAAGTATGTTATATTCAACTATTGACTTTTGCGATATCAAGTGGTCTTTCAATGCTTACTAGTGCCATTTGGGTTGCAAAATGGTCGAACCACTTGTGTAGAGACTAAATAATTCGCCATAGGGCCCATTTAATACAATAGCACATTTATTGGTTAGCTTGAGACTTGGTATTTAATTTAGGAGCAATTCTGTAGCTTAAGAACTGTTTTCTCCATGATGTCCAATCTTGTCTTCTGCATGGGCCATCTCTAACATTAAAGCATAATGACAGTATTGTTTTTCTTCTAATTTCTTCTTCAAATGATTTTCATTCTTATTACTCTAAGGTTGCTTTAAATCCAGCATCTCAATATTGCTTTTTCTATTTCTATTGAATGATGCTGCAATTAGTAAGTGCTGATAGTGCATGAAAGTTTTAAGAAAATAAGTGAAATGAATTCTAGTTTAATTCTCCTTGACTTAAAGTTTTTAAAACTCTTAACATCTGTATGACAGCAATAAGGCGGAGTTTTCTTTGTAAGTCTTTTAAACTCTGTATATTGTAATACGATATGATATTCATTCAAAAAAGCTTTAACTTCTGTAATATGCGATGCTGTATGGTGATTACGGTGAACTATGTTCCCTCTCATTTTTCCACTGAGCTATGTGCACAGCAGTGACTTCCAGAATCAGAGGTCTGGATACCAATCACTATATGTGTGCCCTCTGAGATTGATGTGCCTCAGGCCTTTCACAATTAGTAGATACCATGGGAGTGGAGCCCATCGTCATGCCTCAAGGTGATATTTTAATTTAAGTTTGAACAGTTTCATTTGAAATTTTGATTTTCTGTTACAATGCCCCTGATTTGTTTTGGTATGGCTGTTTGATTTATTTACAACGTCGGAAAGAAGGATTTGTACAGCACTCTATCACAACCACAGCCACCAGTACTACAACTTACAACATCCACGCCTGATCGATTGTGGAAGCAGAGTGCACCTTTCAAGACTGAGAGGACATTCTGAGATGAGAGAACAAGATTGCTTATTGATGTCCTTCTCTTTTGTGAAAGTAAATTGTGGGAACACTTCCCGCAGAGACACTTTATTTGCCTTTGTTCCACTGTCCCGCCATTGTATCTAATGTTGATGTCCATTCTTCATCCCTAACCCAGTGTGTTCCACAAAGAAGAATGCTGAATCTTGCTGGAATTCAGTGAGTTCAATTACAACTTTCCTGCTCACCTGGAGTCTTTTCGGAGTCTCACATAGCTCCTCGTTTCTTATCTCGCTTCATCTCCTGTCCTTTCATGGTCCTTCTTTACCCCTAACTATCCTGCTTCAATCCAACTTTGTTCTAATGCTTTCAGATTCAAGAACAGCTTCTTCCCCACTGTTATCGACATTTTGAATGGATCTCTTTAATGTTACTGTTGATCTTTTGCTGCACCTTTTCAGAAGCTAAACTCTGTTCTGTTATCTTGATGTACTTGTATAATATGATCTGCCTGTAAGACAATATTTTTCACTGTACCTCAGTACATGACTGTAATAAATCAAACCAAATAAAATTTGCTTCCTTCTGTCTCTAGTGCCCACCTTTTATTATATCTCTGCTTGACTTGAATTGGTCTTATCTTTTTATAAGCAACGTCACAGTAGATCAGTGTTATATCAAATAAATCATAATAAAATGACACTGACAGTCATTCAGCAATTGTTGGACAAACATATACAGCAAGTAAATACATATACATATTCTGTTTTTTGAATTGCTAGTTTAGTCCAGTTATAAAGCTATTTCTTATGTTGTATAAATCAATTGTTAAGGCTCAAAATTATTACAAGGCAAAATGAATCGCTTTCCCTCAGATCTGTATGATTTTACGCGAGTGTCCCTTTAAATAGGGTCAGCTAGTGTCCGAAATTAATCCTGTGAGACATTTCTAAATTCTTTAACTTCTTGTTGTGGCTTCTATCCAACCCAGTTAAAATCAGTTGAGAATCTGACTACATACCACAACGACAGTTTATATGCCTTTATGAAACACAGACCTATTTTTAATACGCCCCTCAGTCACCTCAATAAAGTGAGCGATTGCACCAGGAACCTTTCACTGTACCTCAGTACATGTGACTGTAATAAATTAAACCAAATAAAATTCATCAAAATTATCTATTTTAATGCCAGCTGCTCCCTGCTTCTGCCAGGTTGTGTGGGTTAAAGTCAGTCTACAGTTATAGTGTGCATGTGATGCTTCTAATTACCAAGAGAGTTGTGCTTTTATTTAAACTTTCCTGAAACAAAAGACAGAAATATGCACACATTAATGGAAAAAGATACAGCTGTTCCTTTCTGGAACTCTCCCACTCTTCCTTGGCTACTTTGATGTAACTTTCGGTAGTCAATTAAATAGATCTGGGAGAAACCAACAACCTCAGCCATGGTTACATAGGCCATTGACATTAGAGACAAAAGTAAACTTAAAAAGAGGTTTTGTAGCCTGACACAAAGAAGTGCTTTTGTTCTTAATTATGTGGTCTCAACATAAAGTGGTCTTGAATGATCTTGTGCGTCTGATGCCTTGCATGGAGTGAGGCTGATGCACAGACTTGCTTATTAATTGAGAGCTCACTTGAAGTGGCAGCTGGAAGTAACATGTGATTTCTCCAATTACTATCCTGTACAATTGACAACTGGTAGCCAAGAAGATTAACGAGCAAGAAGAATGGCCTATTAGTAGTTAAGAGGAAGGCAATTTTAGGATGAAGTATCACTCCTTTTTATCTTCCTTTTACTTGAAGTGAACCACATTAAACTCGTATGAAAATATTAAGGATTATTTCCATTATTAAAGGCAGCTGCAAAAGTTAATTGAGCCAAGTTATTTCACTGTGATATTTAAAGTTTTTTTTAAATGCTGCAATGAATAACGTGATTCGAAATAAAATAATCACTTCCCACCCTTTCTTAGAGCATGTAGGATCTTGTGCCAACGAGTGTTGCTGTGGGCACTTCATTGTTCAATCATTTGTATTTTACCCTACCTCATTTGCTACTCAGCACAAAAGCAAACTTCTGTCAATAATCCTTGAGTACATTTTCTCAGGCTTTTTTTTTGGCATTCTGGAGATGCATCAACAATGTGAAGGTTTGGGAAATTATGCTCTATTTGTATTTTGATGTAATTTGCAAAAGAATGCTGCTGTGGAAGAACATTGTGTGGAACATGCATGCAGAGTGCATCGGGTAATGGGAACATGGAGCACTAGAAACATCAGGAGGAAAGGAAACGCATTTTGATTGAAGGCATCATTGACTAGATTCACACTTTTTAACATTTAAAAGAAAAGTTAGCTGCAACTGAGTGAGAATACTGGCATTGCCTTAAGAAAGCCACTTTACCAAGTACCCTCCTAGACAATGGCTTTAAATGTGGAAACAGCTTTCTTCCTACCTTACTAAAATACTTTATCCATGCACTGTGACAACAAAGAAACATCCCTCACTAATTTGTGTGAGAAACAAAGCCCACTCACATCAATAATTTCAGTCCGAGACCAAATATCTGAAACAGCAGCGTTGTTTTATTTGTACACCTACAGGTGGGTGCCTTGTCTAATTGCCAGGTAAGGCAATGACAAATGCACAGTAAACCCCAAAAAAACTCTTGCAATTTATACAGTTTTTTCCCATATGTTTTCCTTATTCCATTGTTTGTTCCCTGCTTCGCTTACGTCACTCATTTCCTTAAGACCTATCCCACAACTTCTGTTTATCCTGTCTTGTCCGTGACAAACTCTTATCTCTGACTCCCATAAGGGTGTTTGACGTCAGTAGGTTATTGATTAGGCATATCTTTTCTTCTATCAGCATCTATTTCTATCCAGAGGCCACTTTGACCTCTTTAATTAGGGTTTGTTCCTGTGTCTCTGTGCAAGTGGGGGAAACAGATGTTTTCCTGTTTGCCCATACATCCACCATTGTTCTGTAATCACGTCTCATGCTAACATATCCTTTCTTTTTGCTGAATATATATTTTCTCATTCCTGTTCTATATCAGAATTTATAGTTGCAGAAATAACATTAATTCATTTATATCCCACATTTGTGTTTCAGGTTTCCCTGTTGAGGGCAGGAAATGACCACAGGTTGAATGGTTTTCCAAAGCCGCTATGCAATTGTTAAAGCATATTTTGGATGGCAGTAATCCACCTCTTTGGTCTAACCTCGAGATCGAACACATGTTTGGCAGGATGGAAGCAGAGTATTGCTATAAAAAGGCACATTTTTTGAGGTGCTTTTTCTAGCACTAATCAAGAAAATGTGCAAGAAATATCAACGTAAAGGGAAAAAAATGACACTCATACTGCATGAGGGGAAAGGGCATTAGCTACAAGGGTGATGTTTGTCACCCACAGCTTGCTGCAAACAAGCCAAACACCACACTGCCTACCACACAAATGTGTAATGTGGTATGTGAATTTCAATGGTGTTGTGAGGCTGGGTACATACATTCCAATTGGTACCAGATTATATCAAACAGCATATCCCTTTGCTGTTCCCAACAAGCAAGGTACTAATCATACTCAACCATCCCATACTTGCAAAACATAGAGCACAGTGTCCAACTTTGGATGTGATTCAATAAATGGTTAACATTAAATTAAATAATCCTGAGTAGGTAAAAAATATGCTGACAATCGACTGAGGATTGTTAGATACGCTCACAGTATTTGTGTATCAGAAGGTACATACTTTAATACACAGGATGGTGTTCTTTGTAGACAGAAAGAATATGGATGCAAACTGTCTCTGATGCAGCCTGACAGAACAGGTAACAGGTTTTCTCGTTCCTATCTCAGGGCAACATCTTGAACAGTCAGAGCCAACCTGCTTAGTTTAAAATGTAAACAGAACATTGGAGTTAACTGTCAGTCATCATTAACTGGTACATTCTGCACAGCAACACTTCCACCAATCAGCATTTATTTGCCAACCAATCAACATTCGCCTCTCATACAGTATAAATGCTGTTTTCCCTTCATTATGATATTTTTTGCATTTGTTCTGAACAGTGCAAGATAATAAAAAAATTAAAACGTGCAAAGAAAAGCAAAATACCGTGAATACTGGAAATCTGAAATAAATTTGTAAAGTGCTAGAGAAATTCAGCAGGTGTGGCAGCATCTGTCAAGAGAAACAGAGTTAATGGTTTAAGGCCAGAAATTTGTTAAAACATAGAACGGTACAGGCGCTTCAGTGCTCGATGTTGTGCCGACCTTTTATCATATTCAAAGACCAAATTAACCTACATACTTTCATTTTCCTATCATTCATGTGCCTATCCAAGAGTCGCTTAAATGTATCTGACTCTACTACTATTGCTAGCAGTGCATTCCATGCACCCACCACTCTCATTGTAAAGAACCTACCTCTGACATCTCCCCTAAACCTTCCTTCAATCACCTTAAAATTATACCCCACATGATAGCCATTTCTGCCCTGGGAAAAGTCTCTGACTATCCACTCTGTCTGTGCCTCTCATCAGCTTGTACACCTCTGTTAAGTCACCTCTCATCCTTCTTTGCTCCAATGAGAAAAACCCTAGCTCCCTCAACCTTTTTTCATAGGACATGCCCTCCAGTCCAGGCAGCATCCTGGTAAATCTCCTCTACACCCTCTCTAAAGCTTCCACATCTTTCCCATAATGAGGCAACCAAAACTGAACACAATATTCCAAGTGTGTTCTAACCAGGGTTCTATAGAGCTACAGCATAACCTAGCGGCTCTTAAGCTCAATCCCCCTGCTAATGAAAGCCAAAACATCATATACCTTCTTAACAGCTCTATCAACTTGAGTGGCAACTTTGAGAGATCTATGAACATGGACCCCAAGATTTTGGATTAGTGGTGCTGGAAGAGCACAGCAGTTCAGGCAGCATCCGAGGAGCAGCAAAATCGACGTTTCGGGCAAAAGCCCTTCATCAGGAATAAAGGCAGAGAGCCTGAAGCGTGGAGAGATAAGATCCTCTTTTCCTCCACACTGGCAAGAATCTTGCCTTTAACCCTGTAATCTCCTTTCAAATTGGACCTTCCAAAGTGAGTGACTTCATACTTTTCCAGGTTGAACTCCATCTGCCACTTATCAGCCCAGTTCTGCATCCTACCAATGTCCTATTGCAACCTACAACAGCCCCCCACACTGCCCACAACTCCAGCAACCGTTGTGTCATCAGCAAAACTACTAACCCATTTTCCACTTTCCCATCCAAGTCATTTAGTAAAATCACAAAGAGCAGAGGTCCCAGGACAGACCGTGCGGAACACCACTGGTCACCGAGCTCCAGGCTGAATAGATTAGATTAGATTCCCTACAGTGAGGAAACAGGCCCTTCAGCCCAACAAGTCCACACTGACCCTCCAAAGAGTAATCCACCCACCACCCCCCCCCCCCCCCCCCCGACTAATGCACCTAACACTACGGACAATTTAGCACAGCCAATTCATCTGACCCGCACATCTTTGGAATGTGGGAGGAAACCCACGCAGACACGAGGAGAATGTGCAAACTCCACACAGACAATCGCCCAAGGCTGGAATCAAACTTGGGACCCTGGCACTGTGAGGCAGCAGTGCTAACCACTGAGGCACCATGCCACCAAAAGCAATCTTCATAGAATCCCTGCAGTGTGGAAACAGGTCACTTGGCCCACTAAGTCCACACTGACCCTCTGAAGAGTAACCCACCAAGACCCATTCCATTGATCTACATTTCCCTGACTAATGCGCCAAACCTCGATATCCCTGACCACTACGGGCAATTTAGCATGGCCAATTCACCTAACCTGCACATCTTTGGACAGTGGGAGAAAACCCACACAGACACAGGGGGAATGTGCAAACTCCACGCAGACAGAATTGAATCCGGGTCCCTGGTGCTGTGAGGCAGCAGAGCTAACCACTGAGCCATTGCCCCACCTTTCTATCTACTACCACCTCTGTCTTCTAGGGTCAACCAATTCTGTATCCAGACAGCCAAATTTCTCTGTATCCCATGCCTCCTTATTTTCTGAATGGACCTACCATAGGGAACCTTATCCAGTGTTGTCTGTGCTTTGGGCACTTCAACCAGTTTACGTATTAAAAACACTTTACCTAAGTACTCTCGTCAGTAAGGTGGACAAAGGGACACAGAATTTGGTTTGCGATTCAACTCAATTCTATTAACAAAACATTCCTTATTAAAAAAACCACATGAGTGCTAAATTTCCACAATATTTACACTTTATCTAGCTTCATCCTTCTGAGAAAGGATATTAACCGCAATAATCCATGTGTATGAGCTGGGTCATTGAAACTTCCTTCCTCTCCAATGCAGGGCTGGCTCTCTTCCACAAAGGTGGATCTCACAGGTCAGGGTGGATTCTTTCTCTCTTTCTCTCTCTCTCTCTCTCGAGATGCTCGGACATCTGATGCTGGGCCAAGTCAAGACTTTGCTGAGGAGGTAGCTACTAGCTGTATGTTTTTATCCCCTCACATTTGAAGTTCTGAGACCTTTCGCCAAAGGGGTCATGAGCTGGCTTCAAAGTATTGAATGGGGTTGTGCAAATACCATCACTGTTGCAGGGAAGTGCAATGTGCTCTGTCTCAGGCATGGACAAGAAGTCAAAGTGGCTGGAAGTTTGATTGAAACTTCTCTGTTACACAAGAGGTGGTGACACGTTTCTCTCTTGTTTGAAGTGACCATTGCCTGGCACTTGTATGGTCTGCATGTTACTTGTCACTTGTCAACCCAGACCTGAATATTGTTCAGGTCTTGTAGTTGGACATAGACTGCTTCAGTGTCTGAGAAGTTGCAGATAGTGCTGAACATTGTACAGTCATCAGCGGACACCTCTACTTCTGATGAAGCAGCATCCCATGGTTGGGCCGTCTTGAGGAAATCTTGCAGCGGTGTCCTGGAGCTAAAATGACAGGCTTCCAACAATGGCAACCATCTTCCTTGTGGCTGCAACCAGTGGAAAGACTTCTGATTGCATTGACCTTAGTTTTGCAAGGGCTCCTTGATGCCATATTAGTTCAAATGCCTTGATGTCAAGGTTGATCACCCTTACATCCCTCTAGATTTCAGCTCTTCTGTCCATGTTTAAACTAAGTGTGTAATGAGGTCAGGAGTTATGGCCCTGGTGAACCTCAAACAGAGTGTCAGTGAATACGCTATTACCCAGCAAGTACTGGTTAATAGCACTGTCAATGATAACTTTCATCACTTTATTGGTGATCAAGAGGAGACTGATGGAGCAGTAATTGGCTAGGTTGGATTTGTCCTGCTTTGACATACCTGAACAATTATCAGGTAGGTATCAGGGAATACCTAAAGCACAACCGGCTATGATTATGTCATACAGAGCTGGTGGATAGATAGATAGTAATCCTAGCAAACCATGTTTGACCTGATGCCATGAGAGTTTATGGGTCAATGTTGAGGACTCCCAAGACATCTCCCTCCTAACTGTATACCAGGCTGTTGTTTGACTATTTTGTGAAGCAGCTCTCCAGATTAAGTACAAGTTTAACTGAATGGGAGGCACGTCTACCTCACAAGGCCAGGGGCCTGGATTCAACTATAACCTTGGATGATTGTCTATATGGAATTCACATCTTCTCTCTGAGTCTGTGTGGGTTTCTGCTGGGTGCTCTGATTTCCTTCCACAGTCAAAGATGTACAGGCTAGGTGGATCAGCCATGGTAAATGCAGGGTTACTGGGATAGGGGTGGGGGGGGGGGGCTGAGTCTGGGTGGAATGCTCTTCGGAGAGTTGGTATGGACTTGATGGGCCGAGCTGCCTCTTTCTGCACTGTTGGGATTCTATTACATGATAGACACTGTTTCAAGGATGGTGAGTAGGACCTGGATGTTGGTTCTCACTTCTTTGAGAGCTTAAGCAGTTCCCCCACCAGCTCTGTATGACATAATCATACTGGATTATTCTTAAGGCATTCTTCAGTGTTAACCCTTTCAGCTCCTTACACCATTATACAACAAATGCGTTGATTTCTTGTCATTACAGCAGAAAGAGTTCACCTCCAAGGCCATTTCATTTTAAAGGAGAAAAAAAATCACAAAGCAGGTTCCAACAAAAAAATCACCAGGAGTTGAACTTGCAGTAACAAGACAATGATTTTAATACATTGATTATATGATAATGAAGCCTGCCTTGGTAACAGCTTCTCAGAAATGTGAGCCTGTAGTGGTCAGTTAATTTATATGGTCTTACCACAATTAAAGAACAGAAACTTAGTAATTATAACGAAGTCAGCCAGGTGGCCCTCATAGAATATGAGTTCCCTGATTGGGGCTGTTAATCTGGTCCGATCAGGGAGCCCTGGCTGACAGGAGTGTCAGAAGTTCTGTTCTCTCTGAGAGCTGGCTCTTCAGGGAGCTGGATCAGTGTGTGTGCGCGCGCGAGGAATCTCTCCTTGACTGTGTCTGAGAGGAAGGGGACTGTCTTTGGACCAGCTGTCCCTCATCCAGAGCGGAAGGAAGAAGAAGAGGAAGGAGGAGGAGGCAGAGGCAGAAGGAGGTGAGAGCTTTGAGTCCTGGGCCTGCTTTTGGAGATGCAGCCTGGGCCTCACCCAGGTCAAGGGAGTGTTGCTGCTGACCTGGGGCCCACTCCCACTCCTGGTCTCTGGGACCCCACCCTGACCTGCCTCAGCTGCTACTGCTTGGGGCCTGCCTCACTGCTGCTGCCTGGGACTTGCCTTGGGTCCCTCCCAGGACCTCCACTTCCGCTGCTGTTAGAGGCCCACCTTCACTGCTGCTGCCTGGGACTAAATTTTGGGGCTGCCTGGGACTTGCCTTGGGGACCCTCCCCAACAGGTCTGTCCCCACCGCTGCGACCAAGGGCCTACTTGGGACTCGCCCGAGGCCTGCCTCCACCGCTGCTGTTGCCCGAGGCCGGTCTCCACCATTGCTGCTTGGGACCTGCCTTGGGTGACTCGCCTTGGGCACCTCCCCAGGACCTCTGCTGCTGCCAGATGCCCACCTCCACCGCTGCTGCCTGGGGCCTACCAACATTCAGCAGCAGAGTATGGCGAGCCCGAAGGTCGCAGGGCCCAGCCGCACCCATGCCGGGGTAGCCGCTGCCTTAGGCTCGGCTGTCCCAACCCCGGATGCAACCGCAACCCCCTTCAGGCACCTGACTAAACACTTGGGGGTCAAGGCCTATCCCCACCCCAATATGACCATTGAGGCCTGCAGCAAGGCCATGGCTAGGGTGGTCAGCCCACTGGCCATCATAGCTGCAGCCTGGATGTACGGGAAGGCCGTGTTTTTCCTGAAGACCAAGCAGGCGGTCCACCTGGCCGTGGAGATGGGGCTCACAGTGGGCGGGACACATCTGCCCGTCAACCCTTTGGAGGTCACGGCCCAGAGGGTCATGATCTCCAACGTCCCGCCCTTCATTGCCAGCGAGCTCCTTCTTCCCCACCTCAGCGCCTTGAGGGAGATCTGGTCGGGTGTCCAACCGCTCCTGCTCGGTCTTAAGGACCCTGCCCCCTGGCACATATACTCCTTCCGATGCCAGGTGTTCATTTGCCTGGCCCGGGAGGAGGTCACAGAGGGCTCCTTTACCCTCCTCCACAAGGGCGCAGCCTACCGCTTGTGCCGCAAGGTGGGGCACATTAGAAAAAACTGCCCCACCCAGAAGGCTGCCCAGCCCCTACCAATGGCTGAGGGTGGCGCCACCGCACCCACTGCCCCTCCCCCAAAGTCAACACCACAAGCGGGGGCTGAGCCAGAGGCTTCCAATGCCTCAGCCTCTGGCAGGGAGGGGTTGAGCGTCCAGCCGGCCAGAAGGCGCTCAGAAAGACGCAACGCGCCAGGCCTACCCACGGGGAGACCACCCTATCCCCTTCCCCTACAACTAGCCCATGACCTGCTCTGCCCTGGCACAACAATGCTCCCTTGGTGTGCCAGCATCACCCCAGCACAGGAACCCTGGCCCCCAAACTCCCAAATCCATACCTGATCCTGCCCCTGCTGCACCCACTGACCGCAAACCCAACCCCTGCCCCATTACAGAAACCCCTGGGGCTTCAACACCTAGCCCGGGTGCCCCTGAGCCTAAGCCCTGCCCCAGCCAGCCACACCCTGGTGCTGACCTGGGGGGAACCACCGCTGCCTCACCTCCTGCAGCAACCATGTCCCCGGACCCTAGAGAGGGAACTAGGCCCCTGCCCTGCCCAGCCCACCATCACCTGATAAACCAGGGATGGGGCAGGAAGTGACACGCTGACCCACCCCACCCTGGCCACGCCCCCTGCATTCCCCCAGCCAATAGTATTCCGGGAAAGGCTGGGGGGATGGACCTCGGGCCCCATGACCACCAAGGCAGGCAGGGAGGGGAAGGTCCATAAATTCCCCCCTGTCTCTCTGGGGAAGAGGTGCTGGCCCTTGGAGGGGAGAGACATTCCAGCAGCGCGCTGGTGGCGCTGCTCCTCTCCAGGGGATGAGCCTATGGCGTCTCTTGCACCGCGGCCTAACCTGCCCAAACCCCCAGGGGCTACAGCAGGACCTTCTGCTGCCACAACTCCTCTCGCCCCTGGAGAGGACTTTAATAACCACACGGGCCGTGGTGCAGATGACAACGGAGAACCCTCTGCTGGGTCGTCGAGTGGTGGAGAGGAGGAAGGTGTTATCCTCGATCCTCCCTCCCAGACTGTTTTTCCGGGGGCCTTGGCCCTGGGGGAGGACCTTTTCCCCGAGGAGCCGGGCGTCCCAGTGTTGGGAGGGGAGCGGGGCCCCGAGCCTCTGCCACCTGATGACCCGAACTCGGGGCGTTCCAGAAAGGGGTGCGCCGAGGAAGGTACCACCAGTGACCCTGGGGGTGGGGTTGCCGGGGGTTTGAGGCCAGTTGGAGGCGCCGGACCAGCCCCCATCCTCTCGGTGGGAGAGGGGTCGGTGACCGAGGGCAACCTCCCGGAGGAAGGTTCGGGATCGGTGGTGGACTCTGGGGTTGACGCGGAGTCTGTCTGCAACGACATTTTCGAGTCCCGGTGCCCCCCACCGATCTCCCCCTCATCCCCCTCGAGGAACTCCGGGAGTTTGTCAAGGAAATTCGAAGTCGCCGGGATAGAGCCCAACTGGCACTCGACCGCTGGAGCTCCTTCGAAAGAGTTTACTGGTCGGCCCACGCTGCTCGCCAGGTGCCTGGGCTCGACGTGAACGAGTGAAGGCGAGTCAGGAACTTCCTGGGGGCACTCCTGGTGAGGGCGAGGGACTTCTGTGCCCCTCCCCTGTCCTCCCTGTAAATGTATATATAGGTTTTTAACTGTACTGGTGGTGGTTGCACAACGCTTCTGACATGGGGACAACTATAGCCAGCCTCAACATCAATGGCAGCAAGGAGTCGCAGCGCAGATTCCAGACCCTCTCGGTCCTTCAGGATGGGAGGTATGCGGTGTGCTTCCTGCAGGAAACCCACACTACCCTGGGAGACGAAGCCACCTGGCCCCTGGAGTGGCGAGAGGGGGTCTACATGAGTCACCTCACCCGCAGATCTGGCGGGGTGGCTATCCTGTTGGCCCCGCATTTTCAGCCAGAGATCTTGGGGGTCAGGGAGCCCGTGCCAGGCCATTTGCTTCACCTGACGGTTCGGCTGAAGGGGGGGGGGGCGGGGCTTCACTTGGTGAACGTCTACCCTCCCCTGGCCGGGCCGAGGCTAACGAGCTTCTTCGGAGAAGTGTCCGCTCATCTCGCCTCCATCGACGAGAACCAGTGCGTCGTCCTCGGGGGAGATTTTAACTGTGTCCTCGAGGGCAGGGACCACGGCGGTGCCCGCACTGGCTGGGCGTCGGGGAAGAGACGCCCAGCCAGTGCGGGCACCGCCGTGGTCCCTGCCCTCGAGGACACAGTTAAAATCTGACTTGACTTGGTCAAGTCCTTCGACCTGGTGGACGTCTGGCGGAACCTCCATCCCGACTCCATCGCCTTCACCTTCGTGAGGCCTTGGGTTGGAGCGTCCAGAATCGACAGCCTGTACGTTTCGCGGGCGTACGCCTCCTGTTTTCCGAAGGCCTCCATGCGACAGGTGTCGTGCACGGACCATCACCTGGTGTGGGCGGAACTCCTTCCATTCGGCGCCAGGCTCGGCTCCGCGTACTGGCACTTTAACAACCTGCTGCTGGAGGACGAGCGTTTCCGGGACTCGTTTTGTCGTTTCTGGGCCGGCTGGAGTAGGAAGCGGGGAAGCTTCCCCTCCCTGAGGCTAAGTTGGGACGTGGGCAAGGCTCACGTCTGCGTCTTCTGTCAGGAGTACGTGAGGGGGTCGACGAAGAGGCGGAAATCCAGGATCAGGGAGTTGGAGAGGGAGTTGCTTGACCTGGAGTCACGCCTCGGTCAGCCCGACGCTGACCCGGCCCTGCGCGGGGTATACGAAGAGAAGAAGGCCGCGCTCCGGGACCTGCAGCTCGTTGGGGCTCGGGGCGCGTACGTGAGGTCGCGGATCCAGCTCCTCCAGGACCTGGACCGCGGCTCCCCCTTCTTCTACTCGCTGGAAAAAAGGCGTGGCACCCATCAGCAGCTCCTTGTGCTGCTGGCCGACGACGGGTCCCTCGTCTCGGATCCGGAGGGCATCAGGGCCCAGGTCCGGAACTGTGGGAGGACCTGCCGCAGCTCAGCCCGGAGGACGCCGGAAGGCTCGACGCTCCCGTCACTTTAGAGGAACTGACCGGCGCCCTCGACCGGCTCTCGAGGGGCAAGTCCCCGGAGCTGGACGGGCTGACTGGAGTTCTTCAGGGCGGTCATCGTCCTACTGCCAAAGAAAGGGGGCCTTCGTTCTTTGAAGAACTGGCGTCCGGTCTCCCTCCTCAGCACGGATTACAAAATTTTCGCCAGGGTTTTGTCTTCTCGCCTGGCCTCCGTGCTGGCCCACATGATTCACCCGGACCAGTCCTACACGGTCCCGGGCCAGAGGATACACGACAACGTCCACCAGGTCCGGGACCTGATCCATTTCTGTCGACGGGCTGGTCTGCCGAGCGCCTTCCTGTCTCTCGACCAGGAGAAAGCATTCGACAGGGTCGATCACGAGTACCAGCTCGGGACTCTGCGGGCATTCGGGTTCGGGACGCAGCTCGTCGCCCGGATCCGACTTTTGTACGCCGCCGCAGAATGTCTGGTTAAAGTTAACGGGTCCCTGACGGCGCCCCTTCGCTTCAGGAGAGGAGTGCATCAAGACTGCCCCTTGTCCGGCCAGCTGTATTCCCTGTGCGTGGAGCCTTTCCTGCGCCTCTTGCGGAGGAGGTTGTCGGGGCTGGTTCTGCGCGGCGCGGGCATGGGGGTGGTCCTCTCGGCCTTCGCCGACTACGTGCTCCTCACTTTCACTGACCCGGCTGACCTGGGGAGGATGCGCGAGTGCCAGGCCGTGTACTCGGCGGCATCTTCCGCCAGGATCAACTGGGCCAAATGTTCCAGACTACTGGTCGGCCTGTGGCGGGTGGACTCTCTGCCGGAGGAGTTACGGGGGTTCAGCTGGAGTACCACCCATCTCCTCTACCTGGGGGTCTACCTCAGCCCGGCTGAGGAATCCTGGCCGGCCAACTGGCAGGAGCTGGAGGCCAAAGTCGCGGCTCGCCTAGGCCGCTGGACAGGACTGCTCCGAGTGCTATCTTACAGGAGTCGAGTGCTGGTCATAAAGCAGCTGGTGGCTGCCATGCTGTGGTACCGGCTGGTCACTTTGGTCCCTCCTCCTGGCTTTGTCGCTGACATCCAGAGAACGTTGGTCGACTTCTTCTGGGACAAAAAGATGCACTGGGTCGCCGCGCAGGTTCTGAGTCTCCCTATTGAGGAGGGCGATCAGTCGCTGGTGTGCGTCCGCACCCAGGTCGCGATGTTCCACCTTCAGACCTTGCGGCGATACCTTTACGTCGAGCCCCCTCCTAGGTGGTGCGCCCTGGCGACGTATTTTTTCCACCAGGTGCGTAACCTCCACTACGACACGCAGCTCCTGTTCGTCGACCGTGACGGTTTGGAGGTCGCCCTCAAGACGCTGCCTGTCTTTTACCAGGACCTGATCACTGTCTGGAACATGGTCAAATCGCGTCGCCCCTACCCTCCGGCTGGAGTAGCCAGGGTGTCATCAGGGAGCCGTTGCTCAGGAATCAGCACCTCCGTACTCGCAGGTTTGAGTGGCTGTCGGAGGGGAGGGCCGTGGCGGCGAGGGTGACCAGGGTCAGGGACGTGCTGGGTGCCGGGGGCCTGGGCTGGACGCTGCCACAGGACATAGCAGGCAGGGCAGCGGTAGACGTCCGGTACGTGGCCACCGCCATCCGACGCCTTAAAACAGCGGTGCTCGGACCCGACGTAGTGCACCAGTTGGAGGATGCTCAGGTGTGCGGTGGGATCCCGTCCATGCTCACCCCAGCCCGGACGGAATTTCACATTGGCCCCAAGGTCCCGTACTTCCCGCGGGAGCATGTGCCCCACAACCTGAGCCGCCTCCGGAATTTAAATTTTGTTCCCTTCCAGGGGGTAAAAAGGCGGGCCCTGTATCGACTGCTGCTGCACACCGTCCACCTCCCGGACACGCCTTGGCGTGGCCCAACATTTCAACTCCCCCTCCCACTCTGCCGAGGACATGGAGGCCTGGGCCTCCTTCACCGCCGCTCCCTCACCACCAGACGCCTGGAGGAAGAACGCCTCATCTTCTGCCTCGGAACACTTCAACCCCAGGGCATCAATGTGGACTTCAACAGCTTCCTCATTTCCCCTTCCCCCACCTCATCCTAGTTTCTAACCTCTAGCTCAACACCGTCCCCTTGACCTATCCGGACGTGTCCGACCTGCCTAGCTCCTTTTCCACCTATCCACTCCACCCTCTCCTCCCTGACCTATCACCTTCATCTCCTCCCCCACTGACCTATTGTACTCTATGCTACTTTCTCCCCACCCCCACCCTCCTCTAGCTTATCTCTCCACGCTTCAGGCTCTCTGCCTTTATTCCTGATGAAGGGCTTTTGCCCGAAACGTCGATTTTGCCTATCCTCGGATGCTGCCTGAACTGCTGTGTTCTTCCAGCACCACTAATCCAGAATCTGGTTTCCAGCATCTGCAGTCATTGTTTTTACCTTGTTGTCTCATGGTACCAGAGACCTGGGTTCGATTCCAGCCTCAGGTGATTGTTTTGAGTTTGCACATTCTCCCCGTGTCTGCGTGGGTTTCCTTTGGGTGCTCTGGTTTCTTCCCACAGTCCAAAGATGTGCAGGTTAGGGTGAATTGGCCATGCTAAATTGCCTGTAGTGGGCAGGGATGTGTAGGTTAGGTACATTAGTCAGGGGAAATGTAGGGTAATGGGTCTGGGTGGGATACTCTTCAAAGGGCTCATGCCTGAAACGTCGATTCTCCTGCTTCTTGGATGCTGCCTGACCTGCTGTGCTTTTCCAGCAACACATTTTCAGCTCTGATCTCCAGCATCTGCAATCCTCACTTTCTCCTAAGGGGGCAGTATAGACTTGTTGGGTGGAAGGGCCTGTTTCTACACTCTCGGGATTCTAATTCTAATTGACAGATTTAGTCAGGGCATATTACAACCCCAAGCCTCCTGTAATTCTGGGACGCTATAAGATTTAGTCGACAATTTTGAAAACTAGGGGAACCCAGATTGGGATTTTTGACTAGGTGAAGATGATTGGCAGAGACATGTGATTTTAGTTTAACCCTTAATGAGATGCTCAGAGACCGGTTGTTACGAGGGATTAATGATGCAACCATGCAAAAGCGCCTACTAGCTGAAGCCCAAACATGTGCTACAACTGGCTTTATCAGGCAAATGGAGTGTATGAGCTACAGGTTGTACCGATGGACGTGGACAACCTTGCTGGGCCAATTAAGTTTGGGGAACACCACTTGAGTGAAGGCAGTTGCATAGCCTCACTCAGGACATATCCTGAACAGAGGGACTCTCGGTTAGCCCACAGCAAAACCCCAAAACAAACCCAAGCTCTGGCCAAACTGTTAACATTTTCCTCAGGATCCGAGCTGGCAAGCCATTGTAGTTGCTGCCGGAATGTGGAGTTGAGTCAGCAAAAGAGTCCCATTTGGCCTGAGTTGAGTAAGAGAACTCATAGGTCATTTTTATGCTACAATTAATGCCCTTTAGGGTTGGGACCAATATACAAGACTGCCATTTTTCAGCAGACCATTTTACAAGGTCTATCCCAGGTCGCTATTTATCTGGATGACATACAGAGAAAAACAATAAAGAGCACTAAGAGAACTTAGACATAGTCCTTAGCTGTTTCTCCAAGGCAGGTATACAGTCGAATTCATGTTGCTTGTCGTCTGCGTGTGTGGCTACTAAGGATAGCTGGTCGTGTCGTTTCGTGGCTAGTTGATGTTCGTGGATGCGGATCATTAGCTGTCTTCCTGTTTGTCCTATATAGTGTTTTGTGCAATTCGACTGGGACAACACTACTATTATAGGACAAGCCAAACAAAGAACAGCCAGGGAATTCCTAGAAGCATGGAACTCATCCACAAACTCCATCAACAAACACATCGACCTGGACCCAATATACCGGCCACTACAGCGGACAGCTGAAACTGACAACCGGAAGCGGCAGGGACAGGCCACTATAAATGCCGGAGGAAACACCACAGAAGCGCTTCACAGGAGGCTCCCAAGCACTGAGGATGTCACCTAGACAGGGGATGAAACGTTTGCAACAAAAACTTCCAGCTCGGCGAACAGAACCACAGCAACGAGCACCCGAGCTACAAATCTTCTCACAAACTTTGAGGTATACACGTTAGAATGGAAAGGTGTGTTTTCTGGCACCCCAAGTGACCTACTTGAGATACAGAGTTGACAATTCCACATTACACCCATTGGAAGAAAAGGTGAGGGTGATCAAATGTACCCTCTTCCCATGTCTGTACTGGAACTTCAGTCTTTCCTTCGATTGGTTATTTATTACGTAAAGTTCATACGTAACTTGGCCTCTATTATGGCACCCTTACATCTGCTATTGGAAAAAGGAGCAGCCTTGGAAATACCCTTTAGGGAAATAAAGAAGCAGTTATCATCATGTAAGGTGTTGGCACACTACAATCCCCAGCAAGATCTGGTGCTTATATGCGATGCTTCCTTGTGTAGTGTGAGGGTAGTATTAGCTCATAGATTGCCCAGTGGAGAGGAATGCCCAATAGCGTATGTTTCTGGGCTTTGGCTTATGTAGAGTACAAATCTGCCCAGATAGAGAAGGAAAGCAGTCATCTTTGGTGTGAGAACATTCCAAGACACAAATTTGTTAAAGTAACGGACCACAATCCTCTGTTAGGGCTATTCAAAGAGAATAAGGCCGTGCTGCGCACCACTTCAGGCCAAATTCAGCAGTGGGCTCTCATTCTAAATGTGTATAATTACAACTGAACACCGTCCGGGAGGTCAAGTAGCAAGTGTGGATGCCTTGAGCCATCTCCCATTGGCAGGTATACCACCGGTAGTGGCACCACTGAATTAGTCCATTCTAGTTTTAAACCTTCTCGTCATCCTTCCAGTCACCATTGACAATATCAGACTGTGGACACAAAAAGATCCAGTCCTGACAAAAACTAAAACAGCTGGTGGTGTTGCCGGGGGAAACAAAGGGGCCATCACCACCAGAATTGAAACATTTCTGGAACTGGCAAGACCAGATCACCGTGAGAAAATGGCATTTTATTAACGGGAGCAAGAGGGATTGTCCTGAGCAAAGGTCATCACCAGACACTGGCTGAACTCCGCCAGGGTCACCCAAGGGTCTCCGAAATGAAGATGTTGGCAAGAAGGTATGTCTGATGATCAGGATTATTTACAGACATAATTGTGTTGATGGGACAATACCCAGACTGCCAACAAGGTCAGAAGTTCCCGCCAAGAGTTCCTCCCCATTTGTGGGAATGACTGGGTAAGCCCTGCATTTGGTCACATGGCAATGATGCTAGCCCTTTCCTTTATTATAGCTAGCTATTATACACACCATTCCATTCATAGGCACATAATTGTGCTGACAGTAAGCTATTAACTGCACAGAATAGCATGTCACGAGTACCATGTCATGTTTCAGGTGAGTATGGGATAAGATGGAGTTTGAACACGTTGTGCCCTCAGGTCACATGATACGATACAGTGTTGGTTTAATGAGCATGTCTCTTAAAGGTATATTGACATACTGACTGTGAATCAAACAGTAACGAAGATGTGGGATCAAAAGGAATGCATAATCTTCCACAGGATGTAATCCCCCTTCCTTGCACCTTTTCATCAGGCAAGGGTGGGAAAGCCATTTTCGCACTCCTGCCTGTCTGCCACTGTTCAGCATTATGGCAGCAGAGACAGGGTGAAATCCTTCTGGAAGCTATGACTGGCCACTTAAGAACTTCAATAGACCAAAGTGTATTCAGGCATTGATCCTCCCTCACCACCGCAGATTATGCGGAGGACCTCGGGGATGGATGAAATGTCAACATTTGGGCCAGGTCCAGAGTTCAGAGCTCGTCTGCTTCCATCTGCCTATACTCTCTTTATTATTTTCTCTATCTTTTACTTTGGCTGTTTCCTTTCCTATCCCAGCAAGAGCAGCTCCTTCCTGGAATGTCAGCAGCAGAGGGAGCAGTACCTTCCTGGAATGTCGGTAGTGGCGAGAATGGTTCCATCCCAGAGTGTCAGCAGCGGAGGGAGTGGGCTCTTTCCCGGAATGTCAATAACAAAGGGAGCGGTTCCTGCCCGGAGTGTCGGTAGCAGAGGGATCGGTTCATCCCGGAATGTTGATAGCAGACAGAATGATTCCTGGCCGGAATGTCGATAGCAGAGGGATCGGTTCATCCTGGAGCGTCGTTAGCACAGGGAACTATTCCTGCCTGGAGTGTCGATAGCAGAGGCAGTGGTTCCTGCCCATAATGTTTATAGCTCAGGGAACTATTCCTGCCCAGAGTGTCAATAGCAGAGGGAACGATTCCTGCCCAGAATGTTGACAGTAGAGGGATCAGTTCATCCTTGAGTGTCGAGAGCAGAGGGAGCGGTTCCTGCCTGGATTGTCAATAACAGAGGGAGCAGTTCCTGCCCGAAATGTTTATAGCACAGGGAGCAATTCCTGCCCGGAATGTCGACAGCAGAGGCAGTGGTTCCTGCCCGGAGTGTTGAAAGCAGAGGAGCGATTCCTGCCTGGATTGTTGATAACAGAGGGAGCGATTCCTGCCCGGAGTGTCGATACCAGAGGCAGTGGTTCCTGCCCGGAATGTTTGTAGCACAGCAAGCGGTCCCTGCCCGGAATGTCGACAGCACAGGGAGTGGTTCTTGCCCTGAGGGTCAGCAGCACTGGGTGTTTTTGCTCAAATGGCAGTCCCAGGCTGTAGCAATGGCAGCAACATGAGCCTGAACGAGGCACCGGCTGCGTCAGTGCTGTAGGCCCCGGGTCAGGTTTGAGCCCATGCCAAAGAATGGTGCCAGGTTTCCATCAGTGGTGAGGTGGCTCCAGGTCATGGCAGGGCCTGGGTTCCTAATGGTGGAGTGGTAGCAATCTGACAGCCGTGACATTTGGGGACCTGGGGGCACTGAGTGGTCACAGACTGAGGGGTGGACTTTGTGGCTTTGTCTCTCTAGCAGCAAGGACTCATGGTAGAGGCGGGGGCAGTAATTGCGATATGCCTTTTTTGTTTCACTGTTTCTGTTATTCCTGTTTCTGTTTTTACTCCTTTCCTTTCTGAACTAAAATGATGCCAGGGAATGGTGACTTTGTACAATTTTGAGTGTATTCCTCTACTCGAGTGCAAGTGACAATATAAAATCTAAAATCTACATCTCGGGTGGTGCACAGTTCTGCATCTGTGGAAGGATGGCGGTGAGAGTGAATGCTTAAGGTTGTGGATGTGGTGTCAATCAAAAAGCTGCTTTGTCTTTTGATATAACAGCCAGTGGAAGAACAGGATGTAAGAATAGATCGCAGGAAGGAGAACAGGAAACCATTCAGCCCTCAATCTTATTAACATTTTTTGACTGTAAAATGAGTACACTCAATTGTTGACAAAACAGATGTAATCTAGTCAGGGAATATGTAAACACAGGCAAGAACCTGTGCTGTGCCTCATGTTAGTTAATCAGTGGTTTATTTTTAAAAAATTAAATAGTGACAGATGGAAGTTTTATTCAAGGGGGTAGAAGAAAAGTAATTAATTTAATGAAGTCAATGCAGACTTTAGTCAATATTATCTTACACAGGTTACTGCTACTGTTCACCAATGAGTCATAGAATAAAGAATTTAGCTCCATTGCTGCCTGCATTATGAATTTCTGGCACCGATTCTGATCATTTAGGAATCAGACTGAGTACACGTGAAATGCTTCACTCGAGACAACATAAATTGTTCAGACACCCTGGACATATGTGCATGGTGACTCCTCACTCTCATTGGATATGTTTTCAGTCAGCATGTGGGGGGAGAAGGGGTTGGATGTGGAAAGCAAGTCACCTTTTCAATCCATCGCTGAGATGCTCCGAATAATCTGCGGTGGTGAGGGAGGATCAATGCCTGAATACACTTTGGTTTATTGAGGTTCTTAAGTGGCCAATCATAGCTTCCAGAAGGATTTCAGCCTGTCTACTGCCATAATGCTAACAGGCAGACAGGCAGGAATGCGAAAACTGCTTTCCCACCCATGCCCGATGAAAAGGTGTAAGGAAGGGGGATTACATCCGGTGGGAGATTATGCACTCCTTTGATTTCATATCTTTGTTGGTATTTGACTCACAGTTAGTTTCTGAAGAAGGGCCTGTGCCCGAAACGTCGAATCTCCTGTTCCCTGGATGCTGCCTGACCTGCTGTGCTGTTCCAGCAATAAAGTTTCAACTTTGATCTCCAGCATCTGCAGACCTCACTTTCTCCTCACAGTTAGTTTGTCAATATACCTTTAAGAGACATGCTCATAAAACCACAATTGTGTCATATCATGTGACCTGAGGGCACAACCTGCTCAAACTCTATCTTATCCCATACTCACCTGAAACATGACATGGTACAAGTGACAGGAGTTTAGATTAGAGTGGTGCTGGAAAAGCACAGCAGTTCAGGCAGCATCCAAGGACCAGGAAAATCGACATTTCGGGCAAAAGCCCTTCATCAGGAATAGAGGCAGAGTGCCTGCAGGGTGGAGAGATAAATGAGAGGAGGGTGGGCGTGGTGAGAAAGTAGCATAGAGTACAATAGGTGAATGGGCGTGGGGATGGAGGTGATAGGTCAGAGAGGAGGGTGGGGGAGGGTAGCAAAGAGTCGAGTCTGTTTCAGGACATGGTTGAAGAGCTTCAGGACAGAGGAAATGACCTGGGAGTTGCAGTGGGAGAGGGACTCCCTGGGATTCTTGTGGAGAAAGGAGGAAAACTTCTTCAATGCAGGCATCCTTGCAAGAGGATTCACAAAAGGGTTAAAATCCACTAGATAAAACATGCTATTCTATGTAGTTAATACCTACTGCCAGCACAATTACGTGCCTATGAATGTAATGGTGTGTATATGACTGTTTGATTTTTGAAAATGTGATATTGATGTCCAGTTTTATAAATTACATGCAATACCACAATAGGTATTACCAAATTAGGTAAAATACCTAGCTGGAGGCAAACTGACTTCAGCACAGCTTCAAAAGGGTGGGACTCCCTTAGACCGAGGGAAGAAGGCTCAGTTTGTTAGTCATGTTATTGCTGCAGGAAAGTTGGTTAGGTTCTGAGAAATTGTTCTTCTCGAGGGTCAGGTGGTACACCTTGCCTTAAAAATCCAGCTCCGAACATTTGCCATTAAACATTTGTTTTGGCAAAACATAAAATGTGAGTTGACTGCTTCCCAACAAAATGGCAGTGCAGGCTGGCAGTACTCATACTCAACCAACCTCTCCTAAACAGTGTATCATATATCTGCCCTCTTGCCAATTTGCACCATAGCATTCTACCCACCTGACACTCAAATCACTTCCTAATTGGAATCTTGCCAACCTGGAACCCTACCCAGCTTGCACCCTGCTTGCATGGCATCTTTACCCCGCTTTTCTGGCCCGCTGCACCTTACATATCTGGTATTCAACTTTCCAAGAAACTCTAACGTCACACGTACCTTATGCACTTATCATTTGACAGCAGTTTTTTATAGTGTCCCTCAGGGCCTGTAAATATCAGCCTATGGCAACTGACTGCTGTGAAAAGGGTGTGTGGTTTACCGTCTGTGCTCTACAACTCTGTCAGAATAGGAGTATAGCACCACATTTCTGAGGGGCCCTGAATGGGGTCTTCTCTCAGAAATGGTAGAGCTCCTGTCTCTTGTAAAAATGAAGGGGAAGAGAGGCCACTCCTCAGAAATTCTAGTCCAATGTTTGCGACAGCAACAAAAACCTGCTTACTGCTCTATGGTGATGAAGATTTCCCTCTCAAAGGTGTGCTGCTGTGATATTTTAAAGTGTTGAATATACCACAGAACTATTTAAAAAGAATTTGCATTAATTGCCTTCCTGCTGTAAAGGAAATAATAAACTTACATTTTATGGTGACTGTCATAATCTCAGTACATTCTGAGGTATTACACAGCCAATTGGTACTTATTCTAAAGTGTAATTATTGTAGCTGCATGGAAAGTGTGGTCCTGAAACAACCCCTTCAGCCCAGCGAGCTGTACAACATTTGTACTTTACTCAAATCTCGTTTCAATCTTCCTTTGACTCTTAACGACTTCCTCTATACCCTCATTCTCATTTGCTTACCTTAAATGCATTGATACTAGTTGCTTTAACTACTCCATGTGGGAGTAAGTTTCACCTTCTCACCAACCTCTGTGTCTTTATCGATCGCTGACTAATTTCTTGGTGATTATCTTGTAAGCCATTAGTGCAGCACATCCTCAGAAATGAAAATCTACTTTAGACCGACCTTGGTTAAGCCTCAGCCTTCATGTTTCAAGATGCAAGAGCCCCACCCTTTTCAGATAACACCTGACAATTCTGGAATCATCCTGCTAAATATTTTTTGCATTAGTGCCTCTGTTTTATTTGTATAACATAGTGACTAGGTCTGAACATAACACTTCAAGTGTGGACTAAATAAAATCCAAAAACTGTATTCTCTGTCCGAGTCTGTGCTACAGACCAAGCTGGAGAAACAACGTTTCAATTCCTGCTTAAGCACTTCAATACTGAGTCCCAAAATTTCGCCTCAGGCCTCCATTTTTCTTATCTTCATCTGAAGGCCATGTCTTAATTTTGTGTGTCTTCATGGTTTTTCTCTCAGCAATGTAAACCCATTTTCTCAGAATCCCAGAATCCCAATAGCATGGAAACAGGCCATTCAGCCCATTGAGTCCACACCGACCCTCTGAACAGCACTCCACCCAGACCCATCCCCCTACCCTATCCCCACAACCCCACATTTCCCATGGCTAACCCACCTAGCCTGCATGTGTCTGGACACTATGGGCGATTTAGCATGGCCAATCCACCTGACCAGCACATTTTTGGACTGTGGGAGGAAACCGGAGCACCTGGAGGAAACCCACGCAGACACGGGGAGAATGTGCAAACTCCACACAGACAGTCACCTGTGGCTGGAATTGAATTTGGATCCCTGGCACTGTGACACAGTACTAACCCCCACTGAGTCACCATCTCCTTATCATGCCATAATTTACACCCATTTTACATCTCTATCTCTCTTTACCAACATGATCATTCTCTTCAACATTTTGCTCTAAGCACCCTCATAATCTGTTCCACTTACTCCTCCTCCACCGCTGTCAACAGCACAAAAAGGCATCGTTATTCAGCCCCTTTCATTTCTGAGGAAGAGTCATATCAAACTGGAAATATTAACTCTGTTTCTCTCCCTGAAGATGCTGCTGGCCTACAAAATTTCTGCAGCACTTTCTGCTTTTATTTCAGACAAATATTTTGCATAACCTTTGTTTTTTCCAATGCTATCTATCTCAAGTAAAGCTTTTGGTGAGGATTTTACAGAACCCCATTGATGTGTTTGAAAATACATCATCTGGCATGTGTTTCTTTCTTGCCTGCCTGAAAACTGTCTCCCATTTGATGGGGAAAGAAGGGGCTTGGGGAGTTGGACTGCCAGCTGACCTTGGCACAATGGAAGGCCTGAAGTTTCATATTGGAGGAGAAAGTGAGGTCTGCAGATGCTGGAGATCAGAGCTGGAAATGTGTTGCTGGAAAAGCGCAGCAGGTCATACAGCATCCAGGGAACAGGAGAATCGACGTTTCGGGCATAAGCCCTTCTTCAGGAATGAGGAAAGTTTGTCCAGCAGGCTAAGATAAAAGGTAGGGAGGAGGGACTTGGGGGAGGGGCGCCGGAAATGTGATAGGTGGAAAGAGGTCAAGGTGAGGGTGATAGGTCAGACTGGGGTGGGGGCGGAGAGGTCGGGAAGAAGATTGCAGGTTAGGAAGGCGGTGCTGAATTCGATGGATTTGACTGAGACAGGGTGGGGGGAGGGGAAATGAGGAAACTGGTGAAATCCGAGTTCATCCCTTGTGGTTGGAGGGTTCCTAGGCGGAAGATGAGGCGTTCTTCCTCCAACCGTCGTCTTGTGGTCTGACGATGGAGGAGTCCAAAGACCTGCATATCCTTGGTGGAGTGGGAGGGGGAATTGAAATGTTGAGCCACAGGGTGGTTGGGTTGGTTGGTCCGGGTGTCCCAGAGGTGTTCTCTGAAACGCTCTGCAAGTAGAGGGCCTGTCTCCCCAATATAGAGGAGGCCACATCGGATGCAGCGGATGCAATAGATGATGTGTGTGGTGGAGGTGCAGGTGAATCTGTGGCGGATATGGAAGTTTCCTTTGGGGCCTTGGAGGGAGGTGAGGGGGGAGGTGTGGGCACAAGTCTTGCAACTCCTGCGGTTGCAGGGGAAGGTGCAGGGAGTGGATGTTGTGTTGGTGGGGGGTTTGGATCTGACGAGGGAGTCACGGAGGGAGTGGTCTTTACGGAATGCTGATAGGGGAGGGGAGGGAAATATATCCTTGGTGGTGGGGTCCGTTTGGAGGTAGCGGAAATGACGGCGGATGATACGCTGTACATGGAGATTGGTGGGGTGGTAGGTGAGGACCAGTGGGGTTCTGTCCTGGTGGCGGTTGGAGGGGCGGGGCTCAAGGGCGGAGGAGCGGGAAGTGGAAGAGATGCGGTGGAGGGCATCGTCGACCACGTCGGGGGGGAAATTGCGGTCCTTGAAGAAGGAGGCCATCTGGGTTGTGCGTTTTTGGAGCAGATGCGGCGGAGACGAAGGAATTGGGAGAATGGGATGACGTTTTTACAGGGGGCAGGATGGGAGGAGGTGTAGTCCAGGTAGCTGTGGGAGTCGGTCGGTTTGTAGTAGATGTCCGTGTTGATTCGGTCACCTGAGATAGAAATAGAAAGGTTGAGGAAGGGGAGGGAGGAATCTGAGACTGTCCAGGTGAATTTGAGGTCAGGGTGGAAGGTGTTGGTGAAGTGGATGAACTGTTCAACCTCCTCGTGGGAGCACGAGGCGGCGCTGATACAGTCATCGATGTAGCGGAGGAAAAGGTGGGGGGTGGGGCCAATGTAGTTGCAGAAGATGGATTGTTCCACATATCCTACGAAGAAGCAGGCATAGCTGGGGCCCATGCGGGTGCCCATGGCTACTCCTTTCATTTGGAGGAAGTGGGAGGATTGGAAAGAGAAGTTGTTCAGAGTGAGGACCAGTTCAGTCAGTCGAAGGAGGGTGTCAGTGGAAGGGTACTGGTCGGTACGGTGGGAAAGAAAGAAGTGGAGGGCTTTGAGGCCTTCGTGATGGGGGATGGAGGTGTACAGGGACTGGATGTCCATGGTGAAAATAAGGCGTTGGGGACCGGGGAAGCGAAAATCATGGAGCAGGTGGAGGGCATGGGTGGTGTCCCGAACGTAGGTGGGGAGTTCTTGGACTAAGGGGGACAGGACAGTGTCAAGTTATGCGGAGATGAGTTCGGTGGGGCAGGAGCAGGCTGAGACAATGGGTCGGCTGAGACAGTCAGGTTTGTGGATTTTGGGCAGGAGGTAGAAGCGGGCGGTGCGGGGTTGTGGGACTATGAGGTTGGAGGCGGTGGATGGGAGATCCCCCGAGGTGA
Source organism: Chiloscyllium plagiosum (assembly GCF_037043375.1). Classification (NCBI taxonomy): domain Eukaryota; kingdom Metazoa; phylum Chordata; class Chondrichthyes; order Orectolobiformes; family Hemiscylliidae; genus Chiloscyllium; species Chiloscyllium plagiosum. The sequence goes on along the minus strand of NW_028270174.1, from coordinate 36,771,569 downwards.
TGAGGTTATGGATGGTCTGGGAGATGATGGTTTGGTGGTGGGGGGTGGGGTCATGGTCAAGGGGGCAGTAGGAGGAGGTATCCGCGAGCTGGCGTTTGGCCTCAGCGGTGTAGAGGTCGGTGCGCCAAACTACTACCGCGCCTCCCTTGTCTGCTGGTTTGATGGTGAGGTTGGGGTTGCAACGGAGTAAGTGGAGGGCTGCGCGTTCCGAGGGTGAGAGGTTGGAGTGGGTGAGAGGGGTGGGGGAGTTCAGGTGGCGGTTAATATCGCGGCGGCAGTTGGCTATGAAGAGGTCGAGGGCAGGTAGGAGGCCAGCACGGGGTGTCCAGGTGGATGGGGTGTGTTGGAGGCGGGAGAAGGGGTCGTCAGAGGGTGGGCGAGAGTCTTGGTTAAAGAAGTAGGCACGGAGGCGAAGGCGGCGGAAGAATTGTTGTATTAGTGGCCTCATCCTTCTTCCTCCGTTATTTTGCCCATGTCAGGTGGAGATTTGTCCCAGATTTGCACTGCACAGGCTTGAATCGGGTAATGTAGTTCACATCTAGTGATCCCCTGTATCTATTGGAGGCAAGGCCCTGAGATCATATACCAGCTTTAATCCTACCCATTTGGCCTTCCAGCTCCCACCAATCCATAGCCCCCTTGCCCAGGTCTTCCTGCATTTCCCCTTTCATGCCCTGTGCTTACCTTGAATCAACCTTTCATTTCCTCCTCTTGCTCAAGAACAGAGCAACTGATCACAGTTTAACCCTGGTGTTGCTGGGATTACAGCAGTTTTAGCCAATCAAATTGGTCAAATTGCAGGGGCTGCTGGCTTTTTGGTGGACAATTTCCCAACTGACCTTTAATGCATTGTCTGAGCTGAGATGTCACCTTGTTTTAAAAAAAAACCTTGTTATCTCGAGAACATGATTTGAAAGAAACTCTGGGATTTACATATTGATGAACCGAAACCTGCAATCCATTCTAAAAGTTGAAAGACTTAACAGCAATCTCGGTCCTTCCTGATGAAGGGTTTTGCCCAAATCTGCTCCTCAGATGCTGCCTGACCTGCTGTGCTTTCTCAGCACCATACGCTCAACTCTAATCTCCAGCATCTGCAGTCCTCACTTTCACCTAGCAATCTAGGTTTGTTCAATATATCATATTAGCTGCATGCATGACACTGATTTTTTTTGCTATAAATTCAGTGTCATATGATCCTGCTGCATGACTACCTGATGAAGGAGCAGTGCCTGAAAGTTAGTGCTTCCAAATAAACCTGTTGGGCTATAACTTGGTGTTGGGCTATAACTTGGTGTTGTGTGGTTTTTACTGAGAGGTGGTGTTAAATCAATGCTTCATCTGATCAGGTTGAATTCCCAACTGGTAAGTGTTTTACCCACATAGTTTCATGAAAAATGGAAAATTTACTTTTATGCCAAAATAGAGAATAGACAAGTTGCTATGAAAAAGATGGAGTTAAGTTGTCTTTTTTATATTTCACCAAATATAAATGAGCCAACACAAAGCAAGTCGTTAACTGACTTGTCTGCTCAGACATTTGGATGCAAATGACCTTTCTGAACGTTTCATTGAGAAGACATTAAAATGCAATAGATCATTCCTGCGTATTTAATGCTTGCTTTTGTTCCAATACCTACAGAAGCTAGTCCACAATGGCCTTACAGACTTCCAGGCTGCAGAATGGAATTTCACAGAATGAGTATGAGATGAGACCTACTTTATCACAAGGAAATGGAAACAGATGAAATTCAAAGACTGCTTTGTGTCAATGCTCGAGTGAACCATTTGTATGGACAACGCCAAACAAATACAATGGTCACCTGACAGAAATCAGGTTGTGATGAGTAACTTTTATTAACAATCATTTGGAAAGCAGCCTCAATTAATCAGCCTGGGCAGACAGAAGTAAAATTACCCTGCCAAACATCCACTGGCATGCAGGGAATTGGGATTTTATCGGACCATATAAGTAGGTTTTTTAAACCATAAAACCTAGGAGCAGAAGTAGGCCATTCAGCCCATTGGGTCTGTTCCACCATTCAATGAGACAATGACTGATCTGATAGCCTACAATTTCAGTTTCTTATCTATTTCCCCATAATCCTTGATTCTCCGACTGAAAAGAAACCTGACTATCTCAGCCTTGGATATACTTAATGAGCCAGCCTTGACAGCCCTCTGTGGCATAAAGAAACTCAACCGATTTACTCCCCTCTAACAGAAAATATTCCTCCTCATTTCCGTCTGAAATGAGTGATCCCTTACTCTGAGATTATGCCCTCTGGTCTGAGACTCTCCCATTGAGAAAACAATATCTCGGCATCTACCCACTCAAGTTCCCTAAGAGTCTTGTTTGAGAGAACAGAAATATACTTAGCCATCCAGACCCTTAGAAATGGGGGTTTTATTCAAAAGTTAAAAACGTATTGTGAATAACACTGATGTCAGCATCGGTCCTGTGGGACTCTACGTCCCATCTTCTGTCTCTCTGAAGAGTAACTCTTTGCCCTACTCTATGTTGGCTAGCTCAGTTAACTGGACAGCTGGCATGTGATGCCAATAGTGTGGGTTCAATTCCCACACCGGCTGAAATTACCATGGAAATCCTCCTTCTCAACCTCTCCCCGCATCTGAGGGATGGAAACCCTCATATTAAAGTGACCTTGGTCTAATGAGAGAGCAGCCCTATGGGTTGGTAAGATTGTGGTGATTTTACCTTTATCTTACTTTTATGATTTCCACCTTTCAGCTAACTTGCCATCTAAGCTGTTACTGTTGTGTGTTATGTCAAGCTGGTATGCAATATAACTTGAGGGAATATGCTCCTGATATCACTGTATCATGTCATGTGGCATGGTTTAATGACAATCTCAATCTCCATCTTACTGGAACTACTTGGAATATGATGTGTTGAGTGAGTCTGCTACATTTTGAAACTAAGTTGTTCAGTACTAGCCCAAACATGGAAGTATCTATGATTGTAAAATGATTGAGAACGTGTAATTAACCTTGAATACTCAGTATTCTGTTATCCAGGACAGAACCCCACTGGTCCTCACCTACCACCCCACCAACCTCCATATACATCGTATCATCCGTCATCATTTCGCCACCTCCAAATGGACCCCACCACCAGGGATATATTTCCCTCCTCTCCCCTATCAGCGTTCCAAAAAGACCACTCCCTCCGTGACTCCCTCGTCAGGTCCACACCCCCCACCAACCCAACCTCCACTCTCGGCACCTTCCCCCGCAACCGCAAGAAATGCAAAACTTGCGCCCACACCTCCCCCCTTACTTCCCTCCAAGGCCCCAAGGGATCCTTCCATATCCGCCACAAATTCAACTGCACCTCCACACACATCATTTACTGCATCCGCTGCACCCGATGTGACCTCCTCTATATTGGGGAGACAGGCTGCCTACTTGCGGAACGTTTCAGAGAACACCTCTGGGATGCCTGGACCAACCAACCCCACCACCCCGTGGCTCAACACTTCAACTCCCCCTCCCACTCCACCAAGGACATGCAGGTCCTTGGACTCCTCCATCGCCAGACCATAGCAACACGACAGCTGGTAGAAGAGCGCCTCACCTTCCGCCTAGGAACCCTCCAATCACAAGGGATGAACTCAGATTTCTCCAGTTTCCTCATTTCCCCTCCCTCCACCTTGTCTCAGTTCCAACCCTCGAACTCAGCACCACCTTCCTAACCTGCAATCTTCTTCCTGACCTCTCCGCCCCCACCCCCACTCCGGCCTATCACCCTCACCTTATCACCCTTACCTTAACCTCCTTCCACCTATCGCATTTCCAATGCCCCTCCCCCAAGTCCCTCCTCCCTACCTTTTATCTTAGCCTGCTTGGCACACTTTCCTCATTCCTGAAGAAGGGATTATGCCCGAAACGTCGATTCTCCTGCTCCTTGGATGCTGCCTGACCTGCAGCGCTTTTCCAGCAACACATTTTCAGCTCTGATCTCCAGCATCTGCAGTCCTCACTTTCTCCTACTCTGTTATCCATGTCTCATGCTTATAGGAACTAGACGTATTGCCTTACTCGGTACAGATATCTTCTTTAAAGTAAAAGTCCAATCACTGATCTTACAACAGATCATTTGGGCCTGAACTGTCCCTATTCACCACGACCCTCCTCCACCTGGCTGAGCTCATCACTTTGAACAACTTCTCCTTGAACTTTTCTTACTTTCTTCAGATCAAAGGTGTGTATATATATGCGTGTATGTACCAACATAGGCCCCAGTTATGCCTGTCCCTTTGTAGGTGACATACAATGCTTCTTGTTCCAGTCCTCCCCGGGTCCCTCCCCACAACTCCCTTTTTAGAAGATCAATGATATCTTTGGTGTTGCTTCCCTCTCTGGTTTGGATTTGGGAAAAACAATTCATCACTTTCACTTTCAATTTCCAACTTGCCTTCACCTTCACCTGGTCCATCTCTACCTCCTCCCTTACATTTCTCAAAACCTCAATTTCCATTTCTGGGGATAGGCTGGCTACCGATATCTGCTACAAACCCACCGACACCTACAGTCACTTTGACTCTGCACCCTCACATGCCCCTTCCTGTAAAGACTGCATTTCATTCTCTGAGCTTCTCTGTCTCTGTTGCATCTGTTCTGATAATGCCACCTTCAGAAGAAGGGCCTCAGAGGTGTCCAACATTTTCCTCAACCGAAAATTCCCTGTCACAGGATCTTCAGACGAGTCTGGCTCATCTCCTGTAAGTCTGCCTTCACCTCTTCTCTTCCTTCCCACATTAGCAATGGAGTCCCCCTGGTTCTAATTTACCACCCCACCAGTATCCACATCCAAAAGGTCATTCGACGCCACTTCTCCCACCTCCAGTGGATTGCCACCACCAGACACATATTCCCCTCTCTTCCTTTGTTAGCACTTCACAGGTTCATTCCCTCTGGAATAATCTGGTCCACTTCCCACCACTCCCAGCAGGTTCCCATACCCAGGACATCTTCTCATGCAATCGCAGAATTTGTAACACTTACCCACTTACTTCCTCTCTCCTCACTCTCCAAGGCCCTAGACACACCTTCCAGGTGAAATCATTTAGTCTACTGTATTTGCTGCTCACAATGTGGTCTCCTGTACTTTGGTGAGATGAAACGCAGGCTGAGTGACTGGTTTGTAAACACCTCTAATCTGTCTGTAAAAATGACCCTGAGCTTTCATTTGCCAGCCATTTAAACACACCATCATGTTCCCTGGCCAACATCTCTATCTCGGGTGTGCTGCAGTGTTCCAGTGGAGCTCAGTGTAAACTAGAGAAGCAACACCTCATCTTCTACCTAGATCCCTTGCAGCCTAAAGGATTCAACATTGAGTTTAATAATTTCAGAGCATGAACACCATTCTCCATGTTCGTCACACATCCACACACACTCCTCCATTAGTTTGCAAAGGTTGCTCAAGGTCTAGCCAATCCATTTTCGACTGTTTACACTCCTCATTAGTGCCCCTACTCAGCATTTAACTCTCTCACGGTTTATCATCAGCAATCTGTTCGTTTCTCCTTTTATTCTCTCTGTCTCTCAGCACTGTCTCCATTTATTCTACATTTCTCCATTCAATCCTTCCCATCTGTGTTTAGATTGGAGAAAGGGTCACTGGACTCAAAACCTTCCAGTGAGACGGCAGTAGAGTTAGACTTCTGTGTCTGGGCTCATCCATTCCATCTGCTTTTCATTTCTTTTTTTCCCTTCTATTCTCTCATTTTCTCTTTCTATTTTGTTTTACTTACCTCTTTGCGAAGAGCTCAGTCGTGCAGCAGCATTGGCCAAGTGTGATTAAGTGTGGACTTGAGGCAGCAGCATCGGAGGCAGGATTGGGTTCCCAGTGGCTTCTGCATTGTCAAGGCGACCTCAGCACTGACTCATGGGTGCTGCTGCGGAGGCACATTGGAGTTCCTGGCAGCATCTGCTTCCAGCTCAGGTTCATGCAAGCGGCGGACGCAGATTTGGGCCCATTCTGAGACACACAGGATCAGAAGCGACTACATCGGCAAAGTGGGCCCAAAGCAGACTCATAGCGATGGTGGAGTCAGGTTTGGGCCGGTGCAGTATCTGGTGGCATCAGTGGCATCAATGTTGGCGAGGTTTAGTGAGGACTCATAGTGATGTGGGCATCGGTAGAGGTGAAATAGTGGCGACCTTCATTCTAGTGGCACAACGATGGGGATTCGTGCCTGGCCACCAGGCTCATGAGGGACTATTTAATAAGAAAAACTGTAAAGTTGGACACTTTCTTTATGTCTTCATTCTTTACCCTTTATATTCTATGTTTTAGTTTATTTTTCTGTGTTTTAACTTGGCGCCAGAGAGTGTCAACACTGTAGAGTACTTTATACTGTATATTGTAATGAGATACATGTGACAATAAATAAATCCAAATGTTAAACCTTTCTCTTGGCAGAAGCTGCACGAGTTGCGAAGCTGATCCATCAATTACTGCTTTGTTTCAGATTGTTAGCAACCACAGCTCTTCGTTTTATTTTGGATCCCAAGGACAGATCAGGTCAGTTCCTTATTCCCTGACCTTGGGTGTTTTGACCTCATGTATTAAGCTCTTCTGTAGTTCTACATGGATGGCCTTTTGGACATGAAGGTATGGAGTCATAGTCATACAGCAAAGAAACGGATCTTTTGGTCCAACTCGTCCATGCTGACCAATTTTCCCAAACTAAGCTAATCACATTTGATGTGTTTGGCCGATATGCCTGGAAACATTTCCTATTCATATACCTGTCCAAATGTCTTTTATATGCTGTAACTGTATCTGCGTCTCCCACTTCCTCAGACAGGTTATTCCACATATGAACCGCCCTCTGGGTGAAAATGTTGCCCTATTAAACCTTTCTCCTCTCACCTTAAAAATATGCCCTTTCAGCCTCTACCCCGGGGCAAAAGTATTTGCTATTCATCTGATCGATGTCTCTCATGATTTTATAAATCTCTGTAAGGTCATCCCTTGACCTCCTACACTCCAGTGAAAAAAGTCCCAGCCTATCCAGCCACTCTTTATAACTCATACAATGTAAGGAAATCATTGAAGAGTATACTGCAACATGGTTTTCTAACAAAAAGAAAAAATATGCTGCTACTTGAGTGGCCGAGACACTTTTTCACCTAGATTTAGATGCACTTTAGCTCTTTTTCTGTTAGAATTCGTTCATCCCTAATAACTGAAATACCTTTCGGAAGTGGTTTGCAATGGGATCTTGATTAAAGGTAATGTAGTAAACATTAGTCTTCACTGTAGTAGTAGGAATCTGTGGAGTGGATTGTCTGTCTGTTGTTGAATATGTGGGAATGACAAATTGATAGATTCTATTTTGAGGAGCAATCCACTTTAGCAGGTAACTGCCCATGCAGTATAGAGTAAAACTAAACCCATAATCTTTTCAATAAATGATGTCTGAAATGTCAGCACAATCCTCTGATTTTATCAGTGCCTGTACATGTGGTTAACTCCTGGGACAATGCTGTCGCTTTTAAGAGGTTATTTTGTTCATTTTGTTTGGAGAGATTTGAGTTGTCTACTGATGACCACTTATATAAACAGCTTGGGAGGCCTTGGTTTTTTTTTTAACAGCCTGAATGAATATGTCCAGCTCTCGCAGATCAGGGTTTCTGAGAAGCAATTGAGCTCTCAAAAGAGTCGGAAGCTTCACTGAATGTCCACTGGCTGCTGCTGTATCTGAATTTTCTCTTTTTTTTCCTCCTAGATTGGAGAACTGCATGTGAGAGTCTGTCTCTGAATTTTCCTTTTTTGCCAAGGGATATATTTATGAGATATTCTTATATTGTAACGATTAATTAGTAATAGCTACTGTACCTATTATTCTGTGAAGTTATTTCAAATTCCTCTTTCTCTGCTTGTATTTTAACTACAGTGTTTAAATAAATTGTGTTTCACTTAACATCGAGTACTTTGACCAGTTGCATTGCATTAGACACTTTTCATTTGCCTTTGAAGTAAGAAAAGTTAGGGTCTGAGTTCCTACTTAAAATACTTTGAGGGGTTCTGATCTGATCCATAACACTCCTTAATACAATATTGAGACTAAAAGAAAAACACACCATGTCTTTTAGTTTTTAAGTGCAGCTGTTGGGATCTAAAACATAGAGGACAGAAATTTCCAACTGAAGATCTTTGTTATTTATTCATTTTTGGGATGTGAGCATCACTGGGAAGGTCAGGCCATTTATCGTCCTTTCCTAATTACCGTGAAGTTGATTTGTTTCAGTGCCAATATTTCGGCACAAGGTCAATATGGTTTTTAAAGCAGGATAATTCAGTTCCAGGTATTTCATCATCTGGCCTGGACTCTTTCCAAGTTGCAATAGTCTTTAGTGAATAATGGTCCCAGTGCTGGCAGTGTAAACTGACCTGGACTGCCTTTCCTTTATGTATTATAGAAGAATGTGGCAACTGAAAGAATCTGCCCGAGGGAGTCCATCTATCGTTTAAAATGTTAGCATATTCCATGATGCTGGATCCTTGCCTTGGTCACTTAGATAATTTCAACAGAGATTACAGATTCCAAAACAACAGTAGAAAACAGCTTATCGAAATCAAAACATGTTGTTTGATTTTAGGCCAATGAATAGGAATGTGTTCATTTTCTAGCTGGAGGTCCGCCCTTTTACAATATTATAGAGAACATTGAATACATTCTTGAGCTAGAATATTAGTGGAGTGCCAAACAGCACATTCCATTGTATCATGACTTACATATATATGATTTTAACACTTTCAAACTCATATTTTATTATCTTCAGTCTTCATGTCCAATATGATAATCTTTCAAATTAACTTATTAATAGGATGATTATATCACTGGCAAGTCCCAGATTTATTGTATAATCCTTAATTACGCTGTCCAGTCTACTGCAGTCTGAGACTCTCCTCAATGTTGTCCGGTAGGGAGTATCAGGGGTTTGACCTGCAACATTGAAGTAACAATAATGGAGTTCTAAGCTGAATCAGTGTTTAACTTGAGGGGATCATGGAGGTGGTCATGTTTCCACACTTCAGTTTACTCTGTTATTCTAGATGGTCAAGAGCACAGATTTGGAAGGTTGAGGGTGGAGGGAGAGCAGGAATTCAAAATATTGCTTGATGCTTATTGTTTGGCACTTATTATCCCTGTGTTAGAATATTTTGGGGTCTTTTAGATGTGGACACAAATGACTTCTTCATCTGAGGACGTGTCAATAAAATGCAACATTGTGCAGTGTTCAGAAACATAACTTCTAGCCTTGTGATGGAAGGACGGTTACTAGGGCGCATAGAATCATAGACATGGAGTCATAGAGTCATATAGCACGGAAACAGGCCCTTTGGCCCAACTCATCCTAAACTGAACTAGTCGCACTTGCCTGTGTTTGGCCCATATCCCTCTAAATCTTTTCCTACCCATGTACCTGTCCAAACGTCTTTTAAATGTTGCCTCTACCACTTCCTTTGGCAGATTATTCCATGCATGCACCACCCTCTGTGTGAAAAAGTTGCCCCTCAGGTCCCTTTTAAATCTTCCCTTCTCACATTAAACCGATGTCCTCTAGTTTTGGACTCTCCTTCCTGCAGAAAAGACCTTGGCTATTCAACTTAGCTATTTTCCTCATGATTTTTCCTCAGTCTCCTACGTTCCAGCCTACCCAGCCTCTCCTTATAACTCAAACATTCCAGTCTTGGTAACATCCTTATAAATCTTCTTTGCATCTTTTCCAGCTTAATAACATCCTTCCTATAGCAAGGCAAACAGAATTCAATGCAGTCTTAACAATGTCTTGTACAGCCAAAACATGGCATCCCAGCTCTGATACTCAATGTTCTGACCGATGAAGGCAAGCATGCCAAACACCTTTGTCACCACCCTGCCTACCTGTGATACCACTTTCAAGGAATTTATATGCCTGCACCCCTAAGTTTCTCTGTTCGACAACACTCCCTAAGGCCCTACCATTAACTGTGCAAGCCCTGCCCTAGTTTGTCTTACCAAAATACAACACCTCGCATTTATCTGAATTAAACTTCTTCTGCCAATCCTTGGCCCACTGGCCCAGTTCATCAACATGTGGTTGTACTCTTAGATGACCTTCACTGTCCACTACACCACCAAAATTGATGTCATCTGCAAACTTACTAACCATATTCTCATCCAAATCATTCATATAAATGATGCACACAGTATTAAACATCAATCTTTGCAGCACACCACTGGTCACAGACCTTCAGTCTGAACACCAACCCTCTACCACTAACCTTTGTCTCCTACCATCAATCAATTTTGTATCCAATTGGCTAGCTTTCCCTGGATTCTATGTGATCTAACCTCACCAATCAGTCTACTGTGCAGAACCTCGTTGAAGACCTTGCTGAAGTCCATATAGTTAATCGATGTTTCGGGAAAAAGCTCTTCATCATTCCTAATGAAGGGATTTTGCCCGAAACGTCAATTTTCCTACTCCTCAGATGCTGTCTGACCTGCTGTGCTTTTCCAGCACCATTTTAATCTTGACTGTAATCTCCAGCATTTTCAGTACCCACATCTGCCTCTTTTTAGTTAATGTCTACCATTCTGCCTTCATCTATCTTATTGGTCACCTCTTCAAGAAACTCAATCAAATTTGTGAGACACTATTTCCCATGCACAAATCCATGCTGACTATCCCTAATCAGTCCTTGTCTTTTCGAATGCATGTAGATCCTGTCTCTCAGAAGCCCCTCCAGCAACTTACCCATCACTGATGTTAGACTCATTGGTCTGTAGTTCCCTGCTTTTCCCTTTTCTTAAATAATACCACAACATTAGCCACTCTCCAGACTTCCAGCACCTCACCCATGGCTGTCAATGATACAAATAGCTCTGCTAGGGGCCCCGCAATTAGCTTCCCTAGCTTCCCACACTGGATACATTTCATCAGGTCCCAGGGATTTATCTACCTTTATGCATTTTAAGACCTCCAGCACCAACTCTTTTGCAAGGTGGACACTTTACAATACAACACTATTTATTTTCCTAAGTTCCGGAGCTTCCATGTCTTTTTCCACAATAAATGCTGATGTGCAATATTCATTTAGGATCTCTCCTCCTGTGGTTTAACACATAGACGTCCCCATTGATCTAGAAGGGGTTGTATTCTCTCATTAGTTATTCTTTTTGTTCCTGATATACTTGTACAATCTCTTTGGATTCTCCTTAACCTTATCTGCCAAAGCTATCTCATATTCCCTTTTGCCTTCCTGATTTGCCTCTTAAGTGTACTCCTACACTCCCCTACCTCTTAAGGGATTCAATTTATCCCAGCTGTCTGTCCCTGACATATATCTACTTTTTCTTGACCAGAGCCGCGGTATCTCTATTTATCCAGTGCTCCCTACTCCTGCCAGCCTTGCCCTTCACACTAACAGGAGCATACTGTCCTTGAATTCTCATTATCTCACTTTTGAAAGCCTCCCTCTTGCCCGACGTCCCTTTACCTGCAAACGACCTCCCCAATTAACATTTGAAACTTCCTATCTAATACTATCAATATTGGCCTTGCCCCAATTTAAAACTGTAACTTGTGGACCAGACCTATTCTTTTGCATAACTATTTAAAACTAATAGAATGATGGTCACTGGTCTCAAAGTGCTCCCCCACTAACGCCTTAGTCATTCCCCCGCCTTATTTCCCAAGAAAAGGTCAAGTTTTGACCAGTTCTCCAGTACGGACATCTACATGTTGATTGAGAAAGGTTTTTTGAACACACTTAATAAATTCCTCTCCACCCAAGCCCTTAACACTATGACCATCCCAGTCTATGTTTGGAAAGTTAAAATCGTCTACTATTACAACCTGATTATTCTTACAGCTGTTTTCAATCTCCCTACATATTTCCTCCTCAATTTCCTGCTGACTACTGGGGAACCTACAGTATATTCTCATCAAAGTGATCATCCCCTTCTAATTTCTCAATTCCACCCCATATATCCTCACTGGACGGTCTCTTGGGAATATCGTCTCTAAGTACTGCTGTGATGTTTTCCCTAATCAAAAACGCCACAGCCAACCTCCCATCCACGGACTCCATTTCATAGAATCCCAACAGTGTGGAAACAGGCCCTTCAGCCCAACAAGTCCACACCAACCCTCCAAAGAGTGACCCACCCAGACCCATTCCCCTATATTTAATCCCTGACTAATGCACCCAACCTACACACCCCTATACACTGTGGACAACTTAGCACAGACAATTCACCTGACCTATGCATCTTTGGATTGTGGGAAGAAACTGGAGCACCTGGATTAAACCCACGCAGACTCAGGGAGAATGTGCAAACTTAGCACAGACAGTCACCTGAGGCTGGAATTGAACCCAGGCCCCTAAAGTTGTGAGGCAGCAGTGCTAACCATTGAACCACCGTGCCATGCCACTTGCACTTCTTGTTGCTGTGGAAAGGCTGCCAACATCACCAAAGACCCCGCCAACCCTGGTAATGCTCTCTTCCAACCTCTTCCATCAGGTAGAAGATACTGAACACATGCATCAACAGGTTCAAGAACAGCTTCTTCTCTGCTGTTAGTAAACAACTCATTGGACTCTTAATTTCAATTCATGTTGACCTTGCTAATGTTGACCTTGCTAATGTTGAGCTGAAAATGTGTTGCTGGAAAAGCACAGCAGGTCAGGCAGCATCCAAGGAGCAGGAGAATCGATGTTTTGGGCATGAGCCCTTCTTCAGGAAAGTTCCTGAAGAAGGGCTCATGCCTGAAACGTCGATTCTCCTGCTCCTTGGATGCTGCCTGACCTGCTGCACTTTTCCAGCAACACATTTTCAGCTCTGATCTCCAGCATCTGCAGTCCTCACTTTCTCCTTGCTAATGTTGACCTTGCTAATGTCGATCTTGCTTTGTGAATCTCCAAGTGCAGCAGTAGCCTTGTATGCCTCACTCTAATCAAGCATTTTATGATCTGTTTGCTATGATCTGACTGTAGTGCATGCAAAACAAAACTTTTCATTGTACTTAGGTACATGTGACAAAAATAAATCAAATCAAAACTCTTGCCTGCCTTCTATCCTTCTTATACCCCGGAACACTGAGTTGCCCATCCTGTCGCACCCTTAGTCATGTTTCTACAATAACTCTCATATCCCAGTCCAAGGTACCCATCGTGAGTTCACGCCTCGTTCCCTGCCATGTTCTTGCCTGCCTTGTCTCTGGTAAAAGATGGCGGCAGAGTAACAGGACAGTGTGTGGGCTCTTGTCCAGAGCCCTTTCACTCCCATTTGCATTACTTCTTTGTTTTACGTTTGCTTCTGCTCTTTCCTTTTACTTCGCTTTCCTTTTCTTTCGGACTTCTGTTTCTTCTTTTCGGTGGTGGGTCGGTTGGCAGCGTTGGCATGGCCTCTCCCAACATTAGGCGGCGGCAGCAGATAAGGGTGTTTTCCTGGCATTCGGGGTCAGTGGCAGCAGTGATGTCATTCTCCACCCACTCGGGGTCAGTGACAGCAGCGAGTTCATTCTCCTGCCACTCGGGGTCAGTGACAGCAGTGAGGTCATTCTCCACCCACTCGGTGTCAGTGACAGCAACAAGTTCATTCTCCTGCCATTCGGGGTCAGTGACAGCAGAGAGGTCATTCTCCAGCCCCTCGGGGTCAGTGGCAGCAGCAGTGAGGTCATTCTCCTGCCCCTCGGGGTCAGTGACAGAAGTGAGGTCATTCTCCAGCCACTCGGGGTCAGTGACAGCGGCAGTGAGGTCATCCTCCTGCCACTCAGGGTCAGTGACAGCAGCAATGGGGTCATTCTCCTGCCACTCAGGGTCAGTGACAGCAGCAATGGGGTCTTTCTCCTGCCACTCAGGGTCAGTGACAGCAGCAATGGGGTCATTCTCCTGCCTCTCAGGGTCAGTTACAGCAGCAGTGGGGTCATTCTCCTGCCAATAGGAGTCAGTGACATCAGAGTGAGGTCATTCGCCAGCCACTCGGGGTCAGTGACAGCAGCGAGGTCATTCTCCTGCCACTCAAGGTCAGTCACAGCAGCGAGGTCATTCTCCTGCCTCTCAGGGTCAGTGACAGCAGCAGTGGGGTCATTCTCCTGCCAATCGAGGTCAGTGACAGCAGCAGCGGGGTCATTCTCCTGCCACTCAGGTTCAGTGACAGCAGCGAGGTCATTCTCCTGCCACTCGGGGTCAGTGACAGCAGCAGCGAGGTCATTCTCCTGCTAATCGAGGTCAGTGACAGCAGCAGTGGGGTCATTCTCCTGCCAATCGAGGTCAGTGACAGCAGCATCGAGGTCATTCTCCAGCCACTCGGGGTCAGTGACAGCAGCGAGGTCATTCTCCTGCCACTCAGGGTCAGTCACAGCAGTGAGGTCATTCTCCAGCCACTCGGGGTCAGTGACAGCAGCAGCGAGGCCATTCTCCAGCCACTCAGGTTCAGTGACAGCAGCGAGGTCATTCCCCTGCCACTCAGGGTCAGTCACAGCAGTGAGGTCATTCTCCAGCCACTCGGGGTCAGTGACAGCAGCAGCAAGGTCATTCTTTTGCCACTCAGGGTCAGTGTCCTGCAGCAGTGAGGTCATTCTCCAGCCACTCAGGGTCAGTGACCTGCAGCAGTGAGGTCATTCTCTTGCCACTTGGTGTCAGTGACAGCAGCAAGGCCATTCTCCTGCCACACAGGGTCACTGACAGCAGTGAGGTCATTCTCCTGCCACTCAGGGTCAGTCATTGCAGCGAGGTCATTCTCCTGCCACTCAGGGTCAGTCACCGCAGCGAGGTCATTCTCCTGCCACTCAGGGTCATTGACAGCAGCGAGGTCATTCTCTTGCCACTCGGGGTCAGTGACAGCGGCAGTGAGGTCATTCTCCTGCCACTCAGGGTCAGTGACAGCAGCAATGGGGTCATTCTCCTGCCACTCAGGGTCAGTGACAGCAGCAATAGGGTCTTTCTCCTGCCACTCAGGGTCAGTGACAGCAGCAATGGGGTCATTCTCCTGCCTCTCAGGGTCAGTGACAGCAGCAGTGGGGTCATTCTCCTGCCAATAGGGGTCAGGACAGCAGAGTGAGGTCATTCGCCAGCCACTCGGGGTCAGTGACAGCAGCGAGGTCATTCTCCTGCCACTCAAGGTCAGTCACAGCAGTGAGGTCATTCTCCTGCCTCTCAGGGTCAGTGACAGCAGCAGTGGGGTCATTCTCCTGCCACTCGGGGTCAGTGACAGCAGCAGCGAGGTCATTCTCCTGCTAATCGAGGTCAGTGACAGCAGCAGTGAGGTCATTCTCCTGCCTCTCAGGGTCAGTGACAGCAGCAGCGAGGTCATTCTCTTGCCACTCAGTGTCAGTGACAGCAGCGAGGTCATTCTCCTGCCACTCGGGGTCAGTGACAGCAGCAGCGAGGTCATTCTCCTGCTAATCGAGGTCAGTGACAGCAGCAGTGAGGTCATTCTCCTGCCTCTCAGGGTCAGTGACAGCAGCAGCAAGGTCATTCTCTTGCCACTCAGTGTCAGTGACAGCAGCGAGGTCATTCTCCTGCCACTCAGGGTCATTCAGAGCAGTGAGGCCATTCTCCTGCCTCTCAGGGTCAGTGACAGCAGCAGTGAGGTCATTCTCCAGCCACCCGGGGTCAGTGACAGCAGCGAGGTCATTCTCCTGCCACTCAAGGTCAGTCACAGCAGTGAGGTCATTCTCCTGCCTCTCAGGGTCAGTGACAGCAGCAGTGGGGTCATTCTCCTGCCAATCGAGGTCAGTGACAGCAGCATCGAGGTCATTCTCCAGCCACTCGGGGTCAGTGACAGCAGCGAGGTCATTCTCCTGCCACTCGGGGTCAGTGACAGCAGCAGCGAAGTCATTCACAGCCACTCAGGTTCAGTGACAGCAGCGAGGTCATTCTCCTGCCACTCGGGGTCAGTGACAGCAGTGAGGTCATTCTCCTGCCCCTCGGGGTCAGTGACAGCATTGAGGTCATTCTCCAGCCACTCGGGGTCAGTGACAGCAGCAGCGAGGTCATTCTCTTGCCACTCAGGGTCAGTGACCTGCAGCAGTGAGGTCATTCTCTTGCCACTTGGGGTCAGTGACAGCAGCAAGGCCATTCTCCTGCCACACAGGGTCACTGACAGCAGTGAGGTCATTCTCCTGCCACTCAGGGTCAGTCACCGCAGCGAGGTCATTCTCCTGCCACTCAGGGTGATTGACAGCAGCGAGGTCATTCTCTTGCGACTCGGGGTCAGTGACAGCAGCGAGGTCATTCTTTTGCCATTCAGGATCAGTGACAGCAGCAGCGAGGTCATTCTCCAGCCACTCGGGGTCAGTGACAGCAGCAGCGAGGTCATTCTCCAGCCACTCAGGTTCAGTGACAGCAGCGAGGTCATTCCCCTGCCACTCAGGGTCAGTCACAGCAGTGAGGTCATTCTCCAGCCACTCAGGGTCAGTGACAGCAGCAGCAAGGTCATTCTTTTGCCACTCAGGGTCAGTGACCTGCAGCAGTGAGGTCATTCTCCAGCCACTCAGGGTCAGTGACCTGCAGCAGTGAGGTCATTCTCTTGCCACTTGGTGTCAGTGACAGCAGCAAGGCCATTCTCCTGCCACACAGGGTCACTGACAGCAGTGAGGTCATTCTCCTGCCACTCAGGTCAGTCATTGCAGCGAGGTCATTCTCCTGCCACTCAGGGTCAGTCACCGCAGCGAGGTCATTCTCCTGCCACTCAGGGTCATTGACAGCAGCGAGGTCATTCTCTTGCCACTCAGGGTCAGTGACAGCGGCAGTGAGGTCATTCTCCTGCCACTCAGGGTCAGTGACAGCAGCAATGGGGTCATTCTCCTGCCACTCAGGGTCAGTGACAGCAGCAATGGGGTCATTCTCCTGCCACTCAGGGTCAGTGACAGCAGCAATGGGGTCATTCTCCTGCCTCTCAGGGTCAGTGACAGCAGCAGTGGGGTCATTCTCCTGCCAATAGGGGTCAGGACAGCAGAGTGAGGTCATTTGCCAGCCACCCGGGGTCAGTGACAGCAGCGAGGTCATTCTCCTGCCACTCAAGGTCAGTCACAGCAGTGAGGTCATTCTCCTGCCTCTCAGGGTCAGTGACAGCAGCAGTGGGGTCATTCTCCTGCCAATCGAGGTCAGTGACAGCACCAGCGAGGTCATTCTCCTGCCACTCAGGTTCAGTGACTGCAGCGAGGTCATTCTCCTGCCACTCGGGGTCAGTGACAGCAGCAGCAAGGTCATTCTCTTGCCACTCAGGGTCAGTGACCTGCAGCAGTGAGGTCATTCTCTTGCCACTTGGGGTCAGTGACAGCAGCAAGGCCATTCTCCTGCCACACAGGGTCACTGACAGCAGTGAGGTCATTCTCCTGCCACTCAGGGTCGGTCACTGCAGCGAGGTCATTCTCCTGCCACTCAGGGTCAGTCACCGCAGCGAGGTCATTCTCCTGCCACTCAGGGTGATTGACAGCAGCGAGGTCATTCTCTTGCGACTCGGGGTCAGTGACAGCAGCGAGGTCATTCTTTTGCCACTCAGGGTCAGTGACCGCAGTGAGCTTATTCTTTTGCCAATCAGGGTCTGTGACAGCAGCAGTGAGGTCATTCTCCTGCCACCCGGGGTCAGTCACAGCAGCAGCGAGGTCATTCTCCAGATACACGGGGTCAGTGACAGCAGCGAGGTCATTCTCCTGCCACTCAGGGTCATTCAGAGCAGTGAGGCCATTCTCCTGCCTCTCAGGGTCAGTGACAGCAGCAGTGAGGTCATTCTCCTGCCACTCGGGGTCAGTGACAGCAGCGAAGTCATTCTCCTGCCACTCAAGGTCAGTCACAGCAGTGAGGTCATTCTCCTGCCTCTCAGGGTCAGTGACAGCAGCAGTGGGGTCATTCTCCTGCCAATCGAGGTCAGTGACAGCAGCATCGAGGTCATTCTCCAGCCACTCGGGGTCAGTGACAGCAGCGAGGTCATTCTCCAGCCACTCGGGGTCAGTGACAGCAGCAGCGAGGTCATTCTCCTGCCACTCGGGGTCAGTGACAGCAGCAGCGAGGTCATTCTCCAGCCACTCAGGTTCAGTGACAGCAGCGAGGTCATTCCCCTGCCACTCAGGGTCAGTCATAGCAGTGAGGTCATTCTCCTGCCCCTCGGGGTCAGTGACAGCAGTGAGGTCATTCTCCTGCCCCTCGGCGTCAGTGACACCAGTGAGGTCATTCTCTTGCCACTCAGGGTCAGTGACCTGCAGCAGTGAGGTCATTCTCCAGCCACTCAGGGTCAGTGACCTGCAGCAGTGAGGTCATTCTCTTGCCACTTGGTGTCAGTGACAGCAGCAAGGCCATTCTCCTGCCACTCAGGGTCATTGACAGCAGCGAGGTCATTCTCCTGCCTCTCAGGGTCAGTGACAGCAGCAGCAAGGTCATTCTCTTGCCACTCAGTGTCAGTGACAGCAGTAGCGAGGTCATTCTCCTGCCACTCTGGGTCAGTGACAGCAGCAATGGGGTCATTCTCCTGCCACTCAGGGTCAGTGACAGCAGCAATGGGGTCTTTCTCCTGCCACTCAGGGTCAGTGACAGCAGCAATGGGGGCATTCTCCTGCCTCTCAGGGTCAGTGACAGCAGCAGTTGGGTCATTCTCCTGCCAATAGGGGTCAGTGACAGCAGAGTGAGGTCATTCGCCAGCCACTCGGGGTCAGTGACAGCAGTGAGGTCATCCTCCTGCCACTCAGGGTCAGTGACAGCAGCAATGGGGTCATTCTCTTGCCACTCGGGGTCAGTGACAGCGGCAGTGAGGTCATTCTCCTGCCACTCAGGGTCAGTGACAGCAGCAATGGGGTCTTTCTCCTGCCACTCAGGGTCAGTGACAGCAGCAGTGGGGTCATTCTCCTGCCAATAGGAGTCAGTGACAGCAGAGTGAGGTCATTCGCCAGCCACTCGGGGTCAGTGACAGCAGCGAGGTCATTCTCCTGCCACTCAAGGTCAGTCACAGCAGTGAGGTCATCCTCCTGCCTCTCAGGGTCAGTGACAGCAGCAGTGGGGTCATTCTCCTGCCAATCGAGGTCAGTGACAGCAGCAGCGAGGTCATTCTCCTGCCACTCAGGTTCAGTGACAGCAGCGAGGTCATTCTCCTGCCACTCGGGGTCAGTGACAGCAGCAGCGAGGTCATTCTCCTGCCTCTCAGGGTCAGTGACAGCAGCAGTGAGGTCATTCTCTTGCCACTCAGTGTCAGTGACAGCAGTAGCGAGGTCATTCTCCAGCCACTCGGGGTCAGTGACAGCAGTAGCGAGGTCATTCTCCTGCCACTCAGGGTCAGTGACAGCAGTGAGGTCATTCTCCTGCCACTCAGGTTCAGTGACAGCAGCGAGGTCATTCTCCTGCCACTGAGCGTCACTGACAGCAGCGAGGTCATTCTCCTGCCACTCAGGGTCAGTGACAGCAGGGAGGTCATTCTCCTGCCACTCGGGGTCAGTGACAGCAGCGAGGTCATTCTCCTGTCACTCAGGGTTAGTGACAGCAGCAGTGAGGTCATTCTCCAGCCACTCAGGGTCAGTGACAGCAGCAGTGAGGTCATTCTCCTGCCCCTCGGAGTCAGTGACAGCAGCGAAGTCATTCTCCTGCCCCTCGGAGTCAGTGACAGCAGGGAGGTCATTCTCCGGCCACTCGGGGTCAGTGAAAGCAGCAGCGAGGTCATTCTCCAGCCACTCAGGGTCAGTGACAGCAGCAGTGAGGTCATTCTCCAGCCACTCAGGGTCAGTGACAGCAGCAGTGAGGTCATTCTCCTGCCACTCGGGGTCAGTGACAGCAGCGAGGTCATTCTCCTGCCACTTAGTGTCAGTGACAGCTGCGAGGTCATTCTCCTGCCACTCAGGGTCAGTGACAGCAGCAGTGAGGTCATTCTCCAGCCACTCAGGGTCAGTGACAGCAGCAGTGAGGTCATTCTCCAGCCACTCATGGTCAGTGACAGCAGCAGCGAGGTCATTCCCCTGCCACTCAGAGTCAGTCACAGCAGGGAGGTCATTCTCCTGCCCCTCGGGGTCAGTGACAGCAGCGAGGTCATTCTCCTGCCACTCGGGGTCAGTGACAGCAGCAGCGAGGTCATTCTCCAGCCACTCAGGGTCAGTCACAGCAGCGAGGTCATTCTCCTGCCACTCGGGGTCAGTGACAGCAGCGAGGTCATTCTCCTGCCCCTCAGGGTCAGTCACAGCAGCGAGGTCATTCTCCTGCCACTCGGGGTCAGTGACAGCAGCGAGGTCATTCTCCTGCCCCTCGGGGTCAGTGGCAGCAGCGAGGTCATTCTCCTGCCAATCGGGGTCAGTGACAGCAGCAGTGAGGTCATTCTCCTGCTACTCAGAGTCAGTGACAGCAGCGAGTTCATTCTCCTGCCACTCAGGGTCAGTGAGAGCAGCAGCGAGGTCATTCTATTGCCACTCAGGGTCAGTGACAGCAGCGAGGTCATTCTCCTGCCACTCAGGGTCAGTGACAGCAGCGATGCCATTCTCCGGCCACTCAGGGTCAGTGACAGCAGCGAGGTCATTCTCTTGCCACTCAAAGTCAGTCACAGCAGCGAGGTCATTCTCCTGCCACTCAGGGTCATTCAGAGCAGTGAGGTCATTCTCCTGCCTCTCAGGGTCAGTGACAGCAGCAGTGAGGTCATTCTCCTGCCAATCGAGGTCAGTGACAGCAGCAGCGAGGTCATTCTCCTTCCACTCAGGTTCAGTGACAGCAGCGAGGTCATTCTCCTGCCACTCGGGGTCAGTGAGAGCAGCAGCGAGGTCATTCTCCTGCCAATCGAGGTCAGTGACAGCAGCAGCGAGGTCATTCTCCAGCCACTCGGGGTCAGTGACAGCAGCAGTGGGGTCATTCTCTTGCCACTCAAGGTCAGTCACAGCAGTGAGGTCATTCTCCTGCCTCTCAGGGTCAGTGACAGCAGTAGTGAGGTCATTCCCCTGCCAATCGAGGTCAGTGACAGCAGCAGCGAGGTCATTCTCCTTCCACTCAGGTTCAGTGACAGCAGCGAGGTCATTCTCCTGCCACTCGGGGTCAGTGACAGCAGCAGCGAGGTCATTCTCCTGCCACTCGGGGTCAGTGACAGCAGCAGCGAGGTCATTCTCTTGCCACTCAGTGTCAGTGACAGCAGCGAGGTCATTCTCCTGCCACTCGGGGTCAGTGACAGCAGCAGTGAGGTCATTCTCCTGCCACTCAGCGTCAGTGACAGCAGCAGCGAGGTCATTCTCCTGCCACTCAGGGTCAGTGACAGCAGCAGTGAGGCCATTCTCCGGCCACTCATGGTCAGTGACAGCAGCGAGGCCATTCTCCGGCCACTCAGAGTCAGTGACAGCAGCGAGGTCATTCTCCTGCCACTCAGGGTCAGTGACAGCAGCGAGGCCATTCTCCAGCCACTCAGGGTCAGTGACAGCAGCGAGGTCATTCTCCTGCCACTCAGGGTCAGTGACAGCAGCGAGGTCATTCTCCTGACACTCGGGGTCAGTGACAGCAGTGAGGTCATTCTCCTGCCACTCGGGGTCAGTGACAGCCGCGAGGTCATTCTCCTGACACTCGGGGTCAGTGACAGCAATGAGGTCATTCTCCTGCCAATCGGGGTCAGTCACAGCAGCAGTGAGGTCATTCTCCAGCCACTCAGCGTCAGTGACAGCAGCGAGGTCATTCTCCAGCCACTCAGCGTCAGTGATAGCAGCGAGGTCATTCTCCAGCCTCTCAGCGTCAGTGACAGCAGCAGTGGGGTCATTCTCCTGCCACTCAGGGTCAGTCACAGCAGCGAGGTCATTCTCCTGCCTCTCAGGGTCAGTGACAGCAGCAGCGAGGTCATTCTCCTGCCACCCGGGGTCAGTGACAGCATTGAGGTCATTCTCCTGCCACTCAGGGTCAATGACATCAGCAGCGAGTTCATTCTCCTGCCACTCAGGGTCAGTGACAGCAGCAGCGAGGTCATTCTTTTGCGCATCAGGGTCAGTGACCGCAGTGAGCTAATTCTCCTGCCACCCGGGGTCAGAGACAGCAGTGAGGTCATTCTCCTGCCACCCGGGGTCAGAGACAGCAGTGAGGTCATTCTCCTGCCACCCGGGGTCAGAGACAGCAGAGAGGTCATTCTCCTGCCACTCAACGTCAGTGACAGCAGCGAGGTCATTCTATTGCCACTTAGGGTCAGTCACCGCAGCAGCGAGGTCATTCTCCAGATACCCAGGGTCAGTGACAGCAGCGAGGTCATTCTCCTGCCACTCAGGGTCATTCAGAGCAGTGAGGTCATTCTCCTGCCTCTCAGGGGCAGTGACAGCAGCAGTGGGGTCATTCTCCTGCCAATAGGGGTCAGTGACAGCAGAGCGAGGTCATTCTCCTGCCACTCAAGGTCAGTCACAGCAGTGAGGTCATTCTCCTGCCTCTCAGGGTCAGTGACAGCAGCAGTGGGGTCATTCTCCTGCCATTCAAGGTCAGTGACAGCAGCAGCGAGGTCATTCTCCAGCCACCCGGGGTCAGTGACAGCAGCGAGGTCATACTCCTGCCACTCAGGATCAGTGACAGCAGCAGTGAGGACATTCTCCAGCCACTCAGGGTCATTCAGAGCAGTGAGGTCATTCTCCTGCCTCTCAGGGTCAGTGACAGCAGCAGTGGGGTCATTCTCCTGCCAATAGGGGTCAGTGACAGCAGAGCGAGGTCATTCTCCAGCCATTCGGGGTCAGCGACAGCAGCGAGGTCATTCTCCTGCCTCTCAGGGTCAGTGACAGCAGCATTGGGGTCATTCTCCTGCCATTCAAGGTCAGTGACAGCAGCAGCGAGGACATTCCCTTGCCAATCGGGGTCAGTCACAGCAGCAGTGGGGTCATTCTCCTGCCATTCAAGGTCAGTGATAGCAGCAGCGTGGCCATTCCCCTGCCACTCAGGGTCAGTGACAGCAGCGAGGCCATTCTCCGGCCACTCAGGGTCAGTGACAGCAGTGAGGTCATTCTCCAGCCTCTCGGGGTCAGTGACAGCAGCGAGGTCATTCTCCTGCCACTCAGCATCAGTGACAGCAGCAGCGAGGTCATTCTCCTGCCACTCGGGGTCAGTGACAGCAGCAGTGAGGTCATTCTCCTGCCAATCAGAGTCAGTGACAGCAGCAGTGGGGTCATTCTCCTGCCACTCGGGGTCAGTGACAGCAGCAGTGAGGTCATTCTCCTGCCACTCGGGGTCAGTGACAGCAGCGGGGCGGTCATTGTCCGGCTGCAGCAGCAACAAATCTCTCCCAGGGATGGGGAAGCTGCTCCTGCGGTTGCGGACTCCTCTGGATGGTGGTGCCAGTGAGGTGAACTCTGCAGCTGAAGTGGGACTCGTGGCCTGGCAGCAACCTGGCCTGGAAGCAGAGCCAGGGACTCTTTCTTTCGGGGTGAGTGTGGGTTCAGCTGTGTCTGCGAAGTGGGCCCAGCAGTGAAGAGATGGCAGCGAAAGTGGGGTGGCTCCAATGGTAGTGAATCCTGTGTAGGCCGGAGGAGGTGGTGTCTTGAGATGTGCGTAGAAAGATGAGAAGACTGATATACTGAACTTCTTTCTTCTGGTCTTATTCCTATCTGAAGAATGTTGTGAAACTTGAAAAGGTTGCCAGAGTTGGATTTGAGCTATAGGGAGAGGTTGAACAGGCTGGGGCTGTTTTCCCTGGAGCGTCGGAGGCTGAGGGGTGACCTTTTAGAGGTTTATAAAATCATGAGGTACATGTATAGGGCAAATAGACAAAGTCTTTTCCCTGGAGTAGGGGAGTCCAGAACTAGAGGCCATAGGTTTAGGGTGAGAGGGAAAAGATATAAAAGGGACCTAAGGGGCAACCTTTTCACACAGAGGGTGGTATGTGCATGGAATGAGCTGCCAGAGGAAGTGGTACAATTACAACATTCAAAAGGCATCTGGATGGGTATATGAATAGGAAGAGTTTGGAGGGATATGGGCCGGGTGGGACTAGATTGGTTGGGATATCTTGTAGGTGTGGATGAGTTGGACTGAAGGGTCTGTTTCCATGCTGTACATCTCTATGACTCTGTCCATCATGCCTTTTAAATCTATGTAATTGTATCCATCTCCACCACTTCCTTGTTCCATACACGCACTGCTATCTACATGGTAAAACCTGCCCCTCATGTCCCTTAAAAATTTTTCCCTGTTCAACCTTAAACATATGCCCTCTCGTTTGGACTCTCTATCCTGGAAAGCAACCTTGGCTATTCACCGTATCCATGCTCCTCATAATTTTGTAAACCTCTATGAGGTCACCCCTCAGCATCTGACACTCCAGGAAAAATAGTCCTAGTCTATTCAGCCTCTCCCTATAGCTCAAACCCTCCAAACTCAGCAACATCTTTGTAAATCTTTTTAACCCTTTCAAGTTTAACAGCATCTTTCCTACAGCAGGGAGTCCAGAATTAAACACAGTATTCCAAAAGTCACTTAACTAATGTCATATAAAGCTGCAACATGACACCTTAACTCCTTTATCAATACACAGACCAATGAAGGCAAAAAAGCCAAATGTCTTCTTCATCACCCTGTCTACCTGCGACTCCACTTGCAGCGAAATTTGCACCTGCACCACGAGGTCTCTTTGTTCAGCAATACTCCTCAGGGCCCCACCATTGATGATATAAGTCTTGCTCTGGTTTGTCTTTCCAAAATGCAACACCTCACATTTATCAAAATTAAACTCCATCTGTCACTTCTCAGTCCATTGGTCCATCTGACCAACGTCCTGTTGTACTCTGGGATAACCTTCACTGTCCACTACATCACCAATTTTGGTGTTATTTGCAAACTTACTAACCATGTAGAACTTGTGTTCACATCGAAATCATTTCTATAAATGACAAAGATTTAACTCTAGTAAATAGCCTTGCCAGGATATTGATTCCCCTACAGTTCAGGTGCAACCTGTCCCTCTTGTACAGGTCACTTCTGCCTCAGAAAAAATCCCAGTGATCCAACAATCTGAATCCTTGCCTCCTTCACTAGGTCCTAGCCATGCATTCATCTGTTTTATCCTCCCATACCTCTCACTAGCATCTGGCACCAGGAATTATGCAAAGATTGCTATCCTTGAGGGCCTGCTTTTTAACCTGCTGCCTAACTCCATTAACTCACTCTGCAGATCTCATCCCTTTTTTTACCAATGTTGTTGGTACCCATGTGTTCAATGACCTCCGGCTGCTCATGCCTTTCTGAATTTACCACAACTGCTCTGAGACATCCTTGACCCTGGCACAAGGGAGGTAACACACTATACTGGAGTATCGCTCGCACCTGTCTGTGCCCCCGATTAGACAGGGTCACAATTGTTTGCTTGGACTTTGTCATACCCTGCTCTACACCAGAGCCAGTCATGGAGCCAAAGACCTATCTGCTGCTACTATTTTTCCTTGGGAGGTCATCCCCCCAATAGTATTCAAACCGGTATATTTGTTTGAGAAGGAGACAGCCGCAGGAGATTACTGCAATACCTGCCTACCTCTTGTGATGGTCACCCACCTACCTGACTGACCTGCAGAGTAGCTTATCTCAATGAAGCTACGGTATATCACACTCACCATCTGCTGTTTGCTCCTCAGTGCTTCTAACTGCCACTCCGACTGATCGATGCAGGTTCAGAGGAGCTGCAGCCAGACGCACTTCTTACAGACACTGTCGCCAGGGACACTTGATTGCTCCCTGATCCCCCACATTTGACTGGAGGAGCATACCACTCCACTGACTGCAATCACTGCCCCGTTAACAACTAGTGGACTAAGGGAAAAAAAAAGTCCCATTCACCTAGGCTGGGAGACATAACCAACAGCATCTCGACCACAAAGCAGCCTCTTACACAAATGGCAGGAACAAGACACAGCAAGGCCTCCCTCAACTCCAATACTTTGCTCAACTCCCAACGTTTTCACTTTCCGTCATTCTCACTATGTACTCGGAGCACTTTAGGCCTTGCTGTTATATGATATGGCCTGCCCTGCCTCAAGAACTAGATTTAACCAATTTATTTAATTAGCTTATTTAGCAACAGCACTAGGACAGGGAGACAGTGAGGACTGCAGATGCTGGAGATCAGAGTTGAAATACTTTTTGACTACAACACTGGGACAGCTTGTTAAAACTTTCCTTAGCCGCAAAAGAAAAATAACCCTTAAATACCTACTTTCCCCTACCTGCAATTTTAGATTTTAAGAAAGCAACGATTCAGATTTGTACTTTTAAACTCCCACACTTAGGTCAACTCCCAGCGCATACACAATTACAGTTTGCCCTCGGTCATTGGGAACACTGTGGTGAACTCCTGCAATGATCTCTTGTAGAATGCAATCATCAGCCTCCAATAAGTGCAGCCATGTTCCTTTGTCCACAGTATGACTAGAATTGGAGAATTTTGGGCCTGATTCTCAATATTAGTGAAGCAGGAAAGAACTTTATCAAGGGATTAGGAGGGCTAAAAGAGGTCACAAAATGTCTTTGGCAAATAAAACAAGGAGAATCCCAATGCACTTTATTCATATATTAGGAGTAAAAGGACAGCAAGGGAAAGGGTAGATCCACTCATGGGCAAAGGAGGGAGTTTATGTGTGGAACCAGAGCAAATGGGTGAGGTCCTTAATGAGTACTTTGCATCAGTATTCACCAAGGAGAAGGACGTGTATAATGGTACAATTAGGGAGATGTATGTTGATATTCTAGGCTATGTGGATGTTAAGGGAGAGGAAGTATTGGGTATCTTGAAAAACTTTAAGAAATATAAGTACCCAGGGGCTGATGGGATCTATCCCAGGATACTAAGGGAGGCAAGAAATGAAATGGCTGGGATCTTGACAGAGATATTTGTGTTCTTTTTAGTCACAGGGGAGGTCTCAGAAGAACAGCCAATATTGTTACTTTATTCAAGAAAGGTGACAGGAATAATCCAGGAAATTAGAGGCCAGTGGGCCTTACACCAGTAGGAGGGAAATTATTGGAGAAGATTCTTAGCAGGACAGGATTTAGTGGGACTTGAACGTGTTAGGGATAATCAAGATGGGTTTGTGCTGAGGTGGTCTAGTCTCAGAAATTTGATTGAGTCTTTTGAGGAAGTACAAAGGTGATTGATGAGTGTCGGGCAATGGATGTTGTCTATGTAGGCTTTACTAAAGCATTTGACAAGGTTCCTCATGGTAAGCCAGTCCAGAAAATTAAATCATATGGAACCCACAGTGCATTGACAACTTGGATACAATATGGGCTTAGTCAGATTTGGGTTTAGTTGTGGAGGGGTGTTTTTCTGTATAGAGGTCTGTGAGCAGTGGTGTTCTGCAGGGATCAGGGGCAGACCTCTGTTGTTTGTAATATTTGCCTTGGTCGCCTGTCTGTTACCATTTGTGATGTACTTGATGAACCCATTACACAATGGGAGAGGGCATTCAGGCCCTGACTCAGGAAGTCACTCAGCCCATGACCCTTCACTGACTACAAGTCACTTTTGACATTATCCCCACTACCTTGACCCTCAACATGTACCTTACCTCTGTCACTTAGAACCTTCTGCATAACCTTGGACACATGCATCCCTGTCTTGATTCCTTCTGTGTTCTTCAATTGCCCCAGCATTGTTCTTCTTCTCTCTGATCGAATCTATAACCTGTCCCAACAAGACACATTTGGAAATCTCTACCTCAGATTGGACCCAACTTGCCTGATTACCAAATTGGATTCCCCTCTATTTAAATGATGTGGATCTTAGAACACAGAATGCATTTTCAAAATTTGCTGAGTTTTATTCTATAGGAGTGATGGTCACCTGGAACTCACTGCACACAGGGGTAGTGCACATGGAAACAATCAATAATTACAAAAGGGATGTGGATCAGAACGTGAAGGGATGGCACTGCGGCTGAGTGGTTAGCACTGCTGCCTGACAACGCCAGGCACCTAGGTTTGATTTCACCCTCACAAACATGTTCGGATTAGGGGGAGTGGCCATGCCTATAGTGTCAAGGGATGTGCAGGTTAGGTGGGTCAGCCATTGGGAAATGTAGGGACACAGGGATGGGATGGGTTTGGGTGGATTCAGAGGGTCTTGTGGATATTGGGCTGATTGGTCTGCTTCCATACTGTAGGGATTCTAACATTCTAAGTAAATGTACATGGCTATGGTGACCAAGCAGCTGAGTGGGACTGCCGAGATTGCTCTGTGGGAAACCAGCATGAATGTGGTAGACCAAATGGCTTCCTTCCAAGTGGTAAATGACTCTATGGCTTTGTAAATATGGACATTGTAGTGCCCCTACTTTGACCCACATGACCCAACTTTCAATGGTTTTGAGCCCGAGCAGCTGTTCAACTTGTTTGCCTTCACTGATTACCACAAAGCCCACTTCTACCCCATGCAAAACATCAGGGCCTTTGTACCGCACACTTACATCTCACTGCTGTCCTTCCTCAAAGACCTTTCTTCCATGCCTTAACCAAATTCTCTCTATTTTATCTCCGATTGGCCCTCAACAATTAAACTGCATTCATTTCAATGCAAGAGGCAGAACAGGGAAAGTAGATGAACTCACGGCATGGTTAGGAACATGGGGGCTGGGATATCGTAGCAATTACAGAAACATGGCTCAGGGATGGACAGAACTGGCAGCTTAATGTTCCAGGATACAAATGCTACAGGAAGGATAGAAAGGGGGGCAAGAGAGGAGGGGGAGTAGTGGTTTTGTTAAGGGATAGCCTTATGGTTGTACTTAGGGAGGATATTCATGTGAATACATCCAGGGAAGTTATTTGGGTGGAACTGAGAAATAAGAAAGGGATGATCACGTTATTGGGATTGTATTATAGACCCCTCAATTGTCAGCGGGAAATTGAAAAACAAATTTGTAAGGAGATCTCAGCTATCTGTAAGGATAATAGGGTGGTTATGGGAGGGGATTTTACCTTTTCAAACATCGACTGGGACTGCCATTGTGTTAAGGGTTGAGATGGAGAGGAATTTGTTAAGTGTGTTCAAGAAAATTTTCTGATTCAGTATGCGGATGTACCTACTAGAGAAGGTGCAAAACTTGACTTACTCTTGGGAAATAAGGCAGGACAGGTGACTGAGGTGTCAGTGGGGGAGCACTTTGGGGCCAGCGACCATAATTCTAGTAGTTTTAAAAAAGTGATGGAAAAGGATAGACAGCATTTAAAAGTTAAAGTTCTAAATTCGGGAAAGGCCAATTTTGACAGTATGAGGCAAGAACTTTCCAAAGTTGATTGGAGGCAGATGTTCGCAGGTAAAGGGACAGCTGGAAAATGGGAAGCCTTCAGAAATGAGATAACAAGAGTCCAGAGACAGTAAATTCTTATTGGAGTGAAAGGGAAGGCTGGTAGTTATAGGGAATGTTGGATGACTAAAGAAATTGAGGATTTGGTTAAGAAAAAGAAGGAAGCATATGTCAGGTATAGACAGGATAGATCGAGTGAATCCTTAGAAAAGCATAAAGGCAGTAGGATATACTTAAGAGGGACATCAGGAGGGCAAAAAGGGGACATGAGATAGCTCTGGCAATTAGGTTAAGGAGAATCCAAAGGAATTTCATTAATACATTAAGGTCAAAAGGGTAACTAGAGGTGGAATAGGGCCCCTCAACGATCAGCAAGGCGGGCTATATTTGAACCGTAAGAGATGGGGGAGTATTTTGCAGCAGTGTTTAATGTGAAGAAGGGTGCAGAAGATACAGAATGTGGGAAAATAGATGGTGACATCTTGAAAAATGTCCATATTACAGAGGAGGAAATGCTGATGTCTTAAAATGCATAAAGGTGGATAAATCCCCAGGACCTAATCAGGTGTACCCTAGAACTCTGTGGGAAGTAGGGAAGTGATTGCTGGGCCTCTTGCTGAGATACATGTATGATCAATAGTCACAGGTGAGGTGCCAGAAGACTGGAGGTTGGCTAACATGGTGGTAAGGTAAAGCCAGAGAACTATAGACTGATGAGCCTGACATCAGAGATGGACAAGTTGGTGGAGGGAATCCTGAGGGACAGGATTTATATGTATTTGGATAGGCAATAACTGATTATGGATAGTCAACATGGCTATGTGCGTGGGAAATCATATCTCACTAAATTGATTTACTTTTTTGAAGTAACAAAGAGGATTGATGAGGGTAGAACAATGGGCATGACTTATATGGACTTCAGTAAGGCATTCGACAAGGTCCCTCATGGTAGGTTGGTTAGCAAGGATAGATTTCATGGAATACAGGGAGAACTAACTGTTTGGACACAGAACTGGCTCAAAGTTAGAAGACAGAAGGTGGTGGTAAAGGGTTGCTTTTCAGACTGGTGCCACAAGGATTGATGCTGGGTCCACTACTTTTCATCATTTATATAAATGATTTGGACATGAATATAGGAGGTAGAGTTAGTAAGTTGCAGATGACGCCGATATTGGAGGTGTAGTGAACAGTGAAGAAGCTTACTTCAGAGTACAGCAGGATCTTGATCAGATGGGCCAATAGGCTGAGGAGTGGCAGATGGAGTTTAATTTAGATAAATGTGAGGTGCTGCATTTTGGAGTGGCAAGATGTGTACACTTAATGGTAGGCTCCTGGGGAGTGTTGCTGAACAAAGAGACCTTGGAGTGCATCTTCATCGTTACTTGAATGTCTCAGGTAGATAGGATAGTGAAGAAGGCATTTAGTATGGTTTCCTTTATTTGTCAAAGCATTGAGTATAGGAGTTAGGAGGCTGAGGAGTGATCTTTTGGAGGTTTATAAAATCATGAGGGGCATGGATAGGGTAAATAGACTAGGTATTTTCCCTGGTTTGGGAGAGTCCAGAACTGGAGGACAAGGTTTAGGGTGAGAGGGGAAAGATTTAAAAGGGGCCTAAGGGGCAACGTTTTCACGCAGAGAATGGTGCATGTATGGAATGAGCTACCAGATGAAGTGGTGGCGAATTAAAAGGCTTCTGGATGGGTATATAAATAGGAAGGGTTTGGAGGGATATGAGGCAAATGCTGTAAAATGGGACTAGATTAATTTATGATAAATAATCAGCATGGTGAGTTGGACTGAAGGATCCATTTGCGTGCTGTACATCTTTAAGTCTCTGTGAGTCTATGACTTTATCTAAGTTGCCACATAGTTTAACAAAGATAACCAATTACCCCAGAAAAAGCTGTACCAAGCTCACTGGTGCACACCACTTTTAAATAAACCTGAACTGGGTACCCTGTAGTTTCCCTCAGGCATTGATACAATCTTGAGATTAATTTCAATAAATTTTAAAACAAGTATTCTTGCCAAGTAAATGTATTACAGGAATCCAACGTCAGATGACATTCAGCCCAAACTGCTTTGTCATGCTGCCTACTTAATTTCTAAATTTAGATGCTTGATCTTAATTTTGAAATTTTGGTTCCCACAAAACAAACTCATGCCGTTTCCTACTACTGGAGTCTTCATTGAATTCAGCTGAACATTTTAGTCACAGAAGTCACTTTATTATGATCATATGACTGTCTCGCCTTATAACACAAGTCAATTTGAGTATCAAATAGGTATTTTCCAAGTGCAATAATCATGTGCTACATGATGCACATTTTATAGTGAATGTCAGTTATTGTTCACAGTAAGTTTGAGGCTGGAGAAGGGAAGGATTCTCCTCTTCCAGCCTGTAAAATTCTATCCTAACCTTCCGCTTGTTTTAGCATTGATCGGTCTTCCTATGTCACTCCAAATAAAGCTGTAGCATTCTTAATACAACATGACAGATCAGATATTTGGCAAGGAATCTTAATATCAAATAGCAAACATAAACATTGATCTCTTAGAAACAGAAACAGGAGAAGTTATCATTGGACAGAGAAATTGTCAGAGACATTGAACAAATATTTTCTGTCAGGCTTCAAAATGGAAGACACAAACTTTATACCATTTTATACAGTGGCTCAGTGGTTAGCACTGCTGCTTCACTTTGGCCATGGGAAATAAAGGGATACAGGGTTGGGGGATGGGTCTGGGTGTATGCTTTTTGGAGGACAGTGTAGACTTGATGGACCAAATGGACTGCTTTCACACTGTAGGGATTTCATGATTCTATGAATTAAAGGGTATCCCAGGAGCTGGTGAATGGAAAATCCAGCTAGATTGGTGGCATGATGTAAAGCACTCGGCTGAAATTACTCAAGTTTTCTTCCATATTGCGGAGATTTCCCTCATGTTCTAAAAAGGGAAGCTAATGTGAAAGTAATGAATATGCCATTGAAAGTCAGTTTCTTCAAAGTATAAAAAAAGAAATGATGGGCTGATTTTATTTGGCTCAATGTCAATTTTACTGAAATGCATGGATTTCTCTCTGTAAAGCCTCATGACTTCTCTCACGCTCTCAATCCAGTCTCTTCTTATTAACTATTGTTATGACACGGGGTAAACTGTCCTGCTTAATTTAAAACCAACAACACCAAAAAGATGTATCCTGTGCAGTAATCTATAACATTGAGTGGCCAAGAACTATATGGACAATAGACAATAGACAATAGGTGCAGGAGTAGGCCATTCTGCCCTTCGAGCCTGCACCACCATTCAATATGATCATGGTGATCATCCTCAATCAGTATCCTGTTCCTGCCTTATCCCCATAACCCTTGATTCCATTATCTTTAAGAGCCCTTTCCATTTCTTTCTTGAAAGTATCCAGAGACTTGGCCTCCACAGCCTTCTGGGGCAGAGCATTCCACATAGCCACCACTCTCTGGGTGAAGAAGTTTCTCCTCATCTCTGTCCTAAATGGTCTACCCCGTATTTTTAAGCTGTGTCTTCTGGTTCGGCACTCACCCATCAGTGGAAACATGCTTCCTGCTCCAGAGTGTCCAATCCTTTAATAATCTTATACGTCTCAATCAGATCCCCTCTCAGCCTTCTAAACTCAAGAGTATACAAGCCCAGTCGCTCCAATCTTTCAACATAAGATAGTCCCGCCATTCCGGGAATTGACCTCTTGAACCTACGCTGCACTCCCTCAATAGCCAGAATGTCTTTCCTCAAATTTGGAGACCAGAACTGCACGCAGTACTCCAGGTGTGGTCTCACCAGGGCCCTGTACAGCTGCAGAAGCACCTCTTTGCTTCTATACTCAATCCCTCTTGTTATGAAGGCCAGCATGCTATTAGCCTTCTTCACTACCTGCTGTACCTGCATGCTTACCTTCATTGACTGGTGTACAAGAACACCTAGATCTCGTTGTACTGCCTCTTTACCTAACTTGACTCCATTTAGGTAGTAATCTGCCTTCCTGTTCTTGCCACCAAAGCGGATAACCACACATTTATCCACATTAAACTGCATTTGCCATGCATCCGTCCACTCACCTAGCCTGTCCAGGTCACCCTGTATTCTCCTAACATCCTCCTCACATTTCACCCTGCCACCCAGCTTTGTGTCATCAGCAAGTTTGCTAATATTATTTTTAATACCTTCATCTATATCATTAATGTACATTGTAAAAAGCTGCAGTCCCAGCACTGATCCCTGAGGCACACCACTGGTCACTGCCTGCCATTCCGAAAGGGAGCCGTTTATCACTACTCTTTGTTTCCTGTCAGCCAACCGATTTTCAATCCATGTCAGTATTTTGCCCCTAATACCATGTGCCCTAACTTTGCTCACTAACCTCCTATGTGGGACTTTATCAAAGGCTTTCTGAAAGTCCAGGTATACTACATCCACTGGATCTCCCTTGTCCATCTTCAGAGTTACATCCTCAAAAAATTCCAGAAGATTAGTCAAGCATGATTTCCCCTTCATAAATCCATGCTGACTCTGTCCTATCATGTTACTACTATCCAGATGTGTCGTAATTTCATCCTTTATAATTGACTCCAGCATCTTTCCCACCACTGAGGTCAGACTAACTGGTCTATAATTCTCTGTTTTCTCTCTCCCTCCTTTCTTAAAAAGTGGGACAACATTAGCCACCCTCCAATCCGCAGGAACTGATCCTGAATCCATGGAACATTGGAAAATGCATCCACGATTTCTCGAGCCACCTCCTTCAGTACCCTGGGATGTAGACCATCAGGCCCCGGGGACTTATCAACCTTCAGACCTAACAGTCTCTCCAACATCATTTCCTGGCAAATATAAATTCCCTTCAGTTCATCCATTACCCTTGGTCCTTCAGCCACTATTACATCTGGGAGATTGCTCGTGTCTTCCCCAGTGAAGACAGATGTAAAATACCACTTCAACTCTTCTGCAATTTCTTTGTTCCCCATAATTAATTCACCCGTTACTGTCTTCAAGGGCCCAATTTTAGTCTTAACCATTTTTTTTCTTTTCAAATACATAAAAATGCCTTTACTGTCCTCCTTTATATTTTTGGCCAGTTTACCTTCGTACCTTATTTTTTCTTTGCATATTTCCTTCTTAGTAATCCTCTGTTGTTCTTTAAAAGCTTCCCAGTCCTCTGATTTCCTACTCATCTTTGCTATGTTATACTTCTTCTCTTTTATCTTTATACAGTCCTTAACTTCCCTCGTCAGCCACGGCCGCCCCCGCCTCCCCTTTGGATCTTTCTTCCTTTTTGGAATGAACTGATCCTGCATCTTCTGCATTATACCTAGAAATACCTGCCATTGTTGTTCCACTGCCATCCCTGCTAGGGTATTGAACCATTGAAATTTGGCCAGCTCCTCCCTCATAGCTCCATTGTTCCCCTTATTCAACAGAAGTACTGTCACTTCCGATTCTACCCTCTCCCTTTCAAACTGCAGATTAAAGCTTATTGTATTATGGTCACTACCTCCTAATGGCTCCTTTACTTCGAGGTCCCTGATCAAATCCGGTTCATTGCACAACACCAGATCCAGAATTGCTTTCTCCCTGGTAGGCTCCAGCACAAGCTGTTCTTAGAATCCATCTCGGAGGCACTCCACAAACCCCCTTTCTTGGGGTCCAGTACCATCCTGATTGTCCCAGTCTACTTGCATTTTGAAATCCCCCATAACAACTGTAGTAATATCGTTGCAACAGGCCAATTTCAGCTCCTTATTCAACTTACACACTACATCCAGGCTACTGTTTGGGGGCCTGTAGATAACTCCCATTAGGGTCTTTCTACCCTTAGAATTTCTCAGCTCTATCCACACTGACTCTGCATCCCCTGATTCTAGGTCCCCCCGCGCAAGGGACTGAATATCATTCCTTACCAACAAGGCCACACCACCCCCTCTGCCATTCAGTCTGTCCTTACGATAGCAGGTCCTCTCCACTTGAAGCCACGTCTCAGTTATCCCCATAACATAGTAACTGCCAATTTCCAACTGAGCCTCAAGCTCATCCACCTTATTTCTAATGCTTCGTGCATTCATATATAATATTCTTAATTTGTTACTCCCCTCACCCTTCCTATCAATCCCTATTTCACTTGACCTTACGGCATGATCCTTTTTTGAGTTTTCTGCTCCATTGATTCCGTTGTCTTTCTTGATTTCTCTTGTTCTAACTTTCCTTTTAACTTCCTTCTTAAACTTCCAGTTTGTCCCCTCCTCCCCGCTATTTAGTTTAAACGCAGCTGTGTTGCAGTGGTAAACCTACCTGCCAGAATGCTGGTCCCCCATCTATTAAGGTGCAACCCATCCCTCTTGTATAATTTATCCTTACCGCTAAACATACCCCAGTGATCCAAGAATTTAAATCCTTGCTTCCTGCACCAGTTCCCCAGCCACACATTCAAGTCCATTATCTCCCTGTTCCAGCCCGAGGAACTGGAAGCAAACCGAAGATAACCATCCTGGATGTCCTGCTTTTCAGCCTTCTTCCGAGTTCTCCAAAGTCCCATTGTAGAATGTCCCTCCTCTTTTTCCCGACGTCATTTGTGCTGACATCTGGCTCTTCACCTTCACCCTTGAGGATTTCCTGCACTCTGTCTGCGATGTCCTTAATCCTGGCACCAGGAAGGCAACACACCATCCTCAAATCCTGCCTGTTGCTGCAGAAATCCTGCCTGTTGCATTCCTGAAGAAGGGCCTGTGCCCGAAACGTCGAGTCTCCTGTTCCCTAGATGCTGCCTGACCTGCTGTGCTGTTCCAGCAATAAAGTTTCAACTTTGATCTCCAGCATCTGCAGACCTCACTTTCTCCTCGAAGATTTCAACCTACTGCGAATCCTCTTACAAGGATGCCTTCCTTGAAGAAGCTCTCTGCCTCTCTCTACAAAGATCTCAGTGAGTCCCTCTCTCACTGCACAATTCCTGAAGAAGGGCCTGTGCCCGAAACGTCGAGTCTCCTGTTCCCTAGATGCTGCCTGACCTGCTGTGCTGTTCCAGCAATAAAGTTTCAACTGTTGCTGCAGAAACCCCTTTCAGTCCCTCTCACTATGGAGTCCCCTATTACCACTGCTCTGTGTGATGTCCGACTCTTCGGCTCTGCCTCCGCGCCAATTTCTGATTGGCAGACCTGACCGCCTCTCAGACTGGCAGTGACATCTGTCTCTACGGTTTCCAAGAGATTCAACCTGTTCCTGACAGGTACTTCCCCCGGGGTCTCTTGCACTTGTCTCATCTCTGCCTTTCTCATTGTCTTCTCCCTTCTACTCTCTTCTGGTATGCTCAGTGTAATAACCTCGCTGAAGGTCCTGTCCAGAAAGATCTCATTCTCTCGGATGAGCCTTTCTTCAGTGCTGCAATATGCTCTTTCAGAAGCTGAATGTGTACACACTTTCCACAGTTATACGAGCCAGCTACACCAGAGTCCCTGACCTTCCACATCATGCACGCAGTACACTGAATCAGTTTGGCAGTCATGTCTTCACCCTCTTCAACTGTGGCGTAATCACTTCTCTCAACTTGTTTGTCGAAGACTCCTGAGCCAAAGACTTGCTCTTTACTCAACAGAAACTTCCCTCGACCCCCGGTGTTTTGTTGCAAGTCTGTGGACTTTTAATTTAGGTTAGAGGAGGCCCTACTGTGTAGGACCTGGGGCCTAGAACACACCTACTTAACTAACAGTCACCCACCTTCCCAACAGCCTCTGCGCTCCGACTTCACTTCCGCCCAGCTCCCGCCGCTCTCTGCTGCAAAGAAAAATTTAAAGTAAAAATTAATAACTTTATTCCTTAAAGTATAACAAAGAATAATTAACTCACACTATTTGCAATTTCTTTTTCTAACCTATCGTTTAGCTTCTCTTCTATAATACTAGTTTGATAAAACTTCTAATTAAAATTGACAAAACAATATTTCTTATCTTAAAACCAGGGAGCTGCAGGTTCTTGTCTTTGGATCTTCCTGTGTCTCCTTTTCTCCTTGTGAGGAATTTCTGTGTTACAGGTTACTGATCGAAAAGGGACTTTTAAGAGAGAGCTATTTTCAAGCAGTCAGGTGCATGTTAGGCTTGGCAGTTTAGATTACCTGCAGTGTGGAAACAGGCCCTTTGGCCCAACAAGTCCACACCGACCTGCCGAAGCGCAAACCCACCCAGACCCATTTCCCTACATTTTACCCCTTCACCTAACACTACGGGCAATTTAGCATGGCCAATTCACCTAACCTGCACGTTTATTTTTGGACTGTGGGAGGAAACCGGAGCATCTGGAGGAAACCCACACAGACACGGGGAGAATCTGCTGGGACTTTTTGTAGCCCCAAATCTATTCAAATCTGTCTAAACCAGTTCAAATCATGGACCTGAGCTCCCAAGCTGTTACAACACAGGCTAAAGCCGTCCTGTTTAATTTAAAACCAGCAACACCGAAAAGATTTAACCCGTGACGTAATCTGTTAAAATCGAGTGGCCAAGGACTATTTAAAGTAAAAATTAACAACTTTATTCCTTAAAGCATAACAGAGAATAATTAACTAACCACTATTTACAATATATTTCTCTAATCTATCTTTTAGCTTCCCTTCTATAATACTAGCCTGATAAAACTCCCAATTAAAATTTACGAAACAACATTTCTTATCTTAAAACCAGGCAGCTGTAAGTTCTTGTCTTCGAACCTTCCTGTGTCTCCTTTTCTCCTTGTGAGGAATTTCTGTGTTACAAGTTACTGATTGAAAAGGGACTTTTAAAAGAGAGCTATTTTCAAGAAGTCGGGTACATGTTAGGCTTGGCAGTCCTCCTCCCAACTGTTCAATTTTCCCTGGTCTTATATTCCAAAGCATTAGATTGTGTCATTGGCCCCCAAGATTGTCAATATACTCAATTCAAACTTGATGGGAGTTTGATATGTTTTGGGTATAATTTAAACAGATTGACCAAATTCAAATTTGCTTTTGTCTCCAAGTAACAAACTAATCAAGTTGTTCAACCCACTGTTACATTGTTACCTTTTTGGATACACTCAGTGCTGTGTCCAGTAATTCTGCAGCTTTTAACTCTCTTAAAGTTATACCTACATCTTCATAGCAATGCTACCCATATGGTGCTCCGCTTATCTGATGCCTGGCTGATTTTCTTTCTCACCATAGCGCAAGGAACTCACTACTGCCCAGTTATCCCAGAATGGACTGGACTCTCGGGCACTAGCAACAAACTTAAAATGCTGTTGCACACTCAGGCAAGCAATGTCAGAGCACAGTTTGTGGCAACTCACTCGACATGACAAATAAGGCGAATTTTGTGCCCTGCTTTGCTTCCCGGACTCCTGGTAGGCCTGGTGCTTGGGGTGACGCAGAAGAGGGCACGACACCAGACCCTATCAGCCTGGCCTGAGGTTACCACCTGGATCAGTATGGTCTCTGCCACCTGCAAGAATTATCAGCAATGTAGCAATATGTTGAATTACCTTCTTTGGTCTGCCAGAACAAGTACCACCATCTTCTCTTTGATACCTCGCACTTACTTTATCTCTTGTTCTACCTGTCCATTCCAGGCAACATCTTCACTTGTACCACTCCCAGACTGCACTACCCCTGCAGTTTCTCTATGCTGCCTGCTCATTTACTCGGGATACCTTTCTCTCACCTCACCATTATTACCATCTGTGTTACACCACTTTCATCTCACTTAATACTTTCCTGTTTCTCATTCCCAGGATAAAACAGCCCACAATATGGCAGAAAGTGCCAAGAGGGTAGTGGGCTGCCTGACATTCGGATCCTCCACTCTTATAAAAAGACAACTCTGACTCTGACCATTCTGAGCAGCTGACTGACTGTGGATTGAAATCAGAGTTTGCCCTTGAAGAACTCTGCCTCAACCCACTGGCTGAAGTGTGGTTCCCTTGATTTGACTGGGGACTGCTGACAATCATGACAAGTCTCCTGGCTTTGTGTCTGAATGGCACAGCAAGGGAGAAGGCTGGTGCATTTGGTGGATCTCGCTGAGAGGGCAATGCGTGAAAAAGGGGAAGGTGAGGCAGAGGTGCTGCGAACTAGCTCAAGATGAGTGACAATGAAGAGAGCAAGTGAGCTTTCCTGAAAGCACCCTGGTCCGATCCGTGAACTGGGTGCCTGGTCCTTGTGTGCACTGCACCCTTGCATCAGCATTGCGAAGACCATTGCTGGTGCACCCTGAGCTGCAGCCGGGTTCGAGTGGGTCAGAGATGTGCCACGATGATACAGAGAGGCTAGGCAAGGTCTGGGTACATGGGGTGTGCATCGTCACTCTGTGTGGACTGGGCACTAAGATATTTGGGTACCTGCTGTCTAAGACGGATATATCTACTAATCCCTGTTAATAGCAAACTCGCAAGAATTTCATCTTGCTGCTCAGAACTCTGTTGGAAAATGTATCTAGTTTCTCCCAATATCAAGATAGGTCTCACTGCAGTTCTCACATGATTGTCCCAGATTTCTCTCCAAGACTGTCATTGCCCATGGCCCTATAAGATTCTGCCCAATACGGTCATCGGGCTTTGATCCTTTTCTGTCAGTGAAAGGCTGAAGCTATAACACAGAGCACAGTCTAAAGGAAGCAGCATGGCTTAAAACAGAAGCAATAAAGGTGGTGACCAAAATTATGAGGTGAGTAAAATGTATGGAATGTCAGGAGTGTGACTTATCTTTTGCTTTGCCTGATAATGTTTGAGGAGAAAGTGAGGTCTGCAGATGCTGGAGATCAGAGCTGAAAATGTGTTGCTGGAAAAGCGCAGCAGGTCAGGCAGCATCCAGGGAACAGGAGAATCAACGTTTCGGGCATAAACCTTCCTGAAGAAGGGCTTATGCCCGAAATGTCGATTCTCCTGTTCTCTGGATGCTGCCTGACCTGCTGCGCTTTTCCAACAACACATTTTCAGCTTTGCCTGATAATGCAAGGACAAATTGTACCATTTGAATTAGTAGACTCCAATTACGACTATTATTGTCTTTTTCCACTTTAATAATTAAACGTCTTATTGATTTATATCAAACCTCTTCTCATTAAGTGTTTACTTGGACTGTATTCAAAGAGATTTAAGAGGCACATTTTTGAAGGAGACAAAAATCCTGTTCAACAACAAAAAGGTATTATTATTAAATTGCTTGTTTATGTGATTTCATTGATAGATACAAAGTGCATTCAGCCAACTTCTACAAAAGCAAAACACTTATACCATTTTAGGGAGTGACTCATATTGAATCCAAGGATGTAGCTGTGCAACAGACCTGAATTTAGAACGATTCTCCAAGACAATACCATAATTACTCATATTTCTAAAAAGTGAACTCAAAGAGAACATCACCGTCACATCACATAGATCTATTCTTAATTCCTCGATGTCGCCAGATCGCAGGTCCCAAATCTAACTCACCTCTCTTGCATCAGTATGAACTTCGACAAATGGCTAAGGAAATCTACCTGGAATATAATGATATTTTTGGTTTCAGTTCCAAAATGCAGATGCCATTCTATATATTTCCTGAGTTTATTAGTTATCTTTCTTGAATTATGATGAAGCAAAATAAGGATCATGCTTAGTAGCACTTAAATATTTTTTTTCGTTTTATCCCCTTCAAATTCACAATAATTTGAATGTGCAGTTGCAGACTGAGCAAAGTATCATATTTTCAGTCTGTTCTGAAATGTGATATCCAAATGTCAGCTGTGACAATCAGACAATGTACAGAAATGGCCAAAAATAGTCAATGTGATTTCAGTTCCTAAGATAATCACACAAAACTAATTTATATACTAGGCCATTTAAATTACGAAAACCTTGCTTAGAGCCAGGGCTGTTAATGCATTTGAGTTAATTAACCTCTTGTTTGTCATTTATTGTAAGTCAGCTTGATAAATGATTTTGTAAGAAACAACTACCAAGTCTGGCTCTTTGCCTGTGGCCCATTCCCGTCTGAAGACCACTTCAACCTGGATAAAGTTTCATATCTTCCTAAGATCTGGCTTAAAATTCCCATGAGTGCCATTAACCCCATAGTAATTCGCAGTTTCGCAGCTTTCTGATTTCTGTTATAATCAGAACAATTTCCTGCTAAGATTAAGGGTGGAATTTTATACGCACAATGGACTCGGGCCAGAAGGCCAAAGGTGCAGCAAAGCAGATGATTTTGGGAAGGAAGTCCAGTGCAATTACACATCTGGATATTCCAGTGGATATTCCCAGAGGCAGCAAGTGTGGTTACTGGATGTGGGACTTAAAGGTAAAAGGATAGGAAATACAGTAAGCAATTTGTACAGGCAATTTAACCATTATTCCTCCTATTTTGTGTGGGGCCTCAAGAACAATGCAACTCCAGTATGTTGCTACCATGAGGAAAAGGTAGCTCAGTTGTAGGTCAGTCTTGGCTACAGTCAAAAGTCATCGTAGCATGACATTATAGCGAAAGTAATCGTGAGTGAACAGCAGAAGTAGTGCTGTATAGGCCAGATATCAGTTGAGTGTCCTCTCTGACTTACCACTTGTTGTACAAATTGACAGGGTGGGACACCTTGAGAGCAGCAATTTGTAATGGGGCTCATTCACTCAGACATTGAGACCTCCAATGAGGAGATGCATCAGAGGGAGGGAGTTGCTCCATCCAGAGGGATCAAGTGACTGGAAGATGGCATAAATGAGGAGGACAGAGAGGACCATGCAACTAACCTCTCGTATGCAGATGACTGAGAATCTGGATGCTGCCCTTGCTGTGAGTGTAACTATCTCTAGAGCTCTCCAGTTGGCATGCCTCCCTTGCTGTTCTTTCTGTGAACAGAACCTATCAAACGTGGCGCCTGCGTTGCCTAGTTAATCATTCCTCTCACTTAGGCCTCCTGGATAGTTTAGCCCCTTATCTTTGTTCATTGGGTAGTTGAAACATTATCACTCCCTCAGTGACTATAGCCAAGCCTCCTGCTTTGCTTCCTAACATGGAATCCTTTGATGCCACCAATAACTCTAGTCAGTAACTTTGATCATTGCTAGTTCACACCACCACATCATAGATTTGATATTGCAACGAACAATTTTTATTTAGGATTCAAAATTGGTAATTCTTATTTTCTCAAAATGGCTACAAATGTCATTAACATTATCTCCCAGGAAATGGAAGATGCCAATGTTTTTGTCATAATCAGTTACAAAGCGGCTAAGCGGCTTCAGTTTCCAATGCTGCAAAGTAATTTTATTCTTGATGCATTTGAACAAAGCTTTGTACAGTTATACAATCAGCGCATGACAATGAAATGGTATAGGACAAAATTCAACTGTGCATGCTTAAAATGAAGAAACATAGATAAAGAGGAAAGCAAGCTGTAAAGAGGATCTAAGGAAGCTACAAAGGGATACAGGCAGGTTAAGTGACTGTGCAAAAATCTGGCAAATTAGATTAGATTAGATTCCCTACAGTGTGGAAACAGGCCCTTTGGCCCAACCAGTCCACACCGACCCTCCAAAGAGTAACCCACCCAGACCCATTTCCCTCTGACTATTGCACCTAACACTATGGGCAATTTAGCATGGCCAATCCACCTGACCTGCACATCTTTGGACTGTAGGAGGAAAGGGGTGAAAATGTGTTGCTGGAAAGGCGCAGCAGGTCAGGCAGCATCCAAGGAGCAGGAGAATCGAGGTTTCGGGCATAAACCCTTCTTCAGGAATTCTCCTGCTCCTTGGATGCTGCCTGACCTGCTGCACTTTTCCAGCAACACATTTTAAGCTCTGATCTCCAGTATCTGCAGTCCTCACTTTCTCCACTGTAGGAGGAAACCGGAGCACCCAGAGGAAACCCACGCAGACACAGGGAGAATGTGCAAACTCCACACAGACGGTCACCCAAGGCTGGAATCGAACTTGGGACCCAGGTGCTGCGAGGCAGCAGTGCTAACCACTGAGTGCAAATGGACTTTAATGTGGGAAAATAGGAAATTACTAATTTTGACAGAAAAAGTAAAGATGAAGCAGATTACTTAAATGGTGAACGATTGCAGGGAGGTCCAAGTGCATGAATCACAATAGCACTGATGCAGGTACAGCAAATAATTTAGAAAGCAAATGGAATTGTGAGGGGAATCAATATAGATGTTTGTACTTACACACCAGTAATACAGGACATTGGTGAGATCATATCTGAATTCTGTGTACACTATTAGTTTCCTTATTTTGGAAGGCTGTAAAAGCAATGGAAGCATTTCAGGGAAGAACAGTCTGAGTTAAACACCTGGAGTGGGTAGAATGCTTTTGGAAAGGTTTGGACAGACGAGATTGTTATCCGCCGGAATTTGACGAATTAGAGGTGGCTTGATAAAAACATAAGATCCTGAGGGATCCTAACTGGGTAGATGTGAAGACAATGTTTCTTCTTGTGGGTGAATGTAGAATTAGCGGTCACTGTTTAAAAATGTGTGGCTACCCATTTCAGAGAGAGATAGGATAGATTTTTTCTCTTAGAGTATTGTGACTTTTTGGAATTCTCTTCCTCAAATTGTGGTGGAAGGAGAGTCATTGAACATGTTAAAGGCAGATGCAGATACATTCTTGGTATGCATAAAGATGA
The DNA here is from genome assembly GCF_037043375.1 of Chiloscyllium plagiosum. Lineage (NCBI taxonomy): Eukaryota > Metazoa > Chordata > Chondrichthyes > Orectolobiformes > Hemiscylliidae > Chiloscyllium > Chiloscyllium plagiosum. The sequence goes on along the minus strand of NW_028270174.1, from coordinate 36,727,699 downwards.
AAAGGTATTTTGGTTTGGTGGGTTGGTGGGATTGAGAAATCAGATCAGTCATGATATTACAAAATGGTGGAGCAGGTACAAGAGGCTGAGTGGTCTACTCCTGCTTCTTAATCAGTTATATACGTGCGACTATAGTGGAAATGCACAATCAGCAAGTGAGGCAGAACTTATAGGGTCTTAAACAATGTGGGCTAAGGTGAGGAAAGTGCCAGGACCTTGTGAGTGGTTCAGCAATGCCTATCTCGACCTCAAATTGTTGCACCTTTTAACTATGTTTGGAGTGTCACAGTGAGGTTCTCCCCAGTGAGCAGCATGTTGGTTATTGTTTGTTATTGACCTTATTAACTGCACATCGTCGCTCATTAATATGCAGATTTCTATCCTACTATCTGCCATGAACAAACCAGATGCTGGAAATTCAGAAAAGTCAGTGTGGGTACCTGGTGACTTCTGCTCACTCCTTGCTCCAGACAACCACCACATTGGACACCAGGCAGAAGCATCTCAAGGCAACCTCCATGACATTGACCATATACAACCCACATCCACAGACATTGGCATCCGACATGTATCATCCACTAAAAACATTCATCAGATCCACAGGAAATACTCTTCTGAATTTCCACATTGCACCTCAGCAGTGCGTCAGCACATATCATTATAATGCTGTGGCCAGGGCATGTTACACTTAGGGACATACACACAGATTATGCACAGGAAGAGTCTATATCTCTGGACTGTTCACTTGCTGTCTTAGCATTCACTCACTTTCAGCCTAACTGAATGGTCCCAGCATCCATGCCTTGCCTTGTCTTTTTGAACTTTGCCCCTGAGCTAGAAACACCAGGTTTATAGCATTGCAGTATTGCTGTGCCGTTTAGCATAGACATAACACAAAGAAACGTATTATGGTTGTCAGCAGTGTTTGGTCAGCTCAAGCAAGAGATCATTCAGTTAGAAGCCCATGGACACAACAAATTGAGGGCAGTCTCCAATACCAGTTCAGGGGCTTGAACATGATCAGTCAACTGTTCAAGTCAGTCAGAGTCAGGACCCTCTCCATGTAAATTTTAGATGGGCCACCATCTGTCTTGACTCTTTCTGTCCAATTGGAATGTGAGAGGGGCAGTTAATAAGGGAGATGGAAGTGTGCAACACAGCTGTCATTGTTTGGTGCAGGTTTCATGAGAGAATGAGTAGATGTTGTGGAGTGGATTGCTCTGGATCAACAGTAAGTGAGACAAGATGTTGCAAGCAATAGTGGGAGTGGTAGAGCATGAGTTGCATTATAAAGGCAGAGATAGTCCAAGTGCGAGGTATCAAAGAGAGGATGTTGGCACTTGTGCTGGTGGAGTTCAGAATGTCATTGAAATTCTGTTACATTAGATTAGATTAGATTGCTTACAGTGTGGAAACAGGCCTTTCGGCCCAACAACTCCACAACGACCCGCAACTCACCCAGACCCATTTACCCCTTCATCTAACACTACGGGCAATTTAGCATGGCCAATTCACCTAACCTACACATTTTAGGACTGTGGGAGGAAACTGGAGCACTCAGAGGACACGGGGAGAATGTGCAAATTGCACACAGACAGTCACCTGAGGCAGGAATTGAACCCGGGTCCCTGGCGCTGTGAGGTAGCAGTGTTAACCACTGTGCCACCCATATTGTTGTGCATTTTTCCAGTTAGCTAAGACTAAACTGAGCTGGGTGGCAACTTTCAAACAGGTTGGTATAAGTCTGCTGTTGTGGCTGCAATTGCTGGTCATTGGGGGAAAGTGTGTACTATTTCAGCACACTCCAATCAGCAGGGCTTTGAGGTCCTTGCATGCAAATCTGAGCTTCAGTTTTCATTGTCAGCTATGACCAAAAGAAATGACAGGGCCCACTTTGGGCAACTCTGCACTGACAACGCTTGCCCACAGGTACAAATAAAGACAATGCTGGCACCGGAGATACTGATCCATTCTGGTATATCCTGGCAGTGGTAAGTTGTTCTTGGAATAGTGAATGGTAGAATTGGGCTAGAATCAGGGCAGGGGGGCCTCTATGGGTGGTGTTAGGTAGTTAATGAAGTAAGTTTGTAAAATCTTGCTTAGCCTCGCAATACTGAGCAATACTCTGCAGTGAAACTTCCACAGGCACTGCTCCCGATGAGTATCAACACAGACAGTATTATATAGTCAGTGACCTTCCCGGAATGCAAGCTAACATTGATGTGGCACTCCAGTAATGAACAGCTACCAGACAAATAGTCAACAACAATGTTCATGTGTACCATGAAAGTACTTACACAACTTTAAAGTTAACTGTGTAATGAATGTGCAGAGGCTGGGAGAAGTGGGATGGCCTAGAATTAGCATGCAGTTTTGTTCATGAAAGTCATAAATGACTACTTTCTTTATTGACCATATATGATCAAAAACTTATGATAATGCTATGAAATTAAGCCCTAGTCATGTAAACTGTGGTGTAAGTTCAGAGAGTTTAGAGGAAGCCATTAAAAAACACAATGAACCTTAGTGAATTAAATAAGTTTATTCGGAGGCTGTCATCAGCTGCTATGATGAATTGCCACATCAGTACCACACCAAGCTCCATGTTATAAAAGTGCTTGCATCAGATCAGTATCACATACAGGTGGGATTTTGATTTTTTTTTCTTATAGTGTGTTGGCAAAGTACTGAATTCTACAGTATAGCAATAATTTAAATACAGCTGCGCTCAGCACATAATGACTTACTTTTGATTTGTCCAGCAAGGCTTTACTTCATGTACACAGCATGAAAAAAGTTTGCTTTCCTTGTTTTCCCTCAAACAGTTAGAAAACTTGTTTTAATTTTTGCAAGGTAAATCTAACAGCACATCCAAGTGGTTGACTTCCATCACTCTTACTTCCATTGAGAATGACACATTGGTAGCGTTTACTTAATGAAAGTTTATTCACTTTTGATTTTTTGCCCTCGCTCTGCTGAAAGAGAAAGAAAGTTCTCCACATTGTGTGTTCCTATTGACACTCCAACAGAAATGATTCTTTCTCACACTAAATCCAATTTACAGATGTTTGTATTTTGTTGCAATTTCAGCCACAAATTAAGTTTCCACAGTCTTTTATTTATTGCATAATGCAGCTCTTCTTTTCTGAAGGCTGGGACTCCCCATTCACTAAAATGCATCTGCACAGTAATATGTAAATTAAAGCTAATTACGTGACTTAACTGATTATTCCTCATTCACATCATTGGCGAACGGTTCAATGATGGCTGGAACTTGAGCCACTCTGCTGGAAGCAGACATGTAACAAAAAGGAACATTAAACACTCAAGTAAATCCCAAGAGTAAAATATCCCAAATACGCAGAATGAATAAGGCAACAGGAAAGCGCACAAATGTCTGGGGGGCATGCAGGTAATTTTTGTAAGGGCTACAAAGGTGGTGTGCTGGTTGAAATCCATCTCACAATGGAACGGCAAGCCTTTCAGAATCCAGACAAGCGCCATTCTGTGTGATCCCCCCCACCTTCTTTGCAACTGACTGGGAAGTTTGAGAAAACTTGCAAAGAGCTGAACTCACAGGAAACCCCTTATGCCCTCCAAATTACATGGAAATGGAGTGCAGAATTGCTGCAATACAGTGAAATGGAACACCATACGCATGACAATTAGGATGGTTCAGACAGAAAATATATTTTGTTCTGTTTTTCCAGCAGTGTTTTGCAGTATCTACACAACAATCCTTTAAAGTTATATTTTCAAAACAACTGAGTCAAGATGGCTCCTCAGGATTACCGAGTGATCTTTGGAAAATTGGGTCTCTCAAGAGAACAAAGCTAACTTGTGATTTGATGATGACTTACTGCGGTTTCAACCTGAAGGTGAACAGGATCCTACATCATCTTCAGGATTTTGCCTTGTCAAGAGTAAAAGGGTTTGGCCACATTAAAAAAAAAGGATTCAGTTAGCAGATTGAATTATCACCACCTCCTATTTATTCGACATTTGTCGTGATATCACAATGATAAGGTATCTTTTCTCTCTGCTGAAATATATTGGAGGAAATTTCAAACTGTTTTTGAGATGGTCTGAATTCCATCAAAGAAAGGAATCTTGCAAACAAAGTTATTTAACTATTGCAGTCAACAATACAGCCAAGTGCCTTACTGCAGTCTACCAGAATAGAAACAAGACTCTCTCTCTCCTCACTGTTCCATTTTAAAAGTCACCTGAGAAATTAACCATTGGCAGAACAATTTTAAGAACCATCACAGCTATAGGACATGCTTTGTGTTTTCAATGCCTTTGATCCAGCGACATCTGAACTGAACTAAGGAACATCAGGCCTGCACAAAATAAAAACTGAACGAAATTCAGTTTTTATAATTACTGTTTTGTCTCTATCTATCACTATTTTATGTGCGCATATGTTAGTGTGGGTGAGTCTGAAGGTAAGAAAATGTACAGATCCACAGACAAATATATTCGATCATGGTCATTTAAAGGAACCACACTAAAGTTGTGTGCAACAATATTGATCACCACAAAGTCTGCTATAGATATTAGACATACCTTATTTTGGTTGTATGAGCATATATCTCCAATCTTAAATAATAATTTGAAGGCACAACATCGAAAGTAATTATTTTATAGAACTAGCAGATCTGTATTAACAGTCTGGGGAAATATTTTTGTTTGAATTAATTATGATGTATCTCGCGCTGAATTTGTGAAATTGTGCCACATGAAGAATGTCGAGAGTGTGGTGCTAGAAAAGCAAAGCAAGTCAGGCAGCATCCGGGGAGCAGGAGAGCCGATGTTCCGGGCATAAGCCCTTCATCAGGAATGAGGCTTGTGGGTTGGGGCTAAGACATAAATGGAAGGGGGGGGGGGCTGCATTGGAGGGTGGGGAAGATGGGAAAGTGATAGGTGGGTGAAGGTGAGGGAGAAGGTAATAGGTTGGAGGGGGCAGTGGGGAGTGATGGACGGGTCTGGAGGCTTAGGACTGGGATAATGTAGGAGGAGGGGAAATTAGGCAACTGTTGAAATCCACATTTATCCAGTGTGGTGGAAGGGTCCCAAAGGTGAATATGAGGCGTTCCTCCTCCAGGTTTCACATTTGACACAGCTACACAAGCAAGAAGGAAGATATGCTATTACATTGAGCACTGGATATATGTAAAGAATCCCTACAATGTGGAAACAGGCCATTTGGCCCAACAAGTCAACACTAACCCTTCAAAGAGTATCCCACCCAGACCCATTCCCCTAACCTATTACTCTACATTCCCCTGACTAATGTACCTAACGTACACATTCCTGACACTATAGGCCATTTAGCATGGAGAAAGTGGGGACTGCAGACGCTGGAGATCAGTCGAGAGTGCAGTAATGGAAAAGCACAAGAAGTCAGGCAGCATCCGAGGAGCAGGAGAATCAACGTTTCGGGCATAAGCCCTTCATCAGGAGTAAATTTAACATGGCCAATTTACCGAACCTGCACATTTTTGGACTGTGGGAGGAAACTCACACAGACACGGGGAGAATGTGCAATCTCCACACAGACAGTCACCTGAGGCTGCAATCGAACCCGGCTCCCTGGCGCTGTGAGGCTGCAGTGCTAGCCCCTGTGCTACTCATATATTGTGCTATATATAATCATCTGGACATGTTGGAGACCCAGTGTCAGAGAAGGCTGAGAGTGTCCAAATAAGTAGACAGAAATATTGATGTGGTGAAAGTGAGGATTGCAGAAGCCGGAGTGTGTGGTGCTGGAAAATGCTGCCTAACCTGCTGTGCTTTTCCAGCATCACATTCTCGAAACAGATAGAGTCATAGAGTCATAGAGATGTACAGCACAGAAACAGACCATTCGGTCCAACCCGTCCATGTCGACCAGATATCCCAACCCAATCTAGTCCCACCTGCCAGCACCCGGCCCATATCCCCCCAAACCCTTCCTATTCATATACCCATCCAAATGCCTCTTAAATGTTGCAATTGTACCAGCCTCCACCACATCCTCTGGCAGCTCATTCCATACACGTACCACCTTCTGTGTGAAAAAGTTGCCCCTTAGGTCTCTTTTATATCTTTCCCCTCTCACCCTAAACCTATGCCCTCAAGTTCTGGACTCCCTGACCCCAGGGAAAAGACTTTGTCTATATATCCTATCCATGCCCCTCATAATTTTGTAAACCTCTATAAGGTCACCCCTCAGCCTCTGACACTCCAGGGAAAACAGCCCCAGCCTGTTCAGCCTCTCCCTATAGCTCAAATCCTCCAACCCTGGCAACATCCACGTAAATCTTTTCTGAACCCTTTCAGGTTTCACAACATCTTTCCAATAGGAAGGAGACCAGAATGGCCCACAATATTCCAACAGTGGCCTAACCAATGTCCTGTACAGCTGCAACATGACCTCCCAACTCCTGTACTCAATACTCTGACCAATAAAGGAAAGCATACCAAACGCCTTCTTCACTATCCTATCTACCTGCGACTCCACTTTAAGGAGCTATGAATCTGCACTCCAAGATCTCTTTCTTCAGCAACACTCCCTAGGACCTTACCATTAAGTGTATAAGTCCTGCTAAGATTTGCTTTCCCAAAATGCAGCACCTTGCATTTATCTGAATTAAACTCCATCTGCCACTTCTCAGCCCATCGGCCCATCTGGTCAAGATCCTGTTGTAATCTAAGGTCACCCTCTTCGTTGTCCACTACACCTCCAATTTTGGTGTCATCTGCAAACTTACTAACTGTACTTCTTATGCTCGCATCCAAATCATTTATGTAAATGACAAAAGTAGTGGACCCAGCACTGATCCTTGTGGCACTCCACTGGTCACAGGCCTCCAGTCTGAAAAACAACCCTCCACCACCACCCTCTGTCTTCTACCTTTGAGCCAGTTCTGTACCCAAATGGCTAGTTCTCCCTGTATTCTGTGAGATCTAACCTTACTAATCAGTCTCCCCTGGGGAACCTTGTCGAACGCCTTACTGATTTCCATATAGATCACATCTACTGCTCTGCCCTCCTCAATCTTCTTTGTTACTTCTTCAAAAAAACTCAATCAAGTTTGTGAGACATGATTTCCCACACACAAAGCCATGTTGACTATCCCAAATCAGTCCTTGCCTTTCCAAATACATGTACATCCTGTCCCTCAGGATTCCCTCCAACAACTTGCCCACCACCGGGGTCAGGCTCACCGGTCTTTAGTTCCCTGGCTTGTCTTTACTGCCCTTCTTAAACAGTGGCACCATATTTGCCAACCTCCAGTCTTCCGGCACCTCACCTGTGACTATTGATGATACAAATATCTCAGCAAGAGGCCCAGCCCTAATCACTTCTCTAGCTTCCCACAGCGTTCTTGGGTACACCTGATCAGGTCCTGGAGATTTATCCACCTTTACCCATTACAAGACATCCAGCACTTCCTCCTCTGTAATCTGGACATTTTTCAAGATGTCAGCATCTATTTCCCTACAGTCTATATCTTCCATATCCTTTTCCTCAGTAAATACTGATGCAAAATATTCATTGAGTATCTCCCTCATTTTCTGTGGCTCCACACAAAGGCCGCCTTGCTGATCTTTGAGGGGCCCTATTCTCTCCCGAGTTACTCTTTTGTCCTTAATATATTTGTAAAAACCCTTTGGATTCTCTTTAATTCTATTTGCCAAAGCTATCTCATGTCCCCGTTTTGCCCTCCTGATTTTCCTCTTAAGTATACTCTTACTTCCTTTATACTCTTTTAAGGATTCACTCGATCTATCCTGTCTATACCTGACATATGCTTCCTTCTTTTTCTTAACCAGACCCTCAATTTCTTTAGTCATCCAGCATTCCCTATACCTAACAGCCTTCCCTTTCACCCTGACAGGAATATACTTACTCTGGATTCTTGTTATCTCATTTCTGAAGGCTTCCCATTTTCCAGCTGTCCCTTTACCTGCAAACATCTGCCTCCAATCAGCTTTCCAAAGTTCTTGCCTAATACCAGCAAAATTGGCCTTTCTCCAATTTAGAACTTCAACTTTTAGATCTGGTCTATCCTTTTCCACCACTATTTTAAATCTAATAGAATTATGGTCTCTGGCCCCAAAGTGCTCCCTCACTGACACCTCAGTCACCTGTCCTGCCTTATTTCCCAAGAGTAGGTCAAGTTTTGCACCTTCTCTAGTAGGGACATCCACATACTGAATCAGAAAATTGTCTTGTACACGCTTAAGAAATTCCTCTCCATCTAAACCTGTAACACTATGGCAGTCCCAGTCGATGTTTGGAAAGTTAAAATCCCCTACCATAACTACTCTACTATTCTTACAGATAGCTGAGATCTCCTTACAAGTTTGTTTCTCAATTTCCCTCTGACTATTGGGGAGTCTAAAATACAATCCTAATAAGGTGATCATCCCTTTCTTATTTCTCAGTTCCACCCAAATAACTTCCCTGGATGTACTTCCAGTAATATCCTCCCTCAGCACAGCTGTAATGCTATCCCTTATCAAAAATGCCACTCCCCCTCCTCTCTTGCCTCCCTTTCTATCCTTCCTGTAGCATTTGTATCCTGGAACATTAAGCTGCCAGTCCTGCCCATCCCTGAGCCATGTTTCTGTAATTGCTATGATACCCCAGTCCCATGTTCCTAACCATGCCCTGAGTTCATCTGCCATCCCTGTTAGGCCCCTTGCATTGAAATAAATGCAGTTTAATTTATTAGTCCTACCTTGTCCTTGCCTGCCCTGACTGTTTGACTCACTTCTGTTCTCAGCTGTACCCGTCTCAGATTGATCTCTTTCCTCACTATCTCCCTGAGTCCCAGCTCCCCCACCTTACTCATTTAAATCCTCCCAAGCAGTTCTAGCAAATTTCCCTGCCAGTATATTAGTCCCCTTCCAATTTAGGTGCAATCTGTCCTTCTTGTACAGGTCACTTCTACCCCAAAAGAGATTCCAATGATCCAAAAATGTGAATCATTCTCCCATACACCAGCTCCTCAGCCATACATTCATCTGCTCTATCCTCCTATTCCTGCCCTCACTAGCTCGTAGCACTGGGAGTAATCCAGATATTTCTACCCTTGAGGATCTCCTTTTTACATTTCTGCCTAACTCTCTGTAATCTCCCTACAGAGTCTCAACCTTTTCCCTTCCAATGTCGTTGGTTCCAGTGTGGACAATGACCTCTTGCTGACCCCTCTCCCCCATGAGAACATTCTGCACCCTCTCTGAGACATCCTTGATCCTGGCACCAGGGAAACAACACACCATTCTGCTTTTTCACTGCTGGCCACAGAAACGTCTGTCTGTACCTCGGACTACAGAATCCCCTAACACAATTGATCTCTTGGAAGCCGACGTACCCCTTTTTGCATTAGAGCCAGTCTCAATACCAGAAACTTGGCTGTTCGTGCTATGTTCCCCTGAGAATCCATCACCCCCTACATTTTCCAAAGCAGCATACCTGTTTGAAATGGGTATATCCACAAAAAGACTCCTGCCCTAGGTGCCGACCTCTCTCACCCTTCCTGGAGTTAACCCATCTTTGTGACTGTATATTGATGCATCTTACAGAAAGAACTGAAACCTTAAACCAATAGCAGGCAAATTGCTAAAGTTTTGAATATTCCAGGGCTTGTGCGCAGGTGTGTGTCAATGTATGTGGCAGCCTGCCATGGTATAACCATAGTTATGAATGCCCTGTATGAGTGAGTGGCAGAGTTCATTGCCTATCATGGAACCTGAAGTGTGGAGGCCAACAGATTTCAGCATGACAGTTGATATCCTCAGGTTCAGAGAATTGCACACAGAATGATCAAGGCACCTATTGATGTGCCTCATTGACTCATTTATCGGAAGGCATTCCATTCCATCAAAGTATAAAAGAAGATTTCTGCATGAGTACCCACATTTCACTACTGAATGTAACAATGTCTTCATTCTGTCCTTCCTCAATTACTCCATCCCATTTCCAAAGTGACTACTCAATGACAAGAGCTATTTTTTGAGGAGGTGGGTCCTCATTCTCCTGAGAATGCCACAGAATGAGGCCCAAGAGCATTATAATATCTGAGCCATACTCAGATGGTGCTACCACTGAACATGAAATTGGAGATGTTGAGGATGTATTTTCAGTGCTTTGACAGCCCCGGCTCTATCCTGCAATATTCATCTCCCAGAGTCTCTATGATAGCGGTTGTTAACAGTGGTTTAACATCCAGATTTATCTGTGGTCATTATACAGATTCACATAATAGTCATTCGTAAACAGAATACTACATTCTGTATAATATAGTCCAGAAAAGGGCCCATATTGGAAGAGAAAAGGGCGGAGGAAGTAAAGGAAGCCAAGTTCAGCAGCAACATTTCGGAGGCATTTGGATGGGTATATGAATAGGAAGGTTTGGGAGGGATATGGGCCGAGTGCTGGCAGGTGGGACTAGATTGGGTTGGGATATCTGGTCGGCATGGACAGGTTAGACCGAAGGGTCTGTTTCCATGCTGTACATCTCCATGATTATGACTATAACACCAGGTTATAGTCCAACAGGTTTGTTTGGAAGCACTAGCTCTTTCAGTGCTGTTTCTGCATCAGTTGCTTGTTGAATATAAGATTGCAAGACACAGAATTTATAGCAAAAGTTTACAGTGTGATGCGACTGAAATGGTATTTTGAAAAAGACCTGGATTGTTTGTTCAAGTTCCATGTGAAAATGTTTTAAGAAGTTCTGGGATTTACATATGAAAGAACTGAAACCAATATGGTAATTGTAAAAGATGTGAGACTTGACAAACAATCCAGTTACATCACACTGTAAACGTTAGCTATAAATTCTGTGTCTTACAATCTTATAGTCCACAACCATCTGATGTAGGAACAGCGCTCCCGAAAGCTAGTGCTTCCAAATAAACCTGTTGGACTATAACCTGGTAGTGTGTGATTATTAACTTTTGAGCATGTGGTGCTGGAAAAGTACAGCAGGTCAGGCAGCATCCGAGGAGTAGGAAAGTCAACGTTTTGGGCAAAAGCCCTTCATCAGGAATGAGGCTATTTCCTGATGAAGGCCTTTTGCCCGAAAGGTGGATTTTCCTGGTCCTTGGATGCTGCCTGACCTGCTGTACTTTTCCAGCACCACACTCTTGATCTCTAGCATCTGCAATCCTCACTTTTGCCACATTAATTTTTAACTTTGTACACCTCAGTCCAACACCAGCACCTTCAAATCACAATTTTAGATTACAACTATGTTCTCACTTCCAACACTTCTCCTTTACCCAAACTCCCCCAATAAAGTGTAAAGGTCCACATCCCACTGCTCCCTCCCAGTATGAAATTGCCTCCCAAACTATTCCATCTACGAACTGTGCTCTCACACCGCATGCATGCCTTCCATTCTCTTCTCTATTACATATATAAGCCAGTGCCTTTGCTTTCCCTTTGGATGTTTTGTTACTATCCTAATTCAGTGCTGCATGACACTCCACCTCTGGACTTTAATGCTCCACTGCTGTAATTTTCAAAATTTGTGTCGAAAGTCAAGTATATTATTTAAAGCATTCACATGGATACATAAAGTTAAGTAAACATATCAGATAAAACAATGATTTTAAAGCTATAAAATGAAACACAAGTGAAAGATAATTCTACTGAGCATGAAAATAAACTAATAACCTATTAAGGAAAAAAGAAGACATTTTTAAAGCATCATATGGATAACAAACTGATTATTATTCATATAGATTATTGTTCATATTCCGACAGATGATATTTTGGACAAAAGTGCTGTCACGTGTTGAAATTGTTATCTGCATCTCAACCACATTTTCATATTTATCACTGTTCATTAAATATTTAAACAATTGTAGTTTTCTCCTTTCTAATTGATTTTCGTTGTTCACTGTTCATACAAAGAACAAAGAAAATTTACAGCCCAGGAACAGGCCCTTTGCACTCCAAGCCTGAGCCGATCCAAAGGTACTGTCTAAACCTGTTGGTCAGTTCCTAAGCATCTGTATCCCTCTGCTCCCCACCTACTCATGCATTTATCCAGACGCATCTTAAATGAATCTACCATGCCTGCCCTTACCATCTCTGCTGGCAAAGTGTTCCAAATACCCACCACCCGCTCTGTGAAGTACTTGCTGCGTGTATCCCCCTTAAACTTTTCACCTCTCACCTTGAATGCGTGACCTCTCATTATTGAATCCTTCATCCTGGGAAAAAGCTTTTCTCTATCCACCCTGTCTATACCCTTCATGATTTTGTAAACCTCAATCAGGTCCCCCCTCAATCTCCTTTTTTCTAATGAAAACAATCCTAACCTACTCAACTTCTCCTCATAGCTAGCACCTTCCATACCAGGCAACATCCTCTCAAACCTTCTCTGCACTTTCTCCAAAGCATCCACATCCTTTTGGTAATGTGACAACCAGAACTGTACCAGTATTCTAAATTCGGTGGAACCAATGTCTTGTACAATATTAACATGACTTGCCAGCTCTTATACTCAATACCCCATTAATACCCAATATTGCATATTTTTAAACAAATTAATTTTCAGATGGCAAGTCGGGCATTTTTTGCTTATTCTTAGTTGTCATTGAGAAGGTGCTGGTGAGCTGCTTTCTTGAACTGCTGCTGTCCATGTCATGTAGATAAACCTATTCAATGTTATTTTTCCTTTTCTTTCAAGCATAGGACTTACTGAGGCAATCATTAACACTGCCAAGTAGAAGCCTATGTTGTAGTTGTACTGAAACAGCTTGACTAGGGGAAGGACAAAAGCAACTTGTATAACATCTATAAGATCATGAAAATTCCCAAAGTGCTGCACAGTAGCATTTTAAATCAAAATATGGCATCAAATTACATAGCAGATGACTATTATAGCAGTTCATTACAGAAACCACTGTGCACCATCATAGAATCAGAGTCGTAGAGTCCTACAAGCACAGAGACAGGCCCTTTGACCCAAAATGATGACCAAAATGTCTATCCACACTAATTTCATTTCCCTCCACTTGGCCCATATCCTTCTCAACCTTTGCTATCCATGTATTTGCCCAAATGCCTTTTAAATGTGGTTCATGTACCTGCCTCAAGAGGAAGAAGGAAGCTTACTTAAAGTTGAGGAGACAATGATCAGACAGGACTCCAGAGGGTTACAAGGTAGTCAGGAAGGAACTGAAGAATGGACTTAGGAGAGCTAGAAGGGAGCCTGAAAATGTTTTAGCAGTCCATCTTTGAACTGTGGGAGGAAACCCACACAGACACGGGAGAATGTGCAAACTCCACACAGACAGTGTTAACCACTGAGCCACCGTGCCACACCATGGGTTGAGTCTGCTGATGCAGTAAGGTGCGTAGTGGATCTATTGGGTAAGTACTTGGTTTTGTTCACTTTCTGCTGGTTTTGCGGGCCTGATTTCCACTTCAGGATGTGGCTGAGGCCTGGTGATGTCAGTTGGGTTGATAGGTTTTTGGAGATGGTGCTGGTCTTGGTCAGTTGCCTTTGGTTCCCTGGTTCAGAACAGGCTTGTGTCTTATAGCTCTTGCTCAGAAACTTTTGGAACGGTCTGGATTGTTCTCAGAATTCCTGTTGGAATCCCTCTTGGAAATAGCTACTGGAATTAGCTGTTGGGATCATTCTCAGAAAATAGTTGTCGCCGTAGGTGAGATCAGGGCCTGATTGTTGGCCCCTTACCTTTGTACCAGATCTGTGCTTTCCATTACATTTCTGTTGTTCCTTCAGAAGTCAATTGGTTTCTGGATAGTTAAGAGTTTGTGTGAATGGATTTTGATTGAAGTTATAGAGTCATAGAACTGTACAGCATGGAAACAGACCCTTTGGTCCAACTTGTCTATACTGACCAGTTAGCCTAAACTAATCTAGCCCATTTGCCAGCATTTGGCCCATATCCTTCTAAACGATTCCTATTCATATACCTTTGCAGATGCATTTTAAATGCTGGAATTGTACCAGCCACCATCACTTCCTCTGGCAGCTCATTCCATACACGCACCACCCTCTGTGAGAAAAAGGTCCCCCTTAGGTCCCTTTTATATCTTTCCTCTCTCACCTTAAACCTATGGCCTCTAGTTTTGGACTCCCAACTCTAGGGAAAAGAGTTGTCTATTTACCCTATCCATGCCCTTCATGATTTTTTAAACCTTTATAAGGTCACCCCTCACCTCCAGGGAAAACAGCCCCAGCCTATTCAGCCTCCCCCCAAAGCTCAAACCTCCCCAACCCTGGTAACATCATTGTAAACCTTTTCTGAACCTTTTCCAGTTTCACAGCATCCTTCCAATAGCTAGAAAATAGTGTTCCAAAAGTGGCCTTACCAATGTCCTGTAGATTTGCAACATGACCTCCCAACTTCTTTACTCAATGCACTGACCAATAAAGACAAGCATATCAAACGCCTTGTTCACTACCCAGTCCACTTTCAAGGAATTATGAATCTGCATTCCAAAGTCTCTTTGTTGAGCGACGCTCCCCAGCACCTTACCGTTAAGTATATAAGTCCTGCCCTGATGTGCCTTTCTTGAATGCAGCACCTCATTTTTTTTTCTAAATTAAACTCCATCTGCCACTCCTTGGCCCTTTGGCCCACCTGAGCTAGATCCCATTATATTCTGAGGTAATCTTCTTCGTTGTCCACTACACCTCCAATTTTGGTTCATCTACACACTTGCCATACCTCTTATGTTCACATCCAAATCATTTATGTAAATGTTGAAAAGCAGTGGACCCAGCACCAATCCTTGTGGCCACTGGTCACAGGGCTCCAGTCTGAAAAGTAACCCATCACCCTCTGTCTTCTACCCTTGAGCCAGTTCTGTATCCAAATGGCTAGTTCTCCCTGTATTCCATGTGATCTAACCTTGCTCACCAGTCTCCCATGGGCAACCTTCAATGTCCAGTATCTCTGGGAGTGAATTTCAATTGAAGTTGAATGTCCGGTATCTCTATAGGCTCCATATTGTCTGTGCTGGGTGGTCCAAGGGGTAAAATCTTTCTTAGCCTAAAATCTGTTAGGTTTGGTTGATTGTTCTTTTAGACAGGAAATGTAAATTGGAAATCCGGGTTGAACAATAGTCACAGACTGAAATCTCCATTCTTCTGGTTCTGTTATGTGTTTGCTACAAACTCAATCCAGGATTTTGCCCAGTATTTTAACATTGGAAAAGTCTAGGGTCTAGTCCAGTATTTTAGATGACCTGGATTTTTATTTGATCTTACGCATCTAGTTAAAGAAGAAGGGTCACTGAATCCAAAATGTTATCATCTGAAGAGAGAAAACTGAGTTATCAGATCTGCTGAGTTTCTCCAGCAATTTCTGATTCTGTTTCATATTCCCAGCTTCCATAGGTTCTTTCTTCAATATTCATATGCTACCCACCTTGTGAGTGCGGTACTCATCCGTGCCTGGTGTAATGTGGATCGAATATCTTGGCATTAGGCTTTCGGTATTGGGACTTGTTTGCCCTTAAAAATGTTTATCTCAATATGCACAAAATGAACAAATGTTGTTGGGTACAGTTTTAATATTGTCACGCCAACCCTGGATAATGAACTGTTACAATTCTTGTAAACCCTTTCCCTCCTTCAGCAATTGCCAGTTGGTAATTGTTTACACTGGCTCTGGGCAAGTGTAAACGATCAACATTGAGAACATCAGAAACAAAAGCTAAAACAGCAATTGCTGGGAAAGCTCAGCAGGTCTGGCAGCATTTGTGAAGAGAAATCAAAGTTAATGTTAAAGGTCCAGTGACTCCTCCTCAGAGAACATCTTCAACTGTGTGGAGTTTGCACATTCTCCCTGTGTCTGCGTGGGTTTCCTCCGGGTGCTCTGGTTTCCTCCCACAGTCCAAAGATGTGCAGGTCAAATGAATTGGCCATGCTAAATTGCCCATAGTGTTAGGTGAAAGGGGTAAATGTAGGGGAATGGGTCTGGGTGGGTTGCTCTTTGGAGGGTCAGTGTGGACTTGTTGGGCCGAAGGGCCTGTTTCCACACTGTAAGTAATCTAATCTAAAGAAAACTTGATAGTGTAGATCATGAAATTGTAGATCAAGAGGAGTATTGTGATATTTGTGTGAGTTGGGTAAACTGTTCAGCATGTCAGATGCGATTAAATGTAAATACTTCTATCTTTCACTTCAAAGCTATGTCCATGCAGATTGCTGATGTGAATCAAATCTGTTCTGTTGCACCACAGTGGATGCAGTTTGAATCTCATGAATTGTGACTGTACTGAGGTTGATGCAATTGGTAGCCCTGCAGCTTATAGATCATTAATATGCGAGTGATTCATTCTATTGTCAGACCATCTCTTGTAGGCTGTACCTCCGCTCCACGCTTGCAGCAATGCGCCGGTACCTAACCTCTCTACAGTCTGCCCTGCCTCAGCTGAGGGCCACACTCTCTCAGAATTGCAAAGGACCCACTCTGTACTACATCCTCAGGAGAATTCATACTCTCAACAAACAGTATTTCAATTCCATCTCAAACATCAAAAACTGTAAGTACAACAAACTTTTATCTACCCAGCTCCATAACCAGCGCTCCTTGAACATTCCAGAAGATTCCCCTGGCCTCGGAAACGCCATTAGCCATGCGGCTGATGCAGCTACCACCCCCACGCTGATTGATGATGTCACTTCTGCCCCCATCATGGCCACTCCCACAGCCACTTCTGGCCCTCACATCATCGCCGATGCCACACCCTCAGTGACTTCCGCCACCCCTACTGCCGTGTCTGCCACCACTTCCGCCCCCACCAGCGCCACTCACCTGCATTCTGCTGACACGCCCCCCACAGACCCCACTGTCACTATCCCCACCCCCCAGAACCCTGAGGGGAACACTACCCCTGCTCATGACTCTATCCCCATTCCCCCCACCATCACACCCACTCCAGGTACTGGCTCCGACCCCACTCCCAGCTCTTCACCCACACCAGCTCCCAGCTCCCAGCCCTACCGAGTTTTCACCATCCCCCCAGACCTCCCCCTCACTGAGGACGAACGATCAGTCCTCAGCAAAGGACTCACCTTCGTCCCCGTCCGTCCACGCATCAATGAATTTAATACACGCCGTGACATCGAACAATTCTTCCGTCGCCTCCGCCTCCGAGCTTACTTTCACAATCAGGACTCCCGCCCACCTTCTGAGGACCCCTTCGCCCACCTCCAACACACTGCATCCACCTGGACACCCCGCGCTGGCCTATTACCTGCCCTCGACCTCTTCATTTCCAACTGCCGCCGGGACATTAACCGCCTCAACCTGTCGACCCCCCTCCCCCACTCCAACCTCTCACCCTCACAACGCGCAGCCCTCCAATCCCTCTGCTCCAATCCTGACCTCACCATCAAGCCAGCGGACAAAGGGGGCGCAGTGGTAGTCTGGCGCACTGACCTCTACATCGCTGAAGCCAAACGCCAACTCGAGGACACCTCTTCCTACCGCCCCCTTGACCATGACCCCACCCCCCATCACCAAACCATCATCTCCCAGACCATACAGAACCTCATCACCTCAGGAGATCTCCCACCCACAGCTTCCAACCTCATAGTCCGGGAACCCCGCACTGCCCGGTTCTACCTCCTTCCCAAGATCCACAAGCCTGACCACCCTGGCCGACCCATTGTCTCAGCATGCTCCTGCCCCACTGAACTCATCTCTACCTACCTCGACACTGTCCTATCCCCCCTAGTCCAGGAACTCCCCACATACGTTCGAGACACCACCCACGCCCTCCACCTCCTCCAAGACTTCCGTTTCCCCGGCTCCCAACACCTCATCTTCACCATGGATATCCAATCCCTCTACACCTCCATCCGCCATGACCAGGGCCTCCAAGCCCTCCGTTTTTTCCTCTCCAGACGTCCCCAACAGTACCCCTCCACCGACACTCTCATTCGTTTGGCCGAACTGGTCCTCACCCTTAACAATTTCTCCTTTGAATCCTCCCACTTCCTCCAGACCAAAGGGGTAGCCATGGGCACACGTATGGGCCCCAGCTATGCCTGTCTCTTTGTTGGCTACGTAGAGCAGTTGATCTTCCGTAATTACACCGGCACCACTCCCCACCTCTTCCTCCGCTACATTGATGACTGCATTGGCGCCACCTCGTGCTCCCGCGAGGAGGTTGAGCAATTCATCAACTTCACCAACACATTCCACCCTGACCTTAAATTTACCTGGACCATCTCTGACACCTCCCTCCCCTTCCTGGACCTCTCCATCTCCATCAGTGACGACCGACTTGACACTGACATCTTCTACAAACCCACCGACTCCCACAGCTACCTGGATTACACCTCTTCCCACCCTACCTCTTGCAAAAATGCCATCCCGTATTCCCAATTCCTCCGCCTCCGCCGTATCTGCTCCCAGGAGGAGCGGTTCCACCATAGAACACACCAGATGGCCTCCTTCTTTAGAGACCGCAATTTCCCTTCCCACGTGGTTAAAGATGCCCTCCAACGCATCTCATCCACATCCCGCACCTCCGCCCTCAGACCCAACCCCTCCAACCGCAACAAGGACAGAACGCCCCTGGTGCTCACCTTCCACCCTACCAACCTTCGCATAAACCAAATCATCCGCCGACATTTCCGCCACCTCCAAACAGACCCCACCACCAGGGATATATTTCCCTCCCCACCCCTCTCCGCCTTCCGCAAAGACCGTTCCCTCCGTGACTACCTGGTCAGGTCCACGCCCCCCTACGACCCACCCTCCCATCCTGGCACTTTCCCCTGCCACCGCAGGAACTGTAAAACCTGCGCCCACACCTCCTCCCTCACCTCCATCCAAGGCCCCAAAGGAGCTTTCCACATCCATCAAAGTTTTACCTGCACATCCACTAATATCATCTATTGTATCCGTTGCTCCCGATGCGGTCTCCTCTACATTGGGGAGACTGGACGCCTCCTAGCAGAGCGCTTTAGGGAACATCTCCGAGACACCCGCACCAATCAACCACATCGCCCAGTGGCTCAACATTTCAACTCCCCCTCCCACTCTGCCGAGGATATGGAGGTGCTGGGCCTCCTCCACCGCCGCTCCCTCACCACCAGACGCCTGGAGGAAGAACGCCTCATCTTCCGCCTCGGAACACTTCAACCCCAGGGCATCAATGTGGATTTTAACAGTTTCCTCATTTCCCCTTCCCCCACCTCATCCTAGCTTCTAACCTCCAGAAACTCGATCCCCTGACCTGTCCGGACTTGTCCGACCTGCCCAGCTCCTTTTCCACCTATCCACTCCACCCTCTCCTCCCTGACCTATCACCTTCATCTCCTTCCCCACTGACCTATTGTACTCTATGCCACTCTCTCCCACCCCCACCCTCCTCTAGCTTATCTCTCCACGCTTCAGGCTCTCTGCCTTTATTCCTGATGAAGGGCTTTTGCCCGAAACGTCGATTTTGCCTGTCCTCGGATGCTGCCTGAATTGCTGTGCTCTTCCAGCACCACTGATCCAGAATCTGGTTTCCAGCATCTGCAGTCATTGTTTTTACCTTGTACCACAGAGCACCACTTACTTAGGCTGATGTCTTTCAGGAGGTATTGAGACAACATCTGTCAGTTTTAGTTTTTTGAGAATGCTGTCTTGTCTCATCAGGATGTGTGATATTATAACCATCAGTGTGTGAGGTTAACAACATTGACATCTTACTCAGCTTCTCATATTTGTATTTTGTTTGGTTGACTCTCAAACTTGCTGATGTGGTTGCACTGGTACACTGTTAACACTTTCCTTGTTGCAGTGTTAAGATAATGCATTGCTGTGTAAGTTAGCTGTGTTTTGCTATTGGGTCAGGCTTGGCGGTTGGAGACAGATTTTCTGTGCACATGTATTCTTGATGCCACATAATGTGGAGGTGCAGGGGTTGGTCTGGGGTGGCCAAAATTAAAAACCACAAACACCAGGTTATCATCCAACAGGTTTATTTGGAAGTACTAGCTTTTGGAGCGCTGCTCCTTCATCAGGTGGCTGTGGAGTAGGATCATAAGCCACAGAATTTATAGCAAAATAGCATGCAACTGATACAATATATTGATCAAACCTAAATTGCTGTTAAGTCTTTTATGTTTTAGAATAGATTGCAGGTTTTGGTTCATTAATATGAAAATCCTAGAACTTCTTTCAAGTCACATTTTCAAGATAACTTAAGGTTTTATAAAAAAAGGTGACATCTCATCTCAGACAATGCATTAAAGGTGTGAGGTTAGAGTCTGTCTGTATTGACTGGTTCTATTTCCAAAGTAGGAATTTATAAAATGTTACATGGATTGACTGCCTACATTGACTGCCTGCAGGCTGTGTGCTTTTAAAACAAAATAGAATGTATCTGCAAGTACAATTCTGCAAATGCGAAATCACCCCATAGACATATATATGTGTGTGTGTGTGCATGAATGTGAGGGGGAGAGAGAGAGACTGAGAGAAAAAATGTGTATGTTCATATGCGTGTGTTTGTGTGTGAGTGTGTGCATGTGAGTATGAGTGCATGTGAGGGTATGTGATTGCATGTGTGCATACCTAGTAAAGTGTGTGCATGAGTGTGATGGAGTATAAGCTTATGAGAGTGTGTGTGTGTGTAAAGTGTAGTGGGATCATCTGTAGCGTGACATGAACTCAAGGTCCTGGGTGAGACCATCCTGATGGGTACCGAACTTAGCTATCAGCCTCTGCTCGGCCACTCTGTGTTGTTTCGACATGGGATTCATGGTACACATGCTGTCTCTCAGAAACACACACACATACACCCCCCACACTCACACCCATGCACACTCCCTCTCACAGGGTTATACTCCATCACACTCAATTGACCAAGCACGCACAACTGCAAACATGCACTCACACTCACAAGCACACTCCTGTGCACACACACACACACATATACTCTCTTCCTCTCTCTCTCTCTCATGCATGCAGATACTCATATAAGTCTATGGGGTGAATTTGCATTTACAGAATTATATTTACAGATATGTTCTATTTTGCTCAAAAAGCACACAATCAGCAGGCAGTCAACACAGGCAGTCAATCCATGTAACATTTTATAAATTCCTACTTTGGAAATAGAACCAGTCTGATTCAAGATTGGAATACAGACAGACTTTAATGCACTGTCTGATTTGAGATATCACCTTTTTTTATAAAACCTTAAATTATCCTGAGAATGTGACATGAAAGAATTCTGGGATTTACTTATTAATGAACCAAAACATAAAACCTATTCTGAAAGATGAAGGACTTTACAGGTCTTGATCTAGGTTTGCTCAATATATCATTTCAGTTGCATGACACTATGATATTTTGCTATAAATTCTGTGTCTTATACTCCTGCTCCACAGCTACCTGACGAAGGAGCAGCTCTACGAAAGCTAGTACTTCCAAATAAATTGTTGGACTATAACCTAGTATTGTGTGATTTTTAACAACATACATTGTAGGTATTAAGGAAGATCTGACAGTTTTTGGGTAACTGCATTTGCTGCAGATTTTGTTGGTTTGTTGCACTTTCCTAACCATAGCAATAGTGCTGACTGCACCTAAGGCTTTATTCCTGACGAAGGACTTTTGCCCGAAATGTCGATTTTACTGCTCCTCGGATGCTGCCTGAACTGCTGTGCTCTTCCAGCACCACTAATCCAGAATCTGGTTTCCAGCATCTGCAGTCATTGTTTTTACCTGTTTGAAGATGTGTTCAAAGTGAGGAGTGACCAGATCTCATCAATACTCATTGTCCGCTTATAAGATCAAGTAGAGCGTATGGTCTATATCATGAAATAAGACCATAAGACCATAAGACATAGGAGCGGAAGTAAGGCCATTCGACCCATCGCGTCCACTCCGCCATTCAATCATGGCTGATGGGCATTTCAACTCCACTTACCGCATTCTCCCCGTAGCCCTTAATTCCTTGTGACATCAAGAATTTATCAATCTCTGCCTTGAAAACATTTAGCGTCCCAGCCTCCACTGCACTCTGTGGCAATGAATTCCACAGGCCCACCACTCTCTGGCTGAAGAAATGTCTCCGCATTTCTGTTCTGAATTTACCCCCTCTAATTCTAAGGCTGTGTCCACGAGTCCTAGTCTCCTCGCCTAACGGAAACAATTTCCTAGCGTCCAACCTTTCCAAGCCATGTATTATCTTGTAAGTTTCTATTAGATCTCCCCTTAATCTTCTAAACTCCAATGAATACAATCCCAGGATACTCAGCCGTTCCTCATATGTTAGACCTACCATTCCAGGGATCATCCGTATGAATCTCCACTGGACACGCTCCAGTGCCAGTATGTCCTTCCTGAGGTGTGGGGACCGAAACTGGACACAGTACTCCAAATGGGGCCTAACCAGAGCTTTATAAAGTCTCAGTAGCACAACGGTGCTTTTATATTCCAACCCTCTTGAGATAATTGACAACATTGCATTCGCTTTCTTAATCACGGACTCAACCTACATGTTTACCTTTAGAGAATCCTCAACTAGCACTCCCAGATCCCTCTGTACTTTGGCTTTACGAATTTTCTCACCGTTTAGAAAGTAGTCCATGCTTGTATTCTTTTTACCAAAGTGCAAGACCTCGTATTTGCTCACATTGAATTCCATCAGCCATTTCCTGGACCACTCTTCCAAACTGTCTAGATCCTTCTGCAGCCTCCCCACTTCCTCAGTACTACCTGCCTGTCCACCTAACTTTGTATCATCGGCAAACTTCGCTAGAATGTCCCCACTCCCTTCATCCAGATCATTAATATATAATGTGAACAGCTGCGGCCCCAACACTGAACCCTGCGGGACACCGCTTGTCACCGGCTGCCATTCCGAAAAAGAACCTTTTATCCCAACTCTCTGCCTTCTGTCAGACAGCCAATCCTCAATCCATACCAGTAGCTCACCTCGAACACCATGGGCCCTCACCTTGCTCAGCAGCCTCCCGTGTGGCACCTTATAAAAGGCCTTTTGGAAGTCTAGGTAGACCACATCCACTGGGTTTCCCCGGTCTAACCTACTAGTCACCTCTTCAAAGAACTCCAACAGGTTTGTCAGGCATGACGTCCCCTTACTAAATCATTTAATATTGACCAAGGAAACAAGATTTTCTCACTACATGACTGCATTTCATGCAGGACAAATGGAGAAGGGATTATCATCCGCAGTGAAATTTATGCTTAGAAGATAAATGCAGATGAGTGACCCAGCAACCAATTATCTAAGCATTCTCTCCTGCTGTAAGGGAACCAAACTGCACAAAGTACTCCAAATCCAGTCAAACCAAGGTCCTATACAATTGATGCAAGACTTCAGTATCCTGTGCTCAAACCCTCTTATGACAACTGTTGGCTGAACCTACGTGTTAGCCTTTAGTGACTTAGTGCATAGGATACCATGGTTCCTTTGTCTATCTATACTTATTAATCTCTTAACATTTTATCTTTTTATTCCTGCTCTCTGTTTTCCACCTGTTAGACAATCTTTATTCATGTTGGTATATTATTTCCCATCCTATGTGCTTACATTTTCTTAATTAATGCCCTTTACCTGAAAATCCATGTATTTCCATTGGCACCCCTCTATTAATAACGTTGCAAAATATTCCAACAGATTTGTCAAACAAGAATTCCCATTCACAAACACTTGCTGACTTTGTCAAATCATGATTTGGTGGTGCCAGTGTTGGACTGTGGTGGATACAATTAAAAATCGCACAATATCAGGTTATAGTCCAATAGATTTATTTGGAAACACTGGCTTTCAACTTATGCCAAATCAGATTATTACAATCCAAGTGTCCATTTATTTCATTGTTTACCATAAATAAATGGCAAATTAATTACCATGAATTATGGTAAACGGGAAGGCAATAGATTAATGATATTATTGCTGGACTGTGAACAAATAATATTCTGGCAATCCAGGTTTGACTCCCGCCATGGCAGGTGGTGCAATTAATTTGAATTCAATAAAAAAAACCTGGGTTTAGAAGTTTAATGATGACCCTGGACCTATTGTCGATTGTTTGAAAAACCCATTTGGTTCACTAACGTCCCTTAGGGAAGGCAACTGCCATCCTTACCCGGTCTGACCTATATGTGACTCCAGACCCATGACAATGTGGTTGACTCATAAATGCCCTTTGGGCAATTAGAAATGGACAATAAGTGCTGCCTAGCCAGCGATGCCCTCATGAATTTTTTTTACAAACTAGTAATTTCCTAACTTCTTTTCTAAGACTAATAGGTCTGTTCATTCCCATATTCTCTCTTGTTCCCTTCTTAAATAGTGGGGTGATATTCGTTACCTTCCAATCTGCAAGAACCATTCCAGAATCAAAAATATTTTGAAAGATGATCAACAATGAATCTAATATTTCCACGGTTATCTTTTCCAATATTCTGGGATGTCAAGTATTAGATCCTGAGTACTTATTAATCTTCATTCCCTTAAATTCTCCTACCTTCTCACTAATACAAATCTCCTTCAATTCTTCTTTCTTCTTAGTCCCTCAGATCTCTAATTCTGGGAAATGTCTTGTGTTTCTATATCATCTTTAGAACGGTCAAAAGTTAAGCTGTTCCATTAATAACTCCAGGACATTGCAATAGTGAACCCATTCAGGAGCTCAAAGGGAAGGAGTTGCTGGCATCCTGGTAACTTCAATGGGCTAGTAGTCCAGATGTACAGGCTGATGTCTTTGGACAATACAGCTCTAAATCCATCATGGAATTTAAATTCAGTTAATGGAACCTGAAATGGAAAGCCAGTTTTAGTAATGGTAGCTGTGAAACCATCATTCAACATCTTAAGACCTCACTTATTTAATCAGTGTTCTGTCAGGACAGATAACAGCTGTGCATTTCTGGTCTGGCCCACCTGACTCCAGATCCACAGTAATTTGGTTCATTCTTAACTCCCTCTGAAATGACCAAAGAACCCATTCAGTTCAAGGACAATTGTGAATGGTACTCAAATACATGAAAGAATGAATAAAAATAATTTAAACTGAACAATTGCACTGAATCAATTACTTTCTCCAAGAGCCTGGTGCAGATATCAATATTCTGTAGAAAGTAGCTTTTCAACGTGTGATTGTTCTCGAATCATACTTGCTGTCCAAGTTGAATAACTTACATATTTCATTCTTAAATATATATTTTAACCAATTTACAAAGCCTGAGCTTGGACAGTGTGTCACTGCAAGTGATCAAAAGGATGTTAGGGGAGACCTCAGTCAAGGCTGATATTGTTGCACACATATCATAGATGAGATGTTGATGATGTCCCTCACGATCATTTTTATTCCCTGAGACTTGTTTTGATTACCTTTAAGAATATCCAGAATTAGTATTCTCATCATAATCTGAATTAATCTTTATTCTTTCATGGGATGTGCCATTATTGGTGGGGTCAGCATTTATTCCCCAATCCTTAACTTCACTTGAAAAGGTGACAGTGAGCCACCTTCTTGTGGTGCATCTGATACAAGTACACCAATGGTGCTGCTCGGAAACAACAATGAATGGTGATATAGTTCCGAGGATGTGATTCGAAAGGGATCTTACGTGTAATAGTTTTCCCCTACATCTGCCATCATTGTCCTTCTAGATGGGAGACATATTTGGAACAGGTTATTAAAAGGAAATTGGCAGGTTTCTGCAGTGCATCTTGTATATGGTACACACTGTGCATCAATGGTAGAGGGGGTGTTTGTATGGTAGTGGAATGGGTGTCATCAATTGCTTTGTCCTGAATTATGTTGAGCTTCTTAAACATTGCTGGAGCTGCAATCATTCAGGCCAAAGGAGAGAACGCTGAATGTATAACGTAAAGATGATGTGCAAGCTTTAGAAAATTAGGATGTTAGTTTACATGTTGTAGAACCTTTTTTGACAGCAGAATGGTTCAGTTAGGTTTCTGAACCATGATAATCACATGGATGTTGAAGATCGGAGATTCAATGATGGAAATGTCATCGTATGTCAAAGAATTGATTTGGAGATGTCGGTATTAGACTGGGGTGTACAAAGTTAAAAGTCACACAACACCAGGTTATAGTCTAACAGATTTAATTGGAAGCACACTAGCTTTCGGAGTGTCGCTCCTTCATCAGGTGATAGTGACTACCACCTGATGAAGGAGCGTTGCTCCGAAAGCTAGTGTGCTTCCAATTAAACCTGTTGGACTATAACCTGGTGTTGTGTGATTTTTAACTATGTCAAAGAAAGATGATTGGATTCTCTCTTGTTGGAGAAGACTATTGTCTGATACTTGTGTGGTGTAAGTGGTAATTGTCACTTACCAGCCCAAGCCTGAATGTTGTCCAGGTCTTGCTGCATCTAGGCATGGACTGCTTCAGCATCTGAGAAGTTGCAAATGGGAATGAACATTTTGCAATCCGCAGTGAAGATTTTCATTTCTGACCTTACAATGGAGGAAAGGTCATTGATAAAGCTGCCAGAAATGTTTGGACCGAGAACACAAAAAATGAGGTATTCGAACAGTAATGCCCTATGGATGAGGTCGCTGACCTTCCACCAACCACATCCTTTGTGCTTGATATTACTCCAAATACTGGAGAGTTTTCTCACTAAGTCTCAGAACTTATGGACCTGGTTCTCACCTACAATCTAAATTCAATTAAATCAATTACTTTTTTGACTTTGGGTCACATTCTATGTATGTTGCAGACACAATTATACACCATATGGTTTGAACGCAATTGTATTTAATCTAATAGTGGATGAATGGAAATTGAGATGTTTAGGATGAATTATGAACATAGAGCAAAGGCAGCATTCAAATATAATGACACTCATTAAGTTTCTGCTGGATACAATCAGCTGGAGGAGGAGAAAGAGGAACATACGTTTCTCTGTTGTCAAAAAAAAATGCAATTTTACTGACTGGGGCTGAGGAGAGGACAAATTAATGCACTGTGCTTAGGTCATGAATTCAATATAGTGTAAAGTTTAATGACACCAGATCAAGAAAAATGAGGATATTTTCAGCTTTAAATAGGTTCTGCAGTTTCATTCCAGGTATCCTTTCACTTTTTCTTGGTAAGTATTCTGACCCCACTCAACCTTTGGCAGGACCGAACTTTCCATTTCTATGTTCTGCATCACATCCCTATTTATCAATCTGTAATTGACACTCACTCTAGTGCATCTGTCCTATAGTGGCATTCACCAAATGTACTGCATTCGTCCGACATATACCTTACCTTCACTCAGTTATAGGTCGTTCCGCTGTTCATAGGAGAAGGGAGTGCACAACAATAGGGAGAGAAATAGAGATGACCTATCACAAGAAGTACTGTTCACAATGGATGGTGGACTGGAGATAAGCTTCTGTGACCATCTCAGCTGGACAAGAGAGAGAGAGAGAGAAAAAAAAACTCACAAACAGCTGGTACAAGTATAGTGATTTCATGTTGTCAATTCATGAGAAGACCAGCTATGGTAATGACATGGATTCTGACTTGGCCATGACTCAATAATGTTCCTTTCTTCTGTCTTCTTGGGCTTTCATGAGTAAAGAAGGTGTGGCAACCATGAGGATGATTGGTCAGAGGAGCTCATTCATCTGAGGACTCATCGCGCCAGTGCACTCTGGTAATTCCAGATTGGTTTTTACCTGGTAATTCACATTTCATAAATGAGCATGGATACTGATGAGAGGGACAGTTCTGGAGGATCAGGGAATGCAGGTCTCTCTGGATTCCACTTAACTGGGCAGAGATGATAAACTCTGGGTTGCCTTCCATTGGGTAGATAGCATTAGGGATATCTCAGAATATTCTACTAGCTATTAAAAGACATATCACATGCACTTGCATAATAACAGAGAGATCAAAGAAATTGAGTCCAACTGTTGGTGCACAGTAATACAGGGAATTGTGAGAGTGTCTGACTTGGAGGGAGGCTAACTTCATAGAGATTCGACACGGTTCCCCTGTTTGACATGTAAGCTATGAATGTGACTGTGCAAAGCATTGATGCTAACTTGTCTGTCACATTATATGGAAGCAATTTTGTTATTTGTTATACAATGGAAATATTTCAGTTTTGTAGTTGGTGATGATGACGTTGTTGGTGGAAATGACTCAGAGTAACAAGAAAGTCTGACAGCGTGGTTAAGAAGGCCAAATTGAGTGCACATTTAAAATAATGATAAATGGTTAAAGCGTCCTTGTTAAATGAAATATCTATTGATGTTAATTCATCCACCTCACGCAGACTGCCCCACACTTCTCCCAGACACAAATATATTTTTGAAAAAATCAATAGCAACATACATGGGAAAAACCCAAAGGATGTTCAATTTCACTGTAATTACTTTTAGCTGTTTTATTTTGTTTAAAAGGGGGCACTGACAGTGAAACCTTTTTTTAAATACTAGAGTAGTGTTATTTATCAATGGAGCTTTATGAGGACATAATAAATTTGTGTGCAGCTGGAGCAAGCAATCAATGTACAATTCACCCCATTGAAAATACAACGAGAGGGCCAATACTTAATTCTAGTTTCTTTCATCCTAATTATTTTGGTTTAAGATAAATGATCGGTTTTAGGCACACTATTTGCCATTTCAAGCACTCCTTTTTATAAAAATGACATTTTACCAGGAATGTTTCAAATCCCAGCAGGGGGAGAAGGGTTTTCCTCTCACTAGGGTAACACCATGTTGCTGATATTCAGCAATATATTGTGAATGAATGGACTGATAAACCTGAAACCAATGTATACTAAAGAGAACAACAGATGTTTCAAAGACAGTCACTTTTAACTGACAGCTCATTGCCCCAGGATAGTCAAAGGTCAGCAGAGCCTTGCCATAACTTTCCCTTTGACATAAAGACAAACACATGAGCATATCGATGTGAATGAGGTCCTTTAGTCTCCTTGGCTCAAATCTGATACATGACTCAACTTTATTATCATGCGGCTCTTTGTAAGATAACATTTATTGAAAGCAACAAATGTCTAGAAATGTATCTGTTCGTGTAAAATGACCAAGATAAATAAATAAAAAATGGAATCCAAAGTCAGAAGCATTAGCCTCAAACAGAAGGTGTAATGATAAATTGTGCAAAGGGATTAGAAAGCACTTGCATGCTGGATAATAGCCCCATTTACAATGCAGCTGTCAAATTCAGCTAATACCCAGAGCTCACATGCATCTTAGCAATGAATTAAAGAATCATAAACAATTAGTTAGACGTTTATGTTGAAACAGGACTGGAGATAATGTTATAAGTGGAACAAGGTGGACTTAACTGTTTGTTCAACACTACTGTACAAAGACCTGTCTCAGTAGCAATTGCAGAATATCACATAATGCGATTATCTTTATATTTGTATGTCTCCTTTCACAACATCAGCATATACTAAAGCACTTCACAGCTAAAACAAATTGCTGCTGTAAGGCAGCACCCAAGCTGTGCATGTCAAAATCTCAGAAACAGCGTTATGACAATGAGCAAATGATCTCTTTCATTGTTCTTGACTGAGATAATTATCAACCAGGATACTAGACAGAACCTACCTGGGGTTTTGCAGCAACCCCAGAAAGCAGGTGAGGCTTCCGTTTTAAGAAGTTCATCTGAAAGATCGCCTCACCGACAGTGCAGCATTCTGTCAGTCGGGGAGTGTCAGGCTACCACTCGGGTTTTTAGAGTGGGACTTGAATCCATAACCTCCTGACTCACAGGTCAGTGTACAATCCCTGACTTATGATTGCAGTGGATTTTGAAACCAAAAGTCAATGTCATCCTAGAAATTGAATGGCTACCAGTTTTCAAGTCAACTTTTTAAACTCTATAATTTGGAATATAATCCATAGAGTTGGAATGAAGAATCTCCTCTCTCCAGACATATTTCCATGAGGACGTTGTAAAATGACAAATTGTTCTTGATTAGTTTTATTACCAGATTACATACCACGATGGCAGAGAGTCGCTTGTTTAAACAATCATTCGAGTGGGGGTTTGCCTTGAGATTCTGGAAGTATTGACGTGGTCTTTCAGGTCTGCTGGTATAGCAGCTCAGCCTTGTGCTGAATAATCACAGACACGAAAGGTTTTGAACTGTATGTATTGAATGTGTCATAAACTCTACAAATTTGATGACAGTTTGTTGTTGAGACAGTACTTGTTGAGCAAATGGTAATCATACATGAACATGGCACCTTCAATGTTATGAAACAGCCCAAGGTGCTTCACTGGAATATTATAAAACATCAGTCAGAATTATTCCCATTCAGGGATAAATGTTCTGTCCAGTGAGATTCACGGTGCCAAGTCCATCATGGTTCAGAACAGTTTTTCTCATGCAATCTCTCACTTTTCACCTCAATATTTATGCAAGTGGCCTCTTTGGCACCAGGACAGGCAGAAGCACTCATCACTGATAGTATCTTGTAGCTTTATGCCACTGGCACCATAGTTATGGTGCCTATGCTATCTCAGACTCTTCAGGCTAGGTACTGGCCCTGACATTTTTCTCATTCATAAGATGTGGGTATCGCTGGCTGTTCCAGCACTTATTGCCCATACCTAATTACTCAGAGGACAGTTCAGAGTTAACCACATGGCTTTGGATCTGGAGTCACATGTAAGCCATACCAGGTCAGGATGGCCAATTTCCTTCCCTGAAGGACACTCATGAATCAGATGGATTTTTCTGACAATTGGCAATGATCATCGTTCGGTTTTCAATTCTAGATTTTTATTGAATTCAATTTTCACCATCTGCCACGGTGGGATTTAAATCCAGGTCCTGAGAACATTACTTTGGGTTCTTGATTAATTGTCTAGCAATAATACCACTGGACCATCACCTACTTTGTAATGTCGTGTTAGTGTCACAGATGACATGGCCCAAAAAGACATTAGGGCTGGGGAAGTGTTAGTGGACGGGATAGTGGGGATGTGAGCTGTCACTTTTCAAGTGGACAGATGCATGAAGCCATGGCAGCAGACACAATCAACTTGGACACTGATAACAGTCAGGATCAGTGATATGCTCTGGGCTAAAAGGTACGCACTGGTATAAGTAGATGTTGATCTGGCTCCAAAGGGATAAGAGACACCATCTTCTCTTTGTTTCCTCATGCTCACAGACCCACTGCTCATCTACATTTGCCACTGCACACATATCTCATCAAGACTCATGGTCTACAACACTCAGTATTGAAAGCCTCATGTTCAGTCAGGACTTGCATCAACCTTATCCTCCTAAATGATGAATCTTTCCTGCTCTGTGTGCTTCCTACTCATTCACTGGAACATTTTACCTATCCTGCTCCTGCATTATCATTAGTTGATCTTCCTTCACTTCCATAAGACTGAATCCCTATCCTTGCCTCATTTCAGCACAAATTGGCCAAGAGGTAAGATTAAATTCCCTACAGTGTGGAAATAAGCCCTTCGGCCCAACAAGTCCACCACCGACCCTCCGAAGAGTAACCCACCCAGACCCACTTCCCTCCAACCAATGCACCTAACACTTCAGGCAATTTACCATGGCCAATTCACCTGACCTGCACATCTTTGGACTACGGGAGGAAACCGGAGCACCAGGAGGAAATCCACGCAGACACGGGGAGAGAGTGCAAACTCCACACAGACAGTTACCCTAGGCTTGAATCAAACCTGGGACCCTGGTGCTGTGAGGCAGCAGTGCTAACCACTGAGCCACTGTGCCACCCCAAAGACTGGTAGGTGGGACAGGGGTGAGGGAAGGATGGTGAACTTCAGGTTTATCTCTCCTTTCAAGGGACAGAGCAGGACTGCTCATGTGGAGATGAGACTTTAATGATAAACTAACCCAAAAAGATTAATTGTGCTCTCTTGCACTACTCTTCCATGCCCACCAATGGTAACTCATTTTTAATCAAGCTCTTATCCCTCTTGCAGAACAAATTCCTGCTGTTCACTTATGCAGACATGAACAGTAACTAGTGAATCTCTGCTGAGAATAGGCCAGTATTGGAGATTCTCAACTCCAACTCTATTCTGAAGGGGAAACCCTGCATCTGGGCTGGACACTCTCAGCAGGTTTGGACCTTCTGCACTCATGTGTTGCTGGAAAAGCGCAGCAGGTCAGGCAGCATCCAGGGAACAGGAGAATCGACGTTTCGGGCATAAGCCCTTCTTCAGGATCTGCAGACCTCACTTTCTCCTTCTGCACTCATGTCCACCTGGGTATAACTGCTCAAATCATCCAGCCCAATATCGCCAACAAAGCAGAAACATGCACCCTCCACACTATGGAAGGATGAGACTGCACTTAAACATAGTGGAAGGGCGAAGAAAGAATAACATATTTGGGACATAGCTGGCTGGGGTGATACATCATCGCAAATAACCAATGACAGATCATCGCTTCATTCTTCAAATGTATGTTTTGGTGTCATTTTTTGCCTTTCAGAGCCAGACAAGTCTTCCGAGATATGAAAAGACTGTTCAGACATCCCAACGACTTAGATGAGCGAAAGTAAGGTAGTAGGGCAAAACAATGCAGAAAGGCTATTCCAGCACTTGGGCTTGAAGAAACTGAAGGGTAGCCATTCATAGCGGAGGGATTAAAATCAGGAATTAGAGTTAGAAACCAGATTAGGAGGAAATATTGGATTGCAAGGCTGGAGCGAATTATGAAATTGATTATCAGAGAAGAGACTATAAATCAAAATAATTGGCCTATGAATGAATGATTAGTGCAAGAGGCTCAGTAGTTATTTGTCCAAGCCAGTAAACATCAATGTGAAACTAGAGTAATCTTTGAAATCAGCCCTTAAATTAAACATTGCTCAGTTTCTTTGTTCTCGTCACCCAAACATCACCAATTAATTAGCAATTAGCTGCAGGAGCATGCTAATCTATACCAGAAATGGTACCAAATGTTGAGCAGATGGAATTTTCATATTCTGTACAACCAAGAGCTTCATAAAACTCTGTGCTTTTTCTTGTTTCAGATAAGGGGCTTTTCTCCTGAGAATGCAGAGGCTATTAAACTCAAAACCTTCCAATTCAGAAACAACACTCAAGTCAAGTCAAGTGAAGATTCGTCCATCATTGAGAATAACCTGGTGCTGCATTTTGGAAAGGCAAATCAGGGTAGGCCCAATACCCTTAATGTAAGTTCCTTTGGAGTGTTACTGAACAAAGAGACTTAGAGGGGTGGTTCATAGTTCCTTGAAAGTGGAAATGCAGGTAGACAGGGTAGTGAAGAAGACATCTGATATTCTTGCCTTTTTATTGGTCAGCGTATTGGGTATAGGAGGTGGAAGTCATGTTGCATCTGTACAGGACATTGGTGAGACCATTGTTGGAATACTGCATGCAGTTCTGGTCTCCCTGCTACAGAAAGGATATTGTGAAACTAGAATGGGTTCATAAAAGATTTATAATGAAATTGCCAAGGTTGGAGGGTTTGAGCTATGGGGAGGGGCTGAATAGACTGAGGCTATTTGCCCAGAGTATCAGAGGCTGAGGGGTGACCTTATGGAGGTTTCTAAAATCATGAGGGGCATGGATAGGGTAAATACACAAGATATTTTCCCCAGGGTGGGGGGAGTCCAAAGCTAGAGCGCATATTAAAAGGTGAGGGCGGAAAGATTTAAAAGGGGCAACCTTTTCACAGAGGGTTGAATATGTATGTAATGAGCTGCCAGAGGAAGTGGTGGAGGCTGGTACAATTACAGCATTTAAAAGGCATTTGGATGGGTATATGAATAGGAAGGGTTTAGAGGGATAAGAGCAAAATGCTGGCAAATGGGACTAGATTAATTTAGGATATCTGGTCAGCATTGACGAGTTGTTTCCATGCTTTACATCTCTGTCACTCTCCAATTATCTGAGATGGAATGGATCAAAAAGTTCTGTAAGCTTCCATCTCTTCCTACTGCTGCTTCAGTTACTTTTGAAAAACAGTTCCTCCCAGCGCTAGAATGTCCACGCAGAAACCCTCTGTTGCATTAACTATAATAAAGATTATGTTTTTGCATTTATGGATTACTTCAGGCTGATTTCTGCTCTTGCCCTCTGGTTAACTTTCAGCTGTTCCTTACACTCACTGCACATTCATTGCCACCTTATGTTCGCACATATCGTAGTCCATTTTCACAGCTGTTGAGTTGTAAGTAAAATCGCAAAAAAACAACCAGGCACCACAAAAACAGCTGACCATTCAAGGGTGTCTTTAAGATGAGAAAGCAAACAGTTTTGCCATATTTAAATTTTAATCTGTAGGTTTGCTCTGTACTTGGTCACTTCAATAGTACAAATAAAATTGTATAAAGACCTAAATGGGAATTGAAAACCGGACATACAAAACAGGTGGCACAATTTCTGCAATGAAGAGAGGTTCAATAAACATGCTTTCCTTTAGATTATTTAATATTATTATATAGAAAGTTGTGAAATCAGATTGCATTTCACAGTTCCTCCCAGCACAAATGACTGCAGTGTCTGTATACATAGAGTATAATTGGGAATGGTATGAAAAGGGAGGGAGATGCTTTCTGGTGTATTAACCACAGAAGTAGGCAGAGGTGGGATACAAAGGCAGAGAAGGCCTGACTATGGGTTGCAGTTGGTGAGGGTTGGGCCTCCAAAATTATGACAGCAATTGTGACCAGCTCTTTAACGACTTAAAAACAAAATCAGAAATTGCTGGAAAAGCTCATCAGGTCTGGCAACATCTGTGTAAAGAAAGTAGGGTTAATGTTTTGGGTCCAATGACCCTTCTTCAGAAATATTCCTTCCCTGAGATTTTTTTTTCCCAGAACTTTCTGATTTTGTTTCTGATTTCCAGCATTCGCAGTTCTTTTGCTTTTTTACCTTTAAGGACATGGCTTGTTGTGAAATTAATTATCTCACCTGGGTAGTTTTCAGTATTGTTTTGTCTGAAAAGGAATTTAAAGCATTTCCCTGAGGCAAAATTGGAGACAGAAGGGAACATTTAATCTCACAGGAGGATGCCATTGGGAACAATACCATCTCCTCACTATTTTCTTGATAAAGTCCAGGCAGGGAATATCACAGATTGTGTTACCATTGCAAACCAACTGAGGGCCTGAGATGTGGACAGCATGTCCATCCACAGGATCCTTAATCCCAGTGTAGGCCCACTACTGGCCGGTTAAGATCCTGAGAGGGAATTAATATAGTTGGTCTTCCCAAAACAAAGGTGATGAGATGCTCAACTCTCCCACTCTGCACTGGGAGTAAAGGTCCCTGTAACAGAGTTTAAGTCCTGCCCAGTGAATCTATTGTTTATATTTTTGTATTGTTAAGAAGATGCATCCCTTGTCGGGTATTCACCATCTCTCCCAACCTTCTGTATTCAGTAAAGGTTAATGAATTTTGGGCACGACATGACGTCAAACTCTTCTCCCCTCGTCTTCTCCTCCATGTCCATTTTCTTTGGACATGAGTCCTGTCCCTGTCCCACAGACCCCTTTGCCCAGATCTAACATTCTCCCTCCACCTGGACCCCTCTCTCTGGCCTTTTATTTGCACTCAATCTGTTCACTGAGAACTGTTGACATGACATTGGGTGCCTCAACTTCTCTGACCCCCTCACCCAATCCAACCTATCTCCCTCCAATCTGACTGCACTCCGTGTGCTTAGATCCAACCCTGACTTTGTTATGAAGCCTGCTGATATGGGTGGTGCTGTTGTAGTCTGGTGGACTAACCTCTGCATTGCAGAGGCTGAGCGCCAACTCTCAGATACTTCCTCCTATTCCCCCGGACCATGACCCCACCATGGCACATCTGGACATTGTATAAACTATGATCACTGACCTCAATACATCTGGGGATCTCCTCTGCACTGCCTCCAAGCTGACAGCCACCCAGCCCCACACAGCTCATTTCTACCTCCTTCTGAAAATTCACAACTTGGACTGCCTGGGAAGACCCATTGAATCTGCCTGCTCCTGTCCCACAGAACTCATCTCTTCCTACCTTGACTCAGTCTTTTCTCCTTTGGTCCAGTCCCTGCCCACTTACATCCATGATTCCTCTAACACTTTACACCAGTTTTGGAATTTCCAGTTCCCAGGCTCCAGTTGTCTCCTGTTTACCATGGATGTGCAATCCCTTTACACGGCCCTCCCTCACCAGGATGGTCTTGAGGCTCTCTGTGTCTTCCTGGAGAAAAAGCCTGAACTTTCCCTCCCCACCACCACCCTCCTCTACGTGGCTGAGCCTGTCTTCACTCTGAACAACTTATCTTTTAATTCCTCTCATTTTCTTCAGCTCAGAGGGGTTGCCATGGGTACAGTCAAGGGCCCCAGTTAAGCCTCTCTCTTCATGGGGAATGTGGAACATTCATTGTTCCAGTTCTATTCCAAACCCCGCCCATAAATTGTTCTCCGATATGTCAATAATATCAAAGGTGATGTTACCCTCTCTCATCTGGAACTAGAAAAGTTCATTGATTTCTCTTCCAATTTCCATCTCACACTCTCTTCTAACTGGTCTATCTCTGACTCCTCTCTTCCCTTTCCTGACATCTCTGTTTCATCTTCTGTGGATAAACTGGCTACTAATATCCATTTTAAACCCCCAACTCCCATAGCTACCTGACTATATATCCTTGTTTCCTGCTTCCTGCTTCCTGTAAAAACTCCGTTCTATTCTCTTAGTTCCTCTGTCCCTGTCACATATGTTCTGATGAGGCCAAATTCAACAAGTGAGCCTCCAAAATGTCCATCTTATTCCTCAGCCAAGGATTCCCCAGCACCTTTGTTGACAGGACTTTCAACCGGGTCCAATCCATCTTCCACGCTTCCACCCTAACTCACTCTCTTCCTTCCTGCAACAGCAATAGGGCTCCCCTTGCCCTTACCTACCATCCCACCAGCATCCACATCCACAAAGTCATTAGCTGCCATTTCCACCACCTCCAGTGAGATGCCACCACCAGACACATATTTCCCCTCCCCACCCTTGTCTGCCTTCCACAGGGACCATTTCACCCAGGTCACCCTTGTCCACTTTTACTTCACTCCCAACACCCCTCCGCAGGCCCATGGCACCTTCCCCCAAAAATGCCGAAGGTGTAACATCTGCCCATTTACCTCCTCCCTCCTCAGTAGCTAAGGGCCCAAACATACCTTCCAGGTGAAGCAGCTCTTTACCTGCACTTCCCACAATCTAGTCTACTGCATTCGCTGCTCACAATATGGTCTCTTCTACATTGGGGAAACAAAGCGTAGATTGCAGAACACCTACTTTTTGCCCACAGAAATTACTCTGAGCTTCCAGTTGCCTGTAACTTTAACATACCACCATGCTCCCTAACCAACATCTCTGTCTCAGGCATGCTGCAGTGCTCCGGCAATGCTCAGCACAAGCTGGAAGAACAACACCTCATTTTCCGCTTGGGGACCCTATATACCTCCAAACTCAATGTCGAGTTCAATAACCTTAGGGCCTGAACTCTCCCATATACTAGCCCCAAACTCCATACAACTGCTAACAATCTCCATTAACAGGTGTTCACTCTCCTAGCCAGATCATTATCTACTCCTTTGTCTGACCAACCAATCTTCTCTTTCTTTGGGCTGTATCCCCACCTATCCTTTACTCGTTACCCCCTTCCGCCACCCTGTCTTCTGCACATAAACTAACAGTTTTCCGAGTGACCATCAGTTCTGAGGAAGGGTCACCAGACCTGAAATGTTAAGTCTGAATTCTCTTTACAGATGCTGCCAGACCTGCTGAGCAACACCTGTTTTTGCTTCCATCATTAGTAAAGTTTTGAGGACTTGTATTTAAAAGATAGAAAAAATTAGCTAATTTAAAAGGCTGTAAGATGTCTGAAAGATGATTACTGGAAAGATACTTTGGATTATTTGAAAACTTGCTGAAAGAAAAATTAAGCTAAGTGAACAGCTGGAGTCTTATAGATTGTGGGAAGTTATGTGTCTGGGTTGTAAAGAAGTTTGAGTTTTTTTAGATCATTCGGAAAGGTCAGTTTAGGTACAGCCTGCTAAGAGAGAAACCACTCAACTTATCTTTTTTAACCTTTGTAACCTATTGAAAATCCAGTGTGAGAAATGAAAAATACCTAATGCAGCAATTCTGCTGAGAAGCTTCTGGAAGATATTCTCCAAATCTGTTGAATGAACAATTTCTGAAAAGATCTTAGCGATAACTGCAGATGGCTAATTACACCAATCTATGTGCACCAGGACTCCAGAGTAAAAACCATCTGGAACATTTCATATCTTATCCTTCTTTAAGAAATATTTGGCCAAAGCAGGTTTTTTTAAAATCAAATTCTCTGCAGGGAAAGTATTTTATTTAGTGTGTATGTGAACATATCTGTATTAGGTTATATAGAAAGGTTAATTTCTTTTCTTTCCTATTTCAAACTGTGTTAATCAGCTTTACATGTTTGTTGAGCAAATCTTGTTTTTACAATAAATCTGTCTTTTTGATGTTTATTAAACAAAACCCTGTCTACAGAACTTCATTGTACACTGAGACTAATAGTACCATATAATTGGCCATACCAGTAAGTGAGTAAAACAGTTCATTAAATGTTGTGACGAGTGGAACTTGAGAAAGATAGTGCACTCCTCCAACCTCAGTCCTATCAGTATCCTGAATGGAAAACGGCTATTAAACACAGACGTGCCTGACCTAATTGCATGTAAGTTAATTCTCATAAAATCTTTTAACAAATTGTCGCTCCACAGAAAAAGTCATGTTATCATTCTACTTCCTGGAAAAATCAACAAAGGGGAGAACTGTAGGTAATTTAGAAGTTCTTCTGTGAAGACGTTTTTCCTGATCCCTTGTAGGAACTCGGAATCACTGAGTATTGTCGAGAAATAGTTTATGCCAGCCTCATTATGCCATTAATATTTCAATTTCCAGGAAACCATCTAGTGCCTCTTTGAAGGCTTGTAAACAGTGACTTTACCTCCTGCAGAATCTGGCTATGTAGTTGCCAATCAGAGGCTTGTTGCCAAGTAATTATCCTCCTCAGTTGTGAAGCCATTGTCTCCATGATTTCTGCTTTTATTCCAGAGGAAAGCAAATTCTGGTGAGCTCCAGTGAACATAGAGACTGATTTTCCATTGGCAGACTGTCGTATTGGAAGCACAGATGGGAGTTGAGCCAATGGAACCCCATTATCACATTCCGAAGGAATTGTTTGGGAAATCTAATTTTCCTTTGAGCAGTTCCTTTCCACCTGGAGCCCCTTCCTTAAGTATCCATAAAATGAATGGATCTGATAACATTAAGTAAAATATTTACTCAGGAAAAGTTAGACAATTAAATTCATACTTTAACTCTTAATTAATTTAGACAGAACTCATACTTGCCTTACTTATAATGCCCAAATCCTGTTAAAATCCCAGATCCTGACACACCTTGGGGATGCACATGTTCCCAGCGAGCCCCGGCCCCGTGGGACCTGATTAACCAACTCATGCTCCAACCACCCTGCTAGCCTGGGGCTCAACTTCCCACACCCCAGGAGCCAACACGATCCACACCCAAACTATACCCCTAATCCCCAACCAGTCCCTGTTAAATGCTGGACCAAACCTCCAAGATCTTCACTGGACTGACCCAAACCCTAAACCCACTCTACTACTATGACTCTAAATATATACCTGCCCTCTTGTCACCTTGCACCTGGCACCATACACTCTCCTCTGTTGGTACTATATTAAGTTGGCATCCTACTCACTTGGCACCCGACTTAGCTGGTCCCCAACCCCCTACCCATTTGCAACTAGTGCTTCCATTATCCGAACATTGCACTTACTTTATGTACGTACCCTTTGATACCAGTATTTGAAGTGGCTAGCCCTGTACTTTTCAGATTACAGCAGCTGACGCTGTGAAAAGGGGACAAAATGTCAGACTGGAATTGCACCTCTGCATTCCTGAGGGAGATGTGAGCAGAATCTCTTTTTGGAAATGCAGAGCTCCCTTTTTTTGAGAGAATCTGCCCCATTGTTTTGAAAATTATAGCCATCTTTTTACATAGTCTCCTTGGTTTAAGGCGTAGTCTTCCTATTTTTGTCCACAGTCCAAAAACAAAAGAAACAAAAAGGTTGGGATTTTACAATATTAAATAGTTCAATGCAATTAGAACAATCAGGATAAATCCTTCCTTTAGTTTCTTTTCCCAATGTGCGCCTTGATAAACAGGTCCACCTCTCTGCTCTCCCATTTGCTGTAGCTTGCAAAATTCCACCCAAGGAAGTTCATAGTTTAAAGATTGAGAGCAGTTAGATGGAGTTATTCTTCCCCTGTGAGTAGAGTCTAGGACATAGGATGTTTAAGAGGCAAAGCAGAAAACATTTCTTCACAAAAATGGGAGTAAACATCTGGGATTTTGGACCCCAAAAAGCTCTTAAAGTTCATTCAATTAAAAATTCCCAAAATGGGATTAATACATTTTTGTTTGTTAAGAGATATGGACTAAGAAAGATAAATTAAGTTAATATATAGAGGAATTACCTTTTAATTCCAAATCCAAATTGGCTCAAAATTTTGATTGGTCAATCCTGTACCTAAATAATATTGTTGACAATGTCTGTTTCAGAGACTTGCAGAATCATAGTCTGAGCCTGAAATTACTTAAACTAAGCTAATTTGACAATTGGACAAAAGGATGCTATTACAACAGTTCAAATTCAGAGCTGTTCAAATCACACTTTGCAACAGTTAAATCATTCTGAAACAGTTTTCCCTAGTGTGCATTTGGTGTAATAGTAATTTGTAAATCAACTAGTATGGACATGTGATGACCCAACTCCAGTGGGACTTGTGTTCAGATTCTCTTCTCCAGCAATAGCACTGGACCAGACAGCCCCTTCATATTTTGTGCATTAGCTGTTTTCAATCAACCTGTTCAAATAGGTTACGTCAGGGACAGGTGGGAATTCAAGCCAGGCTTTCTGGTTCAGAATTAGGGACACCACCCCTGTGCTCCAGGAGTCCACATTTAGTGAAAGGACTGGTGTAGCAAAATGAATTAACCCAAGATCAGCCAGTTGTGTTGTGCAGGGTACAATGGGCTGAAGCCTGTGATATAAAACCAAGAGAAGGCTTGTTCATGTTGTGCTGGTGTGATATTCCATCATGCCTGTCAGCAATCAATACACCCTTTGACATCAGTGAACTAGCATTAATATATGGAAAGAATGGTGAGACTAATCCATGTCGGTAATATGACTGTGTTCCATATTCTTAATCCCAAAATTGCAGTAGACCTAACTTAAAAACAGGTGACAAGGATTGTACTTTAATTGACTGTCCATGACTGTGTTTGAAGGTTGTCTATTTCTCTGTTGTTATGACCTTGAATTATGGCTTCTTCCTTCTGCATATACCATCAGTGTTCACGTTATTAATGAGAGTGGCAGCTGTCAGAACTCAGCAAAGTATGCCTGAGACAGAACAATGCCTGTAGTCCTGTGTTTCGAACATTTCTGCTGGCAATAACTCCTGGGTACATTTTTCACAACCTGATCATGCGACAGTCCTTGTCCATTTTTGTAAGAAATATCTTACAAATGTATTCATTTGGAACCTGTCCTAACTTATAGCCTAGATAAGGCTGGAGAAATTCCTCTTAATGAATGTCAAGGGCATGATCCTTCAATACTTCTTTGGCAAAACCATTTATTTTGAATGCTGAAAATAATGACGCAGATCATATAATGATGTGTCACTGCAATAGGAACATTTCCCTGTGTTACTTGAATGTCATAGATCTCCCTGTCACTGGTGACTGGGCTGCTTCTTTAAAAAAGTGGAATACTGCAAATACTTTAAAAACATAAACCATTATTTTCTGCCTTGATTTCATTTTTTTAAAAAGATGCACTATTATTCTGGTTTATGAGCAGAATGTATTCAATATTATCAACCATCAATACAAATAGTAATTTAATATTTAAAATGGAATATACTAATTACTTTGTGACTATCTTCATATTACATAATACTGCAGATATGTTTTCCATAAAGTACAAGTTTGTCATCTGTGTGATGGTGACATAGTAGACACATAATTTGGAGAACTGGCTGAATATCCAGTCATGGATTCAAATCCACCCACAGCAGCTGGTGAAGCTTAAATTCAATTAGTTAACTTTTTTAAAAAATCTTGGTTTCAGATGCTGGTGAAACTATCATTGACTGTCTTGAAACAAAATGTTTCCTTACATCCAGTGGGGAAGGAAATCACTCGTCTTTACCAGATCTAGCCTCTAGGGAACTCCAAATGTGGTTGATTTCAAACTATGATCTAAATAAGCGTAGGAAGTCACTCAGTTGTATAGAAACCCCTACAGAAAATAATAAAATGAATAAAACCAGATGGATCCACTGGTAAGCTTCCTTGAGTAGCAGTACCATGGACTAATCTTCATGAAATGGACGGTTGGGTTTAATAAGGCAGCTCAGTATCACAAGGGCAACAAATGCTGAACTTTCACTGATTTGGCATGAGGAAATCTTTTAAAAGTGGGTCAGCTATTCACACTTCCACATTGTCAGCATTGTAACCTCTGCTGCCAGCTTGCTTGTGGATTTTTGTGAATGGAGTGCTTCACTTCTTTGGTCTAACTTGTAGAGGTCTTGAGAGTTCCTAGTGGTTAATGCAAGTGTGAGTTTGTGTACTACATGTTGTGAATTGAAACAGAAATATTTACCAGAACAACTCCTGCTCTTTGTTCATCAGTGCCATTTACACACACCAGAACAGTCACATGCAGCTTTGATTTTGAACAATGCAGTGCTTCTTCAATATTGGAGTTTGCATTTGACTGAACCTTGAATTCATAATCTTCGTATGCAGTTATTGGAACATACTCAAATGGGGGAAGGCTTGAGATGCTCAAGGACAATCGGTAGGCTATTTCAGACTGAAATGAAGGGAAAGTTCTTCACTCAGAGAATGGTGAACTTATAGAATTCTTTATCACAGAAGGCAGTGGAGGTGAATTATTGGCCATATTTAGGGAAAAAATAGATAGATTTCTAAAGGCTAAAGGCATCTGGAGGAACAGGACCCATGGGGAATATGGTGTTGAGACAGGGCTAAACCATGATAATGTAGAATGGAAAAATGAGTTAGTAGGCCGATGGCCTACTCCTTCGGCTTTCTTCGTTCCTATGGTTCTACATTCTATTTAAACTTCAAGACTGGTAGGTCTTCGGCTGGTGGACTGTGGATCTCTGTTGACTCTAATTGTGCAGAGTCCATTGGAAGATCTTTTATCGCTATTTGCAGATGTCATTCCTGTAAACACAATGGTTCATCCATCACATTATCTGAAGTACCATTCATCTCCTGAATTCCTTATCTTGATGAACTCCTCTTTACTTACTTAGGTAGATGTCCATTGTGGAAAATGGTTGCTCCATCGAAACAAGTGTACTTTCTTTCTTATAGTATCTTGGGATTTCAGACCAGGCAATTTCCTCTTCCTGACTATGCCCTAAATCTGCGGTAGTTCATCTGGCTCCCATGAAATCACCTTCACTTCATTTCCATGTTGATCAAGAATACAAGCTCTTTGCTTCAATCTAGTCGCAGGTAGATAGGATAGTGAGGAAGGCGTTTGGTATGCTTTCCTTTATTGGTCAGAATATTGAGTACAGGAGTTGGGAGGTCATGTTGCGGCTATACAGGATGTTGGTTAGGCCACCGTTGGAATATTGCGTGCAATTCTGGTCTCCTTCCTATCGGAAAGATGTTGTGAAACTTGAAAGGGTTCAGAAAAGATTTACAAGGATGTTGCCAAGGTTGGAGGATTTGAGCTATAGAGGGAGGTTGAATAGGCTAGGGCTGTTTTCCCTGGAGTGTTGGAGGCTGAGGGGTGACCTTATAGAGGAATGGGATTGTGGGAGATATAGCAGTTTGGATCAGTAATTGGCTTGCTGAAAGAAGACAGAGGGTGGTGGTTGGTGGGGAATGTTTAACCTGGAGCCCAGTTACCAGTGGTGTACCGCAAGGGTCGGTGTTGGGTCCACTGTTGTTTGTCATTTTTATAAACGACTGGGATGAGGGCGTAGAAGGGTGAGTTAGTAAATTTGCAGGCGACACTAAGGTTGGTGGAGTTGGATAGTGACGAATGATGTTGTAGGTTACAGAGAGACATAGATAAGCTGCAGAGTTGGGCTGAGAGGTGGCAAATGGAGTTTAATGCGGACAAGTGTGAGGTTCACTTTGGTCGGAGTAACTGGAATGCAAAGTACTGGGCTAATGGTAAGATTCTTGGTAGTGTAGATGAGCAGAGAGATCTCAGTGTCCAGGTACACAGATCCTTGAAAGTTGCCACCCACGTTGACAGAGTTGTTAAGAAGGCATACACTGTTTTAGCTTTTATTAATAGAGGGATTGAGCTCCGAAACCATGAGGTTATGCTGCAGCTGGACAAAACTCTGGTGTGGCTGCACTTGGAGTATTGTGTACAGTTCTGGTCACCACATTATAAGAAGGATGTGGAAGCTTTGGAAAGGGTGCAGAGGAGATTTAATAGGATGTTGCCTGGTATGGAGGGAAGGTCTTACAAGGAAAGGCTGAGGGCCTTGAGGCTGTTTTCGTTAGAGAGAAGAAGGTTGAGAGGTGACTTAATAGAGACATATAAGATAATCAGAGGGTTAGATAGGGTGGATAACGAGAGCCTTTTTCCAAGTATGGTGATGGCGAGCACGAGGGGGCATAGCTTTAAATTGAAGGGTGATAGATATAGGACAGATGTCAGAGGTAGTTTCTTTACTCAGAGAGTAGTAAGGGTATGGAATTCTTTGCCTG
This sequence comes from Chiloscyllium plagiosum, assembly GCF_037043375.1. NCBI lineage: Eukaryota > Metazoa > Chordata > Chondrichthyes > Orectolobiformes > Hemiscylliidae > Chiloscyllium > Chiloscyllium plagiosum. Next base: position 36,682,852 of record NW_028270174.1, on the reverse strand, counting down.
CAATGTAGTAGATTCGCCCACTTTAAGTACATTCAAGTCATCATTTGACAAGCATATGGACGTACATGGAATAGTGTAGGTTAGATGGGCTTCAGATTGGTATGACAGGTCGGCGCAACATCAAGGGCTAAAGGGCTTGTACTGTGCTGTAATGTTCTATGTTCTGTGTTTATAAAATCATGAAGAGTATGGATAGGATAAGTGGACAAAGTCTTTTCCCTGGGTTTGGGGAGCCCAGAACTAGAGAATATGGATTTAGGGTGAGAGGGGAAAGATATAAAAGAGACCTAAGGGGCAACTTTTTCACGCAGAGGATGGTACGCATATGGAATGAGCTGCCAGAGGAAGTGGTGGAGGCTGGTACAATTACAACATTTAAAAGGCATCTGGATGGGTATACGAATAGGAAGGGTTTGGTGGGATATGGGCCAGGTGCTGGCAGGTGGGATTAGATTGGGTTGGGATATCTGGTCCGCATGGACAGGTTGGACCGAAGGGTCTGTTTCCGTGCTGTATATATATGACATTATGAATCTATTGAGTCGGTTGGGCACTTTTATTTATAATTTATGAATGACTTTCTGGTGATCTAGACATTTCGCTTCTTCAAATGTGATACTAAAAGATTGCTTCCTACTTAGCGTTATCTCTGTTAATGGTATTGATAATTCCTCTTTGAAAGATAAAGGATTTAAATATTGCTCGGGAACTAGAGTTGACTCATCATCTGGCAATAAATCAAATCTGCTGCATCAATTTGTTCAGCCAGCTGCTTTGCTGAGATTCTTCAATCAGTTTAAATGAATTGTTCAGGTTGTTTTTGTTTTCAGGATTTGCTTCTTCTGGCAAATCTTTGCTGATTTTTGTTAACTGCATTTTCCTCAATGAAAACGGTGCCAACATAGAGTCATACAATTATACAGCTTGGAAAATACCCTTCAGTGCGAGTTGCCCAAGCCAATCAGACAGCCTAAATTAATCTAGTCCCACCTGCTGGTACCTGGCCCATATCCCTCCTAACCCTTCCTATTCTTATATCCATCCAGATGCCTTTTAAATGTTGTAATTGTACCAGCCTCCACCACTTCCTCTGGCAGCGCATCCCAAACACACAAAACCCTCTGCATGAAAACTTTGTCCCTCAGGTCTCTTTCAAATCTTTTCCTTCTCACCTTAAATCTATGGCCTCTAGTTCTGGACTCCCCCACACTTGGGAAAAGACCTTGGCTATTTACCCTAACCATGCCCCTCACGATTTTATAAACTTTTATAAGATCACCCCTCAGCCTCCAATGCTCCAGGGAAAACAGCCCCAGCCTATTCAGTCTCTCCTTATAGCTCAAACCCTCCAACCATGGCAACATCCTTGTAAATCTTTGCTGAACTCTTTCAAGTTTTACAACATCCTTCCTATAGCATGGAGACCAGAGTTGCACATAATACACCAAAAGTGGCCTAACTAATGTCCTGTACAGTTGCAACATGACCTTGCAATTCCTTTGATCAATGCACTGACCAATAACGGCAACCATACGAAATGCCTTCTTCACTATCCTATGTACCTGTGACTCTATTTTCAAGGAACTTTGAGCCTGCACTCCAAGGTCTCTTTGTTCAGCAACACTCCCCAGCACCTGACCATTAAGTTTATAAGTCCTGCTTTGATTTGCCTTTCCAAAATGCAGCACCTCATAAATTAAACTCCATCTGACACTCCTGGGCCCATTGACCCATCTGATCAAGGTCCCATTGTACTCTGAGATAACCTGCTTCACTGTCCACTACACTTTCAATTTTGGTGTAATCAACAAGTTTATTAACAATACCTCCTGTGCTGACATCCAAATCATTTATATAAATGACTCAGCACCGATGCTTTTGATACACCACTGGTCACAGGCCTCCAGTCTGAAAAGCAACCATCCACCACCATCCTCTGCCTTCTACCTTCGAGCCACTTCTATCTCTAAATGGCTAGTCCTCCCTGTGTTCCATGTGATCTAACCTTGCTAACCAGTCTACCATGAAGAACCTTGTTGAATGCCTGCCTTAAGTCTATACGGATCATGTCCACCGCACTGCCCTCATCAGTCCTCTTCATTACTTCTTCAAAACATTCAATCAAGTTCGTGCGACATGATTTCCCACGCACAAAGCCATGTTGACTATCCCTAATCAGTCCTTGCCTTTCCATATATATGTACATCCTGTCCCTCAGGATTCCCTCCAACAACTTGCCCATTACTGATGCCAGGCTCGCTCAGCTATACTTCCCTGGCGTTTCCTTACCACCTTTCTTAAATAGTAAGACCACATTAGCCAACCTCCATTTTCCAGCTCCTCACCTGTGGCTACTGATGATACAAGTAATGATTCTGAAGCTCTCTCACTGCTACTGATGATACAAGTATCTCAGCAAGAGGCCCAGCAATCATTTCCTGAGCTGCCCACAGAGTTCTAGGGTATACCTGATCAGGTCCCAGGGGCTTATTCACATTTATGCATGTTAAGCTAGCCAGCACCTCCTCTTTTGTACAATGGGCATTTTTCAAGTTGTCATTATTTACTTCCCCAAGCTCCGTATCTTCCATATCCTTCTCCACAGTAAACACTTACATAAAATACTCATTTAGTATATCCCCTATCTCCTGTGGTTTCACACGTAGGCTGCCTTGCTGATCTTTAAGGAGCTCTATTCTCCCCCTAGTTACCCATTTGTCCTTAATGTATTTATAGAATCCCTTTGGATTCTCCTTAACCCTCTTTGCCAAAGTTATCTCATGTCCTCTTTATGCCCTCTTGATTTTCCTCTGAAGTATACGACTGCCCTTATACTCTTCTAAGAATTCATATGTCCTGCAGTTATAGTCATTTTTCCTGTTAACAGTACAAAACTGTTTTCTTATGTTAATGTAGATAATCTCAATAGAATCTTCCTTTTCTTTACATTCTGCAATGAGTCTAGGAAACATAGGAAATCTTTTCCTAGTTGCCTTTTTACAACTTGTTTGATAACAATTTGTCTCTGTACCAGTTGTTCTCTAGAATTGTCAAACTCCTTCTGGTATCATAAAACATCAGCAAGGAAATTTCCTGATCATTATCATGCACTGAACCTCCTTGGCTGATGGATCAGTGTCTTCCATGTTGAGCACTACTTGAAGGAGTACTGATGGTGGCACTGTCACTCTAGATGGGGGACAAATCTTCATAATCAAAACTGGGTCAGTAACACCTTTATTAATTGAGCTGGTCAAGTCCTAAAGGACACGGTTGCTGGACTGTGAATGTGGCACATGTTAAAGTAACAAACAAGAGGAAAAAACACTCTTGACCTCATCTTCACTAATGTAGATACTTTTCCTCATGTCTGTTTTGTTAAGAATGACCACCTTGGGGAGTCAAAGTCCCATCTTCACATTGAACATACCTTACATCCCATCACTGGGTATATGAATAGGAAGGGTTTGGAGGGATATGGGCCTGGTGCTGGCAGGTGAGACTAGATTGGGTTGGGATATCTATTCAGCATGGATGGGTTGGACCGAAGGGTCTGTTTCTATGCTGTACATCTCTTTGACTCTATGACTCTATGACACTGTGCTAAATGAGGGAAATTTTGAACATATCCAGCAATTTAAGAGTTGGCACCCCTGAGGCTCTGTGGTCCAAGCTTATCAGCAGTGTTGTGTCAACCACAATCTCAATCTCATGGCCCAGCATGTCCCCCATTCAACCATTGCTGTCAAACCAGGGGATCAAACCTGGTTCAATGAAGAGCACAGGGGCAGCACCAATCGCACCCAAAAATGAGATATCAATGTCTGAAGCTACAACACAGGAGTACTTATGTGCCAAACACCATAAACAGTGAATATTACTAAACAATTCCATAACTAGCAGATGAGATATAAGCTCTGCAGTCCCTGATACATCTAGATGTAAATGATGGCAGACAACTAAACAACCCACTAGAGGAGGAATCTCCAGAAATATCCACATTCACAATAATCGGGAAGCTCAGCACATCAGGTCAAACCATTAAGCTGAAGCATTTACAACAATCTTCAGCCAGAAGTGCCAAGTGGATGATTCATTTCAGCTTCCTCTAGAGGTTTCCAGCATCACGAGATGCTAGTATTTCGCCAATTCAATCCACCTTACATGATATCAAGAAATTGCGGAAAGCACTGAATAGTGCAAAGGCTATGGGCCCTGACAAAATTCCAGAAATGGTACTGAAATCTCCGTTGGTTTGAGTATAGGTGGCACAAAGGAAGATGGTTGTCAGTTAGAAGTCAGTCATCTCAGCCCCAGAATTCCTCAGGGTAGTGACTTTGGACTAATCATCTTCAGCTGCTTCATCAATGACCTTCCTTTCATTATAAGGTCAGAAATGAAGATGTTCATTGATGATCATGCGATGTTCACTTTCCTCAGATACTGAAGCAACATATGACCAAATGCAAATTCAGATGATGTTCAAGTTTGGGCTAACAAGTTGCATGTAATTTTCACACCACACAATGGACAGTCATTGACCATTTCCAACAAGAGATATTCGAACCAACACTCCTTTGACATTCAACAGCATTACCATGATTGTGGAATTGTTACTGGACTAATAATCAAGAGATCCAAATCAATAGTCTGTGTCAAAAAGTTCATATCCCACAATGGAAGATGCCGATATTTGTTATATAAGGTAGGTAATATCTGAAAGGTATAGCTGACATCACAAGATAAGCTGTAGCCATCAGAATATGAAATACTCTTCCTGTGAAGAGCTAAATACTTAGCTCCAAATTGTTGTGCACAAGAATGTTACAGTCGTAGTAACATGCACTTATTCTTAAGTATATCATGAAGTCCGACAAAGCACTTTTGTGTGTATCTCAGATGTAATGTAACTAGCTGTTAAGTACTATGTAATGAACCTTTTCATTTATGAAGAATAGGCCTATCTCCTGCCAAAGACATCCTTCCCCATTTGGATCCAGAAACTCTAATTAATACTAAGAAGATTTGGTGTCAGTGAATCTCTCCAATTCATTGCGGATGTTTCCAATATATAACAGGGCAGAGCTTGTCTGTCTATGAACTATGATTCTCTGAGAATAACTATGTTTCAGAAGCCACCATCGCTATCCTTCACCAACTCTGTGGTATGTCCTGTCCAACCAACATGACAGGTCCTCCAGAGGTTGTGACACAGTAGTATACAGACAGCTGGGAGTTAACATTGAATCTGAATCACATGAAATCTCATGGCACCAATTCAGAAATCCCTGGCTGACTACCACCTAACTCTCACTTCCCCCCCTCAGCTGATGAATCAGTACTCCTCCATACTGAACACAGAATGTACTCTGGGTGGGAAACTTCAATTCCCATAATCAGTATGGCTCAGTAGCATCACTATTGTCTGAACTGGCTATGTGCTAAAGGAGAAAGCTGCTAGACTGAGCCTGTAGTCAGTGGTGTGTGAACCAACAAGAGGGTTAAACTTAATTGAGGTGGCATGGTGGCTTAGCGTTTAGTACTGCTGCCTCACAGCACCAGGGATCTGGGTTTGATTCCACCTTCGGGCGACTGTCTGTGTGGAGTTTGCACATTCTCCCTATGTCTGCTTAGGTTTCCTCCAAGTACTCTGGTCTCTTTCCACAGTCCAAAGATGTGCAGGTTAGGTGGATTTGCCATGCTAAATTGCCCATAATGTCCAGGGATGTGCAGGCTGGGTCGGTTAGCCTAATTGCAAGCTTACAGGGATAGGATTGGGGTGGGTTTGGGTGGGATGCTCTTTGGAAGGTTGATGTGGATACGCAGGGCTGAATGGCCTGCTTCCACACTGTAGGGATTCTGTGATTCTACTTGACTCCATCCTCACTGACAGATCTGTCTGTCTATGTCAATAGGAGTGACTGTCACACAATTATTGTGGACATAATGTCCCGCTTTCACACTGAAGACACACGCCATTGTGTTGTATGATACCACAACCATGCTGAACAGGATAGGTTTCAAACATCTTGCCGCTCAAGATTGGGTATGTGTGAGGTGCTGTATTCCATCAGCAGCAGCAGAATTTTATTCAACCATTGGCAACGTCTTGGCCCAGCACATCAGCCATTGCCATCATGCATTTGGGTCAACCCTAATTCAGTAGATAATATAGCAGGAGCTGCCAGCACCAGGCATATCTAAAACTAAGATTGAGTAAAGCTGCAATACAGGGCTACTTGTGTGCTCCACCACAGAAGCAACAATAACAGTCAAGAATCAGAGACCAACTTAACATTGAGAGAGAGAGAGAGAGATATAGGAAGAGAAAGAGAGAGAGAGGAAGACAGAAAGCAGCTTCAAAAATCGAGAGCCAAAGAGAGAATGATTGCGTAAAACTCCAAGTGACTTGGGAAATATTGTAAGTTTAAGGATTAGAGATAGTACGTTTAGTATTAAAGGTTATAGTAACTTGTTTCCTGATGAGGTTGGAATTTCTTTTTTATTGATACCAGCTTGTGTTTATATTGATTAGACCACTTCAGTAGTGTGAGACACCTGGGCAAACTCATTCAAAACATTCTGGTTGGAGTTGTCCAACTTATTTTAACGAGGTGCTAGACAACAACACAAAAATAGTTGGAATGAAAGGTTGTGAGAGGGATGCAAGTGGTTTGCAGAGAGATGTAGATAAGTTGGGTAAGTGGGTATAAAGTTGGCAAATGGAGTACCTTGTAGGAAATGTGAAGGTTGTTCATTTTGGAAGGGAGAACAAAAGAAAGGAATATTATTCAACTGGAGAAAAAACTGCAGAAAGCTGCAACAGTAAGGAACTTGGGGGAACTTTTGCACAAAATACCGAAAGCTAGCACACATTTACAGAAGGTAATCAGGAAGGGTAAAGGAATGTTGACCCCTTTTTCAAGAGGGTTGGAGTATAAGAATAGGGCAGTGTTACTGAAACTGTATAAGTTAAGCAATGTGAACAGTTTTAGTCCTTTTACTGAAGAAAATATATGATTTCATCAGAGATAGTTCAGAGACACTGCACGGGGATGATCCCCGTTATGGAGGAATTGTGTTACGGGCAAAAGTTAAACTGATTAGTACCCCACTCATAGAAATTTAGAAGGAGAGGTGATCTCGTTGAAACATATAAGATTCCTAAGCAGCTTGACAGTATAAATGCTGAGAGGATGTTTCCCTCATGGAAGAATCTAGGACCAGAGGATATAGTCTCAGAATTAATGGGTACCAATTTAATACTGAGATCAGGAGGAATTTCTTCTCTGGGATGGTTGTGGGACTGTGGAATATTTTGCCACAGGGAGCACGAGGGGCAGAGTCCTTGTGTATATTTAAGGTAGAGATAGACTGGTTCTTGATCAGTAAGGGAAAGGACAGGGAAGTGGACATGAGGAGTGTCAGATCAGCTATGATCCTATTGAATGGCGGAGCAGGCACGAGGGACTGCACTGTCTACTCCTGCTCCTGTTTCTTATGGTCTTACAAGGCTGAAGGACCTGCAAATGTCTTCAGCAAGAAGTGTCGAATGTTCAGCATCTCAGCCGCTACTCAGGACCCCAGCATCACCGATGTCGGCCATCAGCCAATTCAATTCACTCTAATTGATATCAAGTATTGGCTGAAAGCAATGGATATTGCAGACGCTATGTGCCCTGACACTATTCCAGCAAAAATCCAGACGATTTGTGCTGCAGAACTAACTGTGTCCCCAGTTAAGCTGTTCCTGCACAGCTACAATACTGCCATCTACCTGACAGTGTAAATATTGACCAAGAAGTCCTGTCCATAGAAAACAGGGCAAATCCAACTCAGCCAATGGCTATCCTATCAACCCACTCTTATTAAGCAACAAAATGATGAAAGGTGACATCAATCGTGCTCTCAATTGGAATTACACAACAATAACCTGCTCACATACACTCATTTTGAGTTCAGTCAGATCTTTTCTGCTCCTTACTACGTTTTATTCAAATATGAACAAAAGAGCTGAATGGGTGAGGGTAGCTGACTGAGTGTGGCATTAAGGAGCACTGGGAAAACTAGCACCAATGGGATCAGAAGGAAGCGCTCCACTGATTTGGGACAAAAAAACTGCAATTATTGGAAGTAGACAAGCAGGAGGCAGGAAGAACACAGCAAGACAGGCAGCATCAGGAGGGTGGAGAAGTCAATGTTCTGGGGATAAGCCTTCTTCAGGACTGGGAGTAGGAGTAGGGGGGAGCTGCAGATAAAAAGGAGGGAGTTTTGGGTGTGGAGACAGGCAGAGTGGTGAGGTAGTGATAGGTGAACACAGAGGCAGTGGGCGCAACCTGGTTGGTCAATGGGAGAGATGAATCCAGTAGGTAGCTGGAAGGAAGGGTCATTCTGAGGAATGGAAGGGTTGGTCGGGGGGAATTTGCTGGAATGAGAGGTGCAAACCAAGGAGTCCAAAGGTTGACCTTCATTAAACATTGATGACTGCATTGGTGCTGCATCCGAAACGCAGCTGAACTAGCGCAGTTCATCAACTTCGCTAATAACTTACACCCCATCCTCAAACTTACGTGGTCTGTCTCGAACACCTTTCTCCCCTTTCTTGACCTCTCCATTTCCATCTCTGTCAACAGTCTATGGACTGACCTTTAGTATAAATCCGCAGACTCCCATAATTACTTGGGCTACACCTCCTCCCACCCCATATCCTGCAAAGACGGCATCCCATTTTTCCAATTCCTCCATCTCTGTCACATCTGCTCTGACGAGGAGATGTTCCACTCCCAAGCATCCCAGATGTCCACCTATTTTAAACAACATGCTTTCCCACCCTCAGTCCTCCGAACAACCTTCCACCACACCACCTCTGTTCCCCGCTGCTACTCTGAACCCCTCCCTCCAAGCACAATAAAGACAGGGTCCCCCTTGTCCTCACCTACCACCCCACCAGTCTCCACATCCAACGCATCATCCTTCAACACTTCCACCAAATTCAACTAGACCCCACCACCAAGAACATCTTCCCATCCGCACCCTCTCCGCCTACCTCAAGGACTGTTCCCTTTGTCAATCCTTGATTCGCGCCACTCTCCCCACCGAATTCCCCTGTACCTTCTCCTGCAACCAGAAGAGATGCAAACTCTGTCAGCACACCTCCCTGCTCACCTCCATCCATGTCCCCGAACAGTCCTTACAGGTGAGACCTGCCTCTCCTCCAGCCTAGTTTACTGTAGCCGGTGCTCTCGATGTGGTCTTCTCTACATTGGTAAGACCAAACTTAACTACAGGAATGTTTCCCCGAACATCTCAGCCGGGCCCGCAGGGACTGATCTGACCTCCAATTCCCCTTCCTACTCCCTTTCCAACATGACAATCTCTGACTCCTTTTCCCAGCCCCTTCACTTCCCTTCCATTCCTCTGACCGACCTTTCCTTCCAACTACCAATTGGATTCATCCCTTCCATTGACCAAACAGGCCATACCCTCTACCTGTGTTCACCTATCACGACCCCAGCACTCCACCCCAACCCCACCCAAAACCCTCCCTCACCCCCACCCCTTTATCTGCAGCTCCCCCTACACCCACCCCAGTGCTGAAGAAGGGTTGCACCAAAAATGTCCATTTTTCCACTTCGTGATGCTGCCAGACTCGCTGTGTTCTTCCAGCTTCCTGCTTGTCTTCTCCACTGGTTTCAGTCATACCTACCAAAAAGGATCATGGTTGTGATTGTCGGAGGCTAATTATTTCAGCCTCAGGAAACTATTGTAAGAGTTCATGAGGATACTGTTCTATGTCCAACCATCTTCAGCCACTTCATCAATGTCCAGGCTTGAGCTGACATGAGGCAAACTAATTTGCATTATAGGGGAGGGGGAATCCTTGAAATCTTTGTAACATGAGTGGATAACTTGAGATTCCCTGTTCCATAACAGGCAAAACATAAAGTTGTGAGGTTTGCATTGGGATAGATTATGCTTTTTTAAAACATAACAATGTGGGAATAAGTATCTCTGACAAGGCCAATATTTATTGCTGATCCCCAATTCCCTTGGAAATGCAGTAGTGGTGTACTTTTTTGCACTGCTGCAATCCATGTGTTTGAGACTACAGATTTACACGTTACCCTTCAACGTGGATACATTCCAGCCATCACTTTGGAATTTATTTGCATGAACTAAGATTGTAAAAGGAATGGGTGCTCTTGTTGGTTAAAGAACTGTCAGCATCCATAACCAATATAACTAACTCCCTCAATTTGAAGTAAAAAGGGAAAAGGCAGTAGAAGGAGATTTTTTTAATCATCAAATACAAATATGGGGTCAAATCATAGCAGACCCTGTCTGAGGTAAACTATGGTGGGACATTGGAAAGAATGATGTAAGAAATCGAGCTAGGCCTATCCTGATGTTGCGAGCAACGTTTTGCATTTTTCATAAGTGTTCTGGGCATCACGGCAAGATTCTCACTAGTAAAGGGAATCATTGCCTCTTATCACGCTCATTAACTGCAAATCTCACCCCATCAATACACAACTTTCTGTTGTTCCATTCTCCAATGGGAATCTAGGTGCTGAGAGTTCATGACATGAAAATCTGAGTGGGTATCTAGTGTCTTCAGTTTGCTTCTTGGTCCCCAAACCTCCATCTTGGACACCTAACATTAACATCCCAGAGTGCACACTCCAGGGCATCAGCGACACATACTTCAGGTTTACAAAGGCATCTAACATGTCAGCTACTTTGCACCATCATGGTATATCCCCGATTCACTTACAGTATGTCTCTGCACTATAATACTACACATTGGCATGTATCAGCAATTGTCAATGGAATGCTGCTGTACAGATACATGTGTGGGGTCAGGCAGTAACTTCACAGACTGGACCAAGCTTTATCTCAGAGCTTCTTGCTTACTCTGAGTGCTCACTCACTTTGCACCCATCTGCAGGCTCACTTGCCGTTCTTGGTATTTTGCCCCCTCAGCCAGAGATGCCAGGCTGACAGACACAAAACCAGGAAACTTGTCATGGTCATCAGCAATCCTCACTCAGGAAAGGCAGGCAGCCTTCAGTCAGGACATTCCAGCGCAGCAAGTCAAGGTCACCTTCTGATGCTAGTCCAGGCCTTGGCCATGGTCAGTCAGCCACTTAGGATGGTCAGATTCAGGATGCTCTCCTATAAGGGATGAGGGGTCAAATGTCAGACAGCCCACAACTCACCTTGTCTGTTTTCTCTTGTAATGAGGAAAATAGCAGGTACTTGGGAGATAAAAATGGCTGTTAGTGCTGGTACAGATGTCTGAAAGATAGTGAGTTGTCCTACATGAGTGGGTAGACAGCACAGAGGCCATGCAGTGTGAGAAGTATTGGAGGGTGAGACCAAATGAGGAAAAATGTGGCATTCACTAGTGAGGGCAGAAGAACATGAGCCTTGATGGAAGCAGAGACAGAGTGAATATGATGCGGCAGAGAGAAAAGGGTGGATCTCATAAGTTCATTGATCTTCTACCTACACTGCACAGCTATCTCCAGAACTGACCCGTGTGCCAATCTCAGCTCAGGTATATTGTATCACTGCCAGGGATGCCAGTTTGTTCCGGGATATCCGGGCAGTGGCAAGTTACTCTGACTATGGTGGGTGGGAGAATCGAGCTAGTTTTCAAAGAGAGCAGAGATCGAGGGGCAGGGTAGGTAGTCAACAAGGCAAGGTTCGGACAATAGTGCAAGAAATGTGTTAGATCTCAAGAAGAAAATCCTCTGTGAAACTCAACAAAATTGTCAATTAGACAAAATAGGATAAAATTCAGTCTATAGTTTTATGCTGTGTTTTATATGCAGTGATTTACATAGAACATAGAAGAATACAGCGCAGTACAGGCCCTTCGGCCCTCGATGTTGCGCCGATCCAAGCCCACCTAACCTACACTAGCCCACTATCCTCCATATGCCTTTCCAATGCCCGCTTAAATACCCATAATGAGGGAGAGTCCACCACTGCTACTGGCAGGGCATTCCATGAACTCACGACTCGCTGAGTAAAGAACCTACCCCTAACATCTGTCCTATACCTACCCCCCCTTAATTTAAAGCTATGCCCCCTTGTAATAGCTGACTCCATACGAGGAAAAAGATTCTCACTGTCGACCCTATCTAAACCCCTAATCATCTTATACACCTCTATCAAGTCACCCCTAAACCTTCTTTTCTCCAATGAAAACAACCCCAAGTGCCTCAGCCTTTCCTCATACGATCTTTCTACCATACCAAGCAACATCCTGGTAAACCTCCTCTGCACCCGTTCCAGTGCCTCCACATCCTTCCTATAGTATGGCGACCAAAACTGCACACAATACTCCAGATGTGGCCGTACCAGAGTCTTATACAACTGCAACATGACCTCAGTACTCCGGAACTCAATTCCTCTACCAATAAAAGCCAGTACGCCATATGCCTTCTTCACCGCACTATTTACCTGGGTGGCAACTTTCAAAGATTTGTGTACATGGACACCAAGATCCCTCTGCTCATCCACACTACCAAGTATCCGACCGTTAGCCCAGTACCCCATCTTTTTATTACTCTTACTCTAATTTTATTATTAGAAAATTTTCAGATGATCATTTAGATGCATGCAGGTGGTATGCAGGTTTGTTCAGAGCTGAAAAATGTGTTGCTGGAAAAGCGCAGCAGGTCAGGCAGCATCAAAGGAGCAGGAGAATCGACGTTTCGGGCATAAGTTTCAGGTTTTCTGAAGAAGGGCTTATGCCCGAAACGTCGATTCTCCTGCTCCTTTGATGCTGCCTGACCTGCTGCGCTTTTCCAGCAACACATTTTTCAGCTCTGATCTCCAGCATCTGCAGTCCTCACTTTCTCCTCCTTGCAGGTTTGTTCAGACATGTAAGAACATATATAAAGAGTAAAAACCTATGAATGTCACTATAGTATTCAAAGGAGGCTATTTGAGATATCTATTTACTCTGTCCTTGGATCTTGAGCAAGTTGCTGTTTTATCATCTCCATGCCAAGAGAAAGCAATTCAATAATTCAGCAGTCATTAGCATTATGATAGCTTTGGGGCAGATTTAGATTGCAACTTTAATTTTTACCTATGCCAATCATTGCTGGTGTCGTCAGCGTGAGTGTCTGTGACCTTTTCCCAGGGTGACAGAAGGAGAATTGCACAGCTGTAAATAAAACCTCTGTGACACAGTACTGCTGCAGGCACAGAGACATAAATTGAACATTCAACAGCATTTTAATGAGCCAGAGCTGCTGATTTACCTTTGCAAAGACCAAATAGATAAGTGGTCTTGTAGGTTAGGGTGCAGCTTAAAAGAAATGTGTCTTTACTATTGCTAAGTAATGTCCAACTCTGCAAAATTGATCTCCTAACTTGAATCTAGTTGCTGTTACAGTTGTGCCAAGACACCCAGTGATTTAGGTATTGGAAGTGCATGAGTATTAAAGTAAAGGATTCAGAGCTGAAAAATGTGTTGCTGGAAAAGCGCAGCAGGTCATGCAGCATCCAAGGAGCAGGAGAATCGACGTTTCGGGCGTAAGCCCTTCTTCATTACTGAACGAAACTTCTGCCCGAAACGTCGATTATCCTGCTCCTTGGATGCTGCCTGACCTGCTGCGCTTTTCCAGCAACACATTTTTCAGCTCTGATCTCCAGCATCTGCAGTCCTCACTTTCTCCTAGTAAAGAATTCAGCCCTGGAATTATTGTTTGTGATATTGTAGGCTTTTCAAATTAAGGTGATGATTTTAAGCTCTCCCACTGGTGGCTTTGAAGACAGGGATGTACATCAAATCTGGTCCTTACTGTTCCCGGCACCAACCCATCACCCCCGTAACTAAACAGTGGACAGGGGAGTTGCTATGTGGCCCACATGCCTCTCTTTGTCCCATTGAGGCCATTAGGTAGCCAATTAAAAATCATCTCAGGGCATCAATTCAGCGTTGAGGGTATTATACCTGAATTATGAGGAAGACCATACCAAGCAGCAAGTTCTGCAGCTTTAGCTGAGCAGGATAATATTGGGAAAAGTACATGAACCTCTGTTGTAGTCTCCCTGGACAGCCAAGGTCATCTTCTTTTTACCCATCCTTCCAGTTCGGCCTCTCAAACCCATTCACCCAACTCTCTTCACTGGGGTTACTAGTCTGGCCATGCGCTCCAATCCTAGCTGACAGTTATCTTGAAACAATCAGGTTCCAGAATAAAATCTGGCTTGACAGCTCACATGTTTAAGTTTTGTAGTTGGTTACCATGGGAAATAGCTGAAAATGTGTTGCTGGAAAAGCGCAGCAGGTCAGGCAGCATCAAAGGAGCAGGAGAATCGACGTTTCGGGCATGAGCCTGAAGAAGGGCTCATGCCCGAAACGTCGATTCTCCTGCTCCTTGGTTGCTGCCTGACCTGCTGTGCTTTTCCAGCAACACATTTTCAGCTCTGATCTCCAGCATCTGCAGTCCTCACTTTCTCCTCCTACCATGGGAAATAGTCACTGAAACATATCCAGATGCAAGGGTGGTGATGTTCTTTAACAACGTTGTATAAGTTTATTACACAAGCGAAGGAAAACAAACAAACAACTATTTTGTTTTATATATCTCCCTCCCAGATAATTTCAATGCCTTCTATGCTTGCTTTGAGCAGAATTTCAGCAGAAAGGTAACACCTATTCTGACAAGTCCTGATGAACCTATCCCAACAGTCACTGCATCAGAGGTCAGATCGGTTTTCCTTCTTGTGAATCCAAGGAAAGCCATAGGACCAGACGAAGTACCAGGCCGTGTACTCAGAGCATGTGCAGATCAACTGGCAGACGTCTTCTCAAACATCTTCAACCTCTCCCTGCAGTAGGCCACTGTTCCTGCTTGATTCAAGAGGGTCAACATCATCCCTGTGCTTAAGAAGGCTGGTCATGGCATTAATCAACTCCAGCCTCCCCACTACTCTTGACCCACTCTAATTTACCTATCAGACCAACAGATCCACATCAGATGCCATATCACTTGCCCATCATTCCTCCCTAGAACATCTTGACACCAAGAACAGCTACATAAGAATCCTATTCATTGACTACAGTTCAGCCTTCAACACCATTATCCCCTCAAGACTGATTACTAGACTTAGTGATCTGGGACTAAGCCCCACTCTCTGCAACTGGATCCTCAGTTCCCTGACCCACAGACTACAATCAGTGAAGATTGGGGACAATATTTCATCCTCACTAACACTCAACACTGGAGTCCCCCAGGGGTGCACACTCAACCCCCTACTGTACTCACAGAGATGTACAGCACAGAAACAGACCCTTGGGTCCACTGTATACCTATGACTGCATCGCCAGATACCAGACTCATGCCATTTGCAAGTTCGCTGATGACACCATCATAGTCGATCAAATCTTAGATGGCGACGAAACAGACTATAGATGGAAGGTGGAAGATGGAGAAATGGTGCACTGAGAACAACCTAGCTCTCAATGCTGGAAAAACCAAGGAACTCATTATTGACTTTCAGTGGGATGTTACTCATGCCCCCTTAACACATTAACAGCAAAGAGCTGGAACGAGTGAAGAGGGTCAATCTCTTGGGAGTGATCATCCACAACAAGCTTTCTTGGACTCTTTATGTGGACACACTGGTTACAAAGGCCCAACAATGTCTTTTCTTCCTCAGGCGGCTGAGAAAATTTGGCATGACGGCAAATACCCTTGCCAACACTTATAGGTGCGCCATCGAGAGCATTCTGTCTGGATGTATCACTACCTACTATGGCAACTGTACTATGCAAGATCGGAGACAGTTACAGAGAGTGGTGAATTTGGCTTGGGCAATCACAAAGGCCAACCTCCCATTGATAGAATCCATCTAGCAGGCCCGCTGTCAAGGAACGGCCGCCAGCATTTGCAAAGATCCATTCTAGCCTGGCAATGTTTTTCTATAATTTCTACTATCGGGGAGAAGGTACAGAAGCCTGAACACACACAACAGCCAGTTTCGAAACTGTTTCTACCCTACTGTAGTTAGAATACTGAATGGACTCTTAATATTCACCTGTACCTGTGTTTTTGTTTCTGCTGCTGTTTACCTATTATTTACATATCAATGCTACTTTACTCTGTGATCTGCCTGTATTGCTCCTAAGACAAAGCTCTTCACTGTGCCTCGGAACACATGACAATAAATTAAATTCAACTCAATTCAATATAATATGTGAAACAAGCTCAGATGACCGTGGGTGGCACGGTGGCTCAGTGGTTAGCACTGCTACCTCACAGCAGCAGAGTCCTGGGTTTGATTCCCGCCTGTCTGTGTGGAGTTTGCACATTCTCCCCGTATCTGCGTGGGTTTCCTCTGGGTGCTCTGGTTTCCTCCCACAATCCAAAGATGTGCAGGCCAGGTGAATTGGACATGCTAAATTCCCCACAGTTTTAGGTGTGTTAGTCAGAGGAAAATATAGGGTAGGGGAATGGGTTTGGGTGGGTTGCTCTTCGGAGGGATGGTGTGGACTTGTTGGGCCGAAGGGCCTGTTTCCATACTGTAGACGATAGTAACTGATTTCCCAGAATTAGAACTTGATCTTGCTAGGACAAAAATAAGACTTGCCCCTGAACTGAATTCCTAATTCTTCCGAACTGAGACCTTAAACCTCTTGTTCTGAAGTCAAAATTAAACTAATGGCCTTGATGCATTTATACTAACTTTTCAATCGATATCTTTTGTTTTCCTGCCACACACCTATCTGCAATGTGATGCTTGCTTGGAACTGATAGATTTTGGTCACTGTTCCAAATTATTTCCTGACCTGTTTTTTTAAAAAAGAAAATTACCTTAGCTGAACTGACTAACATCTATCTGCCTCTATTTGGAAATACCAATCTCAAATCAGGTATAATGTATACATTGCACACATTTCCACACATTGGCAACCTCCCAAAGATCAGAAGTAGGAGCAAAAGTGTGCCACTCCCCATCGAGTCAGCGAGCACGACCATTCAATGAGAACATGGCTGACTTGATAATCTTCAACTCCATTTTCTTGTCTATTCCCCATAAGCTTTGATTCCCTTACTGATTAAAAATCAGTCCATCTCAGCCTTGAATATACTTAACCACCCAACTCAACAGCCCTGTGATAAAGAGGTCCACAGATTCAGAACTCTCATCTCTGTCTTAAACGTGCGATTCTTTATTCTGTAACTATACCCACTGGTCCTCCATTAGACAGGATATATTGAGTGAATCTTTAGAGTATAAAGGCAGTAGGAGTATACTTAAAAGGGAAATCAGGAGGGCAAAAAGGGAACATGAGATAGCTTTGGCAAATAGGGTTAAGGAGAATCCAAAGTGGTTTTACAAATACATTAAGGGCAAAAGGGTAACTAGGGAGAGAATAGGGTCCCTCAAAGATCTGCAAGGCGGCCTTTGTGTGGAGTTGCAGGAGTTGGGTGAGATATTAAACAAGTATTTTGCATCAGTATTTACTCTGGAAAAGGATGTGGAAGATATAGAATGTAAGAAAATAGATGGTGACATCTTGCAAAATGTCCAGATTACAGAGGAGGAAGTGCTGGATGTCTTGACATGCATAAAAGTGGATAAATCCCTAGGACCTGATCAGATGCACCCTAAAGCTCTGTGGGAAGCTAGAGAAGTGATTGCTGGGTCTTTTACTGAGATATTTGTATCATTGATATTCACAGGTGAGGTGCTGGAAGACTGGAGGTTGGCTAATGTAGTGCCACTGTTTAAGAAAGATGGTGAGGACAAGCCAGGGAACTATGCACCAATGAGCCTGATGTCGGTGGTGGGCAAGTTGTTGGAGGGAATCCTGAGGGACAGAATGTACATGTATTTGGAAAGGCAAGGACAGATTAGGGATAGTCAATATGGCTTTGTGCGTGGGAAATCACGTCTCACAAACTTGATTGAGTTTTTTGAAGAAGTAACAAAGAGGATTGATGTGGGCAGAGTGGTAGATGTGATCTATATGGAAATCAGTAAGGCATTCGACAAGGTTCCCCATGGGAGACTGGTTAGCAAGATTAGATCTCATGGAATACAGGGAGAACTCGCCATTTGGATACAGAACTGCTCAAAGGTAGAAGACAGAGGGTGGTGGTGGAGGGTTGTTTTTCAATCTGGAGGCCTGTAACCAGTGGAGTGCCACAAGGATCGGTGCTGGGTCCACTACTTTTCATCACTTATATAAATGATTTGGATGTGAGCATAAGAGGTATAGTTAGTAAGTTTGCAGATGACACCAAAATTGGAGGTGTAGTGGACAGTGAAGAAAGTTATCTCAGATTACAACAGGATCTTGATCAGATGGGCCGATGGGTTGAAGAGTGGCAGATGGAGTTTAATTTAGATAAATGTGAGGTGCTGCATTTTGGGAAAGCAAATCTTAGCAGAACTTATACACTTAATGGTAAGATTCTGGGGAGTGTTGCTGAACAAAGAGACTTTGGAGTGCAGGTTCATAGCTCCTTGAAAGTGGAGTCACAGGTAGATAAGATAGTGAAGAAGGCGTTGGTATGCTTTTCTTTATTGGCCAGAGTATTGCATACAGGAGTTGGGAGGTCATGTTGCGGATGTACAGGACATTGGTTAGGCCACTGTTGGAATATTGCGTGCAGTTCTGGTCTCCTTCCTATCAGTAAGATTTTGTAAAACTTGAAAGGGTTCAGAAAAAAGTTACAAGGATGTTGCCAGGGTTGGAGGCTTTGAGCTACAGGGAGGGGTTGAATAAGCTGGGGCTGTTTTCCCTGGAGCATCGGAGGTTGAGGGGTGACCTTATCAAGGTTTATAAAATCATGAGGGGCATGGATAGGTTAAATAGACAAAATCTTTTCCCTGGGGTGGGGGAGTTTAGGGTGAGAGAGGAAAGATATAAAAGAGACCTAAGGGGAAATTTTATGCGCAGAGGGTGGTACGTGTATGGAATGAGCTGCCAGAGGAAGTGGTGTAGGTTAGTACCATTGCAACATTTAAAAGCATCTGGATGGATATATGAATAGGAAGGGTTTGGAGGGATATGGGCCGGGTGCTGGCAGGTGGGACTAGATTGGGTTGGGATATCTGGTTGGCATGGATACGTTGGACTGAAGGATCTGTTTCTGTGCTGTACATCTTCTATGACTTTCCTATGACTCTATTCTGGCTCCTTATAGTGGAATTGCTTGTAGTACCAGTAGTAGCCACCAATCCCAGTGGCAGTGTGACATCTGTGGGAGAGGCAGACATCATTGAGCAGACTTTTTAGCAGGGACTGGGGCACCCTATTTAATCTAGCTTATTCTTCTTGAAGCTTTTTATAGAGAAAAGGCACGAAAAAAAAATCCTGAGACCGCTCCTGCATTGCAGACTTTATCTCCCACCGAGCCTGGTTGCAGTCTGATTGATGAGGTTTCTGCTGTAAATAAAATAACAGCAGCCAAGCAGCTAGGAATAAATTTGGAACAAATCTCTATCACTTCTTAATTCATTCATTGCATGTGGATGTCAGTGGTAAGGCCAGCGTTTACTTTTCATGCCTACGGTTGTGGTAATTCATTTGGCAAATGTACACCCACAGTATTGTTGAGTAGAGAGTTGCATGATTTTAATCCAAAGACAATGAAAAATGACAATATATTGGCCAGTTGTCGCAGTACATCTTGCAGATGGTGAACATTACAGCCATGTCGCATCAGTGGTGGAAAGAATGATTGTACATGTTTAATGTTCTGGACGAGGTGCCAATCAATTTTTATTCGAAATGATACTTAGCTTTGAGAGTATTGTTGAAGATACTTTCATCCAGGAATTGGAGAGTATTCCATATTCCGTGACTTCTGGTTTGTAATGAGTGGAAAGGTTTTGAGGAATCAGGGCCTCAAATCACTCACTGCAACATTCCCATCCTATCACTATGTAACTAATGTATTTATGTCATTTGTAGATTTAAAGTTTTGGTCATGGGTGAATCACAAGCTATTGATGATAGAGCTATCCTATAAAAGGATTGTTGATTGACAGTTGTGTAACACAAGTGTTACTTCATAGAATTATAGAATTCCCTACAGTGTGAAAGCAGCTATTCAGCCCATTGTGTCCACCCTGACTTTCCTTACCTAGATTAACCACCCGACCCTATCCCTGTAACCAACATTTCCTATGACTAATCCACCTAATCTGCACATACCTGGCCAGATTTACTTGACCAATCCACCTAACCTGTACATCTTTTAGTGCTAATGAGCATCTGAGTCATCCTGAAAGTTTTGCTGCAGACAAACTTGGAATGCATCATTATCTAAGGAACTGTAAATATTACTGAATACTGGGCATGCATCAACACATACCACCATGTCTGACCTGAGGTGGAGGGAAGGTTAGTGCAAAGTCATTTTGCTTCGGATGCTCATTAGCACTAAAATTACCATTGTTCTTTATGATGAGCTGTGTCTAGTTAATGGAGAGTTTTCCTTTAATCTTTATTGATGTTACTGTTTGGTTCCATACACAGTGCATTGCTGCCTTGATATCGGGGTGAGTTACTCTCATTGTCACTACTGAAATAATTTATTCTGTTTATATTTATGAAGTGAGGTTACTATGAAAGTAAACAATGCCTAGTTAAATGCAAATGGAGCATTAGTTAGCAGTTTATGAGTCATTAAATGCTGTTGTATAACCCTGACTATGAAATCTTTCATTACTTTGCTGATGATTTAGCACGTGTCAAAGGGTTAGTATTTGGTTAAATGGATTTTTCCATTTTTTTATAGATAGGACATAGCTGAGCAGTTTTTCACTTTGTTGAGTAGATTCAGTTTTGTAGCTGTACTCAAACAGTTTACGATAGGTGGGACTAGATCTGGAACACAAAGCTTTGGCACAACTGGCATAATGTCAGGGCCCATAACTGTAGCTGTAACAATTATTTCTTGTGTGGAACAAAATTTAATTTAGTTGAGACTGCCTTGAACATGGAAGTGTTGGTATCTGCCCTTGTCACTGTCCATGAAGATTTTTGTGGTATTTAATTATCCACCACCATTCATGATTGAATGTTACAAGTTGGCAGAGATTTAATCTGATCCAGTCCTGTGGGGAGACTGAGCTCTATCTGTGTAATTCGATTTTCACTGTTTAAAATATATGTAGTTCCATATTGTGATCGTATCAGTTTGGTACCTGATTTTAAACTTTGCCTAGTATTGATGGCATGCTCTTCTATACTTCACATTGAAGCAGGGTTGGTGGTTGGTAGACGGGGAGATTTATCAGTTCGTTCGGTTTAAATTATCATCGAATACAGTCCAATGTGCTGTTGTTGTTTGTACAAAGCATCTCATTAATGGTTAGTTTTGCATTGTTTGATCTTTTCTGACTTAATTCTAGTTAGTCCTTGGTGGAGCTATGTGAAAAAAGATATTAGATTAGATTCCCTACAGTGTGGAAACAGGCCCTTCGGTCCAACCAGTCCATGCCGACCCTTCGAAGAGTAACCCATACAGACCCACTTCCCGTCTGACTAATGCACCTAACACTGTGGGCAATTTAGCATGGCCAATTCACCTAATCCACACATCTTTGGACTGTGGGAGGAAACCCACGCAGACACAGGGAGATTGTGCAAACTCCACACAGACACTCGCCCGAGGCTGGAATCGAACCTGGGACCCTGGTGCTGTGAGGCAGAAGTGCTAACCACTGAGCCACCATTGTTCTCCACATGGGCTTTTTGTTGCCAATCCTACCAGTGGGCCTCATGGATAAAGACAGGTAGATTGAGGATGAAGCAAAGTAGGTTATTCCTTCATGTTGGTTCACTCACCATCTACCACGAGTAGTCTGCCAGTGATGTTGTTCAGTGTACTGTCAGCATTTGTGCTACTAAGCCAGTTTTGATGGAGAACATAGAATCTGGTGAATGCATTGATGTTGAGTGTCTGCCCTTATTTTTTAGCTTTTTTTTCTGTCAATTATGTGAATCTTTCATGGTTCTTCAAATTCTGCTGGCAGGTGCTGCTCTCAGCTGGAGTGACTATGCATTCAGTCGATTTAGGGCGCATTAGGGAGGAGCTGCTGTGCCCCTGCACTTGCTAGTAGTAAGCCCCGGCATATAATTATCCTGTCTCTGAGATAGAGAATGGGATCTCCAGCCTGGGGCTGGGTCAAATTGAGGACCTCGCTCATCATCTGCTTTTCACACAAACATAAATGATCCCTTGGCACTACAGGTAGTTACGTTGCTGTTTGACACCGTATTATAAAGAAAATCACACAATATAAAGAATGGGGCCTAACAGGGTTAGTGGTAAACCACCAAAAATATCAGTAAATGTGGAAACAAAAATAGTTGTTAGCTTAACACAAATGATAGCACAGTCTAAGTAAATCCTTAGATCATATATTTTAGTAAAATAATAAAGTAAATGTAACACTTTAACACTAAAATCACTGACTACAGCACCATATCTTTCATGAAGCTCTTCAGCAGAAAGCATGCGAGCTGACTGACTACATGATTAGATTAGATTCCCTACAATGTGGAAACAGGCCCTTCGGCTCAACCAGTCCACACCGACCCTCTGAAGAGTAACCCACACAGACCCATTTCCCTCTGACTAATTGACCTAACACTATGGGCAATTTAACATGGCCAATTCACCTGCCCGGCACATCTTTGGACAGTAGGAGGAAACCCACGCAGACACGGGAATGTGCAAACTCCACGCAGACAGTCACCCGAGACTGGGATCGAACCTGGGACCCTGGCGCTGTGAGGCAGCAGTGCTAACCACTGAGCCACCGTGCTGCCCATGCGGATGTGGAAATCCAGTCCTCCTCAAGATTCTCTCCCCAGTTTGAAACAAAGTTCCGTTTAAATGTAGACTACAATTCCCAGTTTCATGCTAAGTTTCAAGGCCAGCAGAGCTGATTGCATTCCTGTTTTAGCTGAACACCCTGAATTTGCATTTTGCAGACAGAGGATCCTGACACTGGGTTTTGCTGTTCTGCCTGGGATGGAATTGCACAGCAGCGAACGGGAGTTTGATTTATAAAAAAAGGTCCACAATTCACAAGTCGTGTTACAGTCGAATCACGTTTAATAAATGGGTCTTATAGGAGAACTACCTGTATTTTAAAGCATAACAGTTCTCCAGGAATAAATACAGAAAAATGCTGGAAATGCTCAGTGATCTGGCAGCTGTGGAATGAGAATCAGAATTAGCAGGTGACATGTAGTGTCGGCAATGGATTCTTACTGAACTTGCTCCAGAATCCCATGTTGCCTTTTTTTAGGAAGGCCTATCCCAATAAGCACTGACATGAACAGCAGCAGGGATCAAAGACCCCAAAGTGCACATCCTGTCTGACAGGAGCTGCTAGCCAATCAGAGGCGAGGTATTTATACTGCAGACAGAACCACCCGGAGACCAGTGGCTGTTGCTGGGACCACCTGACGCTCAGAATGGCTGAGGGATCCAGGCCACAGGTGATGATGATGGGCAGGTGATTGTGGAGAGATTGTGCTTGGGGTAGTGAATGGCTGTCAATGGCCTCCCACTTTCTGATGCTGAGTCTCTCAAACAGTGCCTTTGATCCCACCTCAAAAGTCTGCAAATAACCCTGACAGGAATTAGGTCCTTAGTGAATCTACAAGCATGACTCCAATTTGCAGAGAACTGCCATTTTAATTCTCCATTTGGCTCTCATACTAATATTCTGTCCTCAGCCTAATGCCCTGTCCCAGTGAAGCTTAATGTAAGCTTAATGAACAGCATCTCTTCTTTCGATTAAAGCATTTTGCAGTATTTCCCAGAACAACTTGCTTCCAACTTTTTGTAAGTTTTGTTTTTGCCTCTTAATTTTGATGTCAGAGAGTTGGTACCTCCATTACCTCACACACTTGAGGGATTGTCTGTGTGGAGTTTGCAGATTCTCTCTGAGTCTGTGTGGGCTTTTTCCAGGTACTCCGGTTACCTCCCATATTCCAAAATTGTGCATCCTAGGTGGATTGGCTATGCTAAATTGCCCATAGCATCCAAGGATGTGCAGGCTAGGTGGATTAGCCATGGAATATGCAGCATTACAGGAATAGGGTGGCTCTTGGGTGAGTGGGGGAGCGGTTATCTTCAGAGGGTGAGTGTGGACTCATTGGGCCAAATAGCCTGCTTCCACACTCTAGGGTATCCATGATTTTGTTTAGTTCTTTTCTTGCCCCATCGTCATTTCCTTTGGCCCATTTAGAATATCTCTGTTAATCAATCATTCATGTCTTCAATGCTATTAATGGTATACCCTCTCTTTTTCCACTCTTCCCATCCCTCCATGGCTTAAACTCTATTCCATTTCTTAATTTTCTCAGCTCTGATGAGAGATGTTTTGCCTGAAATTTAACTCTTTTTCTCTCCACAAATGTTAACAGACCTGTTGAATCTTTCCAGCATTTTCTATTCTTATTTCAGAGTCTCAGTGTTTGCCATTTTCTGATTTTTTTTTGCTTAGGGGTCCTGGCTAATTTTTATTCCTCAACCTATGTGACTAAAACATAATTCACTGCAATTTGTGGAAGTTTTTTTGTGGTCAAATTGACCTCTGCATTTCCCTACATTTCAATGGACATTTCAAAAGAAACTAACTTTAAATTGTGGAAGTCAAGAACATAAAGCTTACTTTGCAAATGTATGTTCTTTCTTTTAATGTCTTTATTCAGTAGAGAAAATACAGCACTCTCAAACCTTAACCTGTTTCTCCTGTCTACTGGTTTTTGTGTATGATCCAGATTTATAATTGGCTTCATTGCTTTAAAACAACGCAACTGGAAAAGAGATTTTGTCATTAATTTGGGACGCCAATCATATACTCATATTTCACAAGAAAGGATCTGGAAAATTCTTTCTGTATGAATGAAAAGAGAAGGTCATACATCATTTTTGGCAAGAGATAATGTCCCACAAAGTAATGCATTCCACTACAATTTAGTTGTGTTATATATTTGTGTTATGTTACATACTTAGAGTGAGCAATGGTCTTCACACCTGTGACCATTTGTGTTCTGCCTGACTCATTGCCATGTATTTACCCTTTCATTCCCCATCACCATTTGATGACAGAGAGGGAGCAATTGAGCAGTGCAGAAATTAAGCCAAATACAGGAATCCTCTATCAAATATACATCTCCAACCCCTCAAAGGCAATTATATGAAACCATTGTGGCTCTAAGTATTATGTATAACTAGAAGTCATCATTTTTAAAAAATGGATGGATGGTTGTGTTAAATTGAATAACGTAATGTAATGCAGAAATTAGAAGAAATTGTGGCCATCAGTAAATGGATGCATATGCTGATTGCAACCGATGCTCCAGAGTACCAAATCTAATTCATTGAGCTGGATGACATGATCTGTTTTAGGTTCGTATGCAAAAACTATGGGATGGAAAGTGAGTGAAAGGGAAAGATGCTTAGAATTCCAGAGAAAGACATTGAACAAATACTGTACTAAGAAACATCTGGTATTTTTTGTATATGGGAGGCAATGTCTACAGAAATGACAACATGCTGTGGACTAATCCTAACCTTCTATAAGGAAATGCTGATGAGATAAAATGTGGACCATTGACTATTGAATTACCTCATAGGATTTAATACCTGGAAATTGAATGGACTCAAATGGTTTTGAAAAGGGATCAAAAACAGATTTAAAATGGTCACAGACGTCACCTGATCTGTGCAAGTTGGTGAAGTTTCAAGAAACTGACATGAATTAGATAAGAGTGCCTGAATTGAAATTATTAAAGACAATGCAAGCAATTGACCCCTCCCTGGGAGGCTCCTCATCTCCTGTTTGATTTGAACCCTTTGTGGTAATCTTCAGGAGTTGAAGATAAAACATCACCTACACTTACCAAGCCTGGACACAATGTACTTGGTGGATAGAAAATACAAGTTAGTTGCTATTTCAAGAAAATCTATCATGGCAGAAGGAGATGCAACAACACTGACTGGAAAGAAATGCCAGGAAAAGTTTAAAAGATAACTGCAATATTCTCGACTGTCAACAATGCCAGACAATAACTAACCAACCATGATCTCAGATTAAAACCTCACGTCTCAAGGATTGCGTCTGCTACTGAAAAGACAAATAGAGGCCCTCTTGCTGTTCCTCCCTGTGGAGGCTGTGCACTGGCTGCTGCAAGTTGCTGTATTTACTGAGCTTGCTGATGATGCTGTGATTCTTCAACAAAGTTGTCTGATCGTTGACAGGCGGCAAAGTGCTTGTTCCATCTCAGAAGCTGTGGGGAATGTTGGAATTGAACAACATATTGGCAGCGATATCCCCGATCCCTCGCATCAATTATTAAGAAGCATCTTGACATTTTCTGACAGCGTGGCATGGAGGTTTCACAAGGATGTCAATGTTGTGCCTCAATATAAAACCATAAACTAAGTAACCTTATTCAGATGTATATTGCAGATCCAAAATGCTAATACTACATTGCAGAATGAAATTCAGGTGTTTATCAACCACATTAATACCAGAATAAACCATCCTTGAACATCACAGACTATACCTTTGCAAACGTACACTTGCTGCAGTGTGACATCGGCACATGCCGTACAGTAACACGTGAACCTCCTTGACTGTTCAATGATCTGAATTATCTGCCTTGCCCTCTGTCTTAAAAAGCTGGCAACCTCCTAGTGAGTGCAAAGTAAATGACTGATAACTGAAGATCCATAAGATGTATTGAGTGTAGATGAGCACTCGTGCACATCCCTGCATTCAAGGACACCAGGATGAGTTCCCTGTGTCATATGTAAAGATCTGATCTGAAGAGTTGATGTGATGTGTGAGTTGGTCTGAAAAGCAACCATGATGGTGTTGTGAGGTTTGGGAATGGTTTACATGGAAGAGCAGTGAAAGTGGAGGTGTCCAAGGAGCATATGGATAATGTTAATTCCAGTGGAGTTAGATAGATGCCTGGAGAAACAAACAATGGGCTGTTGCACCAGGAAAGCACTCTTATGCTGGCAATTGATGCAGTCTGGATTCCTGGAAAAGGAGGGGAGAATGGGGAGCTGCATTGAAATGAGGTGAGATTAATGATAATGAGATATAAATGGAAATAAGGGAGTCACTGTGCATTAGCGAGATTCCATACTTTCCATTTGAAGCCTGAGGGGAAAATCTGAAATCTTTTTCTTGAAGTCAGGATTTTTTTTTCATTCTTGTTGCATTTTCCCAACTTTTTCAGAGTTGGCCACATTGCTCAAGGCAACAGAAAATTCTGTCTCTCAAGATATCAAGTTTTTTAAAAATGCGCTATTAAGATTTCCTAAAGACCAGAAACCAGCCTTTTCCTGAAAATTGATGCCATGCTAAATAGCCTTCAGCTCTCTGTTTTATCTCCTCCTCCTTTCTTGAATTTATATTTGATCTTGTTGAACGTTGGAACAGGCGCCAGGGGCTGTATAGTCGACACCTGCTCTTAATTCTTATGTTTTCAATTCCATAGAGAAAATATTTAAATTGCAATTTCTGAATCAAATGCTGCTAATTTTTTTGTGAATCTTTTTATTCTTACTGAATAATTTAGCACATTACAGCTGCATGACAAAGTGCTCAGCATGTTACATCATTGCATGTACAATCTTGAGTTATAAAATATCTAATTTTTTCCAAACCTAGATTTAGCACTACTTATGAAGTATACATTTCCATTACCTTTGAAATCCATATTGAATCAATTATTAATCTGTAAATCTCCCTTTTATGTATTTCTTTGATAATTCTTGAGTTATTAAATAGCAACTTCACATGTTCAGGCTGAATAAATGTTTAATATCCAGTTTAATAAAATTTAAGGTCGTGAAAATTGACAAATGTAAATGTTTCAAACAATATTGGTTTCAGTCTATAAACCATATGAAGTGCAGGATAAATTTGGTGCAATATAATGTTAGAATAGGGAAATGGCATCTACTTTAAAATGATATTTCTACTCATTTTAAACATCAACAAATCAGATTTCACTCTCTATTGTCTTAATGCTTGGGCAACAAAAACCAACATTCAATCTCCTAGTTGCCTCTCCAGCAAGTTAAGTAAAACAGTACTCTCAGTATTCTACTCATTGTTTCATGGCTCACTTTGTGCAATGATCCAATTGTACAGACACTGTTTGACCAGCATGTGAGATCACTGTTCTAGGAAAATAAGGGTTGCATTAAAGTTCAAAGTTCATGGTCCAGTTATGTCATTTGGAGATCAATGGGATGTTAACTTGCAGTGCCTGACTCACTGACAAAACTGACTACAGCAGCAGCAGAAAGGGACTGAGACGATAATGTTTTTTATGGTTGCCACACTGACATTCTCGTGGTTCCGTGGATTTCTGTCTCTGTTGTTTAAACAACCCAGTCCCCATTAATCAGTGACAATAAATAGCATCAGAACCGAAGCTCCAATGCACTGCAATTCAGATTATGCATGACTGCTGAAAAGGTGTTCAAACTGTAGTCTTCCCTACATTTATCTTGTTCCATTATGGGAGATTCTTTAAGTACGATCATAAAAATTGGCTTGACATGAAAAACACAGTGTTGGTTGTCTTCAAAATGGTTTTCTTTTGAAAAAGTGTGAAATGATTGTTATTTTAACTTTCAGGATATATGTCTTGGGTGACTGGAAAGTTACATTTTAGCAGATTTTGTTGTCTCATAACATTTTCAGTTTGTTTGCATTGCGTAAGAAATTAAATTGTTGCCTTTTGAACTGACGGCTGAATTTCACCAGCTCTCTGGAAATAGATTGGGAAATCAGAGCACCGTTAATTTTGGTAGGGGATGGTTGGGAGATTCGATTATTCCACATTGCTATGACATATTGTAGACAGTAGGACATTTAGCACTATTATCACCTGCTATGAAACTAATAGAGCCACTTATTTGTTTAATTCAGAGTATCTCATCTGATTCACAGTTGTTTTATCCTTGTTAAGTATGCCTGCTACCTAGTAGGGAATTACAAGTTCTGGTTCTTTTGGGGGTGTTGGGATTGGATTCTCGCTGACGGTTGTTCTATGGTGCAGAGAGGAACTCCGAGGTAATAATGGCTGTCCGAGAGAATATCTCCTGTCAGTCGACTATGGAGCTCACAACTTCAATCACACATCCCAAGAGCCTAACTATCCAAATCTGGTTGGTCGATACTGTGCTCTGAGTGTGTCTCGGCATTGACGTTCCACCTCTCCCACGAACTGCAGCCTCAACACTGAGGATCCACCCCTCCCTCAAACTGCAGCCTCAGGATTGACGTTCCACCCCTCCCTCAAACTGCAGCCTCAGGATTGAGGATCCACCATTCCCTCGAACTGCAGCCTCAGGATTGAGGATCCACCCCTCCCTCGAACTGCAGCCTCAGGATTGAGGATCCACCCCTCCCTCGAACTGCAGCCTCAGGATTGAGGATCCACCCCTCCCTCGAACTGCAGCCTCAACATTGACGTTCCACCCCTCCCTCAAACTGCAGCCTCAGGATTGAGGATCCACCCCTCCCTCGAACTGCAGCCTCAGGATTGAGGATCCACCCCTCCCTCGAACTGCAGCCTCAGGATTGAGGATCCACCCATCCCTCGAACTGCAGCCTCAGGATTGAGGATCCACCCCTCGCTCGAACTGCAGCCTCAGGATTGAGGATCCACCCATCCCTCGAACTGCAGCCTCAGGATTGAGAATCCACCCCTCCCTCGAACTGCAGCCTCAGGATTGAGGATCCACCCCTCCCTCGAACTGCAGCCTCAGGATTGAGGATCCACCCATCCCTCGAACTGCAGCCTCAGGATTGAGGATCCACCCCTCCCTCGAACTGCAGCCTCAGGATTGAGGATCCACCCATCCCTCGAACTGCAGCCTCAGGATTGAGGATCCACCCATCCCTCGAACTGCAGCCTCAGGATTGAGGATCCACCCATCCCTCGAACTGCAGCCTCAGGATTGAGGATCCACCCACCCCTCGAACTGCAGCCTCAGGATTGAGAATCCACCCACCCCTCGAACTGCAGCCTCAGGATTGAGGATCCACCCCTCCCTCGAACTGCAGCCTCAGGATTGACGTCCCACCCCTCCCTCGAACTGCAGCCTCAGGATTGACGTTCCACCCCTCCCTCGAACTGCAGCCTCAGGATTGAGGATCCACCCCTCCCTCGAACTGCAGCCTCAGGATTGAGGATCCACCCCTCCCTCGAACTGCAGCCTCAGGATTGAGGATCCACCCCTCCCTCGAACTGCAGCCTCAGGATTGACGTCCCACCCCTCCCTCGAACTGCAGCCTCAGGATTGACGTTCCACCCCTCCCTCGAACTGCAGCCTCAGGATTGAGGATCCACCCCTCCCTCGAACTGCAGCCTCAGGATTGAGGATCCACCCCTCCCTCGAACTGTAGCCTCAGGATTGATGTTCCACCCCTCCCTCGAACTGCAGCCTCAGGATTGAGGATCCACCCCTCCCTCGAACTGCAGCCTCAGGATTGAGGATCCACCCCTCCCTCGAACTGCAGCCTCAGGATAGAGGATCCACCCCTCCCTCGAACTGCAGCCTCAACATTCACGTTCCACCCCTCCCTCGAACTGCGGACTCAGGATTGAGGATCCACACCTCCCTCGAACTGCAGCCTCAGGATTGAGGATCCACCCCTCCCTTGAACTGCAGCCTCAACATTGACGTTCCACCCCTCCCTCGAACTGCAGCCTCAGGATTGAGGATCCACCCCTCCCTTGAACTGCAGCCTCAACATTGACGTTCCACCCCTCCCTCGAACTGCAGCCTCAGGATTGAGAATCCACCCCTCCCTCGAACCTCACTCATTTTCCTTCTCAGTCTTGCTCTTATTTTATTCCCAAACTTTGGGTCATGCCCGGACAAGGAGACCCCATGCTGTTTTCTCTGTTCGCACAGTGCCAGGTATCCTACTGTCTCTCATTGTATTATAATCAGCTTGCAATTTTAGCAGCTTCGTGAGTAAAAATGGAAGTAACCAGCCTACTGAATAGTTGTTGACATTTACTATCCTTTGAAGCAAATTCAGGCCCTTTATTTTGGTAAATTAACTGTATTTCAGTGATGGGCAAACTGCTATTGCATAGCCTTTGACCAGTCATCAATAAACAATGGAAACATTGTCTCCACATCCAGACAGTAACGTATCAAGGGATCAGCTTCTATCCATGAATATTACAGCAACGTTGTACTCTAAAGTCAGCATTTAAAAATGTGAATGGATTGAATAGGTGACAACTGAACGATACCAACCACCTATACACTGACTGTTTCAGTGCCAGATGGAATTGATTCATTGAACTGTCTGTGTACCTAGGTTATCTGGAGGAAAATATGAACAAAATGAGCCAGGGATCCATTTAAGCTATTTACATTTAAGTGGTACTAAGGCAGATTGTACCAAACTGAACAGTATACAACTTCCTGTAATTTGTTTGAATTACAGCTTGGAAATATTTAAGTGACTGGCAATCTTGCTATTTTATCAAAACTAGCAAGTTAGTCTGACATAATCTGCTTTATAAATCCTACTTGAATGTTCTGTCATCAAATGTCAATTTGCTTTTAGTTAACTTTTTTTTTCTAACTGACCTTCATTAACTTGATCTTTCAAGGTAAACTTTCCGAGCTTACATTAAACATATCTCAAATTGATTACATAAAGTAGGAGTTAATGTTCTGAACAATAAGCTGCATGGTGCAAAGAATGTTATTTCCATTAACTTCACATTAGCAGTGATACCAAATCGACAGCAACATTATCAGTCACTTTGAATTATAGTCCATCACAACATAGGCTCTACCCACACAATATGTTTTCACTTCATGCACAGCTTTACATTGTGACCTGAACTAACAAACTGACTGTCTGGAAATCCATTTATTACAAACCCTGCAGAAAGATTCTAAAGTCCGACTGTTACTTTTTTTCCACAGAAGCAGCAAGATGAAGGTTGAATTATTTTTAAAATTAGGAGGAAAGCAGTCCCATGTTTAGAAATCGCTTTAAAATCTATTTTGAGGTGTTCTCCCGAGGCAAGCCATGTCCACCTAAGGAGGGGAAACAAAGGGATGAAAATTCAATATAGCTACTTCAGTACATCTTCAAACAAATGTTTCCAGAGTGTCACGAGCATAGAAAATGTTGGAGGAACTCAACAAATTTGGCTGCATCTGTGCAGAAAGAAATATTTGCTCTGAAGAAGACATACTAGACTCAATGTTAACTTTGTTTCTCTCTCTCCATACATGCTTCCAGACCTAATGAGTTTCATGAATATTTTCTGTGTTTGTTTCAGAGTCCAGCATTTGGAGTTAATTTATCATTGCTTTATTTCCTGAGTATCAGTGATAGGCACTCTTGTCCAGATGATGTCCAATGACAGTTTAGTTAGGAAATGCTTCATTGCGCATGAGTTAAGGAAAGTAATTAGAAGTAATGAAAAGGGACGAATAATTGTCTGCATAAAAGACTGATGAAATTATATACATTTCAATATATAATTCAATGAATACAGCTTTTATAAGTGAATATGTGCATTTCCACAAATTATATGATTTGCTATGAGGCTATTCATCTGACAATTACAAAAATAACTAATTCGAACAAATGGGATGGCATATTTTCCTTTTTAGCGATGAATCACAGGGATAATTATTATGTTTCTTGCTGAGTTCACACATGAATGTAAGAAGATAATTGAGAATTTGTGGGCAATATCTGGTGAAATATGTAAAGATAGTTAGCTGATGAGATATTGTCTCTTCAGCTTGAGGATTTGGATTTAAATCTCATCCAACTATTCTCTGTGTTCGTTTCCGATTCTAGCATTTGGAGTTAATTTTGCTGTTGTTTTATTTCTAGAGTGTCAAGGTGGAAGCTTCTTCTGCCTGTGGTTACAAGAATCTGTATGATGGAAGATGGACTGGGAAACAAATGATCAACGTGTCAGTTGGTAAGTCGTTACCATATGCCTGAACTTAACTTGGCAGCACATAAATAACACCTACCTCAGTCTGAAACAAGCTGGAGAAGCTAAACCAAGCTGCTTTGGGATTTTTAAGGAGCATAACCCCAATTGTATGTGTGCTGAAGGTAACCCTCTTGAGAATGTGCATGGATAGCTGATGTTCATACTGAAGGGAAGCAGATCTTTTCTTAAATAAAAGAATGCATGTATATTGCACATAAAGAAGGAAAAATAATCAAGCAAAACTGTACATTTAAGGCAGTTAGGAATATCTTAACAAAAACAGGAATACAAAGTTTCAACCTATTCCCCCTTACACTTCTTGGCAGAGACTGAATTCCAGAGGAAGTTGTCTCAAATCTCAATCACACTAGCATCTTCATCCATCCATTAACACCAGAGAGGTTCTGCCAGACTCCTGACTGCAGTCACATGCTTTCTTGGAATTGTTCCACTCATATCACTGTTCCAAAATGACTTTCTGACCTCTTTAAAAAATTAACTCCAAGAACTGACCCACATCCATCTGCCTCTGTTTTGAAATTCAAATCCCAGAACATAACATATAATGCACATTACAGCATACTCATGAGAGATGAGAAATGTTTATTGAGTGTGACTTCATTCAATCTTGGGAGACTGAAGAGGCCTTTCATCTCTCACACTGATGTGACTTAACTGGGTCCAACAATGAAAATTAAACTACAGCAGATGTTATTACAGATTTTATAAGAAATCCAAGATGGTGGCAGCAGGATAGGCAGTATCCAGGCTCCTGAGCCTACTCAGTCCAAATCACCAGGTCGTCCACATCCTTATCTTTTTCTTTTCCTCCTTTTTTGCTCTTTCTCTACTTCATTTTCATCTCCATCTTCTTCTTGACGGGGACGGTAGACATTATAGACATTATAGATGTTATAGAACAATACAGCACAGAACAGGCCCTTCGGCCCACGATGTTGTGCCGAACATTTGTCCTAGCTTAAGCACCCATCCATGTACCGATCCAATTGCCGCTTAAAGGTCACCAATGATTCTGACTCTACCACTCCCACAGGCAGTGCATTCCATGCCCCCACCACTCTCTGGGTAAAGAACCTACCCCTGACATCTCCCCTATACCTTCCACCCTTCACCTTAAATTTACGTCCCCTTGTAACACTCTTTTGTACCCGGGGAAAAAGTTTCTGACTGTCTACTCTATCTATTCCTCTGATCATCTTATAAACCTCTATCAAGTCACCCCTCATCCTTCACTGTTCCAATGAGAAAAGGCCTAGCATTCTCAACCTATCCTCGTACGACCTATTCTCCATTCCAGGCAACATCCTGGTAAATCTTCTCTGCACCCTCTCCAAAGCTTCCACATCTTTCCTAAAGTGAGGTGACCAGAACTGCACACAGTACTCCAAATGTGGCCTAACCAAGGTCCTGTACAGCTGCAACATCACTTCACGACTCTTGAATTCAATCCCTCTGCTAATGAATGCTAATACACCATAGGCCTTCTTACAAGCTCTATCCACCTGAGTAGCAACTTTCAAAGATCTATGAACATAGACCCCAAGATCCCTCTGCTCCTCCACCTCACTAAGAACCCTACCATTAACCCTGTACTCCGCATTCTTATTTGTCCTTCCAAAATGGACAACCTCACACTTGACAGGATTGAACTCCAGCTGCCACTCCTCAGTCCAGCTCTGCATCATATCTAAGTCCCTTTGCAGCCGACAACAGCCCTCCTCACTATCCACAACTCCACCAATCTTCGTATCATCTGCAAATTTACTGACCCACCCTTTGACTCCCTCTTCCAAGTCATTAATTAAAATTACAAACAGCAGAGGACCCAGAACTGATCCCTGCGGAACTCTACTTGTAACTGGGCTCCAGGATGAATATTTACCATCTACCATCACTCTCTGACTTCGACCGGTTAGCCAGTTTTCTATCCAACTGGCCAAATTTCCCTCTATCCCATGCCTCCTGACTTTCCGCATAAGCCTACCATGGGGAACCTTATCAAATGCCTTACTAAAATCCATGTACACTACATCCACTGCTCTACCCTCATCCACATGCTTGGTCACCTCCTCAAAGAATTCAATAAGACTTGTAAGGCAAGACCTACCCTTCACAAATCCGTGCTGGCTGTCCCTAATCAAGCAGTGTCTTTCCAGATACTCATAAATCCTATCCCTCAGTACCCTTTCCATTACTTTGCCTACCACCGAAGTAAGACTAACTGGCCTATAATTCCCGGGGTTATCCCTATTCCCTTTTTTGAACAGGGGCACAACATTCGCCACTCTCCAGTCCCCTGGTACCACCCCCGTTGACAGTGAAGAAGAGAAGATCATTGCCAACGGTTCTGCAATTTCCTCTCTTGCTTCCCACATAATCCTAGGATATATCCCGTCAAGCCCGGGGGACTTGTCTATCCTCAAGTTGTTCAAAATGTCCAACACATCTTCCTTCCTAACAAGTATCTCTTCTAGCTTACCAGTCCGTTTCACACTCTCCTCTTCAACAATACGGTCCCTCTCATTTGTAAATACTAAAGAAAAGTACTCATTCAAGACCTCTCCTATCTCTTCCGACTCAATACACAGTCTCCCACTACTGTCCTTGATCGGACATACCCTCGTTCTCGTCATTCTCATGTTTCTCACATACGCATAAAATGCCTTGGGGTTATCCTTGATCCTATCCGCCAAAGATTTTTCATGCCCTCTCTTAGCTCTCCTAATCCCTTTCTTCAGCTCCCTTCTGGCAATCCTGTATCCCTCCAATGCTCTGTCTGAACCTTGTTTCCTCAACCTTATGTAAGCCTCCTTCTTCCTCTTTACAAGACATTCAACCTCCCTCGTCAACCAAGGTTCCCTCACATGACCATCTCTTTCCTGCCTGACAAGTACATACATATCAAGGACATGTCGTATCTGTTCCTTGAAAAAGTTCCATATTTCCACGACATCCTTCCCTGACAGCCTATGCTCCCAACTTATGCTCCTCAGATCCTGTCTTACAGCATCATATTTACCCTTCCCCCAATTGTAAAACCTACCCTGTTGCATGCACCTATCTCTCTCCATAACCAAGGTGAAAGTCACAGAATCGTGGTCACCATCACCAAAATGTTCACCCACTAACAAGCCCATCACTTGTCCCGGTTCGTTACCAAGTACCAAATCCAATATGGCCTCCCCTCTGTTCGGACAGTCTACATACTGAGTTAGAAAAGCTTCCTGGACACACTGCACAAACACCGCCCC
Source organism: Chiloscyllium plagiosum (assembly GCF_037043375.1). NCBI lineage: Eukaryota > Metazoa > Chordata > Chondrichthyes > Orectolobiformes > Hemiscylliidae > Chiloscyllium > Chiloscyllium plagiosum. The sequence continues at coordinate 36,646,540 of NW_028270174.1, read as the reverse complement.
ATCCAATCTACTTGATCTAAAGAGCTTCCAATCAATATTTGGGAAGTTGAAATCGCCCATGACTACTACCCTGTGGCTTCTGCACCTTTCCAAATTCTGTTCCCCAATCTGTTTCTCCACATCTCTGTTGCTATTGGGGGGCCTATAGTAAACACCCAACAAGGTGACTGCACCTTTCCTATTTCTGACTTCAGCCCATACTACCTCCAAAGGCAGATCCCCCTCGAACTGCCTTTCTGCAGCCGTTATACCATTTCTAATTAGCAACGCCAACCCCCTCCTTTTTTACCACCCTCCCTAACCTTATTGAAACATCTGTAACCAGGAACCTCCAACAACCATTCCTGTCCCTCTTCTATCCACGTTTCCGTGATGGCCACAACATCGTAGTCCCGGGTACCGATCCACGCCTTAAGTTCACCCACCTTATTTCTGATACTCCTTGCGTTAAAGGAAGGCAGTTTCCGTGGGGCCTGGAGTCAGGCTCTTGGCAGCAATGGTTTCAGAGGTGGCTTTAGCAGCACCAGTGCTGTGGGCCCGAGTTGTTTCTTCTGGCAGCAATGGAGTGGCAGGTCTTCTGTTGCATAGGAAGTGCTCTGGTGAGCCAGGAGGGGGACTCTGGTTGGAACAGGGAAGTGCTAGCTTCATTGGCGGCAGGCAGCATTGTGAGTCCTTATTGGGGTTCTGGTGTCGGTGGCGTGGTAATCGCTGGGCGGGTCTCTAGCAGTAAGATTGTGGATAAAGCAGCAGAACAGGAATTCTGTAGACAGGGCAATGAGGGGGCAATTCCTATTGGCAACAGCAGCAAAGCAGTGCATAAAGAACAAAGAAAAACTCTCTTTCAGTTTTTAAAAGTTTTTATTTCTAAGATTTCAAAATGGTGGCAATAGTCAAAGCTTTTCACTGTATTTTCTTTTAAATACGAGTGACGATATTCATTCATTCATTCATTCATTCATTCATTCATTCATTCATTCAGTGCAAATGGAAATATATTAGCAAAAAAGAGACATTATTATAATGATATTGCACCCAAGGAATCTATGTCCCCTCAGTATGTTTATCCTGCCTTATTGCTACTGCATCTAAGTTCAGGCCTGACTTCCATAGCTGCAGTGAAGAGAACCTGCTGTGTGGTTGGCCTTTTAAATGATAAGGCTTGGCTATTATCCCCTTGTGCCTTTGTTCCTAGTAGGCCAATTCCTTCCAATTCCTCCACATCTGCCTTATCTACTCCCAAGAGGAACAATTCCACTCCAGGACATCCCAGATGGTCTCCTATTTCAAGGACCATGATTTCCCCTCCCATATGATCAACAACACCCACCAGTCCTCCACTTCCTGCACCTCCGCCAACAAACCCCACCCCTCCAACTGCAATAAGGATAGAACCACTCAGTACTCACCCCACATCCACGCTGCTAATCTCCAGATACAGTGCATTATCCTCTGCCATTTCCGCCACCTACAGTCAGACCCCACCACCAAAGATACATTTCCTTCCCATCCCTATCAGCATTCCACAGAGACCACTCCCCTGTGAATGCTTTGTTATGTCCATGTCCCACCACCAACCCACCCTCCACACATGCGACCTTCCCTTGCTGCCACATGAATTAAAAACATGCGCCCACAGCTCCCCCCCTCACCCATGTCCATGGCTGTAAATCTAGCAGAGATTTTCATCTCCACCTACCTCATCAACTGTGTCTGTTGCTCTCGATGTGGTCTTCTCTACATTGGGGAGACAGGGCATCAACTCGCAGAGTGTTTCAGGGAACATCTCTGGAACACATGGACCAAACAACCCATCGCCCTGTGGCTGAACACTTCAACTCCCCCTCCCGCTCCCCACAAGGACATGCAAGTCTTGGGCCTCCTTCCACCGCTAAATCAAAGTGACCTGATAACTGGAGGAAGAACACTTCATCTTTTGCCTTGGGACCCTCCAATCACACAGCATCAACATCAACTTCACCACTTTCCAAATCTTCTCTCACCCCACTTCATCCCACATCCAATCTTCCAACTCGGTACTGTTCTCTTGACCTGTCCTACCTGTCCATCTCCCTTTCCATATAGCTCCACCCTCCCCTCCGACCTATCACTACCACCCAACCTGCATCCACCTATCGCCTTCCCAGCTAACCTCCCAGCCTCCTTTCTCCATCCACACTCCTGATGAAGGGCTTATGCTCAAAACATCGTCTCTCCTGCCCCTCGGATGGTGCCTGACCTGCTGTGCTTTTCCAGCATCACACTTTTCGACTCTGATCTCCAGCATCTGTAGTCCTCACTTACTCCTCGCAGGCCCAGACGTGTTGAAATTCTCCTCCACTGAGGCAGGTTCACCCTCCATGACTTGGACTCTGCAGGCTTTGAGATCACAAGCAGGGCAGAGATGGAAGAGTTGACATCTCTGGTGTGTCCTTAGAAGATGTTACTTGGGTACCTGCGTATCACTGTAGTGACTGCCTACTGGCATCATCGCACCTCCCAGAGAAGAAGAAGCACAGGACTGAGGCCGACACCCATCACGTCCTCTTGTCATTGTTACTGAGCACCCATGGTTAAAGCAATGCTGTACAGGTCTGTGCACCTAGCAGAGAAACTCTCAATAGTTTGCTCGATGTGGGTCTTCACTGCAATGAATAGCCTATCCAGGCACATGTATACCAGCGCCAACACAGTACTGGGAACATTGACGGACTTTTCCCAGTTTGTTGACTGGCTGTAGCAAACCTGACTGACATTCCTATGCAGTTTAACAAAGTGATGAACAGCTGAGTGCAGGGGAATGAATTCTTTCTGGAGATGATCTCTGGCAGACTGCCAGGAAACCTGGGGTGTATTGTCCTCGACCAACTACTGAGGTATGTAATAATACACTCACCAGATTGTGCTGCCAACTTTAACTGAGGAAGTGTTCCCACCAGAGTGAAAGTCTCTGAGCTGTTGGAGGGTGCAGGAGAAAGCGTTGATGGTGCATCCAGTGAGACCTCCCTGTCTCCTTTCTTGGAGGTGGCACAGGATGTCTCCAGAATGACCTCTTTTGCAAAGGTTCACTGGGTGTCATTAGTGTCTACATAAGAGAAGAGTAGAGATTAGTTATAAAAGATGTATTATATCTTGTGCAAGAATGAATTAGCACTAATGGCAATTGGGAGAACACAGCAGAATGAAGCTCATTGTACAATGAAGTTCACTTTCTCCTCAAAGGAAGTGAGGACCCTAAACTCTCATCATGAAAATGGCCCAGATTTTCCTGCATTAAGATGAAGCGATGGATTAACTGTGATGGAAGTAGATGCAACCTTAGTTAAGGTGGCATAGTGGTTCAGCACTGCCTCACAGCACCAGGGACCTTGGTTAGATTCCACCCTCAGGCAACTGTCTGTGTGGAGTTTGCACATTTTCCCCATGTCTGCATTGGTTTCCTTCAGGTCCTTTGGTTTCCTCCCACAGTCCAAAGATGGGCAGATTAAACAGATTGCCTATGCTAAAATGTCCATAGTATCCAAGGATATTCGGGCAAGGTGGGTTAGCCATGGGAAATGTAAGGATTACAGGAATAAGGTAGTGATGGTCTTTGGAGGATTGGTATGGATTAAATAGGCTGAATGGCCTGCTTCCGCACTTTGGGGATTCAATGAAGAGCAGTTAGTAGTCATACTTGAACAGGAGAGATGGTGAGATGTCCCCAGTGAGGGATAAGAAGTATCGTGGGAGGAAATCTTTGTAATTTTGGAATATGAAGTGAGTGTGAGTTTTTGATTGCTGATGATGTGTGCAATATTAGGACTTGTAATCCATGAGCCCTGTGAGATGCATCTGGAATGGCGGAGTTTGGAGTGAGTGCTCACGCTGTCTCTGAAGAAGCTGAGAGATGCTGGTGGCACTTATACTTTCAGGGCACAGAAACCATTAACCTTCTTTCTACATGACTCTGCGTTCCTGCTGACTCGGACACAGCAGCTACTCTGTGCTGCTACTTGGGTTGAAGCTGGCTGGGCTCATTGGACTGGTCGTCTTTGGTGGTCTGCAGGAAAAGGACTGCCCTCTTTACATCTCATCTCTACACCCCAGCCATTCTTTTAAGTCATTTTCAAACTTCCGGCTTGTCCACTGCCAGAGGTAGTTCCCGGCTTCGCATCTGAAGTGATATGGAGCTGGGTTTTAGATTAGATTAGATTGGATTCTCTACAAAATGGAAACAGGCCCTTCAGCCCAACAAGTCCACACCACCCCTCCAAAGCGAAACCCACCCAAACCCATTCTCCTACCCTATATTTACCCCTGACTAGCGCACCTAACACTGTAGACAAATTAGCATGGCCAATTCACCTGACCTGCACCAGAGCACCCGGAGGAAAACCATGCAGACACAGGGAGCATGTGCAAACTCCACACAGACCAGCAGGAATCGAACCCAGGACCCTGGTGCTGTGAGGCAGCAGTGCTAACCACTGAGCCACCGCGCTCAAAGTAATTGGTGCCAATGGCTTCAAAGTCATTCAAACTTGGCGGACGCAAGTACATCATCTTTCTGGCTGCATTATTCCCCAGGGAACAGTCTGGTTGCATAATTAGTGAGGCAAAAAATCGAAAATTGTCTGACAAATTTTGTCCTTGATCATGACGATGGGGCACTATGAAACTTGAGGAGAGGAACATGATGAATCTTGAGATTAGAGATAGAAGTTTGATTAGTCTGGATCACATTGGCATAAGTAGGGAAGATGTGTTGGGTATGCTTGAGATTATTAAGGTGGACAAATCCCCAGGACCGGATGGGATCTATCCCAGGTTGCTGAGGGAGGCGAGAGAGGAAATAGCTGGGGCCCTGACAGATATCTTTGTGGCTTCCTTAAACACAGATGAGGTGCTGGAGGACTGGAAGGTTGCTCATGTTGTCCCCCTGTACAAGTTGGGTAGTAGGGATATTCCAGGTAACTACAGACCAGTGAGCCTCATGTCAGTGGTGGGGAAGTTGCTGGAGAGGGTACTGAGAGATAGGATCTATTTATATTTAGAAAAGAATGAGCTTATCAGTGATAGGCAACATGGTTTTGTGCGGGGGAGATCGTGCCTTACCAACTTAATAGACTTCTTCGAGGAAGTGATCAAGTTGTTAGTTGAAGGAAGGGCTGTAGATGTCAAATACATGGACTTTAGTAAGGCATTTGATAAGGTTTCCCATTATAGACTAATGGAGAAGTGAAGTCACATGATGTGCAGGGTGTTCTAGCTAGGTGGATAAAGAACTGGTTGAGCAACAGGAGACAGAGAGTAGTAGTTGAAAGGAGTTTCTCGAAATGGAGAAAGGTGACCAGTGGTGTTCCACAGGGGTCAGTGTTGGGGCCACTGTTGTTTGTAATATACATAAATGATCTAGAAGAGGGCACTGTTGGTATGATCAGCAAGTTTGCAGATGACACAAAGATTGGTGGAGTAGCAGAAAGCATAAGGGACTGTCAGAGAATACAGGAGGATATAGATAGACTGGAGAGTTGGGCGGAAAAGTGGCAGATGGCTTTCAATCCAGACAAATGTGAGGTGATGCATTTAAGCAAGTCTAATTCTAGAGCAAATTATACAATGAAGGGAAAAGCCTTGGGAAAAGTTGATGGGCAGAGAGATCTGGGAGTGCAGGTCCATTGTAGCCTGAAGGTTGCTGCACAGGTGGATAAAGTTGTCAACAAGGCCTATAGTATGCTTGCCTTCATCGGACAGGGTATTGCGTATAAGAGCTGGTAAGTCCTGTTAAAATTGTACAAGACATTGGTTCAGCTGCATTTAGAATACTGTGTACAGTTCTGGTCACCACATTACCAAAAGGATGTGGATGCTTTGGAGAGGGTGCAGAGAAGGTTACGAGGACGTTGCCTGATATGTAAGGTGCTAGCTATGAAGAGAGGATGAGTAGGTTAGGTTTATTTTCACTAGAGAAAGGGAGATTGAGGGGGGACCTGATTGAGGTTTACAAAATCATGAAGGGTAGAAACAAGATGGATAGAGACAAGCTTTTTCCCAGGGTGAAGAATTCAATAATGAGAGGTCATGCTTTCAAGGTGAGAGGTGGAAAGTTTAAGGGGGAAGACACACGGCAAGTACTTCACACAGAGAGTGGTGGGCGTTTGGAATGTGTTGCCAGCAGAGGTGGTAGAGGCAGGCACAGTAGATTCATTTAAGATGCGTCTGGACAGATGCATGAGTAGGTGGGGAGCAGATGGATACAAATACTTAGGAATTGACCGACAGGTTTAGACAGGATTGGCTCAGGCTTGAAGGGCTGAAGGGCCTGTTCCTGGGCTGTAAATTTTCTTGTTCTCTTTGTTGTTTGTTCTCATATGCAAAACACATTCACTGCAAATACGTGCATTTGGTCCACAGCTTTTGTTCAGTTTTCAATAAGTTATTATAGAATAACATTTTTTTAAAGCAACATTTACTTCATGCTCAGCTTTTCAAGCCTTTAATAGCCTTATGGTACATGGTGCACTTTACAATATTCAAATATTCTTTCCTATTATTTGGACTTGTACACTTGATCTGATGATGGAGGGTGGGTATTGGTTCAAAGTTTTGTTACCTTACATGAAGAGGAAGGATAAGCTGTAGTGACAAATTGGAGGTTATTAAACAGATGAGAACACTTTGCTGATAACATGAGTTCTGATACTTCAGTGTCCCTCCTGAATCCCTTCTCCATATGGTCTAGCAACAGAGATGTCAACCATTCCTCACAGAGGGCTTTTGCCCAAAACGTCGATTTTCCTGCTCCTCGGATGCTGCCCGACCTGCTGTGCTTTTCCAGCACCACTCTAATCTTGACTCTCCAGCATCTGCAGTTCTCACTTTCTCCTATCAGAGATGTCAACCTCAATCCTTTGAAGATGGTTAGAAATTCTTCGAAATGACTAATAACTCCTTGGTCACATCCTCCTCAAATACATCTTCATTCTTTTTTCATACATCCTATACTGATCCTTGTCCTTTTCCTGGATTAAAATTACCTTTTGGGATACCTATACATGATATTTTGATGCTTTCGTTGTGAGAAGGGGCAAAACTATTTCTGTAGTCTCATATCCCTTGAAGCTGTTCAAACTAACCCTGTTCAAACAATCAGTTACAAGGATAGGCAGAGAAACTGGGGCTGTTCTCCTTAGATTGTAGTATCCACAGATTCTGGCTTTCAAAAGATTACTTTCAGAAGCAAAAAATGTCTTGCTATTGGAAAAAGGTGAGGGAGTGGTGTCAAATTGCTTGTTTTTGGGGAGAGTTGACGCCAGCATAACACTTGAATGTCCTTCTCCCATGTCATTCTATCTCAGTGTAAGTCACAAAAATATTTTTGAAACAGTTTCTGTTAAAGGCTTCGTTAGGTTCAGTCTGTTGCTGACTACTGGTTTTCCTCTTTTTAATAGAATCGCTAACCTTTTGATGCAATGAGATTGGGCGGGGGGGAGCACCAAAGCATTCATGTGATTTTGAATATATTTTGATGAGTTTGCACCATTGTGGATTAAAGGATGTATAACAAGGCCTCAGATTGCAAAAATAATATGTAATGCTGGCATTACGAAATAGAAATGTGATAAAACTGAGTCCTGCCCTAACATAGAAAACACAAATGTACCAGTGCTCACGATCTAAGCTGCAAAGTTTCAAAAATTTGTGAATAAATATCTTATCTTCCTATCAACATTCCCAGCATCCTGAAATTTTGATACCGATTGTCGGGAAAGGACATTTTTATGACATGTTTAATAGTACTAAATGTAACTGGATTTTTTTTAATCATTGGTAAAGTATGGCAAATAGTTAGAGATCAAATGGTATGCTCACCTTTATTGAAGGAGGTCAGAGTATAACAGTGAGGATGTTTTATTGTGTTGGTATGTGATTTTACTGAGATCATTCCTGGAGTGTTGTGTGCAATTTTGGTCTCCTCAATTAAGGGGTATGCTTTGTTTCGAGATAGAATCCTTACAAGTGTGAAAACAGGCCTTTAGCCCAACAAGGCCAAACCGACCCTCTGAAGAGTAACCCCTCAGACCCATTCCCCAAACCTATTACTCTATGTTTACCCTTAACTAATGCACCTAACCTACACAATTGGGCAATTTAGCATGGCCAATTCAACTTGCGCATCTTTGGATTATGGGAGGAAACCGGAGCACTCAGAGGAAACTCATGCAAACACGGGGAGACTGTGCAAACTCCACACAGATAGTTGCCTGAGACTGGAATCAAACCCGGATCCCTGGCATTGTGAGGCAGCAGTGCTAACTACTGAGCCACCAATGGTGTAATAAGGGTTCATTAGATTGATTCCTGAGTCAAGAGGGCTCTCCAATGAGAAGTTCAAGTGAAAAAGCTTATACATTCTGCAGTTTAGAAGAATGAGAGGTGCTTTTGTGAAAATATATTAAAATCTTGGCGGGCATGACATAAAGCATGCTGTGAGACTGTTCCCTTGGCAGGAGGGTACGGGAATTGAGATCATAGTCTTCAGGATCAGCTATTGAAAGCTGGAATGAGGAGAAATGTCTTCACTCGTAGGACTGTGTGCACCTAAGGAATGTTTCGAGATCAGGAAGCTTTAAAGGGTTTGTCATGGAATATGTTCAAGATTGAAATGGGTAATGGGAGGGGAAGTTGATATAAAACAGGCTGGGCATGTGAAGACCGTGGATAGAGCCAGGCAGGCCTTGTCCAGCTGTACAGCTGTTTCAGGTGACCATTCATGGGTCATCTCTCTCCTGCGCTGGCTGATGATGGGCTCACTGTGACTAGGGGAGAAACAGATGGTGAAAGTGTGTGACTTCTCCATTATTTTCACAGGCTCTATTCTCCTTCCACCTTTGTCTCTACCACCTGCCTTTCAGCAGACGTACGCACCTCAAATTGAGCACAAGATCACAAGAAGCCATGAAAAAGACCAATGTCAGCAATGTATCCACAGGCCGGGTCTGCTGTGAGGGCAAACAGCACACCCAGAGGGAGCATGTCTTCACACCTTCATGGCCCTCCGGAAGTCAGCAAAATGATAAAGTTTTATCAGCTCAGTGAAAGACAAGGGATGGATTTTGTGAGTGAAGGAATCATTTTGAAGGATTGAGTCAGTGAGATAGGGAGGGAGGTTGAGGGAGTAAGTCTGTGAGGGAACTCAAAAAGGAATTCGAGTAAGTAAGGAAGGGAGAGATTGTGTGAGCAACCCTGAAACTGAGAATGAACTGTACCTTTACCTGCCCCCTCACCTTTCCAAAAATCTATCTACAAAGCAAACTACACCAGGACAAAAACACTGGCTGAAAAGCAATCTGCTTCTAACTCCCTCTTGCATATGAAATCGGCTGAGACTAGCTTAGGGTCTGTACCACCAGGTAGGAATGCAGGCCAGTGTTACTGAGAATGCACAAGCCTTAGCTGGATCTTGTTTCCTAGGTTATCAGGCTTTGGGTCCTTGTCTATTTTGCTCTTGCTTTGCCCCTACAGTGAAAAAGCAAAATGATTTTACTAGTTACATCAGCTGATTAGCACATTTTAATTAAAAAAAACAAAAAAACTGCAGATGCTGGAAATCCGAAACAAAAACAGAAATTGCTGGAAAGCAGACCTGTATTAGATTAGATTAGATTCCCTACAGTGTGGAAACAGGCCCTTCGGCCCAACAAGTCCACACCGATCCTCCGAAGAGTAACTCACCCAAACCCATTCCCTTACCCTATATTTACCCCTGACTAATGCACCTAACACTACGGGCAATTTAGCATGGCTAATTCACCTGACCTGCACATCTTTGGCTTGTGGGAGGAAACCGGAGCACCTGGAGGAAACCCACGCTGACATGGGGAGAATGTGCAAACTCCATACAGACAGGTGGGAATCGAACCCAGGTCTCTGGTGCTGTAAGGCAGCAGTACTAACCACTGAGCCAGACCTGCTGAGTTTCTCCAGCAATTTCCATTTTTGCTTTTGGCACATTTTAATGGTCACTTTTATTAATTACTCGGTTGTTTAAAAACTGAGGTTTATTAGGATGCTGCCTGGTTTGGAGAGTATGAGCTATAAGGAGAGGCTAGAAAAACTCGGGTTTTTTCTCTGGAGCGGCAGAGGCTGAAGGGAGACTTGATTGAAGTCTATAAAATTATGAAATATGTAGACAGTCAGAATCTTTTACCCAGAGTTAAAATGTCTAAAACTAGGAGGCATGCATTTAAGGTGAGAGGGAAAAGTTCATTATGCAGTGAGTGGTAGGATTCTGGAACACACTGCCAGGGGATGGTGGTGGAGATGGATACACTAGAAGGGTTTAGATTAGATTCCCTACAGTGTGGAAACAGGCCCTTTGGCCCAACAAATCCACACCAACGCTCCAAAGAGTACCCATCCAGACTCATTTCCTTATGTTTATCCCTGACTAGTACACCTAACACCATGGATAACTTAGCTTGGCCAATTCACCAAGCCTGCACATCTTTAGTGATTGTGGGAGGAAACCAGAGCACCCAGAGGAAACCCACACAGACAGTCACCCAAGGCAGGAGTTGAACCTGGGTCCCTGGCACTGTGAGGTAGCAGTGCTAACCGCTGAGCCACTGTGCCACCCACTGTTTAAGGGGTTTTTAGATAAGCACATGAATATGCAAGGTCAGGCAGAAGGGATTAATTCAATTTGGCTTAATGTTCAACACAACACTGTGGGCCAAAGGGCCCATTCCTGCGCTGTACAGTTCTATGTTGTATCAAATTATCATTTTCGTACTAATACTTTGACATTTATATATAGTTTTGTGCCAAAACCTTACCTTTCTGAAGTTTCCTCAGCAAATCTTCAGTGAGAAAAAAAATTGAAATGTTGCTCCTCATCCAAAAAAGTTGAATGACCTTGATGTAAATGGTTATTCAAAGATGTTATTGAATGGGAAAGCGGGCAGAGGGAGCACTATGGCTTACATCTTCGTTTTCTGATGTTCTTATATTCAGTGTTTGTGAATTTCCTTTTCAGTATTTACAAAGTTGTAACTTGCCAGAGATTAGTGCATTTATGTCTGTTTGTAGTATGAGGATATTTTACAAAGTTATCGTGGAGTTTTATAAAGCTTATGTGAAGTAAGCTCTCTAATAGAAACTGGATAAATTGTGTTACTTTTCCAAATTTTCAGGAGGTAAAAATTGTTAAATTGTGCAATTGTTATTCGTGCTTAATTTAAAGTAATGTATACGGTTGCAGATTCATCAAAAACAAATCAGAAACTGGCAGATGAAGGAATGGAACTCTTCAGTTCTAAGTCAGCTAAGACAAGAAAAGATAAAACAGACCATCCCCTGAAGGGGGAGTTCACAAGCATGGGCTGCATTCCTGGACTAAACAGTGGATCAAATCTTGCCCAGATATCATCTGAACAAGAAGACAAGATTCATGATTTATGTGAGAAGTTAAAGGGGCTGTGCAATTAAAACTGCCAGAACTGGAACATGACAGTGAGTGTGTGAAACTTATAGTGGGTCCCATATGCAGATGCTCATGGTACGAGTCAATAGTCGGAAATAAAGTAGTCTAAAAGCATGGAATGAAACTCCTGTAAGGTGAGATTGTGGCAGGAGGGCATTGACATGGGCAAGAGGACTTTGGATGGGAACCCTAATCTGCTTGTGGATGGCCGTTCCCCACCATCACCATTTCAGACCCTGAGACCTAAGGCCATTCAGCCCATCAAGTCTGCTCTGCCAGTTTAGATTTAGATTAGATTACAGTGTGGAAACAGGCCCTTCGGCCCAACAAGTCCACACCGACCCGCCGAAGCGAAACCCACCCATACCCCTACATTTACCCCTTACCTTACACTACAGGCAATTTAGCATGGCCAATTCACCTGACCCTGCACATCTTTGGATGGTGGGAGGAAACCGGAGCACCCGGAGGAAACCCACGCAGACACGGGGAGAACGTGCAAACTCCACACAGTCAGTCGCCTGAGGCGGGAATTGAACCCGGGTTCAGTTGATCAAGGCTAATATGTTTCTTAACTCCATTCTCCTACCTTCTTAATATAATCCTTGATCCCCTTACTAGTTAAGAACCAATTTATCGCTGTCGTAACTAAACTCAATGACCTGGTCTCCACAGCCTTCTGTGGCAACAAGTTACACAGATTAACCATCCTCTGTCTGAAGAAATTCATCTCACTTCTAAAGGGTTATCCCTTCACTCTGAGGCTGTGCCCTCAGGTCCGAGTCTCTCCTGCTAGTGGAAACATCTTCTCCACATCCACTCAATCCATTCTGTAGGTTCAATCAGATCGTTCCTCATTCTTCTAAACTCTATTGAGTGCAGACCCAGAATCCTCAACTGCTCCTCATATGACAAGTTCTTCATCCTTGGACTTATTCTTGTAAACTTTTTCTGGACTCCCTGCAACACCAGCGCATCCTTCCTTAGATATAGGGCCAAAACTTTCACAATATTCCAAACGCAGTCTGACCAGAGCCTTATACAGCCTCCACAGTAGATTTCTACTTCTGTATCCTAACCCTGTCAAAATGAATACAATCATTGCTTTTGTCTTTTTAACTGCCTGCTGAACTTGCATGTTAACCTTAGAGGAATCCTGAATGATCAGTCCTAATGGACGGCACGGTGGCACAGTGGTTAGCACTGCTGCCTCACAGTGCCAGAGACCTGGGTTCAATTCCCGCCTCAGGCGACTCTCTGTGTGGAGTTTGCACATTCTCCCTGTGTCTGCGTGGGTTTCCTTCTGGGTGCTCCGGTTTCCTCCCACAGTCCAAAAATGTGCAGGTTAGGTGAATTGGCCATGCTAAATTGCCTGTAGTGTTAGGTGTAGGGGAATGGGAATGGGTGTGGGTGGGTTGTGCTTCGGTGGGTCAGTGTGGACTTGTTGGGCTGAAGGGCCTGATTCCATACTGTAAATAATCTAAGTGCCTTTGTGCTTCAGATTTCTGAAGCCTCACTCACCTCAACATAACCTCCCTGGGCTGCAAGTGGAGGGGTTGCCCATTTACAATGATGATTTGGTATCTGTGGCAATATACACTTTGCAATGTTTCCAGTGTTCAGAATGTATCTTCATTTGCTACCTGCCTCAATAGTGTCCAGCTCCCCGATGGGGTTAATGGCTGTAGGCTATCCTCTTGGTCACTTTTGGCCGGACAGATCTAATGTCCTCATTCAATACGTAAGTTAGAGGTGTATGTTCCAGCCTTGCTCAGTACAATAAGGTAAATATCTGTATGGAAATTAGAGGCCTCAATAGGGGTGAAGCATCAGAGGTCAGTGAGGGATTGAAGCACTCCGCACGTGTCTCAGAGGCCTCTATTGCAGTGAGGGTAGTTTGGTGATGGTGCTTTGTAAGGGTGGGGGTGGTGGGCTCAGATTAAAGGCCTCTCGCAGGAATATTGGGATAGTTTAGAAGGGTAGACTGAATATCTGATCTTGAATTTAGCACTGAAACCCTCCATTTGACTGGCTTTGCCTTGCTGTAGTCTCCATAGGGCTCAAGAAACCCTGCAATCCAGAGATAGATTTTAACAATGTGCATAAAAATGCTGCCTTATTATATACCATAATTACAATCATCCCTCCTGGGAGAAGTAAAGTATTTTACCACAGGTAAAATGGGGTTTGAAATTAGGATTAAGATTTTTAATACCCTTACATTCCGCTCAATCCAAGCATGCCTTTTCTAGGAGGTGTAAGAATTAGACTCTCTCCACACAAGCAGCCTAGTGTGATGAATATTTGTAGCATTTTTCATTTTAGCTCCTCGTTGTTTTGCAAACACTACCAAGCTTAGAGATCTCTTCACAAGTGTCCATACTCTTGAAGAATTGGCGGTGAGAGTAGAAATCATTTTTCAGAATGTTGTGAATTGAATGAAGCTAAAGCACCTAAAATATCCCAAAAACATCCTCGCTCGTTCCATTTGAAAATGTATAATTGTGGATAAGCTGAACCAAATAGCTTCTTTTCTAAGCACTCAAGGAAGTATTGGTGAAATGGTCAAGCTGGCTTTGAAGATTGTGAGATCTACTTGAAGAATTTTTGGTTCTGATAATTGGTGTGATGACTATGATTGGCATAATCAATATGTGAACATAAGCAGGATCTCATTAATTAACATAAGCATGTACCACTTGGAAAATTATCGTGTGCATTTGATGTTCTTCATGTTGTTAACATAATTAATTGTCATTTAAGCACCAGAATGTTTTTCAAAACATGTAATTATACAAATCTCAGCAGAGTCATTCATGTCAATTGAATGCCCACTTGTGATGAACTGTTTGGTTCCCATTAGCCTTGAATCACTCAAACATCAAAATTTTGGAGAGAAATGATTATTCTGCAACAGTATTCTGCATTGTTACCATTTATCTTAGCAATGATCGGATATAGATTATCACTGACTTTCTCTCACAAGTCATTTCGCTAATAACAGAAAATGCTCTGTGATTTTATTAATTAATATAAGGACACATTTGGAAGAAACTAAATCTTCACCTCAAAACAAAGAATTGGCTTTGTCTAAAGACAAAATGTCATAGCTGAAGCCTAAACCTGTAAAAAGAAATTATCTAAAAATCTTAAGTTCAAATATTTGCCTTCCCTAAGCTAATGCTTCAAAAATCATTCAGTTTACCTATGATTTGGAGCCAATTTCAATATGTATTATGTTGTACAAACATGTTATCACCAGAAAATATTGATTTTAATCTATAGCTGAAAAATGGAATGAAAATAGGTTTTGCCATATAATTGTGATATTCAATACTGTCTTCCAACTAAGAAACAAATCTCTTCAGCTGTTAGCGTACCATGGAAATTAATGCTGTTAGGAAATGCAATATCTAAATCTCTGGAAACTCAGTCATGCCTGTGTGCAGATCAGAACAAAATTAAAGCAATAGTAATCCACAGAAGATTGAATTTGAGTTGTTAAGGTAAAATTATCCTTTATCTTAAACCACCTACTAAGCTCGGGGGGGCACTTTTTTTTTCATACCTGAGTGTATCAAAGTGTTTTGACTACAGATATCAAACACTTCTCTGTTCCAAGGATAAACTATAGCTTAAATCCAGTGAAGCATTCAGAGTAAAACTGAACATAGGAACCTATGAAATGGAGGACTCATCTTTCTTACCTTGTCTTACGTACTAATACAGATAAAAGTGGCCAAAATAGTCAGGAGCATGCTGGCACTTGGCAAAAAATTCCAAACGTAAACAACAGTCATCCATAATTGTATTTTCTCCAGTAAAGTTATGCAATAAAGTATTTCACATTTTCTATCATTAAATGGCAGAACCTAGTGCAAATAGGGTCAAGTGTACAAAGTTAAAAATCTCATTACTTTCATCTTAGTGTTCATTGTCTGGCTCCAAAACCCAGACTTTTTTATGCATGCTGTGTCTAACTGTGTGTTTGTATTTGCAAAGCTGCTATTTAATTCACTGTTATTAACAATATAATTTGCATGTTCCCACCTCGGGCCACATTATATGTTGTAATTACAATCCTGTTTCCTGGGAGTAGTAAAATATTTTACCACAGGTAGGATGGGGGTTTGAAATTGGGATTAAGATTTTTAATACCCTATATTCCGCTCAATCCAAGCATGTCTTTTTAGGAGATTTAAGGATAAGACTACCCTGTAAGCCTGAGAAATCAATAATAAGCTGGTGCTCCCAGTTATTAAACCTCTCGTATAAGTCTGCTTTAATGGTCCATTTGTGAAAAATGGTAAGCAGCAATGGGGAAATTATCAACATGAAAAGAGAGGGGAATCACAAAATGAACTGTTCCCTGTGATCATTGATGGAACCCGAACACAGGGTGTTTTATTCGGAGTGTGATCCTCAAAAATTGCATTTGATCCGGCAAACATGTTCTTCAGAGTCTGAGAATGATTTTGTTAGCTAGGCAAATTTGTCAGTCTGCGCACAAAACTGAAAATGAGAAATTGCCAGATATGTCTGTTGTGTATGTTGCAGAACCAATGTTTAGGGTAGAAAACAGCCACCAGTCCTCCTTTTTAGATATTTTTAATTATCCTTTACAGGGGTAAAGAGACACTATAGATTTTTTCTGACAACCACAAGTGCATATTTAAATTTGGGGGACGTGCAAATGTTGTAATATGATTGGACAATACAATCACATGTTAGAACATAATTGGATAAATTGGTTATGAGAACTAACCTGGAACATAGATTACATGTGCACTATTGGATAGAGATACGGGTGAGCACATTTGACTGGAAATTATTATTTGTAGAAATAGTTGATTGGAACCTTATTATTGGTAGAAATAGTATAAGCCTATTGATTTTACAATAAAGTTTGAGTTTTACACCATCCATAATATGTACATTTCACATGCATGCATGAATATGTGTTAAAACAAAGAAACGCGAACCTTGTCAGGTCTAACGAGGGAATAAATTGTTAAAATCATATTTCCAAGGTCTCTGCTCAGAGATGTTATTAACTGCCTCTGGAGAGGTTAGGACTTCAACCCAGGCGACCTGGCTCAAATGTAGAGATACAACCATTGCATCAGAGGATACCAATCCCACTTTC
The DNA here is from genome assembly GCF_037043375.1 of Chiloscyllium plagiosum. Taxonomy (NCBI): domain Eukaryota; kingdom Metazoa; phylum Chordata; class Chondrichthyes; order Orectolobiformes; family Hemiscylliidae; genus Chiloscyllium; species Chiloscyllium plagiosum. The sequence goes on along the minus strand of NW_028270174.1, from coordinate 36,629,930 downwards.
CATAGGGGTCTAATTACTTACTTGAGTAAGAGTGACAAAGGATGGACCACTAGTGAGTTTAACAATCACTTGTTTTAAGAAGATGTGGCTTGATGTATGAGAGTAATAGGTTCAGATTACATTGGCTAGTTTGCAAATCTCATCGGGCAGGATTGGAACTAGTATTCATCTTTCCAATTCTTCCTCATCTAACAGTGTGAGCAGTATTTTATGACTTATCTTGATGAGAAGTTTCAGGTCTGATAACCTCCCATGTAACTAGGAGCTCCTCCTTTCCTGTAAGCCCATAATGTGTCTCCATATCTGACAATGATACATTGATTTCCAACACTCATCTGTTCCAGAAAGTGATGAAGCGTTGAAAGCTACTATTGTTGGAAAGGATAGATTGTGGTGCATTACGATATCCATGACCTCCAGCATTTCCATGATATTTTGGAAAGAATCTTCTGTTGTTAATCCCAGTACCATCAATCCGTCTTCTTGAGTAGTTACCTCAAGTATTCAAGTCATTGTTTCATCAACTGCTATGTCATTCCTAGAAATCTTTGCATCTGATTTTCCAGGGGGTTATTCTTTAACAGTCTTGTTTCTTTTTTTTGGTAGGTCTAGCTTTACTCCTTCTTTCAACATTGTATCCCAAAAGGTAACAACATTTCCCAGAAAACTCACACTTTTTATTGAGAGTAAGTGGTTGAGAGTAAAACTGCAGGTATTTTATAACTGCATGAACAATCTGCTTGTGTTCTTCGATCACCTCCCCATATACGCACACGTCATCCACGTGGCAAATAACACATTCTAAATCTTGTAATATATTGTTGGAAAAATTCTGGACTGCTGTGATCCTGAATGGCAGACGGTTGAAACAAAATCTCCCAAATAGAGCCATAAAGACAGTAAAGGTCTTGATTGTTCATCGAATGGCATCTGCTGGGGCCTATTGTTAGAGTTGAGTTTGGTAGAAAAAATGTTTACTTTTAGAAAATTTGACGGAATTGTAGTTGATTGCTAGGCAGTTTGGATTGGTCTGTGGAGTGATGAACAGTTACTGATGGCAACAAGTGCCAACAACTATGTGATCGGCTCCTTGGTAACTAACCAGCTTGCGGGCATGAATGATAAGGCCAGAAGCCATCAGCCCCCTAGAAAGGGGAAGGTGTTGCCCATTTCCCCACAATAAAAACTGTTTTAGAATTAACAAGTTTCAGAATTTTAATTGGTAGAATTACACATTGATGGTTCATTATTGGTTAGCTGTAGCTGAGACAATTTATTTGAAATAAATAGCATTCTCATAAAGTACAGCAATCTTATCTATGTTTTCTGTCAACTCAGTCTAAAAGATATGTCAATTGAGGAATTTTGTGCATTTTTATAAGATATTTAAATTTGGTGCCAGATTCAGGAATAACAGGATTCGATTTTGGGTGTGCTAACCCAGAGAGATGTGATGTTGGGTGACTAATAAGATCTAATTTCTCTTGAAATGATAGTTCCCTAAACAGCAATAGATCCAGATATACAAGGAGGAGAAAAATTAGTTTTCAAATGATACTTCTTCATCTGATATTTACATTTGGCAACAAAACTGACTTTATCATTGGAAATACCTTCATGGTTGTCATTTTGCCATGCTTTATAATTTTAAGAAAGCGTTTCCTCCTTGTGGATATTTATTTGGTACTGTTGGAGTGTTCACTTTCAAAACATCTTCACATTTCTCTTACTGGCCATCACAAAAAATCACTTTCCAACTCAGGTCATCTGTTCACCACTGGCCCATTATTCATTAGCCAATCTACTGTTGGACAACTGTCAAGCTAGGAATGCTGTGGTAAAAGCATTGAAGGGGCACACACCCAATGAAGTGAATGATGTTTTTGAAGCTTTGGAGGTTACACAGTTCAGGAAAAGGACAGTATGATATAACCTTAAGGATTAAATTCATCCACTCCTTAGGTGGTCCACAGGATTTTAGAAAAAAAATGAGTGGACATCAGCTCACAGTTCCATGTGGGGTTTGCAAGTCAGATAGACATGGAGATAACATTTCCTGAAGACAGAAATCAAAGAAAGGAAGTGACGTTTCGGTATGAATGTCAAAATGTAAATCCCAAGGCAGCTTTAAGTGCAATTCCATTTTTTTCCCAGTAATTGATCCAGCAACAACCAACCTGAAGAAAAGATTTACTCAGCTGGAATTCTTCTACAACAGAGAGGTGGGGGCACCATAGATTGGAGCACTTTAATTCAATGGCATTATCATTTGAATTTTGAAATGGATGACATTGTCTCTGATCACCTAAACCTTGAGATTCATTCAATTATAAATTTCTTGTCAGATAACATGTTCAGTTCATGACTGGAATTATCTGTACAAGGAAGCATTTTCGATCTTTATTCCAAATTTGAGCACTGCATTGCATTTCCATGGACTGCCCATTTTCAACAATTCCATTCCGCCCACCACATAGCACACAACCTCGAACTTACCTCTTTGTCCCCTGGGTCCTTGTATTACGGATTGATAATGCCCACTCTGGTCCTAAAAAATCCACCACCTCCCCACTCCCCCACTGTACAGGCCACGGTAGTTGTCACTGCTAACAACCACCCTCCTGTAACATTCCATGCTCTTTCATTCTGGACTGCTTCCCTCCCTTATACCTTGACTTCACCCCATTACCATCCTTTTCACCACCTCAACATATGCCTCTGGACATCTGTCCATAGCTTTGAATGCAGCTATTCCACCCCCATCACCATAAAGGACCCCCTCGCATCCATTACCACCACCAGTCGAAAGTATAGATCTCTAAAATTGACTGCTCTCCAACCAACTATGAGTGACAACTTAGGAGACTGCTGGCCATTCTCTGGCAGGATCCAGTCTAACTGTAAGCAACTCCTCTGTTTGCAACAGCCCTACAGAACTGACTATGACCACTGCTCAGCCTGTAGTTTGACAGATACCCTGTCCATGACTGTCGCAAATGAATGACTGATCATGGCCAACCTCCTGGACTGCGTGTGAATTCTGTTCTTGACTCTCTGTACCAGCATCCCTGACTGAAAGCAGTCCCTCTTGACTTGATGGAAAACTATGTCCAACATAATTTCAGATATGGTCATTTGGTGAAAGATCCTGCAGTATATTTGTTGCACAGGCAACTGGTCCATGCTATTGATGTGAAAGTGACGAATCACAGTGCTGCACAGCAAGATATCCATCCCATTGACAAGTCACTACTGAGAAGTATGAGAAGCAGCCTAGTTCTGAGACTGTGCTAAGCAACAAGTTAATTGTTAAGTGAGTAAGTGCTACGAGTGCAAGCAAGTAGCCCTGAGATGCAGGCCACTGCGTATCATGATCTGGGTGTCTGTCCCTCAGTGCAAAGTGACCTTGCAGCAGCATTCCACTAGTAGTTGGCAATGCACTCTGAGGTGCAACTTTAAAGTGCAGAAGTATCACATAAGTGGTTCGAAGTGGTGCCAACAGGGTTCTGAGATGCCAGCAGTTTGGTTGGCAGTGTCCATGGAAAAGGGGTACGTACTGCCGGTGCCCATGGAGCCTGCCCTGAGAGGTTGCTGCCTGGTCTCCAAGATAATCGTCTGGAGGAGCAGTCAGGGAGCTGAAGTCATCAAGAACATGCTCTTACTTTCCTGTTACGAATTCTCAGCATCTAGTTTCCTTGCAGTGTGTGATTGGTTAGGAAGCTGCATTTTAACAAGATCGCTTGTCAATAAGGCTGATAACAATACTTCTTGTTAATAGGCACCTTGTCACTGCCTAGGAAGAATCACATCTCGATGTGTGGAACTTAGTAGCAAAATGCAATTGCTTCTGTAGGATATAGGTAAAGTAGTGTTACTTCTGCAATCATAATTACTTATGCAAGGTAAATTAACTCACACCAGTATATAATTGTTTCAACCAAGAGCAGAGTCAACAAGAATGAAAACTATGTGAAGGAAATATATAATTGTTTTTGTATTAGCTAAAATGTGCATACAAGAATGAAACGTGCCTGCAAACAATGGTAAATGTTCCAGACAAATAGATAAGGTGCTGTGAGGATGTAGGTTAAGCCAGATATGCTTGTACAAACAATAGTTATAAGCATCTGTTTCCCACTTCTGCAAAAACCAAAAACAAACCCCAATTAAAAGGTCATAAGGTTCAATATGGTTGAGGAATGGGAGGAAATGTCACAAGTGGGGGAAATAGATGGCAGTGAAGGAGGATATACCTAACAATGAACCACAGCAGGATGTGGTGAAATGGCCAAGTAAAACTTATACTTTGTTATGCACAAGGCCGGATAAGGCAGGAGATAAACAATAGTAATGGGCACCAGGTTTGGAGTAGTGAATCCTATGTAAAATATGTACTTGCTAAACTCTGCGTGTCTATTTTAAACACCAAGCTTGCAAGCATATAATAAACATACTGATTGCTTCAGATCTTGTCTCGGACTGAAATTATTGAAGTGAGTGAGCTTCGTTTCTCACAATTCTGATATCTAGAAAGACATTCTGGGACTTTTCACATCAAAGCTCAAGTTTCCATCAAACTACTTTTAGATTTCCAGCTAGCTTTCTCACTGGAAAGATATCAGTTCTATATTAAATATTTTAAATAGTAAATTAATACAATTGAAAAAAATCTATTAAATGTCTGTGACTGCATCCCTAATAATGTGTCCTTTGACAAAATTGCCAGTTCACCTCAGTTAGATTTGCATTCACTCCTTCATAACTGCCCTTAATTAAGTCTGAAGTATCTAACTTGGACTCATTTTTCTCAAAGTAATTGTAAAATACAATCGCACAATATTGATGTTGCCTAGAGATGACTTCACGATGGGTTTATTAATTAATCCCAGCTCATTGAACAATACTAGGTCTACTATATTGTTATGTTTGTGTTTAGCTTGAGATATGTTATTCTAAGAAATAATATCTAAAGCATCCTATGAATTCTGCATCTGATTCTTTTCCCATATTCAAATCCCACATGAAGTTGCATGCAAAAATAACACCAATATCAGGAAGTTTTATATCAAATAACATTTTAATCTCCCACTTATATTTTGAACAATAATATAGCACCTGATTAATCACTGTTTAGTGACTACAACCACAACGTTACATAATAATTGAGTAATTTAATGAAGTAATGAATTTGCTAGAACAGCTATGTGGGAAGAAAGCTGAGAATATGGATCAAAATTCAACAGCTCATTATTTAAACATGAAAGCAGTATTTCATAGCAGCTCTTCTCAATGAACATGTGGTTCATTTCACTCTTGGATCTGACTGATGTAAAGAACATTGGATTTCAGAAAAATGATTTTATAACTTTGCATTAATGTTGAATTTGTCATACAGTAACAACAGTATAAAAATAATTTGCTGCTAAGACCCATAAAATATAGGAGCAGAATTAGGCCATTTGGCCCATCAAGTCTACTTCACAATTCAATCAAGGCTGATATGTTTCTCAACCCCATTCTCCTGTCTTCTCCCCAAGCCTCTTGATCCCCTTACTAAAAAAAGAAACTATCTACCTCTGTCATAAATACACTCAATGACTTGGTCTCCACAGCTCTCTTCAGCAATGAGTCCACAGATTAACCACCCTCTGGCTGCAGAAATTCCTCCTCATCTCAGTACTAAAGTGTCATCCCTTCATTCTGAGGCTGTGCCTTCAGTTTCTACTCTCTCTTACTAGTGGTAATATCTTCTCCAATCCACTCTATCCAGACCTTTCAGTATTCCAAAAGTTTCAATCAGATCCTCCCACATCCTTCTCGGCTCTATCACGTACAGACCCTGAGCCGTCAACTGCTCCTCATATGACAACCCCTTGGTCCCCAATTTATGCAAACCTCCTCTGGCCTCCCTCCAATGACAGCACATTGTTCCTTAGCTATCGAGCCCACAACTGCTTACAATATTCCAAATGTGATCTGACAAAAGCCTTCATCAGCCTCAGCAGTACATCTCTGCTCTTGTATTCTAACCTTCTTGAAATGAATGTCAAAATTACATTTGCCTTCCGAACTGTCAATTGAATCAGCATGTTAACCTCTAAGTCCCTTTGTGCTTCAGATTTCCAAAGCCTTTTGCCATTTAGAAAAGTCTGTTCCTCTATTCCTCCCACTAAAATGCATAACTCCAACTCTGCCTGTTGTATTCCATCTGCCACTTGTTTGCCCAATCTCCAAGACTGTCCAAGTCCTTCTTGCAGCCTTCCTCCTTCCTCAACACTATTTGTTCCTCCATCTACCATTTTGTCATCTGCAAACTTCGCAAAAGTTCCAATGTCCAGATAGTTAATGCATAATGTGAATTGTTGTGATCCCAGTATTGACCCCTGTAGAACTCCACTAGTCACCAGCTGCCATCCTGAAAAAGATCCCTTTATTCCTACCCTTGTCTTCTGCTGGTCAGCTAATTCTCTGAAGAAAGGTTATACCCAAAATGGCAATTTCTCCACCTCCTGATGCTGCCTGGCTTGCTGTCTTCTTCCAGCCTCCTGCTTGTCTACCTTGGATTCCAGCATCTGCAGTTTTATTTGTCTCTAATCATTTATCCATAATAGTTGCTTGTCCCTAACACAGTAGATTGTATGACACCTTCTCAAAAACCTTCTTGAAAATCAATCAGATCATGTCCGCTGTCTCTCCCTTGTCCAGCTTGCTCATTACCTTCTGAAAGCATTCTATCAGATTTGTTAGACATGACCATCGCTTGATGAAGTCATGCTGACTGTGCCCTATTTTACCATGAACTTCCAAGTACTCTACAATCTCATCATTAATAATGGTCTCTAAAATCTTACCAATCACTGATGTCAGGCTAACAGGCCTATCATTTCCTGCCTTCTGTCTCCCTCCCTTCTTAAATAGGAGTGTTACATTAGCCATTTTCCAGTACTCTGGGACTTTCCCTGACTTTAGTGAAAGATTACCAACAAAGCCTCTTTAATTTCCTCAGCTTTCTCCTTCAGCATCCTGAGGTGTAGCCCATCTGGTCCAGGTTGTTTATCCACCTTCAGACCTTTCAGCTTCTTTAGTGATGACCACTTGCCTCTACCCTTGGAATCTCTTGAAGTTCTGGTATGTTGCTGGTGTCCTCCATTGTGAAAACTGCTACAAAGTACCCATCAGTTTGTTCCCCATTGTTACCCCTCTAGCCTCATTATCCAGCAATCCAATGTCCACTCCTGCTTTTCTTTTACCTTTTAAATAGCAAAAAAAAACCCTCTTGCAATCTTCTTTTATATTATGTGTGGAAGCTCAGTTCTGATGGCCTCAAGGGAGCAGAAGGAAAAAAAAAGCAGGGAGATTCAGTGGGGCCCATGGTTACCAGGCTAGAACCTGCAACTTACTGTGCCAAATATAGCCTGCATTGCCCTCTATGCTCGTGTGAATGCTCAATGGAAGTGGAAAATGGCTGCAACCATTCCTGGTGCAGACAGGTAAGTTTTCTTTCTGTAGGACATGAACACTCTATTTAGATTCATTCAGTACAAAATATGCCCTTCAGCCCATCAAGTCTCTGTCACAAAAACCCATCAATACTATTCTAGCTCGACTTTCCTGAATCAGACCCAATAGCCTTGAATGTTATGATACTTCAAGCATTCATCCAATTAGCTGTTAAAGGTTGTGAGGTTTCCCACCTCAACTACCCTCTTGCACTGCATTCCATATCCCAACACCCTCTGGAGAAATAGGTTTTCTACAAATAACATATATACCTCTTGCCTTTCACTTTAAAATTATGTCCGTTTGTAATTGACGCTTCAACCTCTGTTTTCTATTCTCCCTGTCCATGCCCCTCAAAATCTTATGCAACCTTATCAGGTTTCCCCCTTAACCCGCCCTGCTCCAAAGAAAGTAACCCAAGCCTTTCCAGACTCTCTTCATAACTGAAATGCTCCATGCCAAGCCACATCCTGGTGAATACCTTTTGCACACCGTCCAGTACAATCACATCTTTCTTACAGTGTGGTGACCGCAACTGCAGACAGTACTCCAGATGTGGCCTGACCAAAGTTCTGTACAGCTCCAGCATAATCTCATTGCTCTTATAATGAGCAATGTGCGGCCCTTCAAAGGCAATTGTATTAATCAGGCAGTTAGACAGTATAGGTCGAAGACATCTTGAATCATTGTACTCTGTGGGTGAAATGCATAATGTGTCCAACTGTGTGGGGTACAAATCCCAGTCGCAAACAATTCTGTGCAATGTCACTGCCTTGCTTAACTCTTACTTTTGGTCTGTGGCAGATCCCTTCATGAGGATCAAGGCTTGTGTGCTGCTGTGCTCAGGCAGAGGATGGTAGTGAATTTCTGTGGTGATCCATTTTTGAGGATATACTCCAACACCCAACCTGGTAGACAGAGTCAAAGGACTTTTGGAGGGCAAAAAAGGTCATGTTGTTGGTGCTCTCTGTGTTTTCTTGGACTTGTGGTACTGCAAAGATCATGTCCACTGTGCCTTTTGATGCCTCTCTACATTGCCTCTCTCTCCAGTGGGAACTCTTTAGTCACTGGGAAGGGGTGATTTTGGTGGAATTTTGTGATCACCTTCTCTGTGGCAGACAACAAGGTTACACCTCTGCAGTTACATCAAATGATCTTTCTTGGAGTTGGGTACATTTGAAACTTCTCAGAAATCCCTTGGCACTCCTAGCTCATATAACACAGTCTTATCTCCCTCATTTTGATTGTGGATACTGGATACATTAACAATAATAACCCCATTGATTAAATTAATAAAGTTATATGTTTTTAGAAATGTTACAGAATCCTGTATTTATCCAGAGCCATGTTTCAACCCAGACAAGTAAACAGATAGTTAATATACTTTTTAAAGATTTAGGCGTCAGATGACAAGATTTGATTTAGAATATGTATTTATCCGGTTATCATACATTGTTAGCTTGTCAATCAGATTAATGCCAACAGCATGTGATTCAAATCCCTAACTGAGGTAGAACTGAGTCGAGAGTGTCTGGAAAAGTACAGCACCTGAGGAGCAGGAAAATCGACATTTCGGGCAAAAGCCCTTCATCAGGAATGAGGCTGGCAGCCTCAGAGGTGGAGAGATAAATGGGAGGGGTGTGGGGTTGGGGAGAAGGTAGCTGAGAGTGCATTAGGTGGATGGAAATGGGGTTGAAGGTGATAGGTCAGAGAGGAGGATGGAGTGGATATGTGGGAAGGAAGATTGACAGGTGGGACAGGTCATGAGGACAATGCTGAACTGGAAGGTTGGAACTGGGGTAAGGTGGGGTGGGGTGGGGGGGTAGAAATGAGGAAACTGGTGAAGTCCACATTGATGCCCTGCAGTTGAAGGGTCCCGAGGTGGAAGATGAGGCGTTCTTCCTCCAGGCGTCGGGTAGTGAGGGAGAGGCAAAGGAGGACGTCCAGGACCTGCATGTCCTCGGCAGAGTGGGAGGGGGAGTTGAAATGTTCAGCCAGAGGGCAGTGTGGTTGGTTGGTACGGGTGTCCCGGAGAAGTTCTCTAAAGCGCTCTGCTAGGAGGCGTCCAGTCTCCCCAATGTAGAGGAGACCGCATCGGGAGCAACGGATTCAATAAATGACATTTGTGGAAGTGCAGTTGAAACTTTGATGGATGTGGAAGGCTCCTTTAGGGCCTTGGATGGAGGTGAGGAGGGAGGTGTGGGTGCAGGTTTAGCAATTCCTGCGGTGGCAGGGGAAGGTGCCAGGATGGGAGGGTGGGTTGTTGGGGGGGCGTGGACCCAACCAGGTAGTCACGAAGGGAACGGTCTTTGCAGAAAGTAGATAGGGTTGGGGAGGGAAATATATCCCTGGTGGTGGGGTCCATTTGTAGGTGGTGAAATTGAGGCCTTACCTATTCACCTTAACGGAGCATAAGGGCTAATGCCCGAAACGTCGATTCTCCTGTTCCCTAGATGCTGCCTGACCTGCTGCGCTTTTCCAGCAACACATTTCCATCTCTATTCACCTTAACCTGTTGTTAAAACTTAGCGAATAATCACTGCCTTTGGATAAAACACTGAAGATCAGATATTGGATAGGCAGATTTTAATTTGATTTTATTTCTATGTATATCTTCTCCCCTCTTCTATTTGTATCTTTCTTCGAACCATCACATCTCTTTAAAGAGACACAATCCCTTATTATTATCATCAGTTATTTTCTTCAACATGTTCCTGAGCCAATGAAGCCAGTTTTTCATTTTGCTTTCAGGTATTCCTTAGTCTTACAACTTTAAACTATTCCAAGACATTCTATGACTCATCTTTGTCTTTTTTTAAAAGTTTATCTCACTAGTCCTCCAATTAGAGTCATAGAGTCATAGAAATACATAGCACAGAAACAGACCCTTCAGTCCAACTTGTCAATGCAACCAGATATCCTAATCAAATCCAGTCCCATTCACCAACATTTGGCCCATATCCCTCTAAATGCTTCCTATTCATATACCCATCCAGATGTATTTTAAATGTTGTAATTGTACCAGCCTCCACCACTTCCTCTGGCAGCTCATTCCATCCACACACCACCTTCTGTGTGAAAAAGTTGTTCCTTAGGTTCCTTTTAAATCTTTCACCTCTCACATTAAACCTATGCCCTCTAGTTTTGGACTCCCCCACCCTGGGGAAAAGATCTTGTCTATTTACCCTTTCCATGCCCCTCATGATTTTAAGATTATAAGGTCATCCCTTAGAATCCAATGCTCCAGGAAAAACAGCCCCACCCTATTCAGCCTCTCCCGGGAGCTCAAATCCTCCAACCTTGGCAACATCCTTGTAAATCTTTTCTGAACCCTTTCAATGTCCTTCCATTATCAGGGAAACCAGAATTACATACAGTAATCCAATAGAGGCCTAACCAATGCCATGTATAGCCTCAACATGGCCTCCCAACTCCTACACTCAGTGTACTGACCAATAAAGGCAAACATACCAAACGGCTTCTTCACCGTCTTATCTACCTGCAACTCTACTTTCAAGGAACTATGAAACTGCACTCCAAGAATCTCTTTGTTCAGCAACATTCCCCAGGACCTCACCATTAAGTGTATAAGTCCTGCCCAAATTGTCCCACACTAATATCAATTCTGACAGTTAATCATCTCGAGGTGAATATCCATTGAAGCAATTTATAGATTATCCTGTTGCAATGCCTGTGCATGTGGTTGTGTTATTTTGTTTTTCCTTTTTCCCTCTTTTTGTTCCTTACCTGCACTACTAAAAGGAATGACTATTTAACAAGCTTGTTGCTGTTTGACTGCTTCTGGCTGTTGCTCCTATTCTATATATCTCCAATGCTTTCTCAAATCTACAGGCGTGATATGCTGGATGCTGAGGTACATCTTTGTTGACTTCAGTCTTCTGCACAAGCAAAACCAGAAATTGCTGGAGAAACTCAGCAGGTCTGCCAGTATTTGTGAAGAGAAAACAGAGTTAATGGTCCGGTGTCCCTTCTTCAGAGCTAGCTGCTATAAACTTTGGTACACAATTATGTCATCCTGTGTCCATTGACAGTGGCTGCAGCATAGAAGCCCTGCTTCCTGACCTGAGCACAGGACTCAGAGCACCGTCCCCTCTGAGAGTTGCCAATCCTGGTTAATTATTACAGGTGTACACTCCCCAAACCCGATCCTTCCTAGCCATCCCGGGCTCTTTGTCTTGTGTTCACATGAACCATTGGGTACTGATGAAAGTGAGGTCTGCAGATGCTGGAGATCAGAGCTGAAAAATGTGTTGCTGGAAAAGCGCAGCAGGTCAGGCAGCATCCAAGGAGCAGGAGAATCGACGTTTCGGGCATAAGCCCTTGCCCCAATCTGGGTTCGGACGGGGAGCAAAGAGTTGGCTGTTGAAAGCCATCCTCTGCGTTTGTCTCTGATCCCACCAACCCCTGTTCCCATGACCCACATTCTCCAAATCCTGATTGAAAAAAAATCACACCTTCTTGCTATTGGAAACCTTGAAGACTAGGCCTCTAGCGATGATCTCTAGGACACAGAAATTAATGGTGGCATTAGACTTCATCATTGTGGCCAACTTTTCACTGATAGTGCTGTCAGTTCTTAACAAATTGACAGAGTTAAATCCTCTGGTTGCAACTTGATTTATAACCTCTGGTCTACCCCTGTGTCATTGGCACAGTGAGCCTCAAGTAATGTGTCAACAGTAGTGCTCCCTGCCCCTGTCCAGAAGATTCCAAACACCAAGGGGTCCTCAAGGTCTCACACAACCATTGGATAGCTATCAAGTTCATCCATGACAATGGGGGCATACAGGGCAGGAACCTGTGTTAATCACAGTTGAAAGTAAGGGGGCGGTACAAACATTGCAGAACCAGGCATCTTCAAAAATACCCCACATTAGGCACACTTCAGAGCACATGAGTGAGTTTAGATTTTGAGTTGATTCTATAAGGGTCAATAATGACAGGTGCTAATGAATGATGTCTTGTTTGTTTGTATGTATGAGTTAATTTCTCGCACCATAATCTAGATGAAGATGATTTCAATGGATTAGTTTATGTGGATATAAACTCAGTGATTGCTTCTGCAATCCATTGGATTTGACCCTCCAAGATAAACATTACTCTATCCATGAAGAAAGATGTACACTTTGCTGATTGGTTGCTCACAGTGCTCTTGGATGTCTTCATAGTTTATGTCTCAATGCACAAAAGCATTTCTCTGCCACATTGCTGTGAAACTTGGTTTTGGAATCCAGTATTTGTCTCCTTATAGATATAATGCTCATTACCAGACCTAGCCACAGCATCTGAATCACACTTGGATAATTCTCTCAACCATCAGAGGCTGGTGCCATTTCAATCTTTAGTAATAATTTGATTTATTGTTCTCACAAATACCTAAGTACAGTGAAAAGTTTTGTTTTGCATGCAGTACAGGCAGATCATAATGTACAAGGACATGCAGATCATAGGATGTTTAGACAGAACGAGACGTACAAGGTCTGAGAACATTAGTAGAAATTTTTACAGGCTTAGAATCGATGTTTAAAATCGCAGAATGGTTGTAAGAAATGTGAGAATAAGATGTGCTGTAGAGAGCTCACAAACAGTAGGCTGGTGTTGGTACTACCTAACTACACAGATGGGACACTGAGGAAGGTTGACATCAGCATCCAATAATAATGTACAGAGTAAGCTGTTTGTATGAAGCAACATGGCAAGTACTAGAACCTCAGTCGAGACTTCCATTCCGAAATAAGAACACATCACAGTCATCTGTGTAGTTAGGTAGTACCAACACCAGCCTACTGTTTGTGGGCTCTCTAAAGCACATCTTATTCTCACATTTCTTACAACCATTCTGCAATTTTAAACATCAATTCTAAACCTGTAAAAATTGCTGAAATGGTGAGAATGGGGAGGAGTATCAATCCAGAGCCAACCCGACCAGTTGTTTGCCCTTTGCACCATCTTTCTTTCCACCTCTGAGCAAAGGGGATTCAAATTTCACCCATATGCCTTTAAAGCAGTAGGTTCCTCAGGCACGATGTCTCTTCTCTTTGTAAGTAAGTCATCCTTACTCTTTAGACACGATTGAGAGGAGATGCCTATGAGGCTGCTGCAGCTGCCCTCAGCAGCCCCATATTCATCAGCTGGTGGGCTATCTTCATGTACTTCTTCAGCCTCACATCCCAGTACATCTGGCCTCTACCCTCTCCATCTCATTCTCCTCCTGCTCATCAGTGGAGCGTGTACCTCCCATGCACAGAGGCCACTATCCCCATGTTACTCAGAGCAATATTTCAGTGAAAGCAGAAGGTGCACAAGATTCCAGGTAAATGAATGGTTATGATCAGAATGGTTATACCCAATAACAGGCAGGGATTTTGTACACCCTAAGAACTACCTGTCACAAGCCCCTCGGCAGTCTCTTATGCACTAGGCAGAACTGGGTTCTTCAGATGCTGGGGGTTAGAGTCAAGATTAGAGTGGTTCTGGAAAAGCACAGCAGGTCAGGAAGCATCCGAGGGGCAGGAAAATTGACGTTTTGGGCAAAAGCCCTTCATCAGGAATGAGCAGTCGCTTATGCACACCAATGCAATACCAACTCAACTGCAGCCTTTAACCTGTCCCTACCAAGCAATCATGAACAAACGCCAATCCCCCTCTAGCACTTTTCTTGCATTGAAAGTATATGATTACAACCAGAATATATTATCGCCATTGAATGCTAATGAAGTTAACTATCTCTTAACTACGAATATCGAAATGGGCTGTCAATTTCAAGACCCACCCACCAACCATATTGATTACTGTCATTCATGGCAGAGACAGCAAATTACTTTCCAAACAATCTGTCTCAAATTATATTGAGCAAATACATTTGAGTCAAAACATCCCAAAATATGTTTTTGATATCTGTAAGAGTTAGGTATACTCCCAATATTTTCAGTCTTAAAGGGCACAGCTGGAATTACTCTGATTCCTGATAGTAGTTGAGTATTTACTTGTGTAAGGATTTTGATAATTCCAGGGAAATGAATGGTGCTACTTAATTACTAACAATTCAATCTGAAAGTAAGACAGGATGCAATAGGACAAGAATTTGCTGGGGAGTGATAATACCAAAGAAACAGTTCAGAGATTGATAAACTGGTGTAGTGCATTCAAGGGCAATGATAAATTTCTTCAGGTCTTTTTTTTTAATTCAAAGCTATCAACAGATTGCCTGGAGTTATGTGGAGGGATACAGCCAAAACTTTGCTGAAAAGTTGAATTTTAATCATTTGTCTAGGTCTCTGTAGTTGTCTCATTTCATATCTTAGAAATAGTTGGCAAAAATGGCATAAGCTGTACTATTAAATCTGTCAAGTTTGTGAGAGTTACTACTGAACTTGACCTTTCACTTCTCGTAATGAATTAGTTAGCTGCAATCGGCAGCATACATGTCATTCATGTTCTACTGCAGAGCTGCTATTTTTGAAACACTCTCCCAAGAAACATTCAACTGGAAATTCTCAAGTGAGAACGTTAGATCACTTGTGAACAACAATAGCATTGCCAGAGCTGTTCTATTTGTAGACATTACCATATCATATATATTAATGTGCTCAGCAATCTTCAGCACCTCCCACGCCATTCATCACAAGACACAACAGTTCTATGCATTTTGATAGGACTGAAACAGCCTTAAAATGTTTTATTTAAGTTTAATTGATTTAGTTTTTTTAAAGTTGTTCTTAGAATGTGTGCATCACTGGCTGACTGGCATTTTTCAACAATCCAACGTCCTTAAATATCTTGAAGTAAATCCTTTGGACTGATTTTCTAATTCCATAGAATCATAGAATCCATTTGGCCCCTCTAGTCTTCCCTGTGAAGAGCATCGCACCCAGACCCACCCCGCTATCCTATCCCTTTAACCCTGCATTTCCCACAGGTTATCCACTTAGTTTGCACTTCCTGGCACACTATTGGGCAATTTAGCATGACCAATCCACCAAAGCTGCACTTTTATTAGAAATTTATGATTTCAATTTCACTCTCGAAATTTCTCTTAAACTATCGCTTTGCAAGTCAATTAGTTCTCAGCATATTTTCAGTACTGTAGATAATAGTGTGACAATGCTGTGGCAAGGTTATTTTGTCTTTTTTTTGAAGAGAGGTTTTAGGATAGAGGTATGTAGCAATCTACCAGACCCACTAGAGTAAACGGCTTGTGAAACCTCAGAGTTTCTAACAAAAAGTTTGAACAATCAAAGTGGCCTGAATGGTTGGGGTTGAGCCCTTATAGAACTGGGATTGTTAGATATTTCAGCAGCAGTTATTGCTGAGGTCTCAGCAGGGTTGGAAGGCAGTGAATCTCTCCCGGCTGCTAGACTCTCTCTCCGAGTTTCTCAGGATGCTTTTCCTCCTCAGCTGTTGGAGTTGCATATGAGACAATTTTTATTAATGACTTAGATGAGGGAGTCGAAGGGTGGGTCAGTAAATTTGCAGATGATACGAAGATAGGTGGAGTTGTGGATAGTGAGGAGGGCTGTTGTCGGCTGCAGAGGGACTTAGATATGATGCAGAGCTGGGCTGAGGAGTGGCAGATGGAGTTCAACCCTGCCAAGTGTGAGGTTGTCCATTTTGGAAGAACAAATAAGAATGCGGAATACAGGGTTAATGGTAGGGTTCTTAGTCAGGTGGAGGAACAGAGGGATCTTGGGGTCTATGTACATAGATCTTTGAAGGTTGCCACTCAGGTGGATAGAGTTTGTAAAAAGGCCTATGGAGTATTATCGTTCATTAGCAGAGGGATTGAATTCAAGAGTCGTGAAGTGATGTTGCAGCTGTACAGGACTTTGGTTAGGCCACAGTTGGAGTACTGTGTGCAGTTCTGGTCGCCTCACTTTAGGAAAGATGTGGAAGCTTTGGAGAGGGTGCAGAGAAGATTTACCAGGATGTTGCCTGGAATGGAGAGGAAGTCGTACGAGGATAGGTTGAGAGTTCTCGGCCTTTTCTCGTTGGAACGGCGAAGGATGAGGGGTGACTTGATAGAGGTTTATAAGATGATCAGAGGAATAGATAGAGTAGACAGTCAGAAACATTTTCGCCGGGTACAACAGAGTGTTACAAGGGGACATAAATTTAAGGTGAAGGGTGGAAGGTATAGGGGAGATGTCAGGGGTGGGTTCTTTACCCAGAGAGTGGTGGGGGCATGGAATGCGCTGCCCGTGGGAGTGGTAGAGTCGGAATCATTGGCGACCTTTAAGCGGCATTTGGATAGGTACATGGATGGGTACTTAATCTAGGTTAGAAGTTCGGCACAACATCGTGGGCCGAAGGGCCTGTTCTGTGCTGTATTGTTCTATGTTCTATGTTCTATGTTCTAATTTTATTTTCTGATTTTACGTTTTATTAATGTGATGCTACTATATTGGAACAATAAATTAGTAATAGTTACTGTTTCTTTTATTTTGTTAAGTTTTCCAATAGAGTTAAGCTATTCAAATTCCTTCTTTCTTTTATGGTATTTTAATCATAATGCTTATATAAATTGTACCTTGCTTAACCTTGAGTAGTTTGACCAGTTAAGCTGCATCTGGAACACAGTATCTTACATTTAGTTTTAAAATAAGAAAACGTTAGGGTCTAGGCTACCACCTTGTTATATTTGGAGGGGGGGTCTGGATTATCCATAGCAATAGCATATAGAGAAAATATAACTACTTTCTTAGCAGTATCATTGCTTTGGTCATTCAGGAGTTGGTTATTCAGTCACTTGAGCTATTATGGTTGATTTATCCTCGACTCCAATGTGATCTATACCCCCTGATATTCTTACCCAATTAAAAAAAACTTTCATGCTCAGCCTTGCCAATTTCATTCCCTGCACCATTGGCAACTTTTCAGGGGAGAGATTTTCAGACTTGTGTCATCTTTACTGTGAAAGAGTGCATCTTGAATACATTCCTGCATGACATATTTTTAATTTTATGCCTGCATCATTTTATTCTGGATTCTTTGAACCGAGGAAATAGTTTACTTCAACCCAACTAATTTCCTCCATCATTTAAAGTCTGATTAGATCACCCATCAACTTTCAAAGTCATAATTGCTTCATCTGGAAATATGAAACATATGTATCATGAAAGACTGTCACGTCCATTCTCAATACTGAGCTGAAAGTGGAGTGAGTTCATTGAGAAAATGTCAGATTGAACAATTTGCTGTTGCACATATTAGGTTAAGGCTGACAGAAAAGATGTATGTAGTGAGAGGAAAACAATATTGATACCATGTAAAACTGAGATTCAATCACAATTTGACTACATAAAGATATTTCCAATTTTAATGCAATTTCTCAGGGTTTCTGACAACCTCCCATAGATGGTATAGTGGAATATCATTCAATGTCTGTCTGAAATTCAGAGCCTTAATCTCAGTTTATAAATGATGTATGTCCACTTGTGTGATGTATTGGTTTATAACATTTGAAACCATGACCTAACTTGAGATGGAGTGTTCAGGTGGAGAGTGAAACACTGGAAGGAAGAAAGCAAGTATTTTCTTTTGATAACAAACAAATCGTGAAGAGGGGTTCATAGCCTTGGAGAAGTTTGAGATTGTCTCCTTGCCCTAGTATTTTATCATTTGACTGAAACACTGATGTCACAGACAAAGGGATAATGGCAGTAAAATTAAATCATGATTGCTTTCCTCCTCTTAACCTCAAGACAGAAAGGTGTTGTTTGATTCATTCTTGTCTCTTTTTATTCTGGTCCCTTAGTGAGGCAGGCCAAGGAATGTTCCCCAAATAAAAACCGAAAGTGCTGGAGAAACTCTACAGGTCTGGTTGCATCTATGGGAGGAAATCAGTGAGTGTTTTGAGTGTCCAATTTGACTCTCCTTCAAGACTGAATGATGTTCCCTAATCCTGGTTTTTGAATTCCAATTTTTGAGATAAATCAACTACAAAATCTTTTAAGATAAGATCATAGATCGGGTTTGTAAACGTAACATTCAAAATACGGGGGAATTACTTCACTATTTCTTTCACATACAAAGGAGTGTGGTGCTGGAAAAGCACAGCTGGTCAGACAGCATCCGAGGAGCAGGACAGTCGACATTTCGAGCATAAGTTCTTCAGCAGGAATGAGGGGGTGACCCAAGGGGGCTGAGAGATAAATGAGAGGGGGGTGGGGCTGGGGGGGGGGGTTACTTTCTTCATGAAATTTAGGGAAAAGAAAGAACAGGAGAGGAGTTAGGTCATCAGTTCCAAGTGTTAGGTAAATCTAGAGATATTATAAATCAGTTCATGTGAGTTACAAAATCCGAGGTCAGTGTCCAACATTAGATTCCTCAGTGAGCTTTGCCCACTGCTAATTTTCCTTCTAATAAGAGAGGCATAGACTCCTTTCCAGCCAGAAACCAGGAGCTGGAGATTGAAGGTATAAGGCATTCTGCCAAGTCAGCCTGGAGTTGCTCCCCCTCTAGAGTCAGAGAGCAACTGACTTGGAATCCCAGATTATATACTAAACTCTTTAACCAATTCCCATGTCAGGCATGTGACAAGGATAGGCATTTCAGGCACTGACAGCCAATTCAGTCAGCTAATTAAAAGGTTGTTAAGCTAACAATGTAGTTTCTCCTTAGAGTTTCCATTGTGAGATGACAAGGTAATTGTAAAAGCATTTCTGCCTATTTTAACATAACAGGTCTTGATTCTTTTTCCTTCATCCAGAGTTGGCTGGAGGCAGATGGCACACCTTCAGGTCATTTGTTTCAGCATTATCTTGGTTAATACCATGCAGGGGGTTCAGAAGCTTCTGGAAATCCAATCATGTGATTAGCCTCAAAACTCTTTGTATCCAGCAAATGATCCATTTTTGAAAGTATTAGAATTTAAACATGGAAACATAGAAGCAGATTTATTTTTCTTTAGCATTTCTCTTCAGGCCCTTTGGCTGTGACATAGAATTTTAAATTTTCTTTTTTTCTTCTTTTTTCAGTCTCCTTTATTTTCTCTTCCACGTGGGGATCTGGCAAAACCTTCCCAAGTAGGCCCATTATCGGGACCTGAACTTGAGATCTTTTTGCTAGCAATGGACTTGCTTGTTCGTATGTGCTCCATGTTACTGCTATTTTCTCTGTAATGTTTTTACATTTTGTGGAGAGAAATTAGAAAAATGAAAGGAGAAATATGTGCAGATATGACTTTTAAAAATAGTGATAAAAGGAAATTCATGTCTCAATGATAATTTTACTTTGTGCTCATTCAAATAAGGAGCTATCCTCCATGAAATAATTAACAAATTGTGCCTCATGATTCACTGCAATTGTACAGCATTCATACAAGAATGCTTACATTAGCTCTTTCGCGAAGACTAATGTTTATATTTAGTCTCAGGGACAAACACATCAGACAGACCTGATGTCAATCCCTGGGAAGTGTTTGACATTTTGAAGTTCATTGGTTTAAAACATCTCTGTTTATCTTAGCTCTCCTTGGCGCATTTTCAAATCTGAAGGTACAAAGCATTGTAGAAAGAATAGGCAGCCATCCTATACCACCCCACCCCCCAACCAGTGTCTACAAAAAATGGTTGCTCACGTATCTTTGTTGTCAACAAAGTGTAGGAACAATAAACCTGAAAGATTGTTACAGCATTACCACGGAGTTTTCAGATGGACTAACTCTAACTCTACCGATAAGTAAATACCAGATTCTGTAATGACAATATTAAAAATATAATGTATAACATTATTTTGAATACTAAATGTTCTTTTTCAAATGCATTTGAAAAAACAGCAGGATCAGGCATGATCATTAGTTTCAGGTACAATCCCCTGCTATTGCTCTTAGATGTGATTATTAATGGCAACAAAATTGACTCAGGGGGACCTTAATCTTTGAAACTGGTAGATATAACAATATATGGTGAACAATTCTGGTCTAACGTTCTAACTGTGACATTGAAAATGAAGTGGAACACACTTCCCCTTACCTTCAGTTTAAGGTGTTGACCCAGTCGTAAATTGTGTAAATATCTACCTGTGGTGTTTCAGCTTTTGGGGTAATAAGACAGAGCCAGGAGCAAGCTGCAGTGTGGACCATGAGTCAAGAGGGAGGTCGAAAAATAGCAGGGGGCATGGGGAGAGGGAGAGGGGTAGGAATCATGGAGAGTGAAAGAATGGGCCACAAAATATGTGGAGGGGAAGAAGAGATCTGCTACAGTCATGTACATAAATAGATACTGTATAAAGTTTGGAGAAGGCAATAACTCTGACATTGAATACCAGCTTCTTGGGCCCTCACTCAGTCTGGTGCTGAGGAGCACTGTGCAGGATCCTTCCTGTGTAGCAAAGCTGAGACTAGTGTTTGTAATTTAATTAAATTTGACATTTTGGACAAAGAATGTGGACATGCAAAATTTGTGAAATAGGGCTTTTTTTTTAGTCATGCTGATAACAAGTTCCTTTCTTGTTCAAGTTTAAATTGAGAGTAGTTTATGTATAAGTGAAGGATTCAAAATGGACCTGTCTGACATAAGCTCTAAATTCTAGTCTACAGGATTACTGGATCATTCAGAATTACAGGATCATTTTATTCAAATTGTCCTTGATAAGCATATTGTAAAATTTGTAACTAAACAATCCAGCTAACATTACCGTATCTTTCAACATAATATAATCCTGCTGCAAAATGGTTGTTAGATGAAGTGAATAAAGTTTCAATGTCTGTAGCAACTTGCTGACTCCTTAAATTCCCATGAGAAACTAACTCTAATGTTTCATTCTTTAATCTTTGATCTTAGCAGAATAAAACTCAAGCTTAATGTGAAACAGTCATTCTTAATTTGGAGACTGATCACTTGGGTAGTTTTTCTACATGGAGTTTCTTTAATGAAAATTGGAGGCTACATATAACAGGGATAAGGATAAGTGAACTCTCACTCATTGAGGGTATCTTAATTAGTGAAAATGTAAATTAAAGTAATCCAAAGTGCTATAAACCCTGATGGGAGTATAAAGTTTCAGACTGAACTTACCTTCTGCAGTTAATATTCATGACACGGACAAAGGATTGAAAAATATTGATCAAAGTAAAGACTTGTTAAGACTATGTAGATAATCACAGTGACATTTTAGAAAAGTTCAGCTGATTTACAACATTTCTTGCTTAATCAAAAGGAAGAGCTTTCCTTGAGGCCATTTCGTAAATGAAGCAATTCTGAAAAAAAAACCTGTAGCAATACTGTGTTCAAAGATTGCACAACTGTAAGGAATTATGACATTCTGATTATGATCTCTCCATGGTATGGTATACAATAAAGAGAACCTCAACTAATTCTCAGGTACAGAGCTTTCTACACACAGTCAATGTTGAATTAGTGATTGTCCTTCAGGACAGAGATGAGGAGATTTCCTCATCCTTTCTCAGGGACTGTTCCATCGGGACACTTTGGTTCACTCCTTCTCATTACTAACATGTCCACACAGCCCCACAGCACCTTCCCACAGTAGCTCAGTGGTTAGCACGGCTGCCTCACAGCACCAGGGTCCCCGGTTCGATTCCAGCCTTGGGTGACTGTGTGGAGTTTGCACATTCTCCCTGTGTCTGCGTGGTTTCCTCTGGGTGCTCTGGTTTCCTCCCACAGCCCAAAGATGTGCAGTTCGGGTGAATTGGCCATGATGTTAGGTGCATTAGTTAGAGGGAAATGGGTCTGGGTGGGTTACTCTTTGGAAGATTCGTGTGGAGTTGTTGGGCTGAAGGGACTGTTTCCACACTGTAGGGAACTCAATCTAATCTCTGAAGGTTTACTTCCTCTCTAATCACTATCCAAGTTCCCTAACACACCTTCCAGGTAATGATATATCTGCATGTGACCCACATGTAGTCTATTGTATTCTCTGCTTACAATGTGGTGTCCTCTGCACCATAATACAGAGGAGCAGAAATTAGGCCATTCAGCCCATTGAGTCTGCTCCACCGCTCAATCATGGCTGATACACAGGAGTGACAAAGTGCAGACTGGACAACTGTTTTCCAGAACACCAATGTTGTGTCTGCAAAAATGACCCTGAGCTTCCTGTTTCTGCCATTTCAACACATCAACCTGTTCCCTGGTCCACATCTCAGTTTTGAGCTTGCTGCAGGTGTTCCAGTGAAACAATACTATATTTTCCTCTTGAAAATCCTGCAGCCTTCTGGACTCAATATCAAGTTCAACAATTTTAGGGCTTGCACCTTCTCCTTTGTCCTTACCCTGACCCCCCCAAACATCAGGCGTTGTCATCACATGAGCTGCTACCACAAACACCTCATTGTCAGCCACTAATGGTTCCCATCTGACATGATCTTATTGAATGGAATTTTTCTGCTCTTATTTTGCATGCCTGAATGTTTACTTATGCCTCAGCTTATCTTTGTCCATACTTTGTTGTCTCTAGGCTTGACTTTTCTAATGAACTAATGGCCAACTTCTCATGTTCCATATTCAATAAAGTTCAGAATGCATCATGAAACTTGGCTGAGAGCCCAGACATCCATTAGTCTGTTGAAACAGCTGCACCCAAGGGAAAACATTGCTTGATTGATAGCTTGTCTTGTCTTAGATCTATTTTTCAATTGCTTGATACTTATTCATGATGGCTCAGTAGTTAGCACTTCACAGCACCAGGGACCCGGGTTTGATTCCCCCTTTGGGCAACTGTCTAAGTGGAGTTTCTACGTTCTCCCCATGTCGCACAGTAGAAAGATGTACAGTTTAGGTGGACTGGCCATGTTTAATGGCTCATGGTGTCCAGAGATGTTCAGGTTAGGTGAATTAGCTATGGAGAATACAGAGTTACAGGTATAGGGTAGGCAGATGGGTCTGAGTGGGATGCTCTTTGGCAGGTTAGTGTGGATTTGATGGGCTGAATGGCCTGCTTCCACACTGTAGGGGTGCTATGATCAGTTTTCTCTATTCTATCTATGATTTATTTTAATATGGCTTCGTGCAATTCATCTCATTTAAATTGGATGCCTTCACAGTTGAGCTATATCAGACATTTCTTATTGACGTGGATCCCAAAATACATTGTGGGAGAAAAAATAACTTCTGTCGGCTTTCCCGTTTTGCCCTTCCAATGGTTTACTTTCATTCTTCAATATTATGGCTCTTTGTCAGGGAATAATTTGTATGGCTCAGCAGGGTCTGGCAGCATCTGTGAAGAGAAATCAGAGTTAACGTTTCAGGTCCAGTGACCCTCCCTCAGAACTGGACCCAAAACATTTACCCTGGTTTCTCTTCACACATGCTGCCAGATCTGTGGAGCTTATCCAGCAATTTCTGTTGTTGTTCCGGATTTCCAGCATCCACAGCTCTTTCGATTTTTAATAATTTGCATGGATCAGCTTTGACAATTTCTTTCTCACTTTGAAATCCGCACAATAGTTTTGAGATGAAATGTAATGGGAGTGGAGCACCAGGAATAGAAGTGGCAGATTCAGTCCCTGAGCCTTTATCGTGAGTCAATGAAATCATGTTTGATTTGTATCTTAGCTTTGTCTGACTATTTTGGCTCCTTATCCTTGTATACACTTGTCTAGCAAAACAAAAGCTGCCCATCTAATTTAAAATTATAGTTCATTTTTCTACTTTGTAAAAATCTTAATCAAACTTAGGGGTTTATGAAAGGCACAGTTAAGCATAATTGGAGCTCAATCCAACTTGGGCTCAAAGCACAATTTGTTTCAAGATGGCTAGATAAATAGTCTAGACGGTAGCAAAGAACAAGCAAAATTAAAACTGACAAAGCACTGATAATTCATTTTTGGCAGAAGAGGTTTGGCAGTTTTAGGCTTGGCATCTTGATTTCTCATGCATGCACGGTTGTGTGCATGAGGTAACTTGTGATGAACCCATCAAATGTAGGAAGAATCCAATGTGGCTTTATTATGGTTATGATGGCTTTGTTTGATACAAGACTTCATATTTCTAAACAGCATGTTGTGAAATCCATCCTCTAATTTTACAACTGCACACACAGTTTTATATTTGTTCAGATGACCTACTGTTTCAAAACTCCAAAGGAATGCATTTACTCAAATTATGGAGTTCCAAAGTATTACGGAACCAACTTTGCCTATTTTATCATCTAACTGAAGTATAGTTAATGTAACAAAGAAACAATTAAACTGTCACATACATTTTTTAACAAGGTAAACGTAAAATTCCTGAAGAAGGGCTTATGCCCGAAACGTCAATTCTCCTGTTCCTTGGATGCTGCCTGACCTGCTGCGCTTTTCCGGCAACACATTTTCAGCTCTGATCTCCAGCATCTGCAGACCTCACTTTCTCCTCCTAAACGTAAAGTCAGTCAGTGCTCACACTGATACCCTCCCATAACAAAAAAAATGCAATATTTAAAAATTGACACAACCTAATAGGATATTACAAATATCTGAATGAACAAACAGATCCTCTCTCCTAAACTCTGTCTTTATACATAAACAAATGACTCCAATTAATCCTTCAAAATTCATATATAGGTTTTGCCTTCAATGTGAGCCTGTTCTTAGTATTATGCAGAAATTCTTCAAGTAATTTTTTTCATGTAGTTCCATGATACCTTGTCAGCTCCTTTTCAGGATCCCACTGCTTGATTAAATACTATGCTGCAAAATGCTAATGATCAACTGGATAATAGGAAAATAATTTCTTCAGAATATTGAAGCCATGAACAAAGGTGAGACATTCAGTTAAAATGCTCAGAATAGTTGTAAGTGTGCCATGCAATCTCCATATTAAAAAATGTCTAAACAAAAGAGGAATTATGCACGGAACTTTAATAACCTCCACAGTACCTTATCATGCTTTTCTGATAAAATTATTGACAGATTGAGGATAACATTCATTATTGGTAGACCTTGGTCAGGAAGTATGAGGGCAATTAAATCATCCACCTAACATGCTTGGTCTGAGGTCTGAATCATTTTGATGGTTGATTTCAATATAATCGTATTGGTAGGATCAAAACATTGACTCAGTTCTGATCAAGAGAAGGAAGATCCTAAACTTCTTAATAGACACAAACCACAAATTAAATTATCAAAGAGGGCAAGAATTTGTAGAAACATAGAAACGTAGAAAATATGAGCAGGAATAGGTCCTTCAAGCCTTCTCTGCCATTGATTATGATCATGGCTGATCATCCAACTCAATAGTTGTTCCTACTTTCTCCTGTATCCTTTGATCCCTTTCGCCCCAATTGCTATATACGATGTTTTCTTGAAATTATACAATGTTTTGGCCTTGACTGCTTTCTGTGGTAGTAAATTGTATAGGCTCATCATTCTCCAGATGGAGAAATTTCTCCTCATCTCTGCCTTAAATGGTTTACCTTGTATCCTTAGACTGTGACCCTGGTTCTGGACTCCCTGTCATCAGGATATCTTTCCCGCAGTGACTGTATCTATATCAGTTAGAACTTTATACATTTCTATGAGATCCTGCCTCATTCTTCTGAACTCCAGTGAATATAATCTTAAATGATTCAACATCTCCTCATATATTAGCCATCTCTGCGAAAGGTCTGGTAAACCTTCACTGCAGTCCCTCTATTGCAAGGACATCCTCCCTCAGATAAGGAGACAAAAACTGAACATGATATTCCAGGTGTGGTCTCATCAAGGCCTTGTATAATTGCAGTAAGACATCCCTAATCTTCAACTTGAATTTTCTCACTATGAAAGCCAATGTACTGTTTGCCTTCTTTGCCACTTACTGCAACTGTATGTTTACCTTCAGTGACTGGTGTATGAGGAGACCTCGGTCTCATTGCACATTTTCATCTCCATCGTGCAGATCAGGTGTAGTGGCCATGCTAAATTGCCCATAGTGTTAGGTGCATTAGTCAAGGATAAGTGTAGGGAAATGGGTCTGGGTGGGTTACTCTTCGTAGGGTTGGTGTGGGCATGTTGGGCTGAAGGGCCTGTTTCCACACTGGAGGAAATCTAATCTAATCTCTCAATTTATAGTAATTCAGAAAGTAAACTCCTTTTTTTGTTTCGCTACCAAAGTGGTTAACGTTACATTTATTCATGTTATACTGCAACTACAATGCATTTGCCCACTCATCCAGTTTGTTGGAGAGTTACAGGGCAGGGAGACAGGGAACTGAGGGTAAAGGAGGTAGGTTAGGTCACAAGCAGTAGAGACATTCTTCCTCAAACAGATGAAGTCAACAGAAACTTAACAATATTATGAGTTACATGCAGCAGTCTATGTCAGGACCTATGATTAGACAATTCTGTTTCCAAGACCAGTAAGAGATGTACCCATCCATGGACCCTGATTTGCTAACATTAATTAACAAAGCAGCCAAAGAAGCATGCAGGCTGCCAGACTATTTTGAGGACTTCACAAATAATGGTTAATGGGAAGAGGCTGGGAAATTTGGTGCCACAATTTCTGGCATGCTACTAATTCATTCCTTTAGGAAATACATCGAAAAATTGGCCCTCCAGAAATAAAGCCCTGCAAAGGTAAAATTCTGCGGATGTTGGAAACCTGGAATATAAATAGGAAATGTTGGGAGTATTCAGAAGGCTACAAAGCATCTATGGAAAGAGAAACAGAATAAATGTTTCAAACAGATGACCTTATGTAAATAATGAATATAAATAAATTTTAAGTAATTACAAAGTCAAAAAAAAACAAGAAAGGGGAATGAAGAATAAAAATCAATATCTGAAAATCAATATAAAAATTAATTCTCAGGATGTGGGTGTTGCAGCATAGGCCAGCGTTTATGGACCATCTCTAACTGGCTTCAGTAATGGTGATTGTGAGCCACCTTCTTGAACTGCTACAGTCCACTGGGGGTTAGATACACCAATTGTCGTTGTGAAGGGAATTCTAGGATTTTGACTCCGTAACAGTGAAGTAATAGTAATATGGTTCCAAGGCAGAATAGTGTTTAATGTGGAGGGGAATTTACAATTAGTGGTACTGCCAAACATCTACTGCCTTGTCCTTCT
Organism: Chiloscyllium plagiosum; assembly: GCF_037043375.1. Classification (NCBI taxonomy): domain Eukaryota; kingdom Metazoa; phylum Chordata; class Chondrichthyes; order Orectolobiformes; family Hemiscylliidae; genus Chiloscyllium; species Chiloscyllium plagiosum. The sequence goes on along the minus strand of NW_028270174.1, from coordinate 36,602,416 downwards.
CGATGATACAGGGTGTGTGCTTGGAAAGTGCTGTCAAAAGAGAATTGTTGAGTTGTTGCAGTATATCTTGTAAATAATACACCTTGCTGCCATTCTGCATTGTTAGTGGAAAGAGTAAATGTTGCAAGCGATGGAGGAGGCATGAACCAATCAGGTAGAAGTCCATACCTGTATCTGCTATTCACAAAAACGTAGGAGCAGTAGTTATAATCTGCAATTGTTAAACTTGATGTAGAGACTGGAAAGCTGTGGAATAAAATGAATAAGGTTCCTGTCCACAAATATCTTTCCATGGAACTATGTAAGATCCAGAAGATGGAGAGCTCAGAGCAGCAGTGGGTCAGAAAATTAAAATAACAGAAGCTCAGAGTTACACTTGCAGATTGACTGGAGACAATCAGCAAAGCAGTCATCCAGTCAGCATTTGGCCTCCCTTTTTTAGAGGACTCGCATCGTAAGCAGTAAAGACATTGCACCTAATAGATCGAGGATGAAGTAAATAGTTTTTACACTTTGGAAGATGTTTGAGGTCTTGGGAGGATGGCTGGTGCAAGGGCTGCTGTTACACATCCTGTCCTTTCATATTGAGGTCCCGTGGCAATGGGAGGGGTTGTTGGGGGTAGTTGAGACATGATCAGAGTGTCATAGAATACCCTATGGGAATCTGCAAGGTGAAGGAAGGGGAAAAGATGGCATTGTATGATAACCTATGTTAAAAATATTTTCTTTTAACGTCAAAATGATTGCTGTCACAAAATCATTTGCTTTTTGATCTTTGTCAAATTGTAGCTTTAAAATCTTTGTGGTTTAAATCTCACAATTCAATATTGATGGAATTCAAACCAAATGATGTAATAGCATATCTTTCAAGATGGAATTCTAAATTGTTCCTGTCTGCTTTGACACTATCAGGCACAAAAGGCAAAGATAACTTAGTTAACCAAATTAAATCTATTAGTAATGTATTGGTTTCCATCTGGGGTCGGGAGCCCAAAGTCATAAATGTCTAGTGTTGGAAATAGATTGACAGTACAATTTTTCGGCGTCAATTAATAGCCATGTTGGGGACTCGCTGTCCAATTAAGAATGGTGAGCAGGTTTGGCAGCAGTTGGCAGTCCCATCGTTTGAGCTGGGAGTGATGAATGTATGCAGGAGAGAGTGACAGTCACCCTATCATCATGTATTGTCTGAAAGTAGAGTCATAGAGATATACAGCACGAAAACCAACCCTTCCATCAAACTCGTCCATGCCGATGGGATATCCTAATCTAATCTAGTCTCATTTGCCAGCAATTGACCCATATCCCTCTAAACCCTTCCTATTCATATACCCATCCAGATGCCTTTTAAATGTTGTTATTGTACTAGCCTCCACCATTTCTGCTAACAGCTCATTCCATATGTGCACCACCCTCTGCATGAAGTTGCCCCTTAGGTCTCTTTTATATCTTTTCCCCTCTCACTCTAAACATATGCCCTCTGGTTCTGGACTCTCCCACTCCAGGGAAAAGACCTTGTCTATTTATCCTATCCATAACCATTATGATTTTATAAACCTTTATAAGGTCACCCCTCAGCCTCCGACGCTCCAAGGAAAACAGCCCCCGCATATTCAGTCTCTCCCATAGCTCAAATCCTCCAATCCTAGCAACATCCTTATAAATCTTTTCTGAACCCTTTCGAGTTTCACAACATCCTTCCGATGGGAGGGAGACCAGAATTACACACAATATTCCAAAAGTGGCCTGACCAATGTCCTGTACAGCCATAACATGACCTTCCAACTCCTGTACTCAATACTCTGACCAATAAAGGAAAGCATATCAAACATCTTTTTCACTATCCTATCCACATGCAACTCCACTTTCAAGGAGCTATGAACCTGCACTCCAAGGTCTCTTTGTTCAGCAACAATCCCCAGGACCTTACCATTAAGTGTATAAGTCCTGCTCTGATTTGCATTTCCAAAATGCCCAGCACCTCACATTTATCTAAAATAAACTCCATCTGCCACTGCTCAGCCCATTGGCCCATGCGATCAAGATCCTTTTATACTCTGAAGTAACCTTCATCGCTGTCTACTATGCCTCCAATTTTAGTGTCATCTGCAAAATTACGAACAATGCTTCCTATATTCTCATCCAAATCATTTGTGTAAATGACAAAAAAGTAGAGAACCCAGCACCGATCCTTGTGGCACTCTACTGGTCACAGGCCTCCAGTCTGAAAAACAACCCTCCTCCATCCACCGTCTTCTATCTTCGAGCCAGTTCTGTATTCAAATAGCTAGTTCTCCCTGTATTCCATGAGATCTAACCTTGCTAACCAGTCTCCCACTAGGAACCTTATTGAACACCTTACTGAGGTCCACATGGATCACGTCCACCATTCTGCCCTCATCAATCCTTTTCATTACTTCTTCAAAAACACAATCAAGTTAGTAAGACGTGATTTCCCATGCACAAAATCATGTGAACTATTGCTAATCAGCCCTTGCCTTTCCAAATACACGTAAATCCTGTCTGTTAGGATTCCCTTCAACAACTTGCCCATCACCGACGTCAGGCTCACTGGTTGATAGTTCCCTGGCTTGTCCTCACCACCTTTCTTAAATAGTGGCACCATGTTAACCAACCTCCAGTCTTCTGGCACCTCAACTGTGACTATCGACGATACAACTATTTCAGCAAGGGGTACAGCAATCACTTCCCTGGCTTCTCACAGAGTTCTAGGGTACACGTGATCAGGTCCTGGGGATTTATCTACCTTTATGTGTTTTAAGACATCCAGCACTTCCTCCTCTATAATTAGGACATTTTTCAAGATGTCACCACCTATTTCCTCACATTTTATATCTTCCATGTCCTTTTCCACAATAAGCACTGATGCAAAATACATATTTAGTATCTTCCCCATCTCCTGCAGCTCCACACAAAGGCCGCCTTGCTGATCTTTGAGAGGCCCTATTTTCTCCCTAGTATTAATGTATTTATAGAATCCCTTTTGATTATTCTTAACCCTCTTTACCAAAGCTATCTCATGTCCCCTTTTTGCCCTCCTGATTTGCCCTCCTGATCCTTTATACTCTTCTAAGGATTCACTCGATCTATCCTGTCTATACCTGATAGATGCTTCCTTCTTTTTCTTAACCAAACCCTCAATTTCTTTAGTCATACAGCATTCCCTATACCTACCAGCCTTTCCTTTCACCCTGACAGGAATATACTTTCTCTGGACTCCCATTATCCCATTTTTGAAGGCTTCCCATATTTCACTCGTCCCTTTACCTGCAAACATCTGTTCCCAATTAGTTTTTGAAAGTTTTTGCCTGATACAATCAAAATTAGCCTTCCTCCAATGCAGAACTTCAACTTTTAGATCCAGTCTATCCTTTTCCATCACTATTATAAAATTAATAGAATTATGGTCATTGGCCCCAAAGTGCTCCCCCACTGACAACTCAGTCACCTGCCCTGCCTTATTTCCTAAGAGTAGGTCAAGTTTTGCACCTTCTCTAGTAGGTACATCCACATACTGAATCAGAAAATGTTCTTGTACACACTTAACAAATTCCTCTCCATCTAAACCCTTAACACTATGGTAGTCCCAGTTGATGTTTGGAAAGTTAAAATCCCCTCCCATAACTACTCTATTATTCTTACAGATAGCTGAGATCTCCTTACAAGTTTGTTTCTCAATTTCCCTCGGACTATTGGGGGGGTCTATAATACAATCCCAATAAGGTGATCATCCCTTTCTTATTTCTCAGTTCCACCCAAATAACTTCCCTGGATGTATTTCCGGGAATATCCTCCCTCAGCACAGCTGTAATGCTATCTCTTATCAAAAATGCCACTTCCCCTCCTCTCTTGCCACCCTTTCTATCCTTCCTGTAGCATTTGTATCCTGGAACATTAAGCTGCCAGTCCTGCCCACCCTGAGCCATGTTTCTGTAATTGCTATGATATCCCAGTCCCATGTTCCTAACCATGCCCTGAGTTCCCTGTTAGGCCTCTTGCATTGAAATGAATGCTGTTTAATTTATCAGTCCTACCTTGTTCTCTGCTTTGTTCCCGCCTGCCCTGTTTGACTTGCTCCGTTTCCCAATTAAAGCAGATTCAGACTGATTTCTTACCTCACTAACTCTCTGGGTCCCTTCTCCTCCCCCCCACCATCAACACCCCACCCACCTAACTAGGTTAAATCCTCCTGAGCAGCTCGAGCAAATTTCCCTACCAGTATATTAGTCCCCTTCCAATTTAGGTGCAATCCGTCCTTCTTGTACAGGTCACTTTTACCCCAAAAGAGATTCCAATGATCCAAAAATGTGAATCCATCTCCCATACACCAGCTCCTCAGTCATCTGCTCTATCCTCCTATTCCTGCCCTCACTAGCTCGTAGCACTGGGAGTAATCCAGATATTACTACCCTCGAGGACCTCCTTTTTAAATTCCTGCCTAACTCTCTATATTCTTCCTTCAGAATCTCATCCTTTTCCCTTCTAGTGTCGTTGGTTCCAATGTGGACAATGACCTCTTGCTAGCCCCTCTCCCCCGTGATAACATTCTGCACCCTCTCTGAGACATCCTTGATCCTGGCCCCAGGGAAGCAACACACCATTCTGCTTTTTCACTGATGGTCGCAAGAACATCTGTCTGTACCTCTAACTAGAGAGTCCCCTATAACAATCGATCTCTTGGAAGCCGACGTACCCCTCGTTGCATTAGAGCCAGTCTCAATACCAGAAACTTGGCTGTCCGTGCTAGGTTCCCCTGAGAGTCCATCACCCCCTACATTTTCCAAAACAGCATATTTATTTGAGATGGGGATAGCCACAGAAGACTCCTGCACAACCTGCCTCCCTCTCTTACCTTGCCTGGAGCTAACCCACCTATGTGATTGCATGAACTTTTCTAACATCTTTTTTTGCTGGGGGTGTGGATTTCAAGATTGAGGGCATATTTTTAAGGTGAGAGGAGAAACATTTAAAAAAGACATGAGGGGCATTTTGTTTTGCGAATATTTCTTGTGTGGAATGAAGGAAGTAATGGATACATTAACAGTTACAATGTTTAAAAGACATTTAGATAAATACATGAATAAAAAATGTTTGGAAGGATATGGCCCAAGTGCAGGCAGGTGGGACTAGTCTTGTTTGGGATTATGGTTGGCATGGACAGGTTGGACAAAATGGTCTGTTTCCGTGCTGTATGACTTTATGAATCTATATAAACTTAAAAAGAGGCCTCGATTGTCAGATTACCTTCTGTACAGGCTGGCCTGTGCCTTCAGCTCTCGCCATTGTGAAGTATGGTAGCTGCAAGAGTTGGGAGGGGATTTAATAAGCTCACTGGAATGCTGTCTCTTCACTCTCCTGCTCAGAGGCCATTTCTTCTTTCTGGACAATTGGGCCACCACAGATGGCTCATCTGCAGACAAGAATATTCCAAATTAAAAATCACACAACACCAAGTTATCGTCCAACAGATTTAATTGGAAGCACTAGCTTTCAGAGGGCTGCTTGCCACTTGATGAAGGAACAGCGCTCCGAAAGCTAGTGCTTCCAATTAAACCTGTTGGACTATAACCTGGTGCTGTGTGATTTTTAACTTTGTACACCCCAGTCCAACACCGGTATCTCCAAATCAAGAATATTCCAGTCAGCGTGAGATATGTGCCTTTGTACTTTTATGCTGTTTGATGGGTACTGTTCCACTCCTTACACAGCCTTTGTGAAAATGGTTCAGGGGTGGATCAGTACTGGGAGACCAGCATGCTTGCTGCTGGTGGGAAATACCAAACTTGTGTGCCTCCAGTCACATTCACAATGGGTTTCAGAAACCTGACCCACTATCACTATATAATATGAAGGATAACAAGAAACTACAGTGCAAGACTTAACATGGTAAATCAAATGATATTAAGTTTCTCTCATCATCTTGAAGACATTTTTAATGTCTTCCAAATCTGTCACGGATTATGACAATACATTGCAAAGTGATTTTGACCGAGAGGCAGGATTGATGTCACAAAGCACATGAGCAAAGTGCCATCAGTTTATTAATACACATGTGTAATCATGTGATGTCGAAATGCTTTTGGGCACTCTACTGTGAGCTGATTTGCAAATGATGAAGTAACTCAGTAATCTTTTATCTTCAGGATATTGCCATTGAGGAAGAAGGGGGTACAGTGATGGCCATTGCATTTTTAAGATAGAATCAAGCAACCTGTTAAATAAAATTATAGTTTTTATTTTATATTGTCCCTTCTCTTACCCATCCAGATGTTGCCCCTTGGTGATATTGTATAAGGTTAGCTACATCATAAGTGATAATGATGATGCCAATTTCTCCATTAGTTGACAACCAAGCAGTATTAAGTCAGGACAAAACCCCTTGTTTGGATGTGACATACACATGTGCACTCAAGGAAACCAAGAGGAAATAGCAGAAGTATGCTAACAAGTAAAAGAGGAGCGAAAGTCAGCTCTTCAGCCCCTCCAACCTACTCTGCCATTCTCTGGGGTCATGGCGGATCTGATTATAACCTCAAACCCACATTCCATCCAACCCCTGATGAGCTTTCATTCTGCTTGCTAAACAAGAATTTATCTATCTCGTCTTTAAAAATATTCAAGCATACTGCTTCCAGCACCTTTTCAGGGAGGGGGTTCAAAAGATTCATGACCCTTCGAGGGGCAAAAAAACAAGCCTAATCTCTACTTTAGATGGGTGACCCCTGATTCTTAATCAATGACTAGTTTATCCGCATTGGCACACAGCTGATGCTGTTCCCACACACATAAAGAAAAATAGAACAAAACCTGGGAGCACTGGACTGATCAGCCTATTGGCAGTGGTTAGAAAGATCCTGGAACCTGTACTGAAAGATATGATAAAAACCTATCTAAAGACAGTATTCAACATGGATTCAAAAATGTGTAGTCTTGCTGAACTAAACCAATAGCACTGTCTGAAAGAGTAATAGAAAGAGTAGCTAAGAATATGTAGCAAATGTCACATGTTTGGCTTTTCAAAAGGCCATACTCTTGGCTCATAACAATATGTGGACTCTTGGGACGAAAACTGAACAAATGACAAATTCTCTACATAATAGAAAGCAGAGCCTGGGTACGGCCGCATATACAGGTTAGAGGAAAGCAGAAAGCACTTTTCACAGGGATACATTCTAGTACTTCCGTTAATCATACTTTATTTGGATTTGGATTTGGGAATAACTAACTTAGTATCAAAATTTGTGGGTGTGTATAACTAAACCTGAGGGAGAATATACATCATATTATAAAAGAGACATCAGAAACCTTGCGTCAAAGTAACTTTAACATAGATAAGTGTTAGTTCATATACTTTGATAGGAAAGACATATACATAGGAAAATAGCAAACTGTATGAAAAAGCAAAAGAATTGAAGAATGAAGTTGCAAATAAACAGCAAATTGAATCAGCAATTAAAACTGCTAACAAAGCACTGATTTATTTCTGTAGCTATAGAATTTAAATGTAGTGAATTTATTTTAAGTGTGTATAGAATCTGGGTCAGGTACACTTTGAGACAATGCACAATTGTGGTTTTCATACTAGTAAAATGACCTAGTACTATTGGAGAATTCAAAAAACAATTTACAAGAATGGCACAACAACTCAGAGATTTTAGCTGTTGGGAAAACTGGAACTAGTTCAGGCTTTTGCTTTAGTACGGGGAAGACTTGTAGAAAACCTAATAAATGTCTTTAAACATTATCTGAAACAAATTATGGTACACATCAATAAAAAATTATGCATGGCCGCTAGGAAGCCATATGTTCAAGAGACCAGATGGCTTTTTCCTATTCAATGCCTCGTATAAGGAAAACATTTATTTTGTTTTAATGAACCAAACGCCAAAAGTAGTCACTATTAAAAATTAGCAATATGTCATGTTGTAGTCTTATTGTTACATAATTCGTTTGTGTCTTTATTTTAGAGATGACATCCTAAGGGAGGAATGGCAGATTATGATTGTCTCTTTTTGTCTATTAGCACTGAAATTGACAATAACAAGATTCCTGCAATTGAAAATAAATGGTACTATTTGTATTCAGTCTGCAGATTGGTGATGCCTCCTCTCGACTCCATTAATGAATAGGTCACTGAAAAAACAGAATGGATAACCCTGCTGTTACAGAGCATATTGAATATACTGAATCTGATCATTTACACAGCATCTTCATATCCCTAGGGTAAGGCATGTGGAGGGTTGTATCAAATTACTGTCTGGTGTGTGTACTGGGTTGTACAGCAGGGACAGTCATCATACGGGGGATTAAAACCAGGTTGTCTGCTACTCAAAACCTCTGTGATTCACAGTGGCTTTGAACTCAGCAGAGTTCAATGTTCTCCAATTTTGTTCTGGGTAGAAATGGAGTACTGAGGTTTGCCTGCTTGCATTTTAACAGTGAGGCAGATTTAGGTTGAGTTGAATGAAAAGCCAAATTAACAGATGTTAATTGGATAGGATGCAAATTTATTGCTGAAAATGGGCAACACCAGTTGCTAAGTAGTTTAGATTTTAAAAATTCTATGTAGAAAACATATGAAACAATATGATTTCATCTTTAACATTGCAAACTGTAGCAAAATTATGTAATTTCAGGATGGTTTATTTAGTGAGGGAACTGAATTTTCTGTCAGATGGCGCAACAGCACCCTCCAGTGTGCCATACTTTAAAGGACAAGTCTGTCTCACAAGATCTTGCAAATAAGTCATCCTCCAAGGTGGACTTAGGGACAGGCAGCAGTGAAAAATGGCCGAGCAAAGGCTGATAGCTAAGATCCATACCTATAGGGAGGGCCTCAACCAGGACCTTGGGTTCATGTCACACTATAGGTGACCACCCTTGCTTTATACACACACACACTCCTACACACACAAACAAGCACGCACACAGGCACTCCTACACACACACATACACACAGATAAACGTATACAAAGACACGCACACAGACATTTACACGCACTCCTACAGACACACACACTCCCACACTCACACATGAATCCTCTCACAGACTTAGACCACTTTACACTCACACACACACATATACACTCTCTCACAGACACTCACAACCCCCCCCACTCCAGACACACACTCCTACAGACAAACACACTCCCATACTCGCACATGCACCCTCTCACAGACTTAGACACTCTACACTCTACACACATATACACTCTCTCTCACACTCACAACCCCCCACACCAGACAGACAGACAGACACACACACACATACATAGACACACACACACAAAAACCCACATGCACACATATACATATACATTTGTGGGGTGAATTTGTACTTGCAGAGTTACATTGTACTTTTCTCAAAAACTGCAAGAATCCATGTAAGACTCTGTTAACTCACTTTTTAGATGCGAATCAGTCTAAACATTATGGCACAGACAGAGAACACAGGGGGGCTAACACCTTCAACATATTGTCTGGCTAACAGCAATTGTTACAGTTAACCTGAGAATGTAACTTTAAAAAAAACGTTTTAAGACCATAAGACCATAAGATATAGGAGTGGAAGTAAGGCCATTCGGCCCATCGAGTCCACTCCGCCATTCAATCATGGCTGATGCGCATTTCAGCTCCACTTACCAGCGTTCTCCCCGTAGCCCTTAATTCCTCGAGACAACAAGAATCTATCAATCTCGGCCTTGAAGACATTTAGTGTCCCGGCTTCCACTGCACTCCGTGGCAATGAATTCCACAGGCCCACCACTCTCTGGCTGAAGAAATGTCTCCGCATTTCTGTTCTGAAATGACCCCCTCTAATTCTAAGGCTGTGTCCACGGGTCCTAGTCTCCTCGTTTAACTGAAACAATTTCCTAGCATCCACCTTTTCCAAGCCATGTATTATTTTGTACATCTCTATTAAGTCTCCCCTTAATCTTCTAAACTCCAACGAATACAATCCCAGTATCCTCAGCCGTTCCTCATATGTTAGACCTGTCATTCCAGGGATCATCCGTGTGAATCTCCGCTGGACACGTTCCAGTGCCAGTATGTCCTTCCTGAGGTGTGGGGACCAAAACTGGACACAGTACTCCAAATGGGGCCTAACCAGAGCTTTATAAAGTCTTAGTAGTATATCTCTGCTTTTATATTCCAACCCTCTTGAGATAAGAGACAACATTGCATTCGCTTTCTTAATCACGGACTCAACCTGCATGTTTACCTTTAGAGAATCCTCGACTAGCACTCCCAGATCCCTTTGTGCTTTGGCTTTATTAATTTTCTCACCATTTAGAAAGTAGTCTATGCTTTTATTCTTTTTGCCAAAGTGCAAGACCTCGCACTTGCTCACGTTAAATTCCATCAGCCATTTCCTGGACCACTCTCCCTGTCAAGATCCTTCTGTAGCCTCCCCACTTCCTCAGTACTACCTGCCTGTCCACCTAACTTCATCGGCAAACTTCGCTAGAATGCCCCCGGTTCCCTCATCCAAATCGTTAATATATAATGCGAACAGCTGTGGCCCCAGCACCGAACCCTGCGGGACACCGCTCGTCACCGGCTGCCATTCTGAAAAAGAACCTTTTATCCCAACTCTCTGCCTTCTGTTAGACAGCCAATCCTCAATCCATCCCAGCAGCTCACCTCGAACACCATGGGCCCTCACCTTGCTCAGCAGCCTCCCGTGTGGCACCTTATCAAAGGCCTTTTGAAAGTCTAGATAGACCACATCCACTGGGTTTCCCTGGTCTAACCTACTTGTTACCTCTTCAAAAAATTCCAACAGGTTTGTCAGGCATGACATCCCTTTACTAAATCCATGTTGACTTTTTCTAATCAGACTCTGCTCTTCCAAGAATTTAGAAACCTCATCCTTAATGATTTTGTGATTTACGCATGAAAGAAGTGAAAGTATCATGGTATTCGAACAGATGAAAGACTCAACAAACAATCAAGATATTTTTCAATATATAATTTCAGTTACATCACACTGTAAAGTTTTGCTATAAATTCTGTGCCTTACAATTGTGTCCTCTACAACCACCTGATGAAGGAGCGTCGCTCCGAAAGCTAGTGCTTCCAATTAAACCTGTTGGACTATAACCTGGTGTTGTGTGATTTTTAACTTTGCAAGATATATCTTATTGACACTGCTCTGAAAACCATTGGAGTTCAATTTTTGAAGTTTTATTTTGTTTAAATTAATAATTAACTTTTTTTAAAGAAAGACTGAGAATCTTCCATTTTCAATTTCTCTGGTTGTCTTTTCCAAAAAATGTTAAAGAACTTCTAAACATGAATCCTAATTATTTTCAGCATTTTCTTCATACTTTATTTCATTTTCAAGTTTGTTTACTATCTTCATTTATTAAAATATTTAGGTGTCAGAGTTCACAGTTCAATTGAGGCATTCAATAGGGCACATCATTCAATCTGATTTACTGTATTTGCTGTTCACAACTTGGTCACTGAAACACAAACTGGGCAACCACTTTGCAGAACACCGATGTTCTGTCTGCAAAAATGGTCCTGAGCTTGCAGCCGCCTGCCAATTCAGCATGCCTTGATGTTCCCTGGCCAACATTTCCATCTCACGTTTGCTGCAGTGTTCCAGCCAACCTCAGAACAAGCTCAAAGAACATCATCTCATTTGCTTGGAGACAATAAGGACTGAAGATGCTGGAAGCCAGAATCAATAAATGTGGAACGGGAGAAGCACAGCAGGTCGGACAGCATCAGAGGAGCAGGAAAGTTGATGTTTCTGGCTGAGATCCTTGCTCCGGGTGCTGATGAAGGGTCTTCACCTGAAATGCTGACTTCCCTGCTCCTCCGATGCTGAATGATCTGCTGTGCTTCTCCAGTTCTTTATCTAGCATCTCATTTCCACCTGGGGACCCTCTAACCTCTATAACCCAACACTGAGTTCAATAACCTTAGAGCTTGATTCCATCCTTTCATCTTTTTTATCCAGCTCACACCTAGCCCTATGTAATGTTGTAGGTTGCTTTTAACATCCATTCTCACATATTCCTCGGCCCATTATCACATTACATTCAGTGCAGCTCACCTACTTTCTCCTACTCTTAATTCTTATTATCACGTATTCAGCTTTTCTCCTCACCTGGTCTGTGATGCATAATCTCATTTTACCTACCCCTGCCATATCTCCCCCTCTCACTCTTTCTTTGTCTGGAATTCATTTCCACCTGTCTGCTCACCTGTGCTTTTCTCCTCCCTTTCCCCAGTTTGGGCCTCGGGGTAAATATCACTTTTTCCTTGCTGCTAACAATTCTGACGAAGTTACTGGAACTTGAATTGTTAACTCTGCTTTCTTCTGACAGTTGCTGCCAGGCCTGCTGAGTTTCTTCAGCAACTTCTGTTTCTGTTTCAGATCTCCAGCATCTGCAGTTCTTTGTTGTATTATTCATTTGACAGTGTTTGGGATGACTATTTCAATAGAAACAGTGTAGATGGGTGGAGGAAATAAATGTAAGAACATGCTCATTTGAAGAACCAACTGCCTGCTTCTTCACCATAATAATTCCATGACTTAGTAAGCTGAGGTTTACAGTACAGTCTTATAAGCAGTTATAATTCAGTTGTGCCTTTTGAATTGATTGGATAGGTCAGCATGTGATGGAGCTGTACAACACCAAACTGCCCAAAGCTCAACCTCTGCTACACTTGTTTCAGACAGGGAATGTTCAAGAATTACACTTTCAGAAATTTCTGATTGCATATTACAAATACTTTTCTGTAAGTTACTCGATATTGCTTTCTTATTTATTTTCATTATGGTTAGTTAACTTTTTTCATTAAATGCCTTATTATTGCACACTTGCTTTTTTGCTGCCATTCTTCTTTTATTACATTCGGGAGTGAAGAAAATATACACCTATGTATGTTCATATGGTCTGGTGTGATCTATACTTTTGTATGTTTTGCCTCTCGCAGGTCATCTTTACCTGATGCGGCAATGCTTATGTTACCTCTTTGACATATGATGTAGTAGTAAGACTATGGTAACGTGGCATTGAAAAATCAAACAGATGTTTATGGCAACTCACTTATATATACAAATATTATATTTATAGACCTTTCAGTTTCTGGGTTAAGCTATTCAGTTAAACAAAAAGTTGCATGTTTTCATCAGCATGAATACTTTAAATGCCCCATATTGAGTTGGAGTGTGGGATTTTTAGACCCTAATTTAGATTTGGAGTCTTCCCCTGAACAACTTCTGTCTGCCAAGTTCAAGCCATCCAATTCCACTAAGATTTTGGCTTGGGCTTGTAGGATTTACATAGCCACCCCATAGGGGAAGAAACAGTTTGATAATATTACCTTCTTTCAATAGCCTGCTTTATTTTACTACACCTTAGCTATGTGTGATGTAAACTATGGGATGTATGGATATATTTAAAATCATTTATTTTAAGTTCAGGTTTCTATTGTATGAGCTAGTAATCAATTTTGGTTGTCAGGTATGAACAATTAACTTGTAAATATTTCTGCATGCCATAGTGATTTATTTCAGAAACAATTTTTGAGGCCTGACTTTAGAGTGAATTGTTTTTGCACATGGCAAATGGACTTTAATTTATTTTAGGATGCTTTGCAACTCAAGAAGGTAAATAATAGGGCCTCAACGTTGTTTGTTTCTAGAACTTGTTTTTTTTATACTTGAGAGAAATATCATAGCTGACAGGTTATTACTTTGACTTTGGAGCAGTTTTGTGAAGTCCTTGGAATAAGGTGGCTATGCAGACCTGTGCACCTAGGAAGGGACACATACAGTGATGTAGGTTACCTCACATTGAGGAGTTAGTGTTCATTCCAAACCAAAGATAGACAGTCACCCGAAGGTGGAATCAAACGCAGGTTCCTAGCACTGAGGAAGCAGACCTGACCACTGAGCCACCATGCAACCCTACACATTATCAAATAATAATCAACTTACTTGAACTAGCCTTCACAGGGCCTACTATTGAAACTTTAGGGACCGCTGGCATAGTGTTTACAATATTCACCACCAAATAATTTCATTAACTGATTCTTCCGTAAACATTAGAACTTATTTAAACTATTTATTAATTTATTTGAAGAGCTTACATTGGTTAGTTAGTTTATCATTTTATTTCATTTTCATTGAAGAATGGACTACCTGAGAAGATAAATTGCCCACAATTTTAGTCACATTGCGTACAAGTTCTCCCCTGGCAAAACTGATATGGTTCCCAGCTGTTTTACACATGACAAATGGATGCCGACAAAATAATTTCTGCCTTGTCAAACCACTTGAAGAAAATTTGCTCTTTAACTCCAGCCAGCAGTTTGAATGACACACCTTGGGGGACTCTCAATGGAATCACTATTCAACACTGCAGTTTTACTTTCAAAGCAGATTTGCTTTTTTGCTTTGTTCACCAATTTATATTTAAGTCATTCAGCAAACACTAACCTATGGAGAGTTCATAAATGTCTGATTAGGTGCAGAATCATGTATTATTAATTTTCAGTAATCATGGGATATGAAAGATTGAAAATTGTACAGCTGCATCAATTACATCCATGATGTTTGATCGACCTCCTGATTCTGAACCAGGAGGACAAGCTGAAACATCATCGAGTAATGAGTAATTAGATGTTAGACGTATTGTAACAAATCATTCCAAAAATAATCCTGTGTTTCAACATTTTATCATAGTATAAAATCCATCTGTAAACTGTGTCAAAACAAAATCAATAACATGACATCAAATTATTATGAAAATGGATGTGATATTTAACACCCTTATATATGATTTGATGACAGTCAATTTGAAAGTTTCATATTTCTAAGTTTTTGGTCAACATACTGCAGCCTGTATTTTAATTGTACATCATCAGTGGACTGGTACTCATGAAGTAATATTTTAGGGAATAACAATATTAAATCTCATTCTTAAAAGAAGTCATAATTCTCTCTGCATTGTTCCTGCAACGAAAAAAAATCACACAATTATAACAAAAGAATCACATAACCACAGCATTGTTACAATATAGAAAGAGTTCATTCAGGCCATTGTGCCTGTACCTGCTCTTCAAGTGGGCATCGTTACCTGTGCTGAACTGTTGCTGACATGTGTCATTAGGGTCAACAGATGATGCGTTGTGGAATGTTTTACAATTTATCATGACATTTCTACATTTTTAGCGTGAACAATGTTTTTGTAGTGACTGGAATGTGGTCAGCCAGGTGGATATTGTAGAATGGGAGTTCTCTGATTGGGGCTGCTAATCTGGTCCAATTAGGGAGTACTGGATGACAGATATAAATAGGAGTGTCAGGGGCTCTGCCCACTCTTGGAGTTGGTTCAGAGCTAGCTACAACAGTGTCATGTACTACGCATGTGTACCTAAAGGGTGACTTGTGACAGGATACAAGCCTTTGTGGAGTTATTTCAATGTTTTTCTCAGAAATGATGTTTGTTTGTTGATTGTTAAAGATACATGCAAATTTTGCAAACTTGTGATCTTTATATTTCAACACATTTACTATTGCTTTAATGGTAAGTCTGATTCGACCACCAGATCAGTAGATTGTAACTTTGTTTTGCAACATTGCAGTTTGGTTGGATAAGGTGCAATCCGTCCTTCTTGTTCAGGTCACTTCTACCCCAAAAAGAGATTCCAATGATCCAAAAATGTGAATCCTTCTCCCATACACCAGCTCCTCAGCCATGCATTCATCTGCTCTATCCTCCTATTCCTGCCCTCACTAGCTCATAGCACCGGGAATAATCCAGATATTACTACCCTCGAGGACCTCCTTTTTAAATTTCTGCCTAACTCTCTGTAATCTCCCTTCAGAATGTCAACCTTTTCCCTTCCTATGTCATTGGTTCCAATGTAGACAATGACCTCTTGCTGGCCCCTCTCCCCCGTGAGAACATTCTGCACCCTCTCTGAGACATCCTTGATCCTGGCACCAGGGAAACAACACATTATTCTGCTTTTTCACTGCTGGCCACAGAAACATCTGTCTGTAACTCAGACTACAAATCCCCTAACATAATTGATCTTTTAGAAGCCGACATACCCCTCGTTGCATTAGAGCCAGTCTCAATACCAGAAGCTTGGCTGTTTGTGCTATGTTTTTCAGACCAGTGACCAGTGGAGTGCCTCATGGATCGGTGCTGGGCCCTCTACTTTTTGTCATTTACATAAATGATTTGGATGCGGGCATAAGAGGTACAGTTAGTAAGTTTGCAGATGACACTAAAATGGGAGGTGTAGTGGACAGCAAAGCGTGTTACCTCAGATTACACCAGGATCTGGACCAGATGGGCCAATGGGCTGAGAGGTGGCAGATGGAGTTTAATTCAGATAAATGCGAGGTGCTGCATTTTGGGAAAGCAAATCTTAGCAGGACTTATACACTTAATGGTAAGGTCCCAGGGAGTGTTGCTGAAAAACGAGACCTTGGAATGCAGGTTCATAGCTCCTTGAAAGTGGAGTCGTAGGTAGACAGGATAGTGAAGAAGATGTTTGGTATGCTTTCCTTTACTGGTCAGAGTATTGAGTACGGGAGTTGGGAGGTCATGTTGCGGCTGTACAGGATATTGGTTAGGCCACTGTTGGAATATTGCATGCAATTCTGGTCTCCTTCCTATTGGAAAGATGTTGTGAAACTTGAAAGGGTTCATAAAAGATTTACAAGGATGTTGCCAGGGTTGGAGGGTCTCAGCTATAGGGAGAGGCTGAATAGTCTGGGGCTGTTTTCCCTGGAGCATCGGAGGCTGAGGAGTGACCTTATAGAGGTTTACAAAATTATGAGGGGCATGGATAGGATAAATAGACAAAGTCTTTTCCCTGGGGTTGGGGAGTCCAGAACCAGAGAGCATAGGTTTAGGATGAGAGGGGAAAGATATAAAAGAGACCTAAGGGGCAACGTTTTCACGCAGAGGGTGGTACGTGTATGGAATGAGCTACCAGAGGATGTGGTGGAGGCTGGTAGAATTGCAACATTTAAGAGGCATTTGGATAGGTATATGAATGGGAAGGGCTTGGAGGGATATGGGCCGGGTGCTGGCAGGTGGGACTAGATTGGGTTGGGATATCTGGTTGGCATGGATGGGTTGGACCGAAGGGTCTGTTTCCATGCTGTACATCTCTATGACTCTATGTTCCCCTGAGAATCCATCACCCCTACATTTTCCAAAACAGCATATCTGTTTGAAATGGGTATATCCACAAAAGACTCCTGCACTAGCTGCCTACTTCTCTTACCCTTCCTGGAGTTAACCCATCTATGTGAATGTATCTGAGACTTTCCCCCTTCCTATAACTGCCATCCATCACATACTGTTGCTGTTGCAAATTCCTCATCGCTTCTATCTGTCTCTCCAACCGATCCACTCGCTCTGATAAGATTTGCATCCAACAGCATTTATGGCTGATATAATCCGCAGTAACCCTTAAACTCTCTTTAAACTCCCACATCTGACAAGAAGTACATATCACCGTGCTAAAGGCCATTTTTGCTCCTTCACAATCTACAGACCCAGAAAATAACACAGTCTTATTCCTCTACAAAACCCTGCCCCAAGTTAAATTAATAGTTTTGGCTTATATTTGAAGTTTAATCAAGAGACTTATCTCCAAAAACATATAATCAAGAAATAGCCCACTATACTCGCTACTGCACCCTTTCTATTGGACACACTTAAAACAACGATTAACTTACCTGATTCTGTGCTGTGAACTTCACCCAAACCAGTTCCTCCAAGATTAGTTGTGAATTTCAGTTTGTTAATTTTCCCAGATGCACTCCGATGTCCAGCGATACACGAATTCAAACAGCAAAGGCAGTAACTGTGCAGGTTCTCTCTCTCTCTCTCTCTCTCTCTCTCTCTCCTGCACTGTCCTCACCATGTGCTTCCTTTGTCTGTTCTTCTCCCTTCCAAAACTGCTGTTGCTTTGACTTTTTTTTTCTTTAAATTCCCAAAGTTCCAAAACAATGTAACAGTATATAAAACAGTAATTGCTGCTCCCAGAATTTGAGGAATTCCACGGCCGCAGGCAGGATTTGAGGATGGTGTGTTGCCTTCCTGGTGCCAGGATCCAGGACACCGACAGAGTGCAGGGAATTCTCAAGGCAGAAGGTGAAGAGCCAGAGGTGGTGGTGCATGTCGGCACAAATGACGTCGGGAACATGAGGAGGGAAATTCTACAGCAGGACTTCAGAGAACTCGGAAGAAGACTGATAACCCACTTCCAGGGTGGTTATCCATGGTATGCTTCCAGTTCCTCAGGCTGGACAGGGCAGGAACAGGAAGTTAATGTGTGGCTGAGGAACTAGTGCAGGACGCAAGGATTTAAGTTCTTGGATCACTGGGGTATGTTTTGCAGTAAGGATAAATTATACAAGAGGGATGGGTTGCACCTTAATAGATGGGGGACCAGCATTCTGGCAGGTAGATTTGCCACTGCAACACAGCCATGTTTAAACTAAGTAATGGGGGGAGGGGACAAACTGGAAGTTTAAGAAGGAAGTTAAAGGGAAAGTGAGAATAAGAAAAGTCAAGGAAGACAACAGAATCAACAGAGCAGAAAACTCAAGAAGGGATCATACAATATGATCAAGTGAAATAGGGATTGACAGGAAGGGTGAGGGGAGTAACAAATTAAAAATATTACATATGAATGCACAACGCATAAGAAATAAGGTGGATGAGCTTAAGGGTCAGTTGAAAACTGGCAGTTACGATGTTGTGGGGATAACTGAGACGTGGCTTCAAGTGGACAGGGCCTGGGAAATGAATATTCAAGGCTATACGTGCTATCGAAATGACAGACTGACGGGCAGAGTGGATGGGCTGGCCCTATTGGTGAGGTCCCTTGCAAGGGGGTACATAGAATCAGGAATTGTAGAGTCAGTATGGATAGAGCTCAGAAATTCTAAGGGTAAAAATACCCTAATGGGAGTTATCTATAGGCCCCCAATCAGTAGCCTGGATGTAGGGTGTAAGTTGAATGAGAAGCTGAAATTGGCCTGTCGCAAAGATGTTACTACAGTTGTTATGGGGGATTTCAACATGCAGGTAGACTGGGAGAATCAGAATGGTACTGGACCCCAAGAAAGGGAGTTTGTGGAGTGCCTCTGAGATGGATTCTTAGAGCAGCTTGTGCTGGAGCCTTTCAGGGAGAAGGCAATTCTGGGTCTGGGGTTGTGCAACGAACCGGATTTGATTAGGGACCTCCAAGTAAAGGAGCCATTAGGAAGTAGTGACCATAATGTGATAAGTTTTAATCTGCAATTTGAGAGGGAGAAGGGAGAATTGGAAGTGTCAGTATTGCAGTTGAACAAAGAGAACTATGCAGCTATGAGGGAGGAGCTGGCCAAAGTTCAGTGGTTCAATACCCTAGCAGGGATGGCAGTGGAACAGCAATGGCAGGTATTTCTGGGTATAATGCAGAAGATGCAGGATCAGTTCATTCCAAAAAGGAAGAAAGAGCCTAAGGGGAGGCGGGGGCGGCCGTGGCTGACGAGGGAAGTTAAGGACTGTATAAAGATAAAAGAGAAGAAGTATAACATAGCAAAGATGAGCAGGAACCTGGAGGACTGGGAAACTTTTAAAGAGCAAGAGAGGATAACTAAAAAGACAATATGCAGAAAAAAAATAAGGTAAGAAGGGAAACTGTCCAAAAATATAAAGGAGGACAGTAAAAGCTTTTTTACATATGTGAAAAGAAACAAAATGTTTAAGACTAAAATTGGGCCCTTGAAGACGGAAGCACATGAATTTATTATGGGGATCAAGGAAATGACAGAAGAATTGAATAGGTACTTTGGATCTGTCTTCACTGGGGAAGACACGAGCAATCTCCCAGATGTAACAGTGGCTGAAGGACCAAGGGTAATGGATGAACTGAAGGGAATTTATATTTGCCAGGAATTGGTGTTGGAGAGACTGTTAGGTCTGAAGGCTGATAAGTCCCCGGGGCCTGATGGTCTACATCCCAGGGTACTGAAGGAGGTGGCTCTAGAAATCGTGGATGCATTGGTGATTATTTTCCAGAGTTCGATAGATTCAGGATCAGTTCCTGCGGATTGGAGGGTGGCTAATGTTGTCCCACTTTTCAAGAATGGAGGGAGAGAGAAAACAGGGAATTATAGACCAGTTAGCCTGACGTCAGTGGTGGGAAAGATGCTGGAGTCAATTTTAAAAGATGAAATTATGACTAATTTGGATAGCAGTAAATGGATTTACGAAGGGGAAATTGTGCTTGACTAATCTTCTGGAGTTTTTTGAGGATGTCTTCATGAAGATGGACAAGGGAGAGCCAGTGGATGTAGTGTACCTGGACTTTCAGAAAGCCTTTGATAAAGTCCCACATAGGAGATTAGTGAGCAAAATTAGGGCACATGGTATTGGGGGGAAAATATTGACTTGGATTGAAAATTGGCTGGCTGACAGAAAGCAAAGAGTAGTGATAAACGGGTCCCTTTTGGAATGGTAGGTGGTGACCAGTGGGATACCACAAGGTTCGGTGCTGGGACCGCAGCTGTTTATAATACACATTAATGATATAGATTGAAGGCATTAAAAGTAATATTAGCAAATCTGATGATGACACAAAGCTGGGTGGCAGGGTGAAATGTGAGGAGGATGTCGAAAGATGTGCAGGTCAGGTGGATTGGCCATGCTAAATTGCCCATAGTGTTAGGTGCATTAGTCAGAGGGAAATGGGTCTGGGTGGGTTACTCTTGGAGGGTTGGTGTGGACTTGTTGGGCTGAAGGGCCTGTTTTCACACTGTAGGGAATCTAATGTTATGAGAATAGAGGGTGACTTGTACAGGTTGGTGAGTGGACGGATGCATGGCAGATGTAGTTTAATGTGGATAAATGTGTGGTTATCCAAGAACAGGAAGGCAGATTATTATCTAAATGGAGTCAAGTTAGGTAAAGGAAAAGTACAGTGAGATCTAGATGTTCATGTACATTAGTCAATGAAAGCAAACATGCAGATACACCAGGCAGTGAAGAAAGCTAATGGCATGCTGGCCTTCAGAACAAGAGGAATTGAGTATAGGACCAAAGAGGTCCTTCTGCAGTTATATAGAGCCCTGGTGAGACCACATCTGGAGTACTGTGTGCAGTTTTGGTCTCCAAATTTGAGGAAGGACATTCTGGCTATTGAGGGAGTGCAGTGGGACTATCATATGTTGAAAGATTGGAGCGACTGGGCTTGTATACGCTTGAGTTTAGAAGGATGAGAGGGAATCTGATTGAGACGTATAAGATTATTAAAGGATTGGACACTCTGGAGGCAGGAAGTATGTTTCTGCTGATGGGTGAGTCCAGAACCAGAGGACACAGTTTAAAAATAAGGGGTAGGCCACTTAGAACAGAGTTGAGGAGAAACGTCTTCACCCGGAGAGTGGTGGATATTTGGAATGCTCTGCCCCAGAAGGCTGTGGAGGCCAAGTCTCTGGATACATTCAAGAAAGAGATGGATAGAGCTCTTAGAGATAGTGGAATCAAGGGTTATGGGGATAAGGCAGGAACAGGATACTGATTGAGGATGATCAGCCAGGATCATAATGAATGGTGGTGCTGGCTCGAAGGGCAGAATGGTCTACTCCTGCATCTATTGTCTATTGTCTATTGTTTATTAATAGATGTTTTAATGGAAGTACATTTTTGGAATGATTTTTTTTTCTAATAGTGTTTGATAGAATATATTAATTAATTTATGAGTGTAATCAGCCTTGTTCCTGTTATTTAATAATGGTTACTCGTTTTCGTGCAGTTTTCACAGTTGTCCCATTCTCTTGAAGAAGTGATATTCCTAATGTAGAGGTGGACAGTGCTTCCTTTTGTGTGTTTATTTTTGTTCCATATCTTGGAAAATGACTCCTCGCAAAAAATAATAAACTCTATACGTACATTTGTGATATCATTGGTTAGAGTGTTTGTACTGTATAAATAAGTAGTTACTGAGTAAAGTTGTCCTCTGTGCTTCATTCTTTTCTTTGTTTTTGTTTTCAATTCATCAGGTGTAGGAATTGCTCATGATGTTCCCATGTCAACGAATTCCTTCTGTGCCAAGATGTCAAACTTGATTTCCGTCACCTTCACCCCCATGCCCACTTTCTCAATAGTGATTCCCGCCCGCCCTCTGAAGACCTCTTCTCCTGCTTCTAACAAACTCCATCTTCTTGGACACACTTTGGTGGCCATTAACCCTCCCTCGACCTCTTTATCTCTAACTGCTGGCGCATCATTAGCCACCTCAATATACCCACCCCTCTCACCCATTCCATCCTCCTGCCCTTGCAACACGCAGCCCTCCACCCCTCTGCTCCAACCCTAACCTCACCACCGATCCAACCAACAAGGGAGGCATGGTGGTAATATGGCACACTGACCATATTGCTGAGGGCAGATGCCAGTTCATGGACACCTCCTCCTACCTCCTCCTTGACCATGACTCCACCTCCCATCACCAAACCATCATCTTCCAGACCATCCACAATCTCATCACCTCAGGTGATGTCCCACCCTCAGCCTCCAACCTCATTGTCCCCCAACCCAGCTCCACCCGGTCCCACCTCTTACCCAAAATCCACAAAACCTGACTGCCCCGGTCAACATATTGTCTCCACCTACTCCTGCCCCGCCAAACCTATCTCTTCAAAGCTCGACACTATCCCATCCCCCTTGGTCCAGGAACTCCTCATATACATTCGAGACACCTTCCACACCCTTCACCTCCTCCATGACTTCTGATTCCCCGGTGCCCAACACCTCATCTTCACCATGGACATCCAGTCCCTATACACCTCCACACCCTGTGGTAAAAGCCTAAAATCCCTCTGCTTCTTCCTCTCCCGCTGACCCACCCAGTCCCCCTCTATCGGTGTTCTCCTTTGATTGGCAGAATGATCCTCACCCTCAACTTCTTCTTTCAATCCTCCCACTTCCTACAAACCAGAGGGGTGACTATGACTACTTGCATGGGCCCCAGCTATGCCTATCCCTTTGTAGATACGCGGAACAGTTCCTCTTCCGCAATTACACTGGCACCATCCCCCATTTCCTCCACTACATCGATTACTGTATCAGTGCCACCTCGTGCTCCCACGAGGAGGTTGAACAGTTCATCCACACCTTCCACCCTGACCTCAAGGTCACCTGGACCAACTCCGAAACCTCCCTCCCCTTCCTGAACCTCTGTCTTTGTCTCAGGCGACTGACTTAACACAGACATTTATTTCAAACCCACCAACTCCCACAGCTACCTGGACTATACCTCCTCTCAACCCCCTTCCTGTAAAAATGTGATCCTTTATTTCTAATTCCTCCACCTCATCTCCTCCCAGGAGGAGCAATTCCACTCCACGACATTGCAGATATCCTCCTACTTGCAAGACCGTAATTTCCCCTCCCCTTTATCAACAATGCCTTCAATTGTATCCTCCCTTCCCTCATCTCTGCCCTCAAACCCCAAACTCCCACCCACAAGAATAGAATGCGCCTGGTCCTGACATTCCACCCCACAAACCAAATCCAATGCGTTATCCTTCACCATATTTGCCATCTACAGTCAGATCCTGCCACCAAAAATATATTTCCCTCCCCACTCTTTTCTGCATTCCATAGCGACCATTCCCTCCATGCACGGTCCCCACCAACCCCCTCTCCCCATCTGGCAACTACTCCTGCCGCTGTAAGAGGTGCAAAACCTATGCCCACATCTCCCCTTCACCCCCATCCAAGGTGTTAAAGGATCATTTCAAATCCAGCAAAGATTTACTTACATATCCTTGAACTCATTTACTGCATACCTTGCTCTCAATGTGGTCTCCTCTACATTGGAGAGATGAAGCCCCATCTCGTAGAACAGTTCAGGGAACATCTCTGGTCTGCACGTACCAACCAACCCCTGTAGCTATTCTTTTCAACTCCCCCTCCCACTCCCCCTATGACATGTCCATTCTGAGCCTCCTCCTCTTCCACCTCAGGAGCCTACAACCACACGGACTCAACATGAACTTCACCAGTTTGCATATCTCCCCTCCCTCCACCCCATCCAAGTCCCAACTCTCTGATTCAGCTCCGCCCACTTGACCTCTCCTAACTGTCCATCTTACTTCCCAGGTATCTGCTCCACACTTCCCACTGACCTATCACCTTCACCCACCTATTGCCATCCCATCTACCTCCCCCTATTTCCACCCACCCCCTATTTATTTCCAGCCTCCTTGCCCCTCTTCAGTCCTGATGAAGGGTTATGTTTGAAACATTGACTCTCCTGCTCCTCAGATGCTGCCTGACCTGTTGTACTTTTTTCAAGTGCCATACCTCATTGACTCTGACTCCTCCAACATCTCCAGTCGTCATTATCACCTTTATTACCCATACTGGTTTGCAATCAGTTATTTTCTGATTTTTAAGAGGTTCAAATCGCCCCTAGATCCCTGGTTCTGGATACTGGACTGATTTAGGGAATGTGAAATGAAAAGATAGTAGACAGGTGTTTCAGGGTGAAAGAATCTCTGTGTTTATTTACAGTACACAAGCTAATAAAAGCTGAAAATGTGGTGCTGGAAAAGTGCAGCAGGTCAGGCAGCATCCAAGGAGCAGGAGAATCGACGTTTCGGGCATAAGCCCTTCTTCAGGAATGAGGAAGGTGTGCCCAACAGGCTAAGGTAAAAGGTAGGGAGGAGGGACTTGGGGGAGGGGCGTTGGAAATGCGATAGGTGGAAGGAGGTTAAGATGAGGGTGATAGGCCGGAGTGGGGGTGGGGGCGGAGAGGTCAGGAAGAAGATTGCAGGTTAGGAAGGTGGTGTTGAGTTCAAGGGTTGGGACTGAGACAAGGTGGGGGGAGGGGAAATGAGGAAACTGGAGAAATCTGAGTTCATCCCTTGTGGTTGGAGGGTTCCCAGGCGGAAGATGAGGCGCTCTTCCTCCAACCGTCGTGTTGCTATGGTCTGGCGATGGAGGAGTCCAAGGACCTTGGTGGAGTGGGAGGGGGAGTTGAAGTGTTGAGCCAGGGGGCGGTTGGGTTGGTTGGTCCGGGTGTCCCAGAGGTGTTCTCTGAAACGTTCCACAATTAGGTGGCCTGTCTCCCCAAAAAAAGAGGAGGCCACATCGGGTGCAGCGGATGCAGTAAATGATGTGTGTGGAGGTGCAGGTGAATTTGTGGCTAATAAAATCCAAGAAACTTAGGTAAATATAATAATTCAAGGAAATTAACATAATTAATTATATAGGAGAATAGTAGTACTTTAGCCAGACTATTATCTAAATTGCCATTATTAGAACGCTGTCCTATTTATACAGAAAACAACAGTGTTTGATTTCAGATTCTTTAATCAAAATTCCTACCCCTGGGACCCCAATGCACTGTCACCATCTGCCTTCCCCTTCCTGTTAGCTCAGTCAGAGCTTTGTGGCCTCGGGAGTTTAAGCTCACCATTGAGAAACACAGCTTTAAAGTGCACCCGGTTGCTGAGGTTCTTGCGGTTGGTCTTCTTGGTTCAGAACATGCCCATGTCGAGAAGCTCATGTTCAGATAATGCTTCCTCCCTCTCAGATGTCCTTTGTTCCACTAATGCTCTTGGTTTGGCTGCCTGATTCGGCTCCTCTGTTTGGCCTCTCAGTTTGGCTTCTCTTCAGTCATGCTTTAGAAGATGCTTCTTGGGCCTGGAATCCTGTGGGGGATGTTGATTGTGCAGAAGCTTGTTGTTGAAAAGGCTTTCTCAGGTGTGATCGGGGCTGGCTATTTATCTTGATGTTCTCTCATGGAGCCAATTGGCTTTCCAATGGTTGCAGTACGGGTGAATGGGTTTTGATTGAGATTAAATGGCCAGTATCTCTGTAGGCCCCATATTGTCTGCACTGTGTAGCCTGAGATGTAAAAGCTGTCTCGGGCCAAGGTCTGTTGGTTTTGGTTGATTGTTCATTGAGAGAGGAGGCGGACATTCGGATTCCAGATTGAACAATAGTTCCAGACAGCCATCTCTATTCC
The DNA here is from genome assembly GCF_037043375.1 of Chiloscyllium plagiosum. Taxonomy (NCBI): domain Eukaryota; kingdom Metazoa; phylum Chordata; class Chondrichthyes; order Orectolobiformes; family Hemiscylliidae; genus Chiloscyllium; species Chiloscyllium plagiosum. The sequence goes on along the minus strand of NW_028270174.1, from coordinate 36,576,373 downwards.
CAGTCTCTGCTGGTAGTGTATTTCCCGCAGACTCATTCCAGCTTTCACTTTTGTTTTTAGAAGTTTCGAAACGTCCAGGGTTTTGTCCAGTATTTTAAAGATTGAGGATGTTTGCTACATCCAACACTACATGTTTACCATTCAGCTGAACCTCAGATTCTAACACAGTTAGATTATTTTTCCCAGTTTGAAATCTTTCATCAATTGTAAAAGAGATGAATCACTGGATTTATCTCTTTGTAGATCCAGTGAGATCTTTCTAGTCCTCACCAGCTTTTCTGGACACTTTTTATCGCTGGTTCTGGCTGCTTGAAATATTCAAAGAAAGGTGGAGTTTGCACATTCTCCCTATGTCTGCGTGAGTTACCTCCGGGTGCTCCAGTTTCCTCCCACAGTCCAAAGATGTGCAGGTTAGGTGAATTGGCCATGCTAAATTGCCCGTAGTGTTAGGTGAAGGGGTAAATGTAGGAGAATGGGTCTGGGTAGGTTGCACTTCGGCGGGTCGGTGTGGGCCGAAGGGCCTGTTTCCACACTGTAAGTAATCTAATCTAATAGAGGTTGTTCGCTGATACAGTTTTGTCAGTCCCAACTCACTGGCTGCTGCTGACGATGCTACAGAAACAGAAAGAGGACATTTAGTCCATTGAATCTGCCCCAATATTCAAAATAATCCAGGCTGATCAAACACTTCAGTGTTTTCACCCACCCATTCCCATAACCCTGTCTGCCATTGATAATCAAAGGTCTAACCATCTCGACTGCCAACATACTCAAAGACAGAATTTCCATAGCGCACTGTGGAAGAGAATCCGAAAGGTTCCAGATCCCGGGGAGAAAAGAATTCTCTCATGTCAGATCTAAGTGTCATTTCTTTTATTCTTCAACTTGTTACTGGTTCTAGATTCTCCAACCAGCCAAGTCCAGAGCAGCTTATCTGCACCTACCCTGCCATCTTTTTAAGCATTTTGTACAATTTCATGAATTCTTTGAAATTCTGGAGGAGACAAGGTCAATCTCTCTTTTGCGAACAAGTCTGGTGAACCTTTGTTACATGCCCTCAAAGGCAATAATAGCTCAGATTTTCTAAAGGCCAACAATTGTTGTTCCAGCATAGATGAACATTACACACAGGGACCTTGAGGATTTCTATCCATAACACACTACTGTAGAAGTGCCTGGGAAATTGAAGATTCGTCAGACAATTCCTCTAATTCTAGAATCCTTCAAAAGTCTCAATCTAAATTGACGAACTTGGATCACTCTGATGAAATTAAGTAAAACAATAAAATAATATTAAATACATAGTCTAACGTCTGAATAACTATTTAATGGACTGCATATTTAATTCACACACCCTCAAATACACCATGCCTTAATCCTTTTATACACCTCGACCCAGCCAAAACCCACTGACTCCCAAAACCCCTTCCCATACTCAATCCTAGCTGCACTAACACAGTGGTGGGGTGACAAGGTGGCTCAGTGGTTCACACTGCTGCCTCACAGCACCAGAGTCCCAGGTTTGATTCCAGCCTCAGGCTACTCTCTGTTTGGAGTTTGCACATTCTCCCCGTGTCTGCGTGGGTTTCCTCTGGGTGCTCCAGTTTCCTCCCACAGTCCAAAGATGTGCAGGTCAGGTGAACTGGCCATGCTAAATTGCCTTAGTGTTAGGTGCATTAGTCAGGGGTATATGGGAAATGGGTCTGGGTGGGTTACTCTTCAGAAGGTCAGTGTGGACTGGTTGGTCCGAAGGGCCTATTTCCACACTGTAGGGAATCTAATCTAATCTAACACACCACCTGAGCCAACCTAACACCCTTTTCCTGCCACACAACTCATTGCACCAAAACCCTCCTTCCCACCTACCAGACCTAAACCTTTTCACTGCCGCCCCACCCATCAAACCAGACTAGTCTGGATCCTGCATGCTCCACCCATCAACACCAGATCCAGCTCAACCCAACCTCTCACTACTCATTGGACCCGGGCCAACATAACCTCTCCCTCCCCCTTACCTCACCCACCATGCTCTGCCTCCACCACCACAATCATACCCAAACATTTCAGGCCTGCCATCTACCCCAGCCCTACCACTAGACCTGATTTCTCTCACTCACCCTGACCTACCATGGACATTGCTTCACTTACCCTGGATCCCTTGCCACCTTACCTACTTGCCACCCAATTCCATTCCCACGGTCACCTTACCCACTTGGCACCGTGCATCCTACCCAACTTGCAGCCTACCAAACTGGGATTCTACCCTCGGAGAAAGTGAGGACTGCAGATGTTGGAGATTAGAGTCAAAATATGTGGTGCTGGAAAAGTACAGCAGGTCAGGCAGAATCCAAGGAGTAGGAGAGTCGACGTTTTGAGCATAAGCTCTTCATCAGGAATGTGGAAGGGGTCCAAGGGGGCTGAGAGATAAATGGGGGGGTGGGCTCAAGGTAGCTAGGAATGCAATGGATGGAGGTGGGGGGGATGATGGCGATAGGTCAGAGCAGAGGGTGGAGTCGATGGATGGGAAGGAAAATGGACAGGTAGGACAGTTCAAGGCAGCAGTGCCAGGTTGGAGGGTTGGATCTGTAAAAATGTTATCCCTTACCCCAATTCCTCCACCTCTGCCACATGTCCTCTCAGGAGAATCAATTCCACTCCAGGACATCACAGGTGGCCTCCTATTTCAAGGACCACAATTTTCCCTCCCACATGATCAACAACGCCCTCCAGTGCATCTCCTCCACTTCCCGAACCTCCACCCTTGATCCCACCCCTCCAACCGCAACAAGGATAGAACTCCCTTGGTCCTCACCTTCCATTCCACGACTGTCCGGATACAGTTCAGTATCCTTCACCATTCTCTCCTGCTCCTTGGATGTTGCCTGACCTGCTGTGCTTTTCCAGTACCACATTTTTTGAATGGGATCTTATCCCTACTCATTTTGCACCCTACCCCTCGCTTCTACCCCCTACTCTGGCATCCTGCTTACCCTGCACCCTACTAATCTATTCCATTTATGGCAGGCTACACCTGACACCCCATTCCTACTCAGCAGGTAGCCTACTCAGCTAACACCTTACTCACCTGCACTCTGACAACCTACCCACCTGGCTCCCAACCTACCTGGCACTCTACCCATCCCAGCAAGCCATCAAGCACCCTAACAACACACATACCTTACATACTTGCAGTTTGACAGCACTATCAGAGTTGCTGTCAGGACCTTCACTTTTCAGAATATGGAAGCTGACTGCTGGGTAAGGGGGCCTGATTTGTCAGAATGGAAATACAAGGTTCTTCATTTCTGAAGGAACCATAAGTGGCATCTGCTCTCAGAAAGGCTGCTACCAATTCTGTTTATACAACTAGCTTAACAGTATCAACTTGTAAAAGATTAACCACAAATAAGTCTTTGACAAAAGTGGCATGTAATGAGTAACGAGAATAATTTATTAAATATTAAATAAACTAACATGTTACATTAGACTGAGACTGGTTAATCTATATTACACTTTGTTAGAGACCTTGGTATCTTGTAATGGTGCCAGGCTAACTTAAGTTACATAGTTGTAAGAGGCAAGACCAACCAATGAGAACAACTAGAATGAACAGAACTGACCAGCTCCTTCCAGAGACGGTTATATATAATTGAGCAGATGGAGCTATACAAAGGGGGTGCCAAGTTAGCTCTTTCAGGCCAAATGCCCTAGACAACAGTCCCTAAGCTCTTCTTAGTGAAATGCCTGATCCTTTATTATATTTATTTCTGTCCAGCTGGATTCCAGTCTGATCTTATCGATTGCTTTGTGACTTTGTCCTAGTGCCATTAAGTTGTCTCTAATAAATGCAGATAGACTATTTTGCCTTTTCCCTTGCTGTTTCTGAAGCTACCATACCATGCAAAATTTAATTCCCCGTCTCTAGCCATGTCAACTAAAATTGTTTTCTCAGAAGTATGCCTGCTTACACACAGTGTTAATAACAGTTCCTGTCACTTTATTTTTCACAATCTTTATGCAATCATGTTCTCTAAGTGCATTAATCTTCAGCCATTTCTGTCCCTCTTTAACTAAATCTGTTTTATATTTTATTTTTCTACTTTGATAATATTTAGACTTGGCTCAACTGCTTGCAGGTAGCTCCTCCACCATCATCCATCTCATCAGTTTTAAAGCCTTTGTCACCTCCCTATCTTTCTCTGTCTATTAAAAGGCACTGGGACCGTTGTGTCTCAGGTGGAACCCCTGACATCAGTGTAGCTTTATCCTCTCACTGTCTGAATCCTATGAGGCAGCATGTCAAATTCTATTTAAATGAGACCTAACCTCCTTTCTGCCTGAGTGAGTGGGTGCTGCATGTGTCAGCTCCTCAGAAGTTAAAATTATTCCCATAAAGAAGCAATTGTGAGAGGGGAAGAAGGGAATAAAGGAAACATCATTGAGAGTAAAGACAAAAGGAGATGTAGGAGGCAGACTGTGACGAGATTGGATAGGATCAAACAACTTGAAGTTTCATTGTCAGATTATCAGCCCAAGAATACCTTTGCATTCCTATGTGATTCATTTCACCTCTAATTTAACAAAGGCATTATCCGATTTAAAATAACATAAGCCGAAGGTGAAATGAAACAGACATGACAAACTGGCATTCTCTATTTTCACGCTTTCTGATTTTCTCAAAAATTGATTAATGGTTACTCATTTACCTCCTCCTTTCTCTCATGATTATAGAAGCAGAACAGAAATCCTCTTATGGAATAAAATCTTCCTATTTTCTCAAACTACCTTGGCAATTACCTAAGAAAGTTGATTTTGGGAATGTGTGTGAGGGGAATTTGGCAGAAAGGTAGATTTGATTTCCAGATGGATAATCTCCAATCTTTCTAATACGTAATGGAGATCCAAAAGCCAAAAGCAAGCCAATATATTAATATAGAATAAAATTTAAAGTAAAAGAGAGTTAGTGCAGTTTTCATGTTTCCTGTTGCTGCATTACATTGATTACAGTAAGTATGGAATCAAATTAACATTTAGGATTTACAAATGTTTATCTGATTTCCTATGAATGATCGAAGCATAGATCAGCAATTAATTTTTTTAAAAAAATTTGCTTGATAAAGAAATGCAGAGGCAGACCTTAGATGTTTAATTTCAAAACACTGTAACTTGCAATCTGTAAAATATATGGTATTGCTCCTCCTGCTGGAAGGTGATTCAACAACTAATGAGTAACTTTTTCACTGCATTTTTAATAACAATGAAGGATTTAAGGATAGACTGTTAATAATTAGACCAAATAAAAAGTTACAAAGACTGACACATGGATATTTTGTTAGAAAAATGGCATCACATGAATGTTATTTTATGATTGGTTTAAATAGATCAGTTGTTCACACGTAATCTCCCAATTAGAGGCATGGAGTCATAGAGATGTACAGCACGGAAACAGATCCTTTGGTCCAACTCATCCATGCCAACCAGATATTCTAACCTCATCTAATCCCATTTGCTAGCACATGGCTCATATCCATCTAAACCCTTCCTATTCATATACCGATCCAGAAATGCTGTAATTGTACCAGCCTCTGCCACTTCCTTTGGCAGCTCATTTGATACACCCACCATCCTCTGTGTGAAAACGTTGCCCCTTAGGTCCCCTCTCACCATAAACTAATGCCCTCTAGTTCTGGAGACCCTCACCCTAGGGAAAAGACCTTGTCTATTTACCCTATCCATGCACCTCATGATTTTATAAACCTCTATAAGGTCACCCCTCAGCTTCCGATGCTCCAGGGAAAACAGCCCCAGCCTATTCAACCTCTCCCTATAGCTCAAATCCTCCAACCCTGGCAACATCCTTGTAATTTTTTTCTGAACCCTGTCAAGTTTCACAATATCCTTCTGATAGAAAGGAGACCAGAATTGCATGTAATATTCCAAAAGTGGCCTAACCAATGACCTGTACAGCCACAACAGCATCTCCCAACCCCTATACTCAATACTCTGACCAATAAACGAAAGCATACCAAATGCTTTCTTCACTATCCTATCTACCTGCAACTGTACTTTCAAGGAGCTATGAACCTGCACTCCAAGGTCTCTTTGTTCAGTAACAATCCCCAGGACCTTACTACTAAGTGTATATGTCCTGCTCTGATTTGCTTTCCCAAAATGCAGCACCTCACATTTATCTAAATTAAATTCCATCTGCCACTCCTCAGCCCATTGGCCCATCTGATCAAGATCCCATTGTACACTGAGATACTGTTCTTCGCTGTCCACTATGCCTCCAATTTTAGTGTCATCTGCAAAACTACTAACAACGCTTCCTATATTCACATCCAAATCATTTATGTAAATGACAAAAAAGTAGAGGACCCAGCACCGATCCTTGTGGCACTCTACTGGTCACAGGCCACCAGTCTGAAAAGCAACCCTCTACCACCCTCTGTCTTCTAAGTTCAAGCCAGTTTTGTCTTCAAATGGCTAGTTCTCCCTATTTTCCATGAGATCTGACCTTGTTAACCAGTCTCTTATGAGGATCCACATTGAATGCCTTACTGAAGTCCATATAGATCATGTCTACTACTCTGCCCTCATCTATCCTCTTTGTTACTTCTTCAAAGAACTCAATCAAGTTAGTGAAACATGATTTCCCACTCACAAAGCCATATTGACTATCCCTAATCAGTCCTTGCCTTTCCAAATACATGTACATCCTGTTCCTCAGGATTCCCTCCAACAACTTGCCCACCACTTACATCAGGCTCACTGGTCTATAGTTCCCTGGCTTGTCCTTACCACCCTTCTTAAACAGTGGCACCACGTTAACCAACGTCCAGTCTTCCAGCACCTCACCTGTGATTATCGATGATACAAATATCTCAGCAAGAGGCCCAGCAATAACTTCCCTAGCTTCCCATAGAGTATATCTAGGGTATATCTGATCACGTCCTGGGGATTTATCCACTTGTATGTGTTTCAAGACATCCAGCACTTCCTCCTCTGTAATATGGACATTTTTCAAGATGTCACCATCTATTTCCCCACATTCCGTATCTTCCATGACCTTTTCCACAGTAAACATTGATGCAAAATACTCGTCTAGTATCTCCCCCATCTGCTATAGCTCCGCATTTAGCCCGCCTTGCTGATCTTTGATGGACCCTACTCTCTCCCTAGTTACCCTTTTGACCTTAATGTATTTGTAAAAACCCTTCTAATTCTCTTTAACTCTATTTGCCAAAGCTATTGCGTGTCCCCTTTTTGCCCTCCTGATTTCCCTCCTCAGTATACTCCTACTGCTTTTATACTCTTCTAAGGATTTACTCGATCTCTACTGTCTATACCTGACATATGTTTCCTTCATTTTCTTAACCAAAACCTCAATTTCTCTTGTCATCCAACATTCCCTACATCTACCAGCCTTTCTTTTCACCCTAACAGGAATATACTGTCTCTGGACTCTTGTTATCTCATTTTAGATTAGATTAGATTAGATTAGATTACTTACAGTGTGGAAACAGGCCCTTCAGCCCAACAAGTCCACACCGCCCCGCCGAAGCGCAACCCACCCATACCCCTACATTTACCCCTTACCTAACACTACGTGCAATTTAGCATGGCCAATTCACCTGACCTGCACATCTTTGGACTGTGGGAGGAAACCGGAGCACCCGGAGGAAACCCACGCAGACACGGGGAGAACGTGCAAACTCCACACAGTCAGTCGCCTGAGGCGGGAACTGAACCCGGGTCTCTGGCGCTGTGAGGCAGCAGTGCTAACCACTGTGCCACCGTGCCGCCCACCAAGTCTTCACATTTTCCAGCTGTCTCTTTAACTGCGAACATCTGCCCCAATCAGCTTTTGAAAGTTCTTGCCCAAAACTGTCGAAATTGGCCTTCATCCAATTTAGAACTTCAACTTTTAGATCTCATCTATCCTTTTCCATCACTATTTTAAAACTAATAGAATTATGGTCACTGGCCCCAAAGTGCTTCCCCACTGACACCTCAGTCACCTGCCCTGTCTTATTTCCCAAGAGTAGGTCAACTTTTGCACCTTCTCTAGTAGGTACACCCACATACTGAATCATAAAATTTTCTTGCTCACACTTAACAAATTTCTCTCCATTTAAACCCTTAACACTATAGCAGTCCCAGTCTGTGTTTGGAAAGTTAAAATCCCCTACCATAACCACCCTACTATTCTTACAGATAACTGAAATCTCCTTCCAAATTTGTTTCTCAATTTCCCTCTGACTATTAGGGGGCCAATATACAATCCCAATAAGGTGATCATCCCTTTCATCTTTTTCAGTTCCACTCAAATAACTTCCCTTGATGTATTACCAGGAGTATCCTCCCTAAGCACAGTAGTAATGCTATCCCTTATCAAAAACACCACTCCCTCTCCTCTCTTGCCTCCCTTTCTATCCTTCCTGTAGCATTTGTATCCTCGAACATTAAGCTGCCAGTCCTGTCCATCCCTGAGTTAAGTTTATGTAGTTGCTATGATATCGCAATCCCAAGTTCCTAACCATGCCCTGAGTTCATCTGATTTCCCTGCAGTTTAAATGCAGTTTAACTTATCACTCCTACCTTGTTCTCTGCTTTGTCCCTGCCTGCCCTGACTGTTTGACTCGCTCCCTTTCACAACTTTACCAGTCTCAGATTGATCTCTTTCCTCACTATTTCCCTGGTCCCAAACCCCAACCTTACTGGTTTAAGTCTCCTGAGCAGATCTGGCATTGATTCCAGGTTAAAACTATATTGACATCACCAAGTTGCCAGTTCTTTAAGATAACATAAAATCATACCAGTATTTTACAAATATAAGTGTTGGACAATGGTGCTTTAGGAAGAATTTGGCTGGTAAAAAAAATGTATTTTGATTTTTTTCTTGGAACATATGAAATAGGAGCAGGAGTCAGGCATTTGGCCCATCAAGCCTACTCTGTCAGTAAAGTAGATTGTGGCTGATCTTCTATCTCAATGCCATTTTCCTGCATATTCCATATTTCCATTGGTAATCTTAAATTCTATCGATTAATCTCTAACTTGAATACCTTCAATGACTGAATCTCCACAGTTCTTTGGGATAGGTAATTCAAAAGATTCATTATCCTCTGAATGAAGAAATTCCTCCTGACCTCAGTCTTATTTGGTTATTTCCTTTGAGATTAAATCCCCTTGTTCTAGACAAGCCATATATACTTCCAGCATTTACTGCCAAATACTAATTGCCCTTGATCAGGTCATATTTATGAACCACTCCAGTCTGTAATGTAAATAATCCCACTGTGTTTCGGTTGAAGTTCCACTATTATGTTTCAATGACAATGAACAGCGATATATTTCCAAATCATTATGGTGTGACTTCGAGGGGAATTTGCCAGTGATGGTCCTGTGTCTCTGTTCCCTGGTCATCGAGAAGGAGAGGATTTTGAAGATGACTCCAAGTTTCTATGGTGAGTTGTTCTAATGCGTTTTGTAAATGCTACACACCATTGCCAGAGATGCAGCAGGTAAATACCTATGGAGGTGGCTAAGATGCTGATCAAGTGGGCCATTTTGCTCGCAAGGTGCCACAACCAACTGATGAAGACGCAGCGCTCCGAAAGGTAGTGCTTCCAAATAATCCTGTTGGACAATAACCTGATGTTGTGTGATTTTTAATTTTGTTTTGTCCTGGATAGTTCAAATTGAATCCATTGAGACAAGTGTACAATGTTACATTATGATGCCTACTTAACTCAAAAATGTTGGAAAGCCTCTGGGGAGTCAGGAGTGAGCCATTTGCAATCTCTGAGCTCCTTTTGTAGTCACTGTATATTCTGGGCTGATTAATAATCACCCCCATGATGTTCAGGAGAAGGGATTCAGCAACTGTCATGCTTTGAATGTCTGAAGGAGGTCACAGTGAGACAATAGATGAAGAATGCTATTTAAATGCAAAGAATTGGGTGTGAGTCTCTTTTCTATGTGCTTTTTGCAATTGTCTTCACTATGGAAGTAAATGCTCTCAAAGTCATGATTGAAAGAAGGTAGTCAAGATGTAGGTGGGTTAACAGTAGGTGAATTGGAAAAAGTAGGATGGATGTTCCTGAAATTGATAAGTCACCAAGACCAGATAGGATGCATCCCAGAATCCTGGCCCATATTCAGGTGGAAATTACAGATGAACCAGTCAGATTCTCAAATACAGGGCTAGTTCCAGAGGAATGGGGAATTGCAAATGTTACACTATAGTTCAAAAAGGGTACAAGGCTGAGGCCAGCAACTATAGGCTAGGCAGTGTAACCTCAATACGAGTTAAGAAATAATGGCCATTATTTTACTGGCTCAGTGAGACTGGTTTGGAAGCAGTTGGGTCAATGAAATTCATGGGAGCTTTCTTGGGATGGCTGACAATGCAGTCAGAGTGCAGGAATTTCTTCACAATGGTTTCGTCTGAACAGTTGCCCACAGGATGAAGGTGTTAGCGATTTAACACAGTCTGCATTTTACCAGAGGATGAGTGCCAGCCCTCCCACCTCATGGACAGCCAGCAGCTGCATGGAGGACATCTCTCAGTGGTTTCCTGAGGGAATGGAGCAAATAACAGCAAATACCAATCCCATAACCCCAATGCAGCCTGTAGAGGAGTTGCTCCAACCTCATTCAACCACCAATTCAAAATCATCTTCTTGAGAACAACCCTATATTGAGATGCCTTTGTGTTCTCTAGCTTGTCTCAACAGTTTTTTTTGGGTTTGGAACTATGATTGATGTTAAAAATTGCAGTTGAACTTTGAACAGCAATGTTTTAAAACAGAAAAGAAAAAAAATGCTTTCTGCTAGGACGTGGTCTGAAAAGAAAAGGAACTTAATTTTTGATCTAAGGACAATGTAGATGAATCAGCATTGAGTTTTGCTATGCTCAATGTTGGCAGCTGGTTGGATGTTGAATTGGCCAATCAAGAGAGAATTGGTTCTGACTGGGCTAGCAACAGGCAGTGTGATTTTTGGAGATATGGTGCTTTTTTTTGCTCTCTCTAGATTTTATCCTGTTTTTCTCCAGTTATGGAATTGTTGAATGTTCTGAGAAAAAAATCCTAGACTTTAAAAACAAATTCTGGAAGCCTACTGAAACTGTTTACATTAACTGGTGACTTCTGAATTCAAATAACATATACAGTTCCACATGCCTGTGAACAACCCAATTTTTCAAGGATTACCTTCATGTCTGGTGTTAATAGTTGGAAACTGTTCATTGGGCTGACAAGTTATTACTATTTTATTTTCTTTCTTAATGTATCCCTACCTGTGTCTGTCTGTCCATCTCTATGTGAGTAGGGAATTATGATCAAAGAAGATTGGATTTTAGTTTTTCGTGATTAATTTAATTACCATGTTGTTTATCTATATTCTCCTGGAGTTACATTACTAACAATTAATTGTTCATTTTCTTTTAATTTATGTACTTGGTGTCCAAGATTTCATACTCTCAAAGTCCGTTTAGAAATAAATGTGCAATCTGATTTGGCTTGCCATCCTTATGACATAACACATTGGAAGTTTGAAGAATGAAAGGCAAATGTATTGAAATATAGGATTCGTAGGGGACTTGACAGGATAGATGAGGAAAGTTTGTTTCCCCTTGTGAGATCATAGGACATAAGCTCAGAATAAGGGGTCACCCATTTCAGATGAAGAAGAAGATGAATTTCTTCCCTCAGAGGTTAATGAATCTGTGACATACTTTATCACAGTGGACTGGTGAGGCTGGGTTGTTAAATATATTCAAGGCTGAGATAAACCAATTCTTAATCAGTAAAGGAATCAAGGTTTGTGGGAAAAAGGCAAGAAAATGGAATGAAGGATTATCAGATCAGTCATAGTCTCATTGAACGGCACAGCAGACTTGGTGGGCTGAATGACCTACATCTGCTCCTCTGTCTTATGGTTTCTTCTAATTCTCTTAATTCCTTTGTTTAACTTAGTGAGATCCATCTTAGTTCTCCACTTGTCTTGGATATAGTTACTAACCCTGAGCACCATTGTGTTGGCCCTGTCCCTAACAACATGACCCTATTTCAGTCATACTGCCTCAGATTTTATTTTACCCATAAATGTATGAAGAATTTTCTAGAAATGCAGTGGGAGATAGTTTTAGCATCTTCTTTCAGGGTAATTTGATCCTTCTGCTTTAATTTTCCCAAGTCTTTAAATAGCTTCTTTCCAAAATTCTCTCCTGCCTTCATTCTACTGTCCACTCCCTCTTAGTGACCTAGATGAATCCATGAATTTCTGCTCAACAATTATGTGTTGTGATTCTTCAGTACACACAGCTGAGTTTCACTAACATTCTATCCTCTTTGAGGATATTTTACGGTGATTTGACCATATTCCTTAAGATATGTACCTCCTGGGACCTGAAGATTTATATGAGATGGTTTGACTCACAGAACTCAAACATGGCAAGCTGTCTGCCAGTCTTGAAACAGCTGCTCCTGTGTCAAGTTTCAATTGTTTCAAAGCCTTGTACCTTGAAGTTGATGGTCCAGAATCAGTTTTTGACCATATCAGTTCTGTATTTTTACCTCCTGAAACCTTCTCCTTCTTGAATAATTTTCATTTCTTTAGAAATTTTCCTTTTTCAAGACTTTTTCCTTGCTTTTGTGATGATGAAGGTGCTGTTAACTCACAATATTCTTTACACTGTTTCAACTGGCCACACTCAGCTCCCCCTGCAGGACTACCATTGTAGTCGTTATTCTCTTTGGTTATACATTTTATATAACCATATGGTTGATGATGTTGATTCCTGCTCTTTTGACATTTTGACAAACTTTCTCAAGAGTCATGACGATGTCGTGGCTCCTGTCCATCAACCATGTCTGAAGAATCCACAATCTCTCTCCATAACACTAAGTGTTTTCTTTGGTCCCAATTTCTATGTGCATAATAAATTGGATTGCTTGTTACAACATTAAATTGATTTGAATTCCAGACAGTCTGATATCTTTTCATCCCTTACACCAGCTACTATACAGTCTCTAATTAATTCACCCTTCTAAGTTCTAAACAATCAATATGCTGCTAAATTATATAACATCCATCAAAAGGCTTCTATTAATCCATCTAAGCGCTAGGAGAGGTTATGGCCCTAGTTATGTTATCAGTAAACTAGTAATTCAGAAGCTCAGCTGATGGACACCTGAGTTCAAATCCTACTGTGGCAGATGGTGAAAATTGAATTCAATTTTTTTACAAAATCTGGAATTAAAAATTCACTGATGACCATGAAACCATTGCCAATTGTTGGGAAAAACCCAACTGGTTCAACAATGTCCTGCAGGGGAGGAAATCTGTCATCCTCACCGCAAGAGCCAATGTAATGTGGTTGATTCTCAACCGCTTTCTGAAATGACCTAGCAAGCCATTCAGTTCAACGGCTGGAAGAATACAGCAAGCCAGGGAGCATCATGCTGCCTGGCTTGCTGTGTTCTTCCAGCCTCCTGCTTGTCTATGTTGGATTCCAGCATCTGCAGTTTCTTTGTCTCTAATTCAGTTCAAAGGATTGGTAATAAGTACTAGCCAGCTAGTGATGCCCACATCCCATGAGTGAATAAAAAATAGTCTTACTTTGTTCATTACTAAATTTCTTTTAGGGCCAAAATATGCATCAGATTCTTTAATCAGTGTACCATGCATTCATACTTTTTCTCATGCCTTGACTTACCAAAGGTCGATACAATGTGGAGCTGGAAAAAGCACTGCAGGTCAAGCAGCATCAGAAGAGCAGGAAGAGTCAGCCGATGAGTTCTGATGAAGGGTCTTGCCTGAAACATCAACTCTGCTGCTCTTCTGATGCTTCTTGACCTGCTGTACTTTTTCCAGCTCCACATTTTATCAACTCTGACTTTCCAGCATCTGCAGTCCTCACTATCTCCAAGTTGTCTTACCAAAATGCTATCAATAATGAATCTACAGCATATAAAAATGGGCTACTGGCAGCAGTTTCTATCAACCCCTCAGAAAACGAACAGGAAATGACATCACCACAAACCCCAGGAGAAAGATATAAATAGAAAGCAGGAGACAACAGCTTCGCTTCACTTGGAGGTCGCCAGGTAATGAAACGTCTGGATATCAAACCTACAGCTCAGCGAGCAAACCTACACCCTAAATGGTGAATCTTCTCTGGACTGCCTCCAATGCTAGTAAAGGCGAAAGTGAGGACTGCATATGCTGGAGATCAGAGTCAAGATTAGAGTGGTGCTGGGAAAGCACAGCAGGTCAGGCAGCATCCGAGGAGCAGGAAAATCAACGTTTCAGGCAAAAGCCCTTCATCAGGCATCTGATTTCTCATTAAGGGCTTTTGCCTGAAACATCGATTTTCCTGCTCCTCGGATGCTGCCTGACCTGCTGTGCTTTTCCAGCACCACTCTAATCTTGACTCCAATGCTAGTAAATCTTTTCTTAGATAAAGGAACCAAAACCATTTACAATATTCCATCTGTGATCTGACTAGTGCCTTGTATAATTTTAATAAGACCTTCCTATTGTTATATTGCATTCGCTTTGAAATAAAAGCTAACATTCCATTTCCTTTCCCTATTACATGCTGAACTTGCTTACCATCTTTTTGTTATTCATGCACAACTCTTAAAACCTACTGCAGCTTTTTGTGGTCTTTCTTTGTTTAAGTAATATTCTTCTCCTCTATTTTTTTCTGACAAAGTTGACAATAGTTTGGCCAAATTAACAAAATGTAAGTTTTTCACCATTCAGAATGCAAGTAGTGGGTTATTTCAGCTGCTCTTCGTCAACAAACCAAGGTTGCTGACTTGATTCAATTGCAGTCTCAGGATGTTATTCCTGGACAAATTAGAGCCCAGACTGATTCATCAAATTTTGTTTTGTTTTGGTTTTAACAAGATGGTGTCTCACTGAGACAGATGCATTCAAAATTGCAGATTTTTGACTCAATTTTATAAAAAAACTACTAAGCAAATGAAATGAAGATACAATAAAATAAATCAATTAATTTATTTACAGTATAAATTCAAAGAGTTTTAAAAGTATATGTGTGATTGCATTAATCCCAAGTCACTGCATTACACATTTAAAAAATGAATCTCTTGTACAGTGTCTAACAGGAACCCTTATACAGTTCTCACTAGAATTCCTTTCTCTAAAGTCTCATTAGGGTTAAGGATAACTGTGACTTTAAAATTTTATAAGGGAACCTCTAATATCTACTCCTAGAGCTACCATGTTCTTGAGTTGACCCAACTCAATTTTGAATTCCTCTTGAAGGTTTCCTGACATGTATATTGTAACACATGTAGCCTGGGACCATCCCTAACACATCATTCTAAAATAATCGTGATGACAATATTTTCCCCTTGTCAGAAGCTTTTCTCTGTACATGCACCTCCATAGATGGAATCACAAACCTTCCCAAATAAAGTAATCTGAAACAAAAGTCTACCTCTCTCTATTCTGTGTGGTTCCTGTAGGCTTGAAAAGAAAATCTCATTCCAGAAATTTCACAAAAACCTTGAAGTATAATTGTTTGCCTTGCTAGGTTGTTAACATCCTAAACAAAAAAAACATTAGACTATCAAAGTAGTCCTCACAAGAAATCACAATATGTTTTGTTTAAAATTGCGATACACAGAAAACTATATGTTACTAACTCAAACTTCTAAACCCAACTTTAAAAAGTGTAATAAAAAGTATGTTTAAATAAGGCAGTTTATATCACACAATGATATTGTTACAACTGTTGACCACTTGGGATCTCCTCTGCACCACAGATTTTCAAATTGCAGTTTCTGGAATCCTGTAAGGGAAACAGGGAATTATTTGCCATATGGATGACACCCTCATGTGGTAAAATGAAGAAGGAACATGATCTGAGGATTAGCGACATGTTAGTTGCACTAAAGAATGCAGCGCTTACACTAAATGAGGAATGCCAAACCTCTCGAATGAAGATTACATTTCTCGGACACATTACTCAAGAACACGGCACCAGGGCAGATCAAATGCAGACAAAAGCCACCAGTGAATTGAAGGCACCAAAAATGACATACTTAGGCATGGCAAAGAAACTGGGCATGTTATTCAGCTGGTCTTACCCAATCCCATAAGACCAACAGAGGTGTTGGAGTTAGGTGTATACTGAAACTTTTGAAATTATTAAAAAGAAGTTACTTCCTACTGGTGTTCTCACATATTACATGCAGGCGTATTCATTATTGATGTGACAGATGCATCATTGATGGAGCAGTTTTTATTCAACAGCAAACTGATGGAACATGTAAAACAGCTTATTTTGTATTGAGAGTTTTGACAGATTAAACAGAGGTACAGATGCATAGAGAAGAAACTATTAGCAGTTAGCTGGGCAGGTGAAAGGTTTGCTTACTAGCTTGTGGGACTGAAATTTCAGATTGAAATGTGCCATAAACATTTGCAAAAGCTACCAGGCTTAAAAGAAAGCTCAAAATTGTTCCAAAACAAACAAAGCTAATGAGATATGACAATACCATAGTCCATGTTCTGAGGAAGGGTCCCGAGAATGGAAACGTTAACTTTGATTTGTCCCTGGAGATGCTGCAAGACCTGTTGAGCTTAGCAGCAATCATTTTTTGTTTGGAATATTGTAAGAACTTTTGGGCCCTATATCTAAGGAAGGAGGTGTTTCAGAGGAGGTTTACAAGAATGATTTTGCAGATGAAGGGCTGTTCATATGAAGCGCAGTTGAGAACTTGGATTTATACTGGACAGCGTTTAGAAGGTTGGGGAGTGAGGATCTGATTGAAACTTACAGAATACTGAGAGGCTTGGACAGAGTGGATGTGGAGAAAATGTTGCTATTGGTAGGAGAAACTAGGACCTGAGGGCACAGCCTCAGAGTGAAGGGATGACCCTTTAGAACTGAAATGAGAAGGAGTGTCTTCAGCCACAGGATTGTGAGGCTGTGGAACTCACTCCCACAGAAGACTGTGGGGGCCAAGTGACCGCACGGATTTGAGAAAGAGATAAATAAGCTCTTGATTAGTATGGGGATCAAGGGTTACAGGGTGAAAGCAGGAGAATGGGATTGAGAAACATATCAGCTATGATCGAATGGCAGAGCAGACTTGATGGTTCTAATGTCAAGAGTTTGGTGCTAGTCAGGCAGCCTCCTTCATCAGGAAGGGCTTTTGTCCGAAATGTCGATTATCCTGCTCTTCGGATGCTGCCTGACCTGCTGAGCTTTTCCAGCACCAGAGTCTTGACTCTGATCTCCACCATCATCAGTCCTCACTTTCTCCTCCTTGATGGTCCTAATGGCCTAATTCACTTAAATATCTTAAGGTCTTATGGAGACACCTGGTTTAGAACACAACCCTGGGGCAAACATAACCTCTCCAGATGACAATAAGGTAAAACAAATGGAGAGAAGTCACAGAACAATGAAACAAAGGAAGTATAACTTTAGACATGGGATTAAAACTCTGTCAACCTTAAAACCAGAGCAGCAAGTCTGATTAAAGGACATGAACTCAGAAACCACACTCATCAGTAAAGCAGATGAAGGCAGGAGATTGGGATTGGGAAACATATCAGCTATGATTGATTGGCAGAGCAGACTTGAAGGTCCTAATGTCGAGAGTGTGGTGCTGGTCAGGCAGCCTCCTTCATCAGGAAGGGCTTTTGCCCGAAATGTCGATTCTCTTGCTCCTCAGATCTCATATTGTCAGAATGCCTGAAAGGATATTCAGGGAGAATGGGAAGGAATTGATTTTACTTAGACCAAGCAAAGTGAAAATATATATTTGTATATATACTATATATATGTATAGAATCAAGGACAGACATACTCACACTGGAGCAGATCGTGTCCAGAATGGGGCAAAACTGGGGATGGTGATAGTGGGAACCATAATGTTAATGGTAACTGCAAAGACTATATTAGTAAAATCCTGGAATAATGGAGACTGTAAAGGCAGAAACTTCAGGGGAGAAAAGGACAGTGAGTTTTTAAAAATCAAGAGAGGCATGAATAGAGTGAATAGCCAAGGACTTTTTTCTCCCAAGGGGAAGGTGAGTCCAAAACTAGATGGCTTAGGATTAAAGT
This sequence comes from Chiloscyllium plagiosum, assembly GCF_037043375.1. Lineage (NCBI taxonomy): Eukaryota > Metazoa > Chordata > Chondrichthyes > Orectolobiformes > Hemiscylliidae > Chiloscyllium > Chiloscyllium plagiosum. The sequence goes on along the minus strand of NW_028270174.1, from coordinate 36,558,252 downwards.
AACAGGGGTAAGATTTAAAAGGGACCTTATGGGCAACATTTTCATGCAGAGGGTGGTGGGTGTGTGGAATGAGCTGTCAAAGGAAGTGGTGGAGGCTGCTACAATAACATTTAAAAGGCATTTGTACAGGTACATGAATAGGAAGGGTTTAGAGGGATATGGGTCAAATGCTGGCAAATGGGACTAGACTTATTTAGGGTATCTTATTGGCAGGGATGAATTGAACCTATGACTACGTAACTGGTGACATAAGTGAAAGAGAAGACAGAAGACGAGCATGTGAAGACAGTGATCCGAGAAACCACACTGGACAGCTGCATTTGATAACATACAGATATAAATAAAAGAGCATTACATTACATCAAGAGTGAAAGAGACTTATTTAGAGATGAGGAGCTAACAGTCTCAGATACAGTAACTGCTGCGCAGTTACCCACAGCTTTGAGATACTTCAGACCCAATATTCTGATGTGCAGGGAGAAAGTTGTCTTAAATCACAAGGTAAAGCAGTTATTCTCTCAGAATTCAGGGAACCCTCTGGGGTTTTGGCTAGATAGTTGCTTCATTTGTGTTTGGCAGTCACTACTGATACACTCTTGCTGCTGCACCTTTATAAACTGCCTGGATGCCTCTATTAGCACTTGGTAATGACTGGGTAATTCATCTCAGTACTGAAACTCTGTAAAACCACAGACTTTCTCCCTCAGGGTCCACTGGAAATTCTCTGTCACTGCCATTCATTTTCAGACATGCTGGGCTCAGTGCTGAATCCCACTCTCATGTAACTCAGTCTCTCACCATTTGTAACCTTCCAGTAAATCTTCTCTCACCCTCTCTGTGTCAGTAACACCCTTTTTAAGGTATCAGTAAGGCAGTCGACAAGGTTCCCCATGGAGACTGATTAGCAAGATTAGATCTCATGGAATACAGGGAGACCTAACCATTTGGATGCAGAACTGGCTCAAAGGTAGAAGACAGAGGGTGGTGGAGGGTTGCTTTTCAGACTGGAGGCCTGTGACCAGTGGAGTGCCACAAGGATCGGTGCTGGGTCCACTACTTTTCATCATTTATATAAATGATTTGGATGTGAGCATAAGAGGTACAGTTAGTAAGTTTGCAGATGACACCAAAATTGGAGGTGTAGTGGACAGCAAAGAAGGTTATCTCAGATTATAACGGGAGCTTGATCAGATGGACCAATGGGCTGAGAAGTGGCAAATGGAGTTTAATTTAGATAATTGTAAGGTGCTGCATTTTGGGAAAGCAAATCTTAGCAGGACTTATATACTTAATGGTAAGGTCCTGAACAAAGAGACCTTGGAGTGCAGGTTCATATCTCCTTGAAAGTGGAGTCGCAGGTAGATAGGATAGTGAAGAAGGCGTTTGGTATGATTTCCTTTATTGGTCAGAGTATTGTGTACGGGAGGTGGGAGGTCATGTTGCGGCTCTACAGGGCATTGGTTAGGCCACTGTTGGACTATTGCGTGCAATTCTGGTCTCTTCCTGTCGGAAAGATGTTGTGAAACTTGAAAAGGTTCATAAAAGATTTACAAGGGTTGGAGAATTTGAGCTATAGGGAAGGGGTTGAATAGGCTAGGGCTGTTTTCCCTGGAGCTTCGGAGGTGAGGGGTGACCTTATAGAGGTTTATAATATCATAAGGGGCATGGATAGGATAAATAGACAAAGTCTTTTCACTGGGGTGGGGGAAGTCCAGAACTAGAGGGCATAGGTTTAGGCTGAGAGGGGAAAGATATAAAAGAGACCTAAGGGCAAACGTTTTCACACAGAGGGTGGTACATGTGTGGAATGAGCTGCCAAAGGAAGTGGTGGAGGCTGGTACAATTGCAACATTTAAAAGGCATCTGGATGGGTATATGAATAGGAAGGGTTTGGAGGGATATGGGCTGGGTACTGGCAGGTGGGACTAGATTGGGTTGGGATATCTGGTTGGCATGGACGAGTTGGACTGAAGAGTCTGTTTCCGTGCTATACATCTCCATGACTCTATGAGTTGAAAATTGATCATTTTACTTCATGCAGGGATCTAACCAAGATTTCATCAATGACCAGTTGCATTAATGTAGCTCTTTTCTATTTTTTTCAAGGTATATGGGCATCACTGGCAATCCCAACATTTATTGATCATCCCCACTTATCTTTCAGGAGGTCATGCTGAGATACATTATTAAACTGCTGGATGATTAGATTAGATTCCCTCCAGTGTGGAAACAGGCCCTTCGGCCCAACAAGTCCACACCGACCCTCCGAAGGGTAACCCACCCAGACCCATTTCCCTCTGACTAATGCATCTAAAACTATGGGCAATTTAGCATGGCCAATTCACCTGTCCTGCACATCTTTGGACTGTGGGAGGAAACCAGAGCACCCAGAGGAAACCCGCACAGATGCAGGGAGAATGTGCAAACTCCAAGCATACAGTCACCCGAGGCTGGAATCGAACTTGGGTCCCTGGCGCTGTGAGGGAGCAATGCTATCCACTGAGCCATCATCCTGCTGCAATCCATCTCGTGTGGGTATTTCAGCAGTCCTTTTACGAAGGGAGGATCAGGGTTTTGGCTCAGTGATAGTGAAGGAATTGGGACATAGTTACAAGTCAGGATGGTATGGTTTAGAGGGGAACGTGCAGGTAGTGGTGATCCTATACTTCTGCTGCCCTTGCCTTCTAGTGGTAGAGGTCGTGGGATTGGAAGGTGCCTTGGTGAGTTCCTGTAGGGCCTTATTTAAATGGTACACATTGTTGCCACTGTGCATTGCTGGTGGAGGGAATGAATATTGAACTGAGGTGTTGATCAAGTGAACTGCTGTTGAACTTGCTGAGTTTTATTGCAGCCACAGTGACTTGGCAAGTGGAGAGTATTCCATTCAAATCCTGAGTCATTCCATGATGTTGTAAAATATCTCTGTAAATCCTCGGTTTAAAAATGTAAAGATGTCGAATTAACTTATAAACAAATCTACAATTACTTCTGCATGTGGTAGGGATGTCCGAACTCAACCATCTTTTGCCTGAAGAAATGGTGGATTTTGAAAACACATTTGATAATGTAATGTATATAAAGCTACTTAATGGGATGTGGTGTTGGGATGATATATTAACATGGATAGAGGATTGGCTAACTAATAGAAGACAGAAAGTTGGGATAAAGTGGGGTGGGGTGTTTTCAGAAAGGCATCCCGTAACTAGTGGAGTGCCACAGGGATCAATGCTGGGGCCACAATTACTTACAATATACATTCATGACTTGATGAACAAAGTGATTACACTATCGCCAGGTTTGTGGAAGACACAAAAATAGGTGTGAGTCTTTGATAGAGATATTAACAGATTATGCAAGTAGGAAATGTAATGTGGGATAAAGTGATTGTGCAGGAAGAATAGTGAAGGCAAATTTCATTTAAATGGAGTAAGACTGCAGAAAGCTATAGCACAGAGAGATTTGGGGTTACTGGGCATAAAACAAAACTAGCATCCAAGTTCAGGGGGTAATAGGAAAGGCAACGGAATATGGGCCTTTATTTCAAAATGAGTGGAGAAAAACAATGGGGAAGTCTTGCTAAAGCTTTGCAAAGCACATCTAGAGTATTGTTGAATAACTTTGGTCCCCTTATCTAAAGAAAGGCATAGTGGCATTGGGAGCAATCTAGACACGGTTCACTTGGTTGATTATGAGTTTGGAGTGACTATCTTATGAAGAGAAGTTGAGCAGGTTGGGTCTGTACTCCTTGGAGTTTAGAAGAATCTGAGGTGACCTCATTGAAACATACAGATGCTTAGACAGCTTGAGAGGGCACATTTGTCTCCCATTGTGGGAGAATCTAGAATGAGAGAACATAATCTCAGAGCAAGGGTTCACCCATTAAAGGCAGAGGATCATGAATCTGTGGAATTCTTTACCATAGAGCACTGTGGCGGCTAGGTGGTTAAGAATATTCAAACCTTTCAATTAATAAAATAATCAAAGGGTTATGGGGAAAAGGCAGGAAAGTGAACTCAATGATTATCAGATCAGCTATGATCTTATAGAAAGATGAAGTAAACTCAATGGTCAAATGACCCATGTCTACTCCTAGGTCTTATGGTCATACAATCATCTTATATGACTTGTCTCCTGGATGACCCAGCTCTGATTGTGTGCTTATATCATCTAACTATATGCCTGGGTTTAAGCTGCAAGCTTTGAAATGATGCCCTGTACACCCAAGTCCAGTTTATGATCATTCTGTACAGGATAAAAACAGTGTAAATGTGCTTATTCATCACATGGGGAGGATATTCGTGCACAGTAAATGATGGGACTAGAAATCCATTGCTCGCTGGATATAAGCACCTTTTCCAGTTGTAAAGAATGAACTGAAGTAAACAAGATCTGGAATGTCCACCAAGGCCTTGTTCTGTGACATTTCGAGAGCAAAGATGTAATTAGCAACTTCACATGGTGTTGGACTGGCGAAACTTGATAAAGCCCCTCAGGACATTCAGGCCTGACATGTTCCAGCTCCTCTGTTATGTTGCTTCTCAGCCCAAGGAGATCATCCCTATTTGCCCAAAAATGATCCAAAAGTATCCAACCTTTAACAGCTGGATGGCCCAAGCAAGATGTTTGCAAAACTGTGGACAGTTTAGCCAAGCATCATTTTGTGCTTGACTATTTACCTCATCACTCCTGGGCGATGCCTTTCTCTCCTCTATTGGCAGTCAATAAATACCTTGAGATGCGCGAAATTACATTTAAATTTAGCTTCTGCCCACCTGCTTAATATAGCATAAGATTGTAAAATCGTGGGAGCAAAACGCCCAGGACAAGAATGCCGAGTGCCAGCGCTGCACTTTAACATCACTAAACCGCTGTTCTTTGAGCAACACACTGGAGGACGCTGTTGTATCACGTACAGATCACTGTTCAGCTGAGCTGGGAAATGCCTCATTAACAGACAGAAATGCCGCACTAAATAACCCATGTTTTCACAACATGGTAGTGTAAGCGTCAGAAACCTGGCTCTGGTTTATTATAAAATCCACATTCTTTGAGACGTTTTAACTATTTCTCACAATTTGGCCGTTCTTCATCAATCATCCTCCGAAAATAGCCAAAGTCGGTCTTTTGTTCGGCTACTTTTAAAAGGGAGTTCGATGGGGTTTTTTTTTGTCTTTAATAAGAGTGTGTCCTGCACAATTAAAAGTTTAGACGGACTCTTGTTTTTTCGGGTAAAGGCTGACACGGATTTAAAAAGGGCGTAACAATTGACAACTCAAACCGAATCAGATTGTAAGGCAGCTCCGGGTCAACTCCAACAGCTGAGAGTTTGACACCTTTCCGTTGCTTGAATAAAAACTATGTGAAGCACGTCTCTCTCTTGTTCACATTCAACTACCATCTATCAAAGTGTAAGACAGCTTTCTGCTCTGAGAACATAGCTGAAGTCCATCGTAGCAATGCAGCGCACTATTTACATTTTACATTGGGACGGGATGAGAGTGTGGACTTTCCCTTTAAAAAAAACAACTAGTAACTCCCTTCCCCCTTATGAAACGCTGAAGCCTTGGACTTAAACACATTATGTACAGCCCACTTGCACACCAGCCAGGACCGCAAATCCCTGGAGTTATTCCTGGTAACCAGCTAACGGTTCCAAGCACACTTTAGCTACGCCCCCTTCCTCCTCATTTTTACCCCTCAGCTCGAAAGTCAGCTCAACCTAACTTGCCCAGTGGGTGGGGTGTCACTCATTGTGATCGACAGGGGCATCGACCACAGGAGGGGGCAGCTCGGTGTGGGACAGGGCGGAGTGGGACACCAGCACCAACCAATGGGAAGCGCGGTGGCTGCAAGTTTGGGAGGGGGGGGGGGGTGGAAGGCGGGCTGAGCTTTCCTGTGCTCTGGAGTTTGGTTGCGTTGGGAGTGAGAGTGTGAGAGAGAGCAAGATCCCGGAGAATGAGCAAAACCAGTCATGTCTTTCCTGGTGCCAGAGCGAACGCGGCAGTGCGCTGAAACAGCATCCGAGCGCCCTCTCTTCCCACTACAGGCTGCGAGTTAAATCATAACACGAACACACGACGGCTGCATTTAAGAAGAAGAGTTGGACTAGGTCAAAACAAAAGTTCACAGAAACTTTTGCACAAGCAGCTTTTGAGAGAGAGAGAGAGAAGGGACTTATGAAACGCATAAAAAAAGTTTGATATCTGAAAGAAGCCTGGACAGTTAGCCTCTGGTGGGATCTCCCACCCACCTCCCTGACTTTACTCAGGTTTGATGCCTTTTGGACTGAGTAGACTGCGCCATGCTGGGTAACTCTCTCGGCGTCTTGCTGCTGCTGCTGGGCTGGTGCTGGGATGCCTCCCGGGCGAACCAGCTGCGCCAAGTGTTCGAGGTGGCGGAGGAGCAACCGGCGGGCACGGTGGTGGGGACCATCCTGACCAAGCCCGAGTTCACCTACCGCTTCAGCGAGCGGCACCCCTTGTTCTCCATCAACGCCAGCTCAGGTGTCATCTGCACCAGCTCGGTGATCGACCGCGAGTCGCTGCCGGCGGACGTGGTCAACCTCGTGGTGCTGTCCAGCCAGCCCACCTACCCCACCGAGGTGCGCATCCTGGTGCGGGACATCAACGACAACACGCCGGTCTTCCCGGAGCCCAGCATCGTGGTGACCTTCCGGGAGGACGCCAGCGGCGGCCGCCGGGTCATCCTGGACACGGCGACCGACGCGGACACCGGCTCCAACGGGGTGGACCACCGCTCCTACCGGATCGTGCGGGGCGACGAGGGGGGCCGCTTCCGCCTGGACATCACCGTCAACCCGAGCGGCGAGGGCGCCTTCCTGCACCTGGTGTCCACCGGCGCCCTAGACCGGGAGTCGGAGCCGCTGTACCGGCTGCTGGTGGAGGTGGAGGACCGGGGGCTCCCCAGGAGGTTCGGGTACCTGCAGGTCAATGTCACGGTGCAGGACACCAACGACAACCCGCCCAGCTTCGTGCGCTCCCAGTACCGGGCCAGCATCTACGAGGATGTGGCGGTGGGCTCCAGTGTGCTGAGGGTATCCGCTACCGACCTGGACCAGGGTCTCAACGGGGAGGTGATGTACTCGGTGGACGAGGGCAGCCCGTTCCAGATGGAGCCCCACACCGGGGTGCTGACGGTCCGGGAGCGCCTGGACTACGAGAGCAAGAGGAGCTACTCGCTGGTGATCCGAGCCCGGGACAGCGGTAACCCGCCCCTGAGCGGCCGGGCCGAGGCCACCGTGCAGCTGCTGGACGTCAACGACAACGAGCCGCTGGTGAGGTTCCGCTACCTGCCCGCCAGCTCCCGGTACGCGGCGGTGGACGAGAACGCGCCCGCCGGCACCGTGGTCGCGCTGCTGACCGTCAGCGACGCCGACTCGTCTGCAAACGGCAACGTCTCGGTGTCGATCCTGGGCGGCAACGAGCAGCGTCACTTCGCGGTGCAGCGCTCCCCGGTACCGGGGCTCAGCCTGATCAAGGTGGCCAGCCCGCTGGACCGGGAGCGCATCCCCTCGTACAACCTGAGCGTGTCGGTGTGCGACCACGGCGTGCCGCTCGCCCGCAGCTCCCTCGCCAGCTTGCTCATCTTCGTCAACGACATCAACGACCACGCCCCGGTGTTCGAGCGCTCCCGGTACCGGGTGGAAGTGGCCGAGGACGTGCCGGTGGGCAGCTACATCGGCGGCATCTCGGCCACCGACGGCGATTCGGGGCTGAATGCCCGGCTCCGTTACTCGCTGGTGTCCGGTAACCGGTTGGGTTGGTTCCAGCTGAGTGAGGACAGCGGGCTGGTGACCAGCGCCTCCCGGTTAGACCGGGAGACCAGCTCCGAGGTCACCCTCAACATCAGCGCCCGGGACCAGGGTGTGCAGCCCCGCACCTCATACACCACCCTGAGCATCACCATCCGTGATGTGAACGACCAGGCTCCCGCCTTCCCCCGCCGCTCCTACCGTTACTCGGTGCCCGAGAACTCCCCTCCCGGTACCGAGCTCGCCATCTTCACCGCCCTGGACAAGGACCTGGGCGCCAACGGCACCGTCCGCTTCCTCCTGGACCCCGACAGCCCGGCCCGGTACCGTGACCTCTTCCGACTGGACCCGGTCTCCGGCCGCCTCACCTGTCTCACCGAGCTGGACCGGGAGGAGCACGCCGAGTACACCCTGTCGGTGCAAGCCCGGGATAAAGGCAACCCGCCGCTCTCCTCGGTGGTCCCGGTGAGCGTCACCGTGCAGGACGTGAACGACAACCGGCCGACCTTCTACCCGGTGCAGTACTTCGCCAGCATCAGAGAGAACGAGCCGCCCGGGACCTACATCACCACCGTGTCGGCTGCCGACCCGGACTTAGGCACGAACGGCACTGTCAGGTACTCTATCACAGCGGGGGACACCCTGAGCTTCCAGATTAACCCACACACCGGGGTCATCTCCACCAGACTTTCACTGGACCGAGAACAGAAGACAGCTTACCAACTCCAGGTATGAGACTGTGGTAAAACTAGACTGTCAGCTGTTTATCTTATGTTTTAAAGTTGTTTTGTTCCAACAAACAAACGCATATTAAAGAGGTAAGGAATAGAAATCAGTGCAATAGATTATAGGTCAGTATGTAGATTATATTCAGTATAAAAGCCAATGTAGCAATTTCATGGTGACCAGCCTGATTATACCCACTGTAAAGTGAAGACAGAGTTTGCACCAGGGTCACTGTGAACTGGGATCCGCTAAGATTAGTGCGAACAGACAGCCCAACTTTAAAACTCCGGTCTCAAGGACACACAGCCACAGCTGTTGTCCCGCTCTCCCCCCCCCCCCCCCCCATCCTGGCTACTTTTGGAATAGCTCCAAACATATTTTCAAGGTATGTTGTTCTGAGCATGTGCAGAATACTTTTTCATAATTCTCCGTGGAAATTATCCAGAAACAGGCATTATAATTTTCTCTGAATGTTATATCGTGTGCCAGAAACTACTTCAGTCAGAGATTAAAAACTGATTTGTTTGGGGATGTCGGACAACTGAGAAGAAGGGACTTGGAAATTCAAAGATAACTTCTGTGCTATTAATCTTAGCTTTGAAGAACTTGTTTCGTTACTGTTGCTTTTACATTTTAGTTACTGGCCTTTTCCAGTGTGGCGTCTTAGTATGGTTCAACAGCAAGTTGTACTGGTTAAATCTTCTGATTTACACTCACTCCTTTCAATGTCTTGGTTGGCTGAGATAATGTGTGCTCATATGAAAATTTATAGCAGTCTGTGAGAAACAGCAACAGAACAGCGATATGCTCACTCAGTAGAGTATGAAGCTGGTCATTCGTGTAAAAAAAAGCACAAAGTCAAATTCATAAAAAAGACATTTCTTTTTTGTGATGTACAGTATATGACAACTTTGCCTGTAATTCGATCCTCAATGATGACTTTGCACCATGTACCATCTGAGAGGATCCACAGATATCCTGCTTCCAGACCACCACTAATGTTGACGTTGGCCTGTTGCCAGAAAATATACTGCCTGCTAGTGTTCATCTGATTTTTCCATCTCATTTCCAGACAGATGCTCCACTTGGCATCCTTCATGGAGAATTAACAAAATTGGGTGCTCAAAAGTTGGTAGGAAGTTGAACCTCCAACAGTTCACCCTCTATGGTGCTCCTATAATCACTAGTGTGATCTATCTATATGACTTTAGCATGCTGAGATAAGGGTTTTGTTTGATTGCATTTTCTGCATTAAATACTTAGAGAAAATGAGATAACTGCGAAATGAGCAGGAAATTGACACCCTTACTGGTTAAGTTCTTACTTGATATAATATGTTGTTTCCTTGGATACAATTTCTACACTTCCATGGTGGCATTCTGGTATCTCTTTGAAATGACTATTTTTTTCCATTTATTGTTGAGGGATATTATATCCAATGCCTCAACTCAAACTAGCTGGTTCAGTGCAGGCTGGGCTAGAAGTAGAATGCATATCTCTAACAAAAGGTAAAAACAAGGACTGCAGATGTTGGGAACCTGAGTCTAGATTAGAGTGGTGCTGGAAAAGCACAGCAGGTCAGGCAGCATCCGAGGAGCAGGAAAATCAACGTTTCATTTGGCTTTTGCCTGAAACATCGATTTTCCTGCTTCTCGGTTGCTGCCTAATCTTCCGTGTTTTTCCAGCACCACTCTAATCTAGACCCTATCTCTAACAAACACAGACACTAAGAGATTATTATTTTTGAAATGCAATTAAGTACCACACTGAGTCTGGATCTAATAACGAAACACCAGTTCCTCAGTTTTGGAAAACTAGGTGCTAATCCACTGAGTTGTCACAAAGGATTTCTTTCAAACAAATTGTTAACTTCTCCAAATTTAACAGTTACTAATTCCACTCATCTTTTTGAGTATGGTTTATAATGCTTATTTCTAGAAGGGGCTTCCTCATTCCCGATTCCTCAACACCCTAGTGAATACTTGAAATCAAAGGGATGGCTGCATGGAAGCTGAAAGAGCTGAAATTAAGCACTTCATCACAGGGGGAATGCAAGAATGTTGCCAAGCCACAGTTACACAACTCTTAACATCTCGTTATAAATTGCATTGAAGGAGGTCTAGATTGGGTTTTTCTTCTTGGTTGCAGAAAGTTCAGTGTCCAGAGAAATCTAAATGGTCAGGTGAAGGAAATAAAATGGAGAAATTTTGTGCAATTAAAAAAAAATATGTATAACCAGAGTCATTTTTTTTTCTTAGATTTATGCTACCACAGACATTTTGAAGTGAATATTCAAAATTCATCCAAAACCTCAAAGCAGTGTACAAAAGGACATAAGAATCAGGAACAGCAAGAGGCCATCTGGCCCCTCGGGCCTGTTCCGCCATTCAATAAGATCATGGATGATCTTTTTGTGGCCTCAGCTCCACTTATCTACCCTCTCACCATAACCCTTAGTTCCTTTACTGTTCAAAAATACATCTATCTTAGCATTAAAAACATTTACTGAAGTAGCGTCAACTATTTCACTGGGCAGGGATTCAATAGATTCACAGTCCTCTGGGTGAAGAATTTCCTTCTTAATTCAGTCCTAAATTTGCTTCCCTAATTTTGCGGCTATGCCCTCTTGCCGAGTTCCACCTACCAGTGGAAACATCTATGTCTATCCTATCTATTCCCTTCATAATTTTGTATGTTTCTATAAGATCCCCCTTATTCTTCTAAATTTCAATGAATATACTCCCATTCTACTCAGTGTCTACTAATAAGCCAACCCACCCAACTTCAGAATCAACTTAGTGAACCTCTTCTGCACCCCCTCTTGTGCCAGTACATCCTTTCTCAAGTACAGAGACCAAAACTGCATGCAGTACTCCAGGTGTGGCCTCATCAGCATTAAGTAATAAGTTGGGAAATATTTGCATAAGGAATGTGAAAAATCTGGTCATGTAAGAGCAAAATAAATAATTACATCATTCACAAAAGATGCACAATGATTTTGTAAAGCAAAGGAAGAATACAAATACCCAAGGATTGCAAATCAAAACCCTATGCTAATTTTCTTGTCTCTTGAGTACAGTGGTTTAATTCAAGCACTGATTTAGTTTAGAATCCAAATTCCTGTAAGAAAGCTTAACTGACCAGATTTTTCACATTCCTTATACAAATACTTTGCAACTTATTACTTAATGCTAGGGTACTATTTGAACATAAGTGAATAATGCTAAACTATATTCATGTTCTCTGTTACTTGGAATGCTGACACCATAATTTGGCAAATGTATGCTCCCTGCTACTTTAACATAGTTATTGCTAAAAGAGAATAAGAGATGAGTTGTACTGGAAAATTTTAACTTCCAAAACTTGAAGTCATACGCTAAAGAAGTATCTTTTCAGTGCTTATGATGTTGAGATGAACCTCTTATATTTTTCATTTTGACTACCATTTTAGTAAGCATGTTGTCCATTTCTTCATTAAAGAAACGATCTACAGACATTTTAGTATATTTAATCTTAATTTAAAAAAAAAGTTTCAAGCCTTTCATTTGCACAGGCCTCATTATTATTTGAGATTTTCCTCCGATTAGAAGTGGAAGGTGATTCTCTGGTTTTCACCTGCTTTACTTAAAGTGTTAGCATGCATTAAAATTATATTGAATGTTACATTAGTTTTAGGAAACATGCCTAAAGAGTCAATAAATTATATCAACAATTTTATTTTGTTTTAAAATTATTGAATTAGTTTTTGTATTCACTTAATTTGTTGGAAAGGCTACAGTTAACAGTTTCTGAGATGACCAAGCTGGAGGTAGATGTCAGGCAGAGTTGGACTGGCATTTCCTATTCTGTGTTCCAACATGGGTGAAGTAAAAATATAAATTACAGTCACTTGATATTATACCTGTACACATGGAACTATTCCTAATCTCAAAACATAAATCGTGTTTGTGGTAATTAAGAATTTATTTTGTATGGACCTCCCTGAATACTGTCTTTATTCATTCCTGATGTGTGAATATTATTGTAAAAGCCAGCATTTATTGCCCATTCCTAATTGTCCTTGTAAATGTGTCAATGAAACTCTCTCTTCAACCACTGTGTTCTATGTGCTCTTAGGGAGGGAGTTCTCAAATTCTGATCCAGCCACAGTGAAAGAAAGGCATTAATTCTGTAGCAGGATGAAGTCTGAAACGGTATTTGTATGTGATAGTATTCCCATGCAACTGCTGATCAGATCTCGTGGGGAGTGAGGGTTGCAGAGATGAAAGATGCTATCAAGGACTTCCTTGACAAATGTATATTTTTCTACATTACATGCTTTTAAAATCTCTTCTTTGATTTTTGATTGAAAAAGTAATTCTAATATTATACAAGCATTTAATAATTATTTTCATCTTTATATCTCAGAATTTTAGTACACAATTCTTAAACTGAGAATGACAGGCATCGCAACGCTGAGAGTGAAATATCTATCTGTCTAACATCCTGTCCATCCATCCTAAGTATGGAATGCTTACGGGAGAAAGTGAGGACTGCAGATGCTGGAGATCAAAGTCGAGAGTGCGACGCTGGAAAAGCACAGCAGGTCAGGCAGCATCCAAGGAGCAGGAGAATCGATGTTTTGCGCATAAGCCCTTCATCAGGAATCCTGATGAAGGATTTATGCCCAAAATGTTGATTCTCCTGCTCCTTGGATGCTGCCTGACCTGCTGTGCTTTTCCACCACTACATTCTTGACATGGAATGCTTATAGCAGAAAAGGAGGCCATTCATCCCATTACATCTGTGCTGATCCTCTGAAGGAGAAGTTCACCCAGTACCATACCCCTGTCCTTACCTCACAGCTCTGCAAATGCTTTCTTTTCAGCTATTGATTCAATTCCCCTTATACAACTTCATGTGACTCTACCTCCATTGCATATTCAAGCAGTGCATTCCAGAACTTAACTGCTGGTTAATTGAAAATGTTGTTCAGTATTTAAGTATCTCTATTTACAATACACTAAGATATGGCTCCAATTTCAGGATGATGACAGAGAAATAAATTGTTTTTCACTGTCTGTTGTGTTAACTCAATCCATTTTCAGCTGTATTGTAGTTTTGCCCCAGATGTTTAGACAAGAGGTTTTTTTTGCTTCAGTTCACTCTGCCTTAGCCTGCCTGCTGGTGCTGATACTAACACCCTTAACCGAACTTCTGTTATCGCCACAAAAGGCTATTTTAATGTGTACTGGATGGTCTTCAATCTTCCATCTCCAAGACTCAATGATTCTTATCCTAAATCTCTCCACATCTATTCAATGATCACCTTTGTACTTGTTGATGTGCTCTGACTCCTGGTCCATCAACACTGAGGTACAAGCTTGTTCCCTGCTTATCTCTGGCAAAATGCACTATAGTTGACAAAATCCAGTTTTAAATGCCAGTAATGATTAAACACTGATAAAGATTGCTTTTATGTCATATTTCATATAATTAGTGGGATGGATTTGTCCTTTGCCTTATAGTAATAGGATAACGTAAAATAAATTGATTTAGTTTAACAATGCGTGCCTGGGCTGGAAACTGCTCATTGAACATTTGCAGGCAGAACCATGGGGTGTGGGAAGGCAGGGTTATAGGCTGGAGCAGAAATATACCTACAGGCTTCAGAAATCTGGCACTGCCCTCCTTGACTATTTTGGTACTGTGGGTGAGAGGTGATGGCCTAGTGGGTATGTCACGAAACTGATAATCTAAAGGTTAAAGCTAAAGCTGTGAAGGGTATGCTTTCAAAGTCCTATCATTGCACCTGGTAGAATTTGTACTCAATTAATGAAGGGGAAGATGTAGAATTGAAAGCTAGTATTGGAATAGTGACTGAGAGCTTCCATTGATTGTTGTTACTTGTCACAAAGCCACCTTGTCACTTATGTCCTTTATGAAAGGAAATCTGCTTGCTGAAATGACCCAGCAAGCCACTCAGTTTAAGGATATCTAAAAATAGCCAACTAGATGATGACCATGCCAGCAATATCCAAAAGTTGAAAGATTCAAGGAAGAAAAAAGTCAGAATAAATATTTGTGATTTTAATCATTTTTTAAAATAAAATTCTGTGTGATTTTTGGTTGCAGGCAATTGCCACTGATGGTGGAAATCTACGGTCCCAGAATCCAGCCATTGTCACCATCACAGTCATTGACACCCAAGACAATCCACCATCATTCAGCCACAGCAGCTACAGTTTTGTAATATTTGAAAATATTGCAATTGGTTCTCTTGTTGGCACTGTATCTGCATCTACACTTGATCTTAATACCAACATCACTTACCTTATCACTTCAGGAGACCAGAAGGGGATGTTTACCATTGGTAAATCAACAGGTCAAATTAACACTGCCAACACCATAGACAGGGAAGAGCAAGCATTTTATCAGTTAAAAGTTGTTGCAAGTGGTGGCACTGTGACTGGAGAGACTTTAGTGAATATCACCGTCAAGGATCTGAATGATAATTCTCCACGTTTCCCTCATGCAGTTGAAAATATTAATGCAGTTGAAAACTGGAATTCGGGACATGTTATTTTCCAGGCTGAAGTAGAAGATCCTGATGAAGGCATTAATGGCATGGTTTCATATTCATTGCGGCAGAATCCTAAAGAACTCTTCCACATTGATGAGAAAACTGGAATAGTAACGTTAAATGGACCACTTGACATCAACGCAGGCTCATATCAAGTGGAGGCAATAGCAACTGACATGGGTGTCCCTCAGCGTTTGTCTAGCTTGATTTTGACTGTCTATGTGCACGATGTGAATGATAATGCACCTGTATTTGATCAGCTTTCATACGAGGTCACAATTTCAGAGGCAGAACCTGTAAACTCTAGGTTTTTCAAAGTCCAGGCTTCTGACAAAGATTCTGGAGTGAATGGAGAGATCACTTATGACATTACACAAGGAAACAGAGAAAAGAAGTTTGGTATTTTTCCTGATGGACAATTGTATATCAAAGCAGAATTGGATCGTGAATCTCAAAGCCATTACGTCCTGATGGTTGTTGCTGCAGACAGAGCAGTGGAGCCTCTGAGTGCAACAGTGAATGTGACAATAATACTAGAAGATGTAAATGATAATAGACCTTTATTCAACAGCACAAATTATGTCTTCCATTTTGAAGAGGAGCAGAGAGCTGGCTCAATGGTTGGTTTTGTCAATGCTGTAGACAATGATTTTGGATTTAATGGTGAAGTGAAATATACTCTTGAAACAGCCCAACTTGATTTTGAGCTGAATGCAGTCACTGGGGAAATTACAAGTATACACAAATTTGACAGAGAGGCTTTAATGAGGCAAAGAGGAGCTGCAGTCTTCACCTTTACAGTAATTGCATCAGACCAAGGATTACCAAAACCTCTCCAGGACCATGCCGCTGTTCAGATATACATCAAAGATGTGAATGATAATGTACCCAGATTCACCAAAGACATATATCAGGCCACGATATCAGAATCAGCAGGAAATTTAACACAAGTACTTCGTGTCAGTGCTTCAGATGTTGATGAGGGAAGTAATGCTTTGGTCAATTTCTACATCATTGAAGGGAATGAAGAAGAGCAGTTTACAATTCAAAGTACCACAGGACAGGTGACATTGGTAGGAAAGCTGGACCATGAAGCTACAGCTTCCTACTCTCTGACGCTCCTCGCGGTGGACTTGGGCACCATACCCTTGAGCTCCACATGTGCTTTAATTATCACGGTGCTCGATGAAAATGACAACACTCCTTCATTTCCTAAGTCTGTGATGTACATTGATGCATTAGAAAATATGAGAGTTGGAGAGCTCGTAGAATCTGCAACTGCTACTGATTCAGATTCAGGGGACAATGCCGAGATCCATTATACCATTACAGGAAGTAACAATCATGGAACATTTAGCATTAGTCATAATACCGGTAGTATTTTCCTTGCAAAGAAAATGGACTTTGAAACCCAATCTGTCTACCATTTGAACATAACAGCAAAAGATAATGGAAGGCCACCAAGATCCTCAACAATGTCAGTCGTGATCCAAGTTCGAGATTTTAATGATAATCCACCTAGGTTTCCACCTGGTGATATTTTTAAGTCTATTGTGGAAAACATTCCTATTGGTACATCTGTACTGACAGTAACTGCCCAAGACCCTGATGCTGATATTAATGGAAAGTTACAATATTGTATAGCCCAGCAAATACCGAGAGGAAACCATTTTGTAATCAGTGCTTCTGATGGGACATTGCGGACCAATGCAGAGATTGACCGTGAATTTTCCAATCTATTTGAACTGACCATTAAAGCCATTGATCAGGCAGTTCCACTAGATTTCAGGCGTTTTGCTTTAAAGAATATCACCATCTTGGTGACAGATCAGAATGATAATGCCCCCATATTTGTATCACAAAATGCTCTAGTTGCTGATAGTGCTCTTGTAATGGGTTCAATTCTCACAACTATCATGGCTATAGATCCGGATGAAGGACCAAATGGAGAGGTTGAGTATGAACTAGTTAATGGAGATAGTGACACATTCATGATGGATCGATATAATGGAGATATTAGAATAATAGCGCCATTGCTTCCTTCCAGACTCACATACCATCTTGTTGTGTCAGCTTCAGACTTTGGACCAGAGAAAAGAACAACCAGCACTGAGCTGACTGTTATTCTTCAGGGTGTAGATGGACCTGTCTTCACTCAGCCCAAATACATCACCATTTTACGTGAAGGAGAACCTGTGGGCACCAGTGTGATCTCTTTAGAGGCAGCAAACCCAAGAGATTCTTCAGCATTACTGGAGTATTACATTGTTTCAGTTCGCTGTGGGGGCAAATCTGTGGGACGGCTTTTCACAATAGGACACCGAAGTGGTGTCATTCAAACTGCTGCTGTGTTGGATCGAGAGCGAGGTCCCAATCTGTACCTTGTGGATGTTTACGCTGTTGAAAAGTCTTCCAGCTTTCCCAGAACACAAAAAGCAGAGGTACGTGGATTTTATTTAAATTATAACTTGCAGGCATAATGGCTCATTCTGTGTGGAATGTCTATTATTCGGTTTGGCTGCCTTAAAGATTAAATGAGTTTGTTGAATTGTGAAATAAGTGCACTAATAGTTACCATTTTAAAGCACTATAACAGAAGCACTTTGTTTCTTCAACAGCATGTATTTTTGTAAGTTTGCCTTTTAACATTGGGAGGAGCACACTGACTATTACTGTGTGAGAGAGTGTTACAACAAAGGTTTATAGTAATAAAATACTATAATTAACTATTCTTTTTTGATACCCACGCTCCTTATTGAACAAAGTTTTCGTAAACCTGATTTGTCTTCCAAGTCCTGAAAAATTATGAAACTGTCCAGTTCAAAGTTATCATTTTATAATACTGAATACTTACAACTAAGTGATACATATAAATAGTCTAACTGCATGATAGAAAATTTTGTTAATCAGTAAACATTCTATTTCACTCAAGCCAGTTTCTGTCTTCTTTACTGGTGCAAATACTTTAGCAGAGGAGGGTTCTCAATGTTGTTTTGCATGTGGTCCTCTGTTTCTCTAAACTGGAAACAGTGATACAAATAACTGGTAACTAGGAATGCCACGGTTTGACATGATGTAGAATATGAGTGTAATTTTATATTATGTGTCAAATAAACTTTATAATCTACAAATGGCAAAGCCACAAGTGAGTCATGAGTGTCTCACTCTACACTGTATAAGATAAATTAATCTTACTATCCACTGCTGTATGAAAAATGAAAGAGCCGTTAATTCATTTACATTCCACAGGTTGATTTCAGGTCCGTTAAACACTGAATGAGGTAAATGAACTAGCTTTATGACTTCAAATGGCAAGTTTATGGTTTCAATGAGAGAACAAAGTGACATCAAAACTGACATCAATGTGAAGTTAGAAATGGATGTACATGTATAAAATGTTTGCGAACTTTTATACAAGTGATGCAGTGTCAAGAAACAGATGTATGATGATAGAGATCATGCACTGGGATAGGAGCATTCCTGCCAGACTTTGACAGGAAAATGCCTGAAGCTTCCATCACAGCTTGTGAATTTAGTTTTGTACTTGTTAGACATGGTGTACTACTTGTGAATGGCTTTATAATATTTAACAGCAAATTAAGCACCTGAGTCCTGATTCTCTGAGTTGAATATGCATTTAGTTGACAGTTTGACTGCTACTCTTTCCTGTGTGGTTCCACATCAGAGCAGGAATTTAAAAAAACAATAGTAAAATATCATGGTAAGGAATTTTAATGATGTATTCCTGCATTCTATGTACACAGTAGTGACTTCAAAAGCGTGTCGAGGAAATGTTTACAAAAACTTTCTGTTGTGCAATATAAACTGTGAAAAGTGATTATGTTTACCAAAAGTTGTCTTATGCCATGTCTTGTAACAGTGTTATTGTACTACCACAAAGTTAGATCTTGCTTCTTCCTGAGATATGATTTCAGTCATAAAACTGCATCTCCTTGACTGTACCTATTCGGTTGAGAATAGTGGTAATCATGTAGAATAAGGATACTGTAAAAATGGTGGGTGGCTACCACATTGTGAATTTGAGTTTGTGAGTAATGCTAGAAAAGATATGTCATATGACCCAGTAAGTATAAGGGCAGTAGGAGCATAGTTAAGAGGGAAACCAGGAGGGCAAAAAGGAGATATGAGATAGCTTGAGCAAATAGGGTTAAGGAAAAACCAAAGAGAATCTACAAGTACTTTAAGGGCTAAAGGATAACTGGGAAAGAATGGGACCCCTTAAAGATGATTAAGGCCATCTATGTGTGGAATCATCAGAGATAGGTGAGATACTAAACGAGTATTTTGCATCAGTGGAGAAGGATATGGAAGCTAGAAAACTTGGCTAAATAAATAGTGATATCTCAAAAAGTGTTCGTATCCAAGTGGACAAAGTGCTGGACATCTTAAAACACACAAACATGGATAAATCTTCAGGACCTGGTCAAGTGGATTTTAGAACTCTGTTGGAAGCTAGAGAAGTGATTGCTGGCCCCTTACATAGGTATTTATGTCATCAATAGCTTTAGGTGAGGTGCTGGAAAACTGTAAGGTCGCTCATGTGATGTCGTTGTTTAAGAAATGTGGTAAGGAAAAGCCAGTATAGACTGGTGAGCCTGACATCAGTGATGGGTAATTTGTTGGAGAGGATTCTGAGGGACAGGATTAACATGCATTTGGAAAGGCAAGGACTGATTAAGGAGAGTCAACATGGCTTTGTGTGTGGGAAATCATGTCTCGCTAACTTGACTGAGTTTTTGAAGAAGTGACAAAGATTGATAAAGACAGAGCAGTGAATGTTGTCTGTGTGGACTTCAGCAAAGCATTCAACAATGATATGAACGATAGACCCGTTAGCAAGGTTAGATCACATGGAATACAGGGAGAGCTAACCATTTGGATGCAAAATTAGCTTGAAAGTAGGAGACAGAGGATGGTGGAGGAGGGTTGTTTTTCAGACTGGAGGCCTCTGACCAGCAGTGTGCTTCAAGACTTGGTGTTAGGTCCATTGCTTTTTGTCATTTAAATAAGTTATTTGGTTGTGAATAAAGGAGAAAAAGTAAGCTTACAGATGACACCAAAATTAATGGTGTAGTGGACAGTGAAAAAGGTTATCTCAGAGAACAACTGGACCATGATCAGATGGGCCGATGGACCAAGGAGTGGCAGATGAGTTTAATTTAAATGAATGCGAGGTATTGCATCTTGGAAAGGCAAATTGAATACAGTTAATGGTACGGTTTGAGGAGTGTTGCCGAACAAAGAGACCTAGGGGTTCAGGTGTATAATTCCTTGAAATTGAAGTCGCAGTTAGACATGGTGGTAACGATGATGATGGGTACACTTGCCTTTATTGGTCATTGTACTGAGTATTGGAGTTGGGATGTCATGTTGAGGCTGTACAAGGCATTAGTAATGCCACTTTTGGAATGCTCCATTCAGTTCTGGTCTCCCTGCTGTAGAAAAGATGTTGATAAACTTGAAATGGTTCAGAAAAGATTTGCAAGGATGTTGCCAGGGTTGGAATGTTTGAGCTATAGGGAGAGACTGAATAAGCTGGGGCTGTTTCCCCTAGAACGTTGGAGGTTGACGGGTGACCTTATAGAGGTTTATAAAATCATGATGGGCATGGATAGGGTGAGTAGCTAGAGGGCACAGGTTTAAGGTGAGAGGGGAACGATTTCAAAGAGACCTGAGGGGCAATTCCTGATTTACTTGGGAGCATTATAATGGAACATTAAAAAGACATAACAAGAATAATTGACATTAATTTCTACTAGGTCTTTCTTCCCCAGTCATTTGTCATAACTTTGGCAAAGGATTCAAGGCAACTCAGAGAAATAATGTAAGTGGCTTCTGGTGGAACACATTTCAATATTCATATACTCGTATCCTCTTGAAATCTTTTGTATTTCAAATCACTTAGAAGGAAATCAGTTGAGAAAAGTTTTGAAACTGTACACTACAAGAGGCTCGTATTTTGTGTTTTAAGAGGTAAATTACCTAAGAGATTTTGGTTGTTCGAACTTTTCATTTTTATAACATACTGCTAGCCCACATGTGGCACTAATCCTAAATGTGCTTTTAACTTGCATTCAAATGGTGGGTAAATGGGAAGTAATTCACCTGAGAATTTCTAAGGATCAGGGAAAAGGTACAACAGGGATAGTACAAAAATACAGGTTTTCATGTTGATGGCGAGCAGCTGACAACTCGCAGCAACAGGAGGCTGCCATTTGTTTTTTTCAAAAAGACATTCACTTCCATTAAAGTGGAAAGTTACAGCACAGAGGAATAAAATGAGTCTTTACTTTTCTGTTGAGTGATACTCTCATGACACTTGTCCATTCTTAAGAAACCTCTTGAGGAGCATTGCTTAGATAGAGACCCACAGTCTTCCTGCAATTCAGTTACATTCAATCCATTTCCCAAAATCCTTCCTTAAGCAAGAAATAGGAGGACCCACCAATCCTACTGCTAAAAAGCTAATTCTCTCCTTGTAGTTTGAAAAGGAAACCAGACTGTAGCTTGTAGTACAAATTTTTGAGTTTCCTTAGCTTGTGGATATCAAGAGGATAGTTTCCTAACAGACTGCCATTGACTGAGAGACCATGTGCTAGCTGTCAGTGGCACAACAGTGTAAGCTTGTCTTTGGAAACTCCGAGTTAAATTGGTGAGAACTGTAAGGCTGATTTCGCTCCTCATATGTTATTTGAAAGTGCATCTTAAGTTAGCTTTAGCAAAGAACCTTATAGTTAGAGACAAATTATTGTAAGAGTTTTTGGTAAGTTCTGAAAATTCTTTCTGTATACCAACATTAAATTGCTTGATGTGTATCTTCAAAACAAATTATGATGACGTGGTAGAAGCTGTAATTTAGAGCTCCTACCAGGTCGTCTACAAATAAATCCAGTTTCATCAGCTTCTTAGTTGTAAGAGAGTATTTTATGTTGAAATACAACTGCATCCCCTGGATTAGAAACTGTTGGGAGTGTATACCCAACGATATTTATTTGCTTTTTAGTAGATTAATGTAAAGTAGTATGGTTAGTCAGTGCTTCAATACATGCTCCAATGCGAACAGTGAAAAATAAACTAATATTGCTATTCACAATAAGTAGTGGCCATATTCATAAAAACAAAATCATCCTGAAAATCTATTTGCTTTGAAGGCTGCTTAGTTCAATAATGCAATGGGATGGCAGCAAGAGGAGGTATTCATTGCTTACATTTCAACAGTTGAGAAACTTGAGTGAAGGCTAAATGTTGGATACCACCAACAAAGAAAATAGTAGAGATGATAAAATAAATAAGAAGCATTTAGAATTAAAACCAGAAAATGCTGGAAATATTGTGCAATCTGGCAACATCCACAGAGAAAGAAGCACTGTTCGTAGATTAGATTAGATTCCCTATAGTGTGGAAACAGGCCCTTCGGCCCAACAAGTCCACACTAACCCTCCAAAAAGTAACCCACCCAGACCTATTTCCCTCTGACTAATGCACCTAACACTATGGGCAATTTAGCATCACCACTTCAACTGACTTCCACATCTTTGGACTGTGGGAGGAAACTGGAGCCCCCGGAGGAAACCCACGCAGACACAGTGAGAATGTACAAACTCCAGACAGTCGCCCAAAGCAGGAATCGAACCTGGGTCCCTGGAGCTGTGAGGCAAAGGTGCTGACCGCTGAGAAAGAAGCACTGTTCATGTTTCAAATTGATGACTGTAGTATTGTGGTTTAATTGATTAGTGTTAAGTTTCAACATAGAACAATAGGAGATTATAACTGTTAAGGAGTTCTAATGCTTTCAGGTACCAGTACTTAATGAGCCAGCACTTAAACTTTTGCCATGGATCTGGATGCACTTCTTGTGTAGTTTCTGGTGAAATGGATAGAACGAGTTCCCTTCAAAGAGGGGATCGGGGAACTCTGGTTGAGGGTGGGAGGAGAAGAGCGAAATAGTCTGTCTGCTTCTCAGACTTAAAGATGGTGAGAAGGAGCAGTTGCTTGTCTCCTCAAGAAATTTTGTTCAATTCTGTACCCTTTAGGCCAGAGCCTAAAAGAGGCCTGAGGTTAAAAAAAACTTGTACCTCATTTCTGTCCTGGTTTCCCGCATCATGCAATTTGGACACAGACCTTTCGACATTTGGTACATGGGCTACTCACAGAAGCACATTACCTCCAGCCTTGCCAATGGCCACCACCCATGCAATTTGAGATACCCTGGAAATCATTACGTCACCACTCTTCCATTGAAGTGTATCTTCAAACATTTGGCCAATTAGAGTAAATGAGGATGCTGTGATTCCTAGATTCAACATAGAGAATGCTGGGTAGTTTCGATTATGCTGGATAATTTGTAAAAAGATTACGAGAAGCAATAATTGCACTAAGAATTTTCCAGTTTGTCAGCTGCTTCTGTTTATTTGGTCAAACTTTCTTCTGAGCAGCTGTTAGACATTAAGATTTATCTGACTTAGTATGTACACCAGTCATCAAAAAATTCCAAAAAACAATCAATATTTCAATGCTTTGGTGTTTGCTGTGCATACTGAAGTTGGGATAAAGTAATAAATCCAGAAAGGGTGCTAGTGGTCAGATTTTTATTTTCCCTGCTAACAATCTCACCCAATGGTCCAGGCTGGAATACCTGCTTATGTGAGCAGTAGATTAGATTAGATTAGATTAGATTACTTTACAGTGTGGAAACAGGCCCTTCGGCCCAACAAGTCCACACCGACCCGCCGAAGCGTAACCCACCCATACCCCTACATTTACCCCTTACCTAACACTACAGGCAATTTAGCAGGGCCAATTCACCTGACCTGCACATCTTTGGACTGTGGGAGGAAACCGGAGCACCCGGAGGAAACCCACGCAGACACGGGGAGAACGTGCAAACTCCACACAGTCAGTCGCCTGAGGCGGGAATTGAACCCGGGTCTCTGGCGCTGCGAGGCAGCAGTGCTAACCACTGTGCCACCGTGCCGCCCACAGTATATAGGCTATGACTGTGAAACGGTATGGAGTGAAAGAGCCAGCTGCCCCACACGTTATGGACACACAGAAGATGAATGGTGAATTTGGTTATGCAGAGGAAGACAGCCAACATGTATTTCTGTCCTCCCAAAAACAGGCAGCACTCTAAGTTGTAGGTGGAATAAAACATACTTTAAAAGGAAGTATGCAATAATGACAATACATTTCCCTTCCTTTTTTACAGGAAGTATGTTGGGCTATGACCCTGAATTTATTTTACTTATACTTTTACTATACTTACTGGCTACATGGAAGTTGAGGTGGAGATTTACGCTGTTCACCAGCAGAGGGAGTTACATGCAAGTTTCTGTGTGTAAAATAATTTAAATAATTTGGTCTGGTTTAATAAATGTGAGTAACTGTGAGTTTTTCCTTTCATCAGCCTCTGCATCCACCTTATTCTCCCCCACCCCACACAAATACACGCAAACACACACAAAACACGCTGTACAAGCTAACCAAGAACCTGCTGAACAGTAACATAGCTCTTTGACAATATGCTTCATTCCTACTTAGGTGCCATCTGTGTCAACATGCTAGAAGGAAAAATCAGTAAAATTTGTGAATGATACAAGTTTACTTTAAGCCTTACTTATCTTGTACATTTCAAAATGGAGGGACAGTATGACCAGTAATTTCATTGCCAAGTAATGCTGGTCTTTAACTAATTTTTCCCTCTGGCACCATGCTAGGGCAGCAGACAGAAGGAACTCTGACACAGTCTTCCATGTGGTACAAGACAGGAAATTCTCATTCCTAGACTTACCCTTCACAAAATTGTGCTGACTACAGAGAGTTGTTATTGGCACTATCACCATACTCCTTTTCACTCAAGCCTGATATCCGATGCAAAGGAATCAAAATCAGTTCACAGGTGATCAAATTGTTTGTCACCAGATTGCTTTTCTCAAAACCTCAAGGTACTATATTCTGTTAAAGCAATGTTCACACTTGAAAGTGTTTGCACTACAATTTGTGTAAAATTCCCAACAACTGCCCTAGCATAAAGCTTCCATAACTTCAAAACATCTTCCTCAACAATTAATACCTCACACTTTATCTCTCCCATCTTTGGGTGACTTATACTCACACATAGAATCTTCTACTCCTTGCCCTCACCTGAATTACTCCAAAATAATTATTTCCTTTGAAATATATTGGAAACTTGACCTATTACTGATGGACATGTTGGTAAGTAGATGAACAGAAGGAAAACTCTGCTGCTCGGATTTCTCTTTCAGAGATGAGTGAAAACATACGTTGTTTTGATGAGAAACACACTGGATATCTCTTCCTAGTTATATATTTATATCACTGGCTATTTGGTGATGCCTTCAGAAGCATTTTCATGTCTGTTGAGAGTTTGCAGCCTGGAGAATTAGGCTATCATCTGAGCTCCCTCGCTGTGTACTTCTACCTATGGAGAAGTTAAGGTAGATGGAGTCAATGGCTGTATGAAAGAGGTAGCACACACACTCTGGTTAAGGTTGCACCAAGCCAGTGACAGCTTGGAAAGAAACTCGGAAAGACAAATATGAGACTGTTGTCTACTTTAATGTCCACAGAGAGAAGAGATGTCATTGGAGTGAGTTGTTGTAATGAAGTTGGTGGAGATGATGCAACTATGCAATGCACAGTCTTCCTTACAAGACTAGTATGGCACTTACAGTACCTAGCATCTGGTGGTCTATCTACAATCAGGTTGCCTGATTTCCAGAGCAGTCGCATATTCAGGCAGAAAAGTACAGATGCATGTCAGGCTTTTAGAAGATAATTGGAAGCGATTTCAAAAGCGCGATGACAATATAATCAAACCGAAGTCATTACATTTTTGGGTGTAGAGTGACTTTGGTGACTGGTTATGTTGATGTTTATCAGAAAGCCAACTTCACCCACAGTCAATTGGCGACTAATGGTATTGTCCTGGAAGTCTGGCAAGTACATTCATTTCTTTAGACATTCAAAGAGACAGCTGCTCAGGGTGTTGCAAATTCCGTTCCCCCCTCCTTCCTCTTCTGTCTGGGTGGGTAGGGTATAGATCATTTGTCATCAGTCAATCTGAAGATTTACTGTTAGATTTACGTTCTCTCAGATGGAGTGTAATATGTCTAAAAACTCCAATACCTTCAAAGCCAGTCATGAGTCTGGGGTCAACTTACAATTCCTAAGTTCTCGTAGGTTAATGGGTTCTCCAGATTTTTGTAAAGGATGTCCAGCTAAATAGGTTTTCAGGGAATTCAGTTTTCATTTGAAACTGCAATGCTGCATGCTAAGTTTTGCACACTGTTCCTTTAAACACTGTAATTCAAATCTGAAACCATGCTAACAGACTGAAAGTCACTTTGGATCCATTTGAAAATTGTGGACTCGTTTGGACCTCTGGCTGGAATCTTGGTAATACAGTCACATTACTTTTGGAATATCTGACAACTTCAAAATGTGAAAGGGATTTATTTGCTGCACACTGGGGTCCTGCACTGTAGTGAAAATTAAAATTAGCAAAATTGGAATATTTAATGGATAGTAACCACAAAGTAATTCGCGAGTATGTTTTTATAGTTGCATGAATAGTTTTTTAGGTGAGTCTGACATTATGATTTCGATGTTGTCTCTGGATTACAAAATTGTTGTTTAAACTTGACTAACGTACTGTAAGACTACAATTTAAAGTAAGAATAAAATAGTGAGTTGCGAAGTATGAAAACAAGATAATTTTTGAATTTTAAAGCAGCTTTTTGTTTTAATTTTTATAACATTTCTGAAAAGTAACATGTACATGCTGGCATAGTGATATATATGCAGAGCAATTATGAAAGATTTATGTTCAACATGTGCTTGTGGCCATCAGCACAAATGAGGCTATTATTAACACTGTAATTACAATAATGAAAGAATCAAGGAGAGTAGAGCACAATGATTTAAAGATTGACTGACTATAAGCAGACATGTGATAATGGCTAAAGCCGAGACACACATTTTAGCCTTTAAACGTTTTCAAATTTATTGCAGACACTTGGGTCTTGAGAGTTTGATTTAAAGTAAGGTTAATCCATATGTTGTAGCCAGATGTACCTAAATAACTGTGTTAATTTTCAACCAAAACAGAGTCTTCCCATTTTCAGGCAAACAACTTCCCAATTGTTAAAGTGGTTGTACTTGCTATTTTATTGTAATAGGTGCAATCAAAGATGAAAAATGTTACCTGGTTAACTCCTGGTTGTAGAGTAATGCAGGAGATGCAGCAATCCATTTAACTTGATGCGTACCTCTGGCAGGAAACTAGTTAGCTGAGTTTATTTCTCACTCAGCAGAATCAGCAAGGCACCACAACAACTTGACAAACAAATCTCACTGAAGTGTCACCAGTTCATTTCTTGCCTGAAATGGGTCTGAAGTGTATTTACCAACAAGTGAAGATTGGATGCGCCTTAGCTATGTGCCATCTTCCACTAGTTAGAATAGCGAGGGTAGGCGAGGGTCGTAAGTGAAGGAACAGGATAAGTCTAGGGTGAGGGAGACTAAAGTTTTTGTTGTGGGCTTGGGAAGAGCAGGGCTCCATGAAGGACAGTCTTGTGTTGCCACGAAAATCTTCCCTGTGTGAGTTACTAGCAGCAAAAATGTCTTATCAGTTGAAGTGATAAGAATCCAATCAGTATTTACGCATGAAGTTCCCACCTGAGTTAATCAGACAGGCTGTTCTGCCACTAAAACCACCTCATTATAATCTGACATTGATGGGAATGGAGTGGAAAATGGAACCGCTCCAAATTTAACTTCATGCTACTCATTTCCCATTGAGTA
Source organism: Chiloscyllium plagiosum (assembly GCF_037043375.1). Classification (NCBI taxonomy): domain Eukaryota; kingdom Metazoa; phylum Chordata; class Chondrichthyes; order Orectolobiformes; family Hemiscylliidae; genus Chiloscyllium; species Chiloscyllium plagiosum. Next base: position 36,530,347 of record NW_028270174.1, on the reverse strand, counting down.
GGGATAGTAAAGCCCCTGCCGAAATAATTTACAGATTGTACAGCAAAATCAAGGCAAACATTATTTTACTGATATTCCCACTGTTTGGCTTTCTGAGAATGTGGTTATTTCAGGGCAGAATGCAAGGAAGTGCAGTCGACTTGGCGTTGAAGTGTTGGCTTGGGTTCCAGCTTAACAGAGTTGTGTACACCAAACATTGGAGGCTGCTGTGGCCAGACTGAAAGGACACAGATGGTTAAAGCTGATAAAATTAATCAAAATACTATTGTTATCTTAGTTCAGCCTTTTGCATACACTACATCTCCTCCTCTCTCAGTCTTAGTCACCTCAGTAACATAAACAGGGACACAATAAAGAAGAAATTGCAAGAGTTTCCTTTGATAATTGTGATAGTTTTAATGGCTTTGTTGAGAAATTGTTTGACTGGAAATAACCCACATCCCAGGTGGAAGAAAAAGCTTCTTTAGTGATCTAAACCAAGTCTCCCCTTCACTTTCTTTGACTTCTACATGCAAAAATAGATTAATATTCAGATATAATATCACATTACTGTAGGTTAATGAAATTAATGAAGCATTGGCATCCTTTTGGATTATGCAAACTGGCTTCTAAAACAGTCAAGTGTCAGAACGGAAGAATACAAATGTCAAAGGTACTGATAAAGGTAAGATCTCACTTATTGGGCATTTGTATTCACCACAGCCCTCTCCCAAGAATTGAAAGCGATTCCAGAAATGCTGAGAGGCAATAGTCTACACAGAAACCACTGCTCACAATGGTGTTCTTCCTGTTATCATTCAAAACACTGTAAGAAAGAAAGTTCTTCATTGTGCTGCAGCACATATGTATGTAAATTTCCCTGGAAAAAGTGTCTCATGGCCAAATGACAATGAGTAGCAATGCAGCTTAACATTTACATGTGGGGCCTAATGTTAAATAAAGTAATATCAAATATCTATAAAGCAATCATTATTCAATAGGGAGTACGTGTCAGTCAGTGATAGAGTAGCTTCTTGATTTGGGGCACAGGAGCTGGGTACATCACTGTTTTGTAGCAATTGGCCAGAAAGTAAAACATGAAACAATGTTGTCCCATGCTTTTCAGAAGCTCTTTCAATAGCCAAAAATCTCTGAAGGTGGGAAAAATCTGTTTATGTTGTAATATTTTAACCTGTGTTTTAAGAGCAAGAAATAAAATGGGATAAAAATTTAGGTTACCTATGGCTTTAACAAGGTTGCCAAGTCCAAATATTAAGTTCCACAGACATCTAGAGACAGAACAGGTGATGGTAATTTTTCTAGATTTTTGACAGTTTAATTAAAGGGATTTTTGTTTGATTTCTCAACTTTGATCTCCTTTCTGACATGTTGTTTAAGAGCAGTACTAATAGAAGAGGTGAAGTAAATGTGGTAACTGATTGTTGACACTAAATTTGAGCTTTAAAATCAGGTTTCTACTTAATTTCTTTGATAACAACATGGTTGAGATTGTGATCTTGTATTGAGGGTAATCTTGGCAGAAGGTGAAGATTGTACCTTGCCACACACCATCCAGAAGGAAAAACAAGTTGAACTTGTGAATGACACACATACACCCAACCCTCAGATTCTGATGAAAGAGAGATGAGGGATTTTTTCAGAAGGTTGTGAGTCTTTGGGATTCCCTTCTTCAAAAGACAGAGGATGTAGGATCTTTAAATATTATTAAATCAGAGATACGGGTAGATAGATTCGTGACTACCGGGTGATGAAAGATTTTCAGAGATATACAGAAATGTAAAGTTGAGGTTAAAATCACCTCAGCCATGATCTTGAAAGGACAGAGTATCTGACTCCTGCTGTTTGTTTTTGTGTTTGTATGTAATTCACTGGACCTCCATTTTGGAGTGTAAAGAATAACTAGTATGTTCATCTCCAAGTACTCCTTTTTTTTTCTTTCACTAGCTTTATCCTCTAGGTACAGGGACACGGTCTTCACATGTGTCATAGCACTCCCCCAACTTGTTGATGTGTTGTCTTCATTTAGTGCCTTTAATGAAAATAGGGACGTTGCTTTTGTAGAGTTACTTTATGCTTTTCATTACTTTAACCGAATAAAGGTAGCACATATGCTGAGGAATGTTATAAAAGGTCATGAAAAGACTGTGACTGAGAGTTAGAGTTCTACATACTAAGTGTGGGAGTGGGTGTCTTCAAGGACTGATTCCATGAACAGTTTCTCCGAGACTCATGAGCCTCAATATTGAAGTCCTGACTCACAGAAGCTGTAGACTTGTTGCTGAGAAGAAATGTGTTTTTCTTTCAAATTTTGGAGGTGAGGGGAGAGAGGTTTTGGGATGTCTGAGGCAAGGGCAAGAGGATGGCTTTCACCAGCCAACTCTATGTTCTCCATCTCTACCTTTGATTGGCCCCAAATTGGGGCAAATGGAAGCCTCCGGCAGGACAAACCTGATAGGCCCAGTTGGAAATCCAGCCACTTTACTCACCAACTGGAAAGGCAATAATTGTTGATGAGTCAAGAATGTTTCCCCTGAATTTCCTTACCCGGCAATCCACAGCTGAGGTGGAGAAAAGAAGATGTCTATCTCTGCAGACTCATGTCTTTGCCATTTTCAACACCTTCCTAGCCACCTCCAATAAGTGAATAATCATGCCAGCTTTCACAAACAAGACAAGAATAGCTTAGATTGTTTGAAACTATTTGGAAAAAGAATGTTGCACATCATTTTCCGTTTATTTTCTAACTTGACTAAAATCCTTTTAGGATAGCTAATGAAACAAAACTTACTGCTGTTTCTACTGTTTGTTTTTGTTCCACAGCAGTTCACAGTACATTAATCTTTCTGGTTGGCCTATACATTTGTTTTAGGTTTCTTCATCCTTCTTAGTTTCCTCCACTGTTGCCTCCTGCCGCCACACTTCCTTCTTCAGGGTGGGACTTTTTGTGCCACGTACTTCATCATGGCCACCATCAATGCCATTTCATGATTCTGTTAGTTTTTCCTTCCTCTGCCCCAAGGTAAATCACTTCATGAGTATAAAAGCATTCTATTTAACTGCTTAGGTGACAACTCCCAAAAGTAGCAGAAATAAGGGATGTAGGAATCTTTAACTGGATTTCAGGCCTGAGGGTATGAAGCTAAAGCTGTACTTGCTCAACTGGATGAGATTGTATTTCTCACATACAGTTGAAATGTAGGTAATTCAGTAGTCTGGGTTTCAGTGGAGGAAAGTTGACAGTGAAGTAAAATTCTCAATTAACCCGTGAGCTGCTCACATTTTGTAAAGTAATCATATCCCCTTAAACCTGCTGCTAAAAGTTCTGTTGTGAGATCTTCTGAACTCCACTAAGACTTCACATTTCTGTGCTCAGTAGAAGCTCAGTAATCGTCTTCACAAATTCATTGTTTTGTTGTGTATCCATTTACATTAGATCTCAAGTTGCAGTTCAGTTGAAAATAAATCATAGTTTTTTTTCTTGTGTTTCATGGGTGTTGCCTCTATTATTACTTACCTTTGAGATTTCTGTAATATGTATGTTTTTTGATTATATATCATTCACAACCTGTAAACAGTGTACTCATTGAAAAGAGAATAATGCCCTGCTAGTTCGCTATTGCCAAGAAATGCATATACATTTATACAAGACCCAGTGAATGTTGGAAAAAATAAACATACAGAGCAACATTTTCATAAACTGAAATGCATTAGTATCACTAAAGAAGTGACAGATTGATTTCTCTTTTTGACCGTTCTGAAGATGTGCTCATATCTGTCACTCAGAACTTTAAGGTAAGAAGAGATAGTTAATCACTAGTCATACAAAAAAAAGAGACTAATGTTACATTTTCTATTAAGATTGAATGGGGAACTGACTAAGATATGTATTCCCATATCTTTTGATTACTAGATTTTAATTTGCCTTCCACTGCAGAGGTACCATTTCAGCTTTAATAAAATTACAGCTTGAGCTAGGATTTGACAAAAATCCAAACAACGGTAGAGCTAGCCAGTAAGTGTCTAAGTTATCATCCAGGGAACAGGAGAATCGACGTTTCGGGCATAAGCCCTTCTCATTCCTGAACATCGATTCTCCTGTTCCCTGGATGCTGCCTGACCTGCTGCGCTTTTCCAGCAACACATTTTCAGCTCTGATCTCCAGCATCTGCAGTCCTCACTTTCTCCTCTAAGTTATCATCACCTCCCTTACAGAAGGCAATCTCACTCACCTTTTTCATTGAGAGTTTACCCATCCCACCAGCTCTTTTAAGCATCATATGCTAAACAATTAGGAAATGGAGCCAGTTTCTGTACAGAGAATCATATATCAAGGAATGAAGTTTTGTGTAATGCAGAGTATGGAGAAATTTGTGGAGTTCTGTGTTCTCTGAGCTTCCCTAATGAAAGATAAATATCTCAGTTTTGACTTATGAATGTGTACCAGGAATAATGGCAATGGTGGCCTTCATGGTTTTCAATGCTACATTTTTTAATTGGATTGTTTCAGTTGAATCTGATCTGACTGGTCTTCTCACACACTTTCTTCATTATATCTCACACAGATAGCCCAACCTGTCCAATCCTCCACAAATGATGATAATAAATACTATTTTTTTAAACTTGGAAAGCTCATCTCTGAATGAGGTGCAATGAGGGATGTTTGGCTGTGTAATCTCTCAAGTTGTCAGAACTGTGCAACTATCCACTTGTTCTCCAAAGAAAACAAGCCATTATTATGTGCAACAACAGGAGGGAGTTAGCAGCACTGATCAACAGGAATATGATGAGGCTGAACTAAAAGTATAATAAGTCCAACACAGGAGGTAATGCCACAAAGGAAAAAAAAACGTTCAAGTGGAAAGTATAGAGAACAAATACTATGTAAAGATACACATAGTAGTGAAGGCAGTCAACTAAATATCCAGAATGAACGTGAAAACAGCATCAATCAAATCAAATAACAATCAGGACCAGTGAAGAATTTAATCATTAGATATTGAGAGGTTTTGACCAAATAGTTAGTGTTCATTGCTTCAGTATTTTAGCAGTTCGTGTCATAAATGTTGGTATTGCATTCACTCATCAGGCTTGAAGCATATTTTTAAAGTTTCTGCTCCTGTTTTCTATTCATTACCTAAATAAAAAGGTGTATACTGGCCATTCAACAAAGCCACTTTCTAAATTCTTTTCGGGAAGTTTATTTTTAAACCACAGGCAACTTCACTTGCTAATGTGTTTCTGACTGTCAAGCCTCATTAGCAATCTGCAAGTACACATATGGTTAGTGTACGTTATTACTGCTTAGTGCATATTTACTTCTCAGTTGGTCAACTGTCTATCAGCCATTGGTATGTGTAAACATTAAAATAAGAGACCTATGGGGAAAATCAGCCTAGAACTACTCATAATTTCTTTTACTGAACTGTTTCCCTTTGATTTCATTGTTGAGTTTAAATGTCCACTATGAGTTTTAGAATTTAATTGTTTGGGGTGAGATGGAAGTGACTAGCACAGAGATTTTGGAAAAGTGCATCCTCCTATGGAAAAAGGTTCACGTCGAACATGAAGTGATGTGGCAAAGGAGTCTTCTGTGAAATTCTAATATGAAGAGCTTTGGGCAGTTTCACCTTAGTTACTCCTCGGCACTTAGAACTGTTTGCATTCAGACCTGAACAGAGTTGAAGCATGCTCAAGAGATCACAAAGGCATATAGTGTTGGAAGTGAAAATGTTGTTGGTGGATGCTCTCTGGCTGTTTGATTTAAGATACATCATTGGAAAAGAGTACAAGGAATGCTGCTTCTCATCTGACCTATGTGTCTTTGATCTGGGTGTGCTTTTTCTTCCAGAAAACCTGGTCAAAACACCTCAGTTAAATCTAGGTAATAATGCTATTGGCCAGAACAAGGAAGGTTAAACCTCTAAGGTGTCGTTCTGAGCCATGTTTACGCATCACGTAATTATATGTTGGCTCAACAGTATACCTGTTCAGGTCAATATGCTTTTGAAGTACAATTTAAACTATTAAGGCTAAGCATTGTGCAATTGATCTTGCTTAACAACTAACCTGATTGTGTTCATTTTATTAAAAGGCAATATATAGGCCCAACCCAATGGAGAGCCAACATGCGAATGACAAAACTTAGGTGGAGTTTTTGACCGTTCCACCACCTGTCTGAATAATGCTTTTTGAGAAGAGGCTAAATTCCTCATTGTGGGGATAAATGAATAGAGAGATCGAGTTATTATTCAACTACTTTTTCTCACTGCAAGCCCCTATTCTGCAAGACATACACGGCTGGGCAGTTCTTTGAAAAGAAAAGGAGAAAGGCAGATGTTGTATTGTCACATGCAGGTGAGAAGGGGTGGAGTGGCTCCACTCTTTTCCCATTCCTCATTTGACCATAGCCACCTTTTTGAAAAGGATGTACTTGCAAGTCAGGGAGAGCTTAACTGTTCGTGTAATGTGATAGTAATAGACACAATCAGACTTTTTCAAGTTCTTTTTAATAGAAAAAAAGGGAAAGTCTTCTTGTACTTAACACAGTCTATTAAAGCAATTCACAAAAATACTAAAATTAAAGGGGCCAAACCCCGTGGACTGCTGTGTTTTGCATTGAGGAGGGTTAAAAATGTAGCCAAATTTAAAATAAGTCTGTTCTTCATGACCATATTATGTTTAGAGCCAGTATCCTGTTGTCCAAGTGATTATGGCTTGCTGTTTGCTTCCATCCAATTGGGAGCCCAGATAATTCCCCAATACTTTGCTAATGATGTAGGAGATTATTTCCATTCATAGGAGAAAGTGAGGACTGCAGGTGCTGGAGATCAGAGCTTAAAAATGTGTTGCTGGAAAAGTGCAGCAGGTCAGGCAGCATCAAAGGAGCAGGAGAATCGACGTTTCGGGCATAAGCCCTTCTTCAGGAAGAAGGGCTTATGCCCAAAACGTCGATTCTCCTGCTCTTTTGATGCTGCCTGACCTGCTGCGCTTTTCCAGCAACACATTTTTAAGCTCTATTTCTATTCATTGCCCTGCAAAGCAAACAGGTTATCTCCATTTCAATTGTGTTCATACAGTGATGCAAATACACAGCTATCTTTGATTGTGAGCCCAAGTCACTGGAATGTGGCTTTAGTCCATTTAAAAGTTGAGTTAGGGATATTGAGCCAGTAATTTGAAGCATTTTTTTTGTATGAAGCCTGAGCTTATAATAATATACCCGTTTTTTAAAAAAAAGACGAGATGCCTTTGAAAGGTAATGACGCTGGAATTAGTAACAGTGTGTGGTAGTAGTTATGTAACGTGGCTAAGCAAATGAATGCAAAAGCTACAGTAGGTATAAGTGTGATTGAAGGCTTCAGTGTAGTTTAATGTCAATGTGCAGTGACAAGTATAGTTCAGTCACATATTTTGTAGTTGGCAAAGGAGTAACTTGCATCTAACTTGTAAATTTTGGTTGCAAATTTCAAGCTTATGTTTCTGCCCTCTTCCAAAGCAGCTTCCTGTCTGCTGTTTTTTTATTTTTCCTTCCTTTTGAGTCAATTCTCCTTTGAGAAAATACGTTGCCTATGGATTTATACTCTTCTTAGTTCTAGCTATAAATCTTTGTTTATGCACGGCTGGGAAACCTTATTGTTCACTTCCTCCCCAGTTCCCCCCTCTATAAATCCACAAATCTTCAATCTTCAACAAAAAAAGCACAAATAAACTTGAAACAACTTGATATTAGTTGTGTTCAGTTTTAAAGTAAATAGAGAATGAGGAAAATCTGCTGAAGCAGGAGTAAGAGGAGATTACCCTTGGTGCCACGATTTGTAATGTATTACAAAATGCAGTGTGCATTACAAGTGAAAATGTAACCAAGGACTGATTGAGTTAATTACATTTGAGAAGTGTGCTGCTTCTGTGTATTTATGGATCATCACAAACCTTGGAATAAAATTTCACCTAAAATGGATCAAGACACAACTTTTTATGATGGGTATGCGAGAGGAAGGTAATATTTAAAGACAGTGGTTTGATTAGATTAGATTCGTTACAGTGTAGAAACAGGCCCTTCGGCCCAACACCGCCCCCCAAAGAGTAACCCACCCAAACCCATTCCCCTACCCTATATTTACCCCTGACTAATGCACCTAACACTGTGGGCAATTTAGCATGGCCAGTTCACCTGACCTGCACATCTTTGGATTGGATTGATGAGAAGAAGGTAGGAATGTGCAACACATGGGACAGAGTGTAACAGAAAACAAGTTTCTTTAAGAAATAAAAGTAAGTTGCCATCATAAGTTAAAATCCAATCCTATTCTTATTAATATCTTGGCACCACTTTAGCACTGATGCGACTAAATAAAAAGACTGACAATTATTAGCGAGTTTTGAGAAGATTTGTAGGTCAGGTTGAGATTCGCCAGAGGCTCAGTGAAAATGTCACCTAGTATGGTGACAAATTGTCTGAAAACAAACCTTCCAGCTCAGTGAACAAACTTACATCCGCTGACAAATATTATTATTGGCACTCAAGTTTATCAGCCAACGAAGAGCAGGTATATTTCCCAGCACCTGTACTTAATTTGAACAAAACTGAAACTGAGCTCTCCGAAAGCTGTTGCCCTTTTGCTTGGAACTGACCAAAAATAAACGTTCAGGCCATCAGTACTTTTCAACCCTGAAAAAGCGATGTACTTTGAGTGGTTCCAATGATCCTTGTGGAGAGAGCATCAAATAACACCAAAGCCTACCCACAGCAAGACTAATACAATTATGATTAATAAGCATTGTAAAAGCATAAATGTAAAATTACAGCTCAAGGTGCATCTAAAGTGAGATTTTATGATTTTATGGAAAGGGCGAAAACATGAGCTGTTGCTAGCTGGTCATTTGTCTTTAAAGGTGGACCACCTTTATCCATTGTTTAAGTGACAGGGTAGCCACGGAAATATTGTCGCCTGATTCATGACATCAGTAGATAAGATCTCTGACTCTGAATTCCTACATTGACAAATAAAGTTCATTCTGTCATGTGCTAAACACCTTTTGAAAAATAATATTGTCCTGTGTTTAGAAAAATGGTGAAGGCAGATGGATTTTTTTGCATGGTCTCAATGAAAACATCCTTTATAACTTTTATGGCTCAGTCTTCCCTCTTGGTGATAATGCAAAATATTTTTTTTTCCCCATTCCATGCTGCTAGCAGCAGTCTTGAAAAATGGCTGCCGCTTTGCCAGAAATCCCTTGCCATTCATTAGATGTTAATTTATAGTGGTAACTGGCAAAATTGCAACAGTGCTATTTGTCTGCTAAGGATTAATTCCCAAGCTGAACTGATTGTTCACATCTTCAGTGTTACGTCCAGCAGCAGTGAAAATGAGGAACTGCAATGTGAGACAGAGTTAAACAGTTTGCTATCTTTCATTCTTGAGAAATATATGGTCAAAATGCATTTATCTTCTCTTCAGGGAATTGAAATGAGAATGTGTCTAAAGATATTAACTGGACTTGGTAGACAGGTATATTATCTTTTTAAAGCAAAATACTGTATATTTTCAAATTGGTCACGAGTTTCAAAAAGAACAAAATAGTCTAAAGAGTAATGCATTTAAACATGTTGAGGCATGACAGCAATCATGAATTTGGAAGAAATTTGTTTTTGTCGAAAAACCTACTGGTGAATATGCATCATCTAAATAAAGAAGATTATTCAGAAATAATATCAAGGATCTCTATCGGAGAAGGAACTTGAACATTAAGCACCAGCATTAACCTAGTTTACAACTATTTTAAAAGTAGCATTTGGTGGTTGTAAAGGGAGCAGACTTGCTGATGTTGACAGTGAGGGATATCCCCATGGAGAATGTCAGTGATGTGGTGTTGGTATCAAGTTGGTTTCCTACCAAAACCTTTGTCTTTTTTTTTAATAACTCAGTTCATGCGGAGACTGTTGTGTTCTCTTTCAAAATAATGTAAAAGACACAGGTAAAAGATTTCCAGTGAAACAGAACACATGACACAGAGAACACTACTAAATCATTGCCTTAACCATTGGAAACCAAAATGGGATCCTTTCAGAGCCAAGCTAGTAAAACATTTTCATGGCATCATTAGTGACAGAAGCAGCTGCCACATCCTAAGTCAGTTGAGGTTAGTGACTTTACATGTTGCTGGCTATAATGTATATAAATTGTTCTCTCGTTGTTGACTTGAAATCATTTCTTCTTCCATACTTTTCTGCCCTGGATCCTCCTCAATTTTAACTTTTTTTATTCTGTTAACAGCAAGCAATGCTTTTGATTAATGAAAGCTCATACCTCTGGTAATATATAAGGTAGAAGCTTACAAGTGAAGAGATTTTCTTGGACCCATATGTAATAAATATGATTGTATAGTTGCTGCTTAAGATTTTGAGTTTTTTTTTAAAGTGTTAGCTGGAAACATCTCAATTTACCTCAGCAATGTGGAAAGTTCAGCATGCCCATGCCTGAGTAAAAGACAAATGAGGAGTTTATATAATTACTTTAGGTGATTGTCCAAGTGGATAGTTACTTATTGGAAGTTTTGCTATGGACTACCAAAGATTATGTGAATAGATCTCAGGTTAGTACACTAAGGGGGAAATTCATATGACAACACTTCAAATGTTAATTTCACATCAACTGTTCAGGAGCAGCCCACTGTGGACTGTTACCTTTGTACCCAACGCAATTTCTCATTGGTATAATTGAAGAAAGGTGCATGAACCATGACGGTTGTCGTCTGTGAAGATTGCTCCCAGAAAATTGATGTAGTCTGCATAGCACTGCATCAAGAAACACTATTTCTCAACCCCCACCTCAGTTTACATTTACACATGCTTTAATATTCCATATCACGAACCAACATAATCTCACAGTCTCAGTCTTGATTATATCCATTGTCCACAGCATCCAGAACTTGCTGGGGGAAGAAAAAAAATTACCTTTTTGTCAGAGAGTTTGTCCTGACCCTTCTTATAAATGGCCCGGCTGTAATCTTTAGGTTACTTCTCCACTTCTTGGTTTTCCTGTAGTCAAAATAGTTTGTCTCTGTCTGTTCATCAATTTTTTTTTAACATTTTGATAATCCTGATCCAACCGCCCCTTGATGTTCTGTACTCAAGAGAATAACCTAAAACTCACATTTATGGAAGTTATCCTTATAATTTAACTGTCTAATTTAACTCTTCAGTGTTGTCCAACTTTTACACATTCATATTTCAATTTTTCTCTCACTTGGGCAGTCCGGTGACAAAATTTCATGAAGATAAGATTTGTGACAACAGTAAAGATGAATTGCAGAAAAGAAAATTCCAAACAAAGTGAAAGCAATAATTAGCATGAGTAATTAATATAAATGGCCATTAAAAAGTGCCAAGCAGCATTACTAGCTGATAAGACTATTTCTCAGGGCGGACCGAGAGCCAGATGCTGCGTAGGGGTGGGCTGAGGGCCAGAAGGTGTGTGGGCTGTCGTCCCAGGGAGGCATAGGGACAGGCTGTCCTAGAGGTGGCCAGAAGGTTGTCAGGGCAGTCCACAGGTCAGATAGTGCATTGGGTGGCTGGGAGCCAGACGGTGCATGGGGGTGGGCTGAGAATTGGAAGGCAGGTGGGCTGTCCTCAGCACTGTCACCCCAGAAAGATACCGGGACAGGCTGTTTGAGAGATGGCCAGAAGGCACAGAGATACAGTCAGGGAAGCCGGAAGGTGGGAAGGCCATTCTGATCTCTGTTGTGCCAAGGTAGGGTGTGAGAATTGGAACCGGCTGCACTTGAGGTGGCCGGAAGGTGTGTCAGGCCGGACCAAAAGCCAGAAGGGGCATGAGGCGGGCTGCCTCATGGCTGGAAGGTGAGAGGCGCGAGTGACTTGCTGCGTTGCTGGAGTGTCTGTGTTCTGTGCACTGTTTCATTTGATTGGACTATCTTGTCTGTGTTTTTTACTGTTTCCTTTTTAATGACTGAAGGTGGGATTTAAGGTCCGCCCTCATTTCCCTGTTAACTGATTGCACGGTGGGGGTTGTGGTTTGGCCTTGCTGCCCCTTCCCCTGTATTTAGTGGCGTTTAGTGAACTGCTGCTTTTTGTTTATTGTCAACTGTTTGCGTTTTGCATGGTTTCATAAAATAAAAAAAAAAATTCTGCCTTTTCACTTAAGAACCAGAGCTCGAGAAAGAGATGGATTTGGCCCCAAATCCTGGTCATGAGGGAAGGAGATGGGGACTGAGACTGAGCTAAAGAGTTGAGCTTAACTTGCCTTGGTTTGCCTACATTGGTGAGCACTTTGAGCTGGTCTCAGTGGAATTCACATGAAGATTATGGTTGGAAACTTGTTGCAATTCAAGTGGTGGTTTTAACTCTCACCATCCAGCTTTAAGGATTGGATTGGGGAGACACAGGCATGTCTATATCTCCTTGTCAGGTGTGTCTACACTGTCTGTTCTTTTTACACACGCTACATCCCTTCCTCTCTCTCTCTACCTCCCCATTCATGCAAACTCTGCTCTTCATTTCTATTCCTCACATGCTGCTACTTTCTCTCTTCCACACACACACTGTCTCTCTTTGCCCTTCTGTCTCTCTCTCTCTTTTTCTGTCTCTTGCTCACACAAAAACACAAGTCTTTCTCCCTTCACCCTTCCGTCTCACTCTTCCTCTCCCTCCTTCCCATACACACATTCTCTCTCCTCCTCTCACAATGTCTCTCTATTCCCTTTCTGAAACACTCTGACCTGAAACTTGTGTTCTTTTGGCCAACTGTAAGTCATGTTAGTGTCTTGGTCAGTTTTTACCATGAGGCCTGGTGAATTGTCTCACCATATCTTACTGAACCACACTTAATTCCTCCCTTTGTCTTATTACAGGAGCAGGTAATCCAACACAGCCACCCATCAGTCGGGGGGGCCCCTGCACAGATAAGGGATGTCTCCAGAAGAGTGCGAGATAATAAACAGTGTATTGTCACCTATGCTGCTAGAGTGCCTTCAATAAGTTTTTTTCTTTCTCTTCCTACCTGTGGCTCCTCTCCACCCCCCAACTCTCTTGCACTCTGTCATGCTGTCTCTCTCCACATCCAACACATGGTGAGCCCGAGTCGGTTTCCTCACCCAATCTTCTTATCCATCAAGCCCCTATGACACCCCTCTCATCATTTTCTCTGACTCACTGCAGGTGGGCATGCTGGCCACTGCTGGACCACCCAGGATTCCTAGCACCGATATTATCTTTAAAGCTCAGTCTTGCACCCGATCAACAGCTGGTGGCCTGCAGGTGGCCTTTACGGTTCATTTCCTTTGCCAGGTATTTTGGATAGATTCTGCTTGGCATCCTATTTTGCCGACAAGGACCTGGAGGTCCTGCTGAATGGAGTACATGTAGTTACTGCCCATGGAGTCCACTCTGAGATGTTTGTGAATGATGGAAGTCTGTAGGAACAAGCAGCTAGCTGGATTTGCTGGGCACCTGCTCTGACTTCCATGTTAGGAATTGTTGGTGTCTAGTTGTTACCTAGTGGGTGGGACAGAATGGGAAACTGTATATCAGTGAGGTGAAAGGATGTCATAATGAATTAATGAATTGAAATAGGCCTCTCGCTGCTAACTAGTGAAAATCTCATCTCACTGTTCAACCTTGGTTGGATAATGAGATGGTTTGCTCTCAAAGCTCCTCACTGCTGATCTCATGTGATTTTCCCAACTCCCTTGCCAATGTCCATGTCTTTGGGACTGGGAAGCTTTCAACCTGACTGTTTGCCTGACTCACTCGCAGTCTCACCCCGTCACTCACAGCCCTCTAGCCTGTGAAGCTTAAATGTATTCACATTGTAGACTTTACGGTGTACTTTTACCCCACTCAGTCTCACAGTCCAGACACTCCTGATGGGAGAGCAGGCAGTTACTGTTTCTGAAACTGCTGTTCCCCATAATGTTCCCATCCTGAGCTGCCATTTTGTGCTTCATCGAAGAGCTGGCCTGAAGAAGAAGATAATCTGTGATTGGGCGAGCAGCTCTCAGGCAATTTCAAGTCTCCTTCCTTACCCATTGTTCTGTGTATCGTGAACAGGTTATTGTGAGCAGGACACATTCTGGCCTTCAGGCTTCCTGTAGGGCAATCCTGTTCTAAAAGCTGGCATGCAATGCCATCTCCCAAGAGCTGAATTTCAACTTTGTTGGAGGGATGTGTAATTGAGGGAGGTAGGACTGCAAAAATGGGGTGCTCTGCAGCAAGCCAACCAAGTGCTTTTGATGACATACCCTCAGTGGTATCCACCCTTCCTGGGACTTTGGTCCTTCCATTCTCTAGAGGATCTAACAGCAATGAAATGCGCATCGCAATTCCAGCAGTCACCTTTGCTTTCAGTGGTGCTGGGGTTATTGATAGCTGGCAGTCTCTGGTCAGTTGGTCATGTGGGAGATGCTAGTGTTATCTACCTCAGAAATGATAGTTCATACTTTATTATCCTCGCAGCAGGGTTCCCGCTGCCAGTCAGACATTTTATTTTGTTGGGGTTCTGGAGGTCTGGTCACTTGGCATGCCTCCTGATCTCAGTACAGAAGTTGGGCTCTTGACCACTCACATTAGTTCTTTGTGCCATCTTGGAAAATCTGTGGAGCACCCTGTCCAAGACCAGCATGTAGGATACTGATTAAGGATGATCAGCCATGATCATATTGAATGGTGGTGCAGGCTCGAAGGGCAGAATGGCCTACTCCTGCACCTATTGTCTATTGTCTATATTCTTCCTAAGGCATGGAGCTCAAAATTGAACAAAATACTCTAGATTAGATTTGACCACACCTTAACATAATTGAATTAGAACTTCCAGCACTTTGTAATTCATCCCCTTTGAAATTAATGTCAGTATTCCTTTCTGTTTTCTTTTGTACCTGTCCACTGCGATGATACAAATTGAATAATGGAATCACAAGCATATTTATAAAGAGCAAGCTAATGACTTTGTTATGCAGTGGGCAAAGAAGTCTTCTTCCTGCAGAATGCTTTTACACTGAGAGAACTGTATCACTGCCACTTCCGAGAAGTAGGGATCTTACGTAGTCAGCTGCCAGCTGAATTAGACACTGACTGGATTCAGAAGGCGGGTGTCTCCAGCAGCTGGTATTTTTAAACTCCACTTGTAGCCAACAGCATGAGATAAATGTTTGTTAGAGATGTCTGGACTCACATGGATCTTATGCAATGCAAAAGTAACTTCAGTATCTCTTGGTAATACATCAATTATTATAGTGTTCATTGTAAATAGCAGACCATCCATAAGAAGGCATGGTGAATGAAGCCATCAATGCATTGGTTTTTATCTTCCAGGATTCCTTTAATTCTTGAATAGTTCCCAAGAAATGGAAAGTGGAAAACACGTTCTGTTTCAGAATGGAATGAAAAAAAAAGTGGGGAACAGTGGTCAAGTTGGACTAATATCAAAGATAGGCAAGATGCCATAATCCATTATTAGGCACATGGTCAATAAGAATTTAGAAAATTGGAATATGGTTCAGTGGAGTCAAGATTATGAAAGGAAAATCATGTTTGTCAAATCTATTGAAGATGTAATTGACATGATGGATAACAAGAAACCAATGGATGTAGTGTGTTTGGATTTTCAAAAAAACGTTTGTATTATATACTAAATAAGTGGTTATTATGCAACTTTAGGACTCATGGGATTGAGGATAGTATACTTGCATAGATTGAGAATTAGATAATGAGCAGAATGCAGAGTGAATATTCATCTTAGGATATTTTGGGGTGAAGGACAGATATTTGAGGAGGTGATGGCCTGGTGGCATTATTGTTGGTCCGTTAATCCAAAGGCTGAGGAAATGTTCTTGGGTCCTGGGTTTGAATTCCACCATGGCAAATGGTGGAATTCGAATTCATTAAAATCTGGAATGATGACCAATGATGGCAAATCTTGGCAAAAAAAAACATATGAGGTTCACTATTATCATTGAGGGAAGGAAACTGCCATCCTTATCCTTATCCTTATCTGGTCTGCCCTACACATGGCTCCAGACCCATAACAATGTGTTGACACCTCATTGCCTCTGAAATGGCTGGGCAGGCCACTCAGTTGTAACTATCACTAAAGATGTCTCAACAAAGATTTGAAACCATTTCGACAACCGAGCTGGGCACCAGAAATGATAACAGACACACAGTCCTGCGGATCCTGCCAAGTCCTCCTCACTAACATCTGGGGCTAGTGTCAAAATTGAGAGCGTTGTGCAACAGACTAGGAAGGCAACTGCCTGACATAGGCATACCTTGCAGGCTACTTCCCAGACATCATCAACACCATCCCTGGATATGTCCTGTTCCATCGGAGGACAGACCCAGCAGAGGTGACGGTACACTGGTATATAGTCAGGAGGAAGTTGCTCTGTGAGTTTGCAACATTGACTCCAGACCCCATGAAGTCTCATGGCAAAAGGTCAAATAAAGGCAAGAAACATTCCTGTTGATTACCATGTGCCATTCTGTTTCGGCTGCAAATCAGTAGTCTTCCATGTTGAGTAACACTTGGAGGAAACTCTGAGGGTGACAAGGGTGCACAATGTACTCTGGGTGTGGCTTGGCAGCATCGCTACTGATCAAATCCTAAAGGACAGAGCTGCCTGACTGCCGTGTGAAAGGTTGTGAGGGAAGCAAATAGAGGGAAAACATACTTGACCTCATCCTCCGAGTCTGCAGGCTGCAGATGCATTTGTCCATGACAGTATGGGTTAGGGGTGACCATTGCACAGTCCTGGAGTCATTGTGGAGACAATGTCCTGCTGTCACTTTAAGAATATCTTGCACTATATTGTATGGCACAATCACTGTGCTGATTGGGACATACATCAAACAGATATCGCAACTTCAGAATCGACATCCATGAAGTGCTGTGGGCCATCAGCAGCAGTCGACTCATACTTCCAACACAATCTACAATCACATGGTCAGGCATACCCTCATTCTACCATTACCATCAAACCAAGGGATCAACCCTGGTTCAATGAAAAGTGAAAGAGGGCATGCTGAGAGCAGCACAAGGCATCCATAAAGTTAAGGTGTCAAACTGGTGAAGCTACAAAACAAGACAAGTTGTATGCTAAATACCATAAGTAAGCAATTCCACACCCAACAAATCACATCTGTGCTTTGCAGTCCTGACATATCCAGTCATTAATTATGATGGACGCTGAAGGTGGGGGCTCCACAAATATCTCCATCCTCAACGATGAGGGAGACCCTCAATGAACATAATTACAAAAGGTGTGGCCGAAGCATTTGCAGAAATCGTAAGCCAGAAGTGTCAAGTGGATGATCCATCTTGGCCTCCCCCAGTGATATTCCCGACTCTGTAGGCCAAGTTGATCACTTCGGGTGCCTGCATCACATGCATTTCTCTTCTAAGGTATATGCCTGCCTGGGATAAACATCTAAGGATGATGTCCAAGTTCTGTAAGTGTTCCTCAATGATCTTCCCTGTTATTAGCATGTCATCCAGCTAAATGATGAGCTGGGATTGACTTTGTAAAATGTTCTCCATCTTCTTCTGAAAAATTGCACAGGCTGACGATACCCCAAATGGCAGTTGCATATATTGCCACAAACCCTTGTGGGTATTAATAGTAGCATATTTCTGGGAATCCTCAAGTAACTGCCATTGTAAGTATGCGTGGCTCATGTCGAGCTTCATGAAGGACAGTCTCCCTGACAGCTTTGCATATAAATCCCTTGTGTGAGGAGCCTTTTACTGCAATCAGTGATAACTGAACCAGTTGCTTCTGCAACTGAAGTTGCACCCTTATTCTGTAAAGGTTCCCAGTATAAGTTCTCAGTCTCTAACTAAGGTCTTGCACAAAATTAAGGATTGAAGTCCAGAGTGAATTTTCTTAAAGACTGGTTCTGCGATCACTGAATTGGCAAGTGTCCACCTTCATTAGAGCTGGGTGACCATTTAACTAGAGGTTTATTTTGATTGGTTCTGATTTGGATGTTGCTAAGCAATTCAACTGTTCCAAACCAGATGTAGGTACACTTTCCAGGGTGTGCACTCTCCCACATACCACCTATGAGTTATTTTACTCATTTAAGGTCTAGTGCTACTCTTCTGCTGTCTCGAGTCCACATACTGGCTGCAACCAAAATGGCTTGCTGGCCCAGATCCTGAAGAAAATTTTAATCATTTGGCCAAGGCTTGGCATTGTTTTGGAGTTCTGCTGTTCCTCTGTTCAGGATATGTCCTGAGTGAGGCGATACAATTGCCTTCACTCAAGTGGTGTTCTTTTATCTTCTCCTGCCGAACACACTCTGCTCATTCCTGAAGAAGGGCCTGTGCCCGAAACGTCGAATCTCCTGTTCCCTGGATGCTGCCTGACCTGCTGTGCTGTTCCAGCAATAAAGTTTCAACTTTCCCCAAGCTCTGTCAGACTGGCAAGGATATCCACTTCCATTGGAATACCTTACCATTTCTATGCTCTGCTTGTCCACATCTTCCTATGATAAAGGCTGTTGTAGTGCCGGTTTGAAGTCCAGTTGGGCTTCCACTAGTAGGCATGGTTACATCATTAATCTCAAACAGTCTCACAGCATCTCCAAAAGGGTTAACCCAAAGTAACATGCATCTGCCAGTCATCTTAACCTAACCAAAAATCTTGATTAAGATTCCCCATGATACTTGAATTGCCAAGTCAAACTGATAGTGTCTCAGAACTGTGGAGGCTTGGGGTCATAATATTCCTTAACTAAATCTATCAACCCTTGAAAGGTTTTAACATCTGGTGCATCAGGGAAAATTAGGCTCCTAATAATCGTAAAAGCTGTGGGTCCACAAGCTGCCAGGAGAATTGCTTGTCATTCATCTACCCCAATGTTATTTGTTCAGAAAAAGTAACCCATTCTTTCACTATACTGGGTCCAGCCTTTAGCAGGATTGAACAAGTCAAACTTCCCCAAATAACAGCATGATGCCCAAAATGCTTACCTCGATTCAAAGGCAATCTTTGTGAGTAAATTTCTTCAGGAGCATGCTTTTTTTCTCATTGCCACTGAAGTTACTTCACAGAGGCTGGTATTTCATCATACTTTATTTACACATGGAAAGTCCTTGACACTGATCCAGCTCCCTCAGAGGCAGCTCTCAGAATGAGCAGGATGTCTGACACTCCTGTTTATATCTGTCAGCCAGGGCTCCCTGATTGGACCAGATTAACAGCCCCAATCAGGGAACTCCTATTCCATGAGGTCCACCTGGCTGATTCATTGCGATCACTACAATGACCATATCAAATAAGAGAATCTAACCGTTGTCCCTTGGCATTCAGTAGCATTTCCATCACTGAATCCCCACTGTCAACATCCAAGAGATTGCCATTGACCAGACGCTCAACTGGATTAGTTATATAAATACAGTGGTTACAATAACAAGTCAGAAGCTAGGAGTACTACAATGAATAACTCACCTCCTGACTCCTTAAAGCTTGTCCACCAGCTTGACTCCCCAAAACTTGTCTACAAGTCATAAGTCAGGATTGTGATAGAATACACCCACTTGTAACACTGGTTGCAGCTCCAACAATACTCAAAAATCTTGAAATAATTCAGGCAAAGGCACTTGATTGGCAGCAAATCCAAAAACATCCACTCCTCCCAGCACTGACACTTGGTAGCAGCAGTGTGTTCCATCTATCAGATGCGTTGCAGAAATTCACCAGTGCCCCAGAGACGACACCTTCCAAACCCATGACCACTTCTATTTGGAAGGAACAGGTTGGCAGATATATGCAAACACCACCATCTGCAAGATTCCCCACCAAGCCACTCACCATCCTGGACTTGAGAGTATATCACCGTTCCTTCATTGTTGTTGGGTCAAAATCCTAGAATTCCCTCCCTAACTGTATTGTGCATTTATTACTGCACATGGACTGCAGCAGTTTAAAAGCCAGCTTACCATGATCATCTCAAAGGCAACTAAGGATGGGGAATAAATGCTGGTTGCCACATTCCATGAATGAATTCAAAACATTAAGAGTCGCTGGCTGCAACTGCGGTGGTAGCTCAAGGACCAAGACTCTGGTCACAGCCATTTCCAATCTGTATGAATGACGTAAATGAAGGGACTGAGTTTAACGTAACCATGTTTGGCTGATGAGGCAAAATTAGGTGGATAAGTGAGTGGTCAACTAGTGCCATACTCAAGTCTGGGGAGTTGACAAGAACATGACAGATGAACTACATTGTGTGAAAGTGCAAAGTTATTCACTATGATTGGAAAATAAAGTTGAATGATGTGGCGTTGAGAAGTATTTCCATTCAGATGGACCTGGTTTTTGTTGGACTTGAATCACAGAATGTGAACATTTCGGTTCAGCCAGGAATTAGGATAGCAAGTATGAGCTTTTTCTTATTCTCTTATTGAACGTTGATGTTGCTGGTAAGGACAGTATATGTTACTCATTCCCATTTGTAAAAATGTGGCTTGCTAGGTTGTTTGGGACGGCACTTAAGAGTCACCCACCTTGCTTTAGGTCTAGAATGTCAAACCAAGGTCAGGTCTGCACATTTCCCTCTGCAAATGTCATGAATAAAAGGCTTTTATAACAATAAATAGTAATTTCATAAGTTACTGCAGCAATGCTTACTGAGATGAACAAATCCAAAATGTTATTAATTGAACTTAGTTGATTAAATTTAATTTCAATCAACTGCCCTGGTTGGATTTGACTCCTTGTCCCGAGAGCATGAGCTTGGACCTCTGGATCATTAGTCCAGTGACACAAAACCGCTGTGTGACTCTCCTTTCAAGGAAGTTGGAATATAAATGTGAAGAAGTGTCATTGCAATTATACAGGGCACTTGGTGGCCAAACTTGGGGTACTGTGCGCAGTTCTAATCTCCATTTACCAAAGGCAGGATATGCTTTTCCAGGACAGAACGCAACAAAGGATGCACTAGACTGCTGCCTGGGATGCATGAATAGTCCAATGAGGAGAGATTGAATAAACTAGTCTCATATCTTCAGCAGCTCAGAAGACTGCGAAGCAATCTATTCAACCATAACATTCTCTCAGGGTGCTGAGAACATGTTTCCTTTAGCTGGGAAATCTAGAACACGAGGTCACCATCTCAGAATAAAGGGCCAGCAATTCAAAACTGAGATGAGGCGAGATTTCTTTTTTTCAAAGGTTGTGGAGCTTTGGAATTCTCTACCCTGCAGGGTTGTGGGTGCTCGGTCATTCAGTGTATTCAAGACAGAGTTTGACAGAGGAAAATATCCCCCCAAAAATTCCAGATGCTGGAAATCAAAAACAAAAGCAGAAATTTGCTGGGATAACTCAGCAGGTCTGACAGCAACTATGAAGATAAAGCAGAATTAGCGTTTTGGGTGCAGTGACCCTTCTCCAAAATTCTGCTTTTCCTTCCCAGACACTGACAGACTTGCTGAGTTTTCCTAGAAGTTTCTGTCAGAGTTTGATAGAACTGTGTATACTTAGGGGATGAAGCGTTTTGGGAACAATGTAGGAAAATGGAGGTGAAGTCATGATTTGCTGAGTGACAGCATAGTCTAGATGGGTTAAATTTCTTTTTTTTTGCACCTCTCTTTGATGTTCCTACCTTCTTATGTTCATCAAGTCTGACAAATTAAATGCATAATTTCTGAACTATAAAGACGCTTCTCGAGAGGGGCTGTGTTTATAATCTGTTTGCACTTGTATAAATACATTCTTACCACTACTACTTTGCTCTATACCTTAAGTGGAATTGGGCACTAAGTGAATGCATGCTTTTTGTATGATGTGAATTACAATTGTTTTAGCTGTGAGTTACAATCCCCAACTCTGTGTTAGTTGTGACTGGTTTATTTTATGTATTTATTGGGGGAGGTGTGAATGGTCTTTTATAATCAGCACCACCTACTAAAGAAAATACAATTATCTGTTTTCTTGACTATAGAGCTGACCCACTGAGTGCACTCTGCCAAATGGTGTCTCTTGGGGAATGGGGCCTCCTGGTTGAGAATGGTATCAAAATGTGTATTATATTGTCCTTGTTTTATATAAGTAAAGCAACTTTTATAATGATACCCAAAATGATTTGGAAAAACACTGCAATGGTTGGCTTCCTGCCAAGAAAGTCTACACGCTCTTAAATCATATTACTTTTTAATCAGCATTTCTTTTTGGGCTATTGCAGCTTTAATTTGTTCAACGTGTGTCTAATGAATATGGTTATAAATAATCTGTTCAAGTTTCTACTCCCTGTAAAGTTTGTAAGATTCATTTTTTTTTAACAAAAACACTGCAGTAATCTCTAACAATAAATAAAGAGCACATTTTCTTTTCTGTTATTGAAAAGAAAGACATGTTGCTGAAGCTTTTCTTCCTGTGCTCATCCAGCCAGAGAATGTCATTCTCCACCCACAGCGTGAGATTTACCAGCATCTTGTACTTTAGTACATTGGGTTGGATTTTGCTTCCCTCACTGACAGATTTAATGTCAGGAGTAACAGGTACAATTTAGTGCCATTTTTTGCCACCTACCTGTCTGCTTGTGCCACCATGGCAATTCAACAGGAAATTGGACAGAGCTGTTAAACAGATCCTACACCATGTGTTGCATAATCAGTCTGTGGGCAGATCCTTTTCTTGATGGTATTTTATTCACAGAATTTATTAATATCTTTGCTTCCTGCATACCGATCACCCGAGGATCTCCGCTTTCTCCTTTAATATAAACTCTGCTGAAAAGCTGCTAAAATCAAATTAACCAAATTAACCAAACCACTGTCTAACATATGGACCAGCCCTTGGAAAAATATGAATTGCAAAGGAAGCTGAACAAATTTAAATCTGCATGTTCCTTTTGGGGTGTAGATGATGTACTCCAACCCCTTTGGTACCCACTGGCTGTAGAATATCTCAGGCATACTGAATCCTCTCTCTCCATGGGCACCCGAATGTGGATATAACCAGGATATGTGTGCAGGAAGTAGTGTCATGGTCTGCTGCCCTGACCTATTAATTGTCACACCACACAAAAGCAGAAGTTGCTGGAAAAGCTCGGCAGGTCTGTCAGCATCAGTGAAGAGAAGTCAGAGTTAATGTTTCTGGTCCGGTGACACTTTGTCAGAACTGGGAAGGAGGTAGAAGTGAGCTGTGTGGAGCCGGGGCACTATCAGCGTGGAGGTAGTGGGGACGACGAAATCACCAGATAAAATGAGGTCAGTGACTGTTATTTACGCAAAGGCCTGATGTGCCATGGTAGAGTCAGGGTGCTGGGGAAGATAGGAGGAGGTTTCTGAGAGCTCAGCCTCTACAATGTAGATGTCACTATGCTAGACTACAACAGCACCACCCTTATCGGCAGGCTTAATAACAAAGCCAGGGTTAGACACAATCACATGGAGTGCAGTCAATTCAAAGGGAGGCAGATTGGGTTGGGTGAGGGGGCAGAGAAATTGAGGTGACCAACATCACGTCGACAGTTTTCAATGAACAGATTGAGTGCAGGTAAAAGGCCACAGGGACGGGTCCACGTGGAGGGAGAGTGTTGGAGGTGGGCAGAGGGGTCTGTTGGACAGGACTCTTGTCCAAAGAAATGGACACGGAGGCAAAGATGACAGAAGAAGAGTTCATCATCATGTCGTGTCCAAAATTCATTAAGGTGGGGATGCAGAGAGATAAAACTAAGACCTTTGCTGAGTGCAGAACGTTCAGCGTCAGAGAGTGGAAGGTTAGAAGAGACAACGAATATCTGACAAGAGGTAGGGTTAGGGGAGGGGATGGAGTCAGAGGGAAGGGGAAGGGAGGAAGGTTCCAGAAGGCCATCCCTGAGTTGTTGCATCTTGTGGGCCCTGATTTCTGAAAGGAAAAGAAAATGTTGCTTGCTAGCACGGCAAATGAACTGGAGGATGAAGTGGAACTGTTGAGTGGCGCAGCCCTGAGCCAGCGTGCTGCGATACTGTTGGAGAGAAAGATGGAGTGTGCATTGGATGGCACTGAGTGTGGACCTCAGGATACAGAGAGAGCTGCTTGTCTGTGGAATGATGAACATCACGGAGATACCTGTGATCCTGGGTGGATTCAAAGCACGAGGGTTGAAACTTCAGTTGGAATCCACATGAGGTGAGTCTGAGCCAGAGGCAGTCACTGATGAGGCTGTAGAAACGAGTTTTAGCAAATACCTGGTCAAACACCAGGAGTGACAGTGAAATTAATCTCTGTGGACAAGAAAAAAGATTGAAGTGGAAATCTCATCGGAAAGAGGAGCAGAACTTCTTCAAGTTGGGCATGTCTGGAAGAGATGTGGCAGTGAGTAAAATGCCAAATAAAAACCGAAAGAACTGCGGATGCTGTAAATCAGAAACAAAAACAGAGGTTGCTGGAAAAGCTCAGCAGTCTGGCAGCATCTGCGAAGAGAAATCTAAGTGAACGTTTCAGGTATGGTGGCCCTTCCTCAGTTCTGAGGAGCAGACCCACAAGGAAAGCCTGTGATTTGTCCAATCCCGTCCACATTGGGGAAAATGCAGCCAGATATTTGGGAGCATTTCCTTCAGATTAAAAAAAAGTAGTTCTGGCATTGCATTACCCTGTGTATATATGTAAATAGACTTGTGAATGCCACAATGCATACAGGGATCCTAGAAGTTCATAAACCATCTGAACTTTTTTCTGTTGTTTAGCACTTACATGCAGCATCTTACAGTAAAGGCAACCAGTAATTCAGCAGCTTCTACTAGTTTATCCTTGAACATAATGATATAATAAACATTGTGTTAGCAGGTTGTTGGGTGGCCTCCACTCCTTTGAGCATTTGGGGCTCTTAAGTGGTCAATGGAATAGTCTTCAGGTTGTCATTATGTTTCCCTTATTGAAACCATGGTTGGAGTGGGGAATCCATGCCCATCAGGAAACACCAGAGCTTGAGCTGTGCAGGCTATGCCAGGCAAGGGGAATTGGGGTGACACAACTTTGCAGCTTGCTTGTGATAATTGGAGGCACTGTTCATGGGCATTTTCTCCCTAATACACATCATTCTTCAACCTTCATCACTTGGTCTATCCAGCGCTGACATGTTAGCTGGAGGAGAGGAACATGGAGCCCTGTTACATTCAGCCTCAGTTGACCGTCTTAGACTAATAGTTTTTTTCAAGAGTGACTCAGGGCCAGCAGATCCCAGCAGGTATATGAAACCCATACTGCACTGCTCTCTGTGCTACTGATTATGATGGTTTTGGATGGCTCCTGGCAATGTTTTGGAATTTTGAATGTCCATAAGACGTAGGAACATAATAAAGTCAATTTGCCCATTAAGTCTGCTGTGCCTTACATTCCGATCAGGAATGATCTGATAATCCTCAACTCCATTTTCCTACCTTACCCCCACAAGCCTTGAGCTCCAACAGATTAAAATTCTGTCTATCTCAGCCTTAAATGCACCTAATGACTGAGTCTTGATTGAGACTGGCAAAGAATTCCACAGAGTCACTACCCTTTAAGCGAAGAAATTATTCATCCCTGCTTTAAGTGGGAAACCCCTTATTCTGTAAGAGAATATATACAAAATGATATCCTGTAGTGCTAGACTCTTCCACAAGGGGAAATGACCTCTCTGCACCTATCTTGTCAAGTGCCCTAAGTATCATATATATTTCAATAAGCTCTATTCTCATTCTTCTAAACTCCGTTGAGAGGAAGTCCATCCCATCCAATCTTTCCTTGTAAACCACCTCCCCCACCCCCCATTCTTGGAATCAACCTAATGATCCTTCTCTAGACTGTCTCCAATGCCAGTATATCTTTGCTTAGGGAAGGGGACCAAAACTCTTAACGATATTCCAGGTGTCGTCTGACTCGTGCCTCGAATAAAAACCAGAAGAACTGAGGATGCTGCAAATTAGAAACAAAAACAGAAATTGCTGGAAAAGCTCAGCAGGTCTGGCAGTATCTGTGGAGAGAAATCAGAGTTAACATTTCGGGTGCAGTGTCCCTTCCTCAGAACTAGTGGCTTGTATAGTTTTTGTAAGATGTACCTATTTTTATATTCCATTCCCTTTGAATTATTGGCCAACAGTCCTTGTGCTTTCCCCATTGCCTGCTCAACTTGTATGCTAGTTATTTATGATTCATGTATGAGGACCCCAATTCCTTCTGTGCTGCAGCTTTCTGCAGTCTTTCTCAATTTAAATAATATTCAACTCGTCTATTCTTCTTGCCAAAGTGCCTAACCTCATTTTCTGTCATTATGTCAATGGCAAATGGCCTGAGATGGAGTACTTCATTTATGGATGTCTATGGTATGAACTCCTCAAATTTAAATGTTTGTAAGAAAGTAACAGTAGAAATAATCCTTTGATGCTAATCATTGTCCACCAATTTAGTTTGAAGACAAAGCGAGATCCTGGCATTTAAATCTCATACTGGATTGTAGAGTTTGAAACTTTTATATTGCATCAGATGATGAAGCAAGGAATCAAAGTTAACAATTTGTAACAATGGTAATTCCTTCAATGCATGTTTAAGTCACTATGAGAAAATCATTTTGGAGATTCATAATTCATTATTTTAGTTTGCAAGCATCAATCCGTAACTGTGGAATAAATTTACCGGATATTGGTGTGTTTCATAGAGGGCTTCTCTTCATGACCCCTGCACTGCTCTCTAAGACTTGCCTGATATGTTATATACCATTCCTGTAGGATGTCCTCTTGTCCTATATCACCCCTCACTGGAGGCAGTAGTACTTATCACTACCAGGGCCTCCTCAGACTCCTTCAGTACACCAGTTCAGGGGCTGTCAGCTCTTCACCATGTACATAATGAGACAGCCACGAAAAAACACTCAGTGTGCTTCATTGAAAATACACATGGACATTAACAAAAGTATTGTTTTTAGAGAACTAATCTGTACTGGGGAAAGCAATGTCCCAGTGGTATATTGCTGGACTATTAATCCTGAGAGCCAGGTCATATTCTGGGGTCACAGGTTGGAATCCTGCCATGGCACGTGGTGGAATTTGAAGTCAATAAACGCCTGGAATTAAGAGTCTAATGATGACCATGAAACCATTGCCAATTGCTGGAAAAATGCATCCAGTTCACTACTGTCCATTAGGAAAGGAAATTGCCATCCTTACCTGGTCTGGCCTAGATGTGACTCCAGACCCAGAGCAATGTAGTTGGCTCTTAACTACCCTCTGGGCAATTGAGGATAGGCAAATAAATGCTGGCCTAGCCAGTGACATCCACAACCTGTGAATGAGTGATTAAAATAATAGATTACCTGTCCTTATCCTCGTCTAATTTAATGAAGAGCTACTCTCCCCTGCTGTACAGCTTAGTCTTTGCCAACTAAAAGTTTGAAAACACATACCAGCTGATTGAAGAAAAGCTTCATCCCCGCTGTTATCAGAGTTGTGCTTGTATATTAGAGTTGATCTTTCGCTGCAGCTGTATCATTCTATTCTGCATTCTGTTCTATTTTATTCTTTTTAAAATTCATTTGTAGGATGTGGGTGTCATTGGCTGGCCAGTATTTATTGCCCATCCCTTGAGAGAATGGTGATGAACTGCCGTATTGAACCGCTGCAGTTTGCCTGCTATAGGTCGACACACAATGCCATTAGGGAGGGATTTCCAGGATTAAATCCACCGACAGTGAAGGATCGGTGGTATATTTCCAAGTCAGGATGGTGAATGGCTTGGAGGGGACTTTAAGGTGATGGTTTTCCCATATATCTGCTGCCCCTGTCCTTCTAGATGGAAGTTTTTGTGGGTTTGGAAAGCACAGTCTGAGGATCCTTGGTGAATTTCTGCAGTGCATCTTGTAGAGAGTACGCACTGCTGCTGCTGAGTGTCAGTGGGGGGAGGGAGTGGATGCTTATGGATATTGTGCCAGTCAATTGGCCTGCTTTGTCCTGGATGGTGTCAAGCTTCTTGAGTGTTGTTGGGACTGCACTTATCCAGGCAAGTGAGGAGTATTTCATTACATTCCTGGCTTGTGCCTTGTAGATGGTGGACAGGCTTTCGGGAGGCAAAAACTGAGTTACTTGCTACAATATTCCTAGCCTCTGACCTGCTCTTGCAGCCACTATGTTTATGTAGTGAGTCCAGTTGAGTTTCTGATCAATGATAACTCCCAGGATGTTGATAGTGGGCTATTTAGTGACAGTAACACCATAGAACATCAAAGGGCAGTGGTTAGATTATCTCTTGTTGGTGATGATCACAGCATGGCATTTGTGTGGCGTGAATGTTGCTTGCCACTTGTCAGTGCAAACCTGGATATTGTCCAGAACTTGTTGTATTTGGACATGGACTGCTTCACTATCTGAGGAGTTGCAGGTGGTGCTGAACATTGTGTAATCATCAGCAAATATCCCCGCTTCAGACCTTATGATGGAGGGAAGGTCATTAGTGAAGCAGCCAAAGATAGTTGGGTCTAGGACACTATGCTGAGGAACTCCTGCAGAGATGTCCTGGAACTGAGATGACTGACCTCCAACAACCACAACCATCTTCCTATGTATCAGATATGACGTGAACCACCAGAGAGTTTCCTCCCGATGCCCACTGATCCCAGTTTTGTTCAGGCTTCTTGATGCCACACTTGGTCGAATGCAGCCTTATGTCAAGGGCTGTCACTGTCACATCACCTCTGAAATTCAGCTCCTCTTTCCATGTTTGAACCAAGGCTGTAATGAGGTCAGGAGCTGAGTGACCCTGGCGGAACCCAAACTGAGTGTCACTGGGCAGGTTATTGCTGACCAGGTGGTGAAAGCACTGTTGATGACACCTTCCATCACTTTATACATTATTCTGATGTACTTATGTAAGGTATGATTTGTCTGGTTGGCACGCAATACATTACTCCCAGCACTCTCTCTCAGTACATGTGATAATAAAAAATCAAAAATCTTTTGTCCTCCCCGTCAAAGCCAGCGTGGTTGTTTGCATTAATTGCCTCCTCTAATTCATGATTGACCCTCTTTACAATCATTGTCCTCTGCATCCCAGCGTGTAGCCTCCAATATGGTAGTTGACTTACCCAGCTAACCTATCGCCACATTGTCCTCTTGACTTTCGTTGAACTGGCCCCTGACTGATGACTGACCATACCCCAGACTGATCAACAAGTCATTGACTTGCTACGATGTTTCAGACTGGTTGCATTGGATGTACAGGACTGTCTGTGGTCTGCTCTCCAGACTGCAGAGGTAATGAACCAGTCACTCTGGCCAACCCAAGCAGCTGACTGACCATGTCCAAGTCCTTGGACTGAGATCTCACCATGCCCTTGACTTACAGTGCTGGAAGTCCTGGACTGAAGGCTGTTTCCCTTGACTGAGGAGTACTCCCCTTAGACTTTGAGATATAGCGATTTGGTTAAAACATACGCAGTGTGTTTGCCACATAAGCTGCCGGCCACGTATTGTAGTTCAGAGATTGACATAACACACTGCTGTACACTGAGATATGCGCTCCCTTGACTGATGACTGTTGACAACATTAACAAACTGTCTGGCTTTGTTTCTGTGCTCAGTAACAAGACAAGACTATGAGACTTTAAGTACTAGTTAAGGAGACAAAATACAAAAAGACAAAGCAGAGATCCTGTAAACATCCATATAGGCACAAAGTGATTGAGTGCAAAAAAAACAAGCAAGGACCTCTGAGGAAAACACTGGTCAAATCCATGAGATGGTGCCTGTCCCTGTGGACAAAGTGTCCTGATAGCAGCATTCTAATGGAAGGGACTGGTGTGCTCCAAGGTGAAGCATTAAAGTGCAGAAACGATGTTTCATGAGGGACCAGTGATGTCGGTACTTATCCCATGTGAATGTGTGTGGATGGGTTCAGTCTCTGTCCATGGAGTGTACCCTGAGTTGCTGTCTATGATGCAGACGTGGAAGAGCAGATGGTGAGCCGGAGTCACTAAGTATCTGCATTGACTTCCATTGTCACAAGGGCTTTTGACCGAAACGTTGATTTTCCTGTTCCTCGGATGCTCCCTGACAGACTGTGTTTTTCCAGCACCACTCTTGGTTCCATTGTGACTATCTAGTTTATATCTGGCGAGTGGGAGAATGTTGAACTGCATTTCAAGGAGTTGGGAACAGGTAATAATTATATCCTAATGAGTGTAAATAGTTACAAGTTATTGGCAAGATTCTTGTCTCACTGTTTAACACTTAGTTGGAGAATTAGACAATTTGTGCTCGACATTGAGAATCTCATTAATGCCGATCTGACTCTATCAACTTTCTCACCATGCCTTCATTTGTCAGGGACTTGGAATATTCTATTCTGTAATTCAACCTCACTTTAATTCAGATCTACTCTGTTTCATTCACTAAAAGGTATACCATCCATGAAGATGTTTAGATTCGAACCCCGGCTTAAAGGTGCTGCACAAGACACCGCTAAATACGATAAGAGCCCATGGTGTCAGAGGCAAGATAGAGGCATGCATAGAGGATTGGCTGGCTGGCAGAAGGTGTCTTTATAAGGATGGCAGCCAGTGACTAGTGGAGTTCTGCAAGGGTCAGTGTTGGTGCCACAGCTATTCACATTATGTATTAACGATCTGGGCAAAGGAACTGAGGGCGTTGTTGCTAAGTGTACAGAGGGCACAAAGGTAGGTAGAGGAACAAGTAGTGTTGAGGAAGTGGAGAAATCATAGAAGGACTTGGACAGGCTCGGAGATGGTAATGAAGTGGCAGATGAAATACAATGTGGGAAAAGGTGAGGTTGTGCACTTTGGTAGGCATAAAGATAAAGACTATTTTCTAAACTGAGAAAGACACAAATTTAAAATACTGTGAGCAACTTTGGGTCTTGTATGCAAGAAAGAATACATTAGCGTTGGAGGGAATCCACAGGAGACTTCCAAGGCTGATCCCAGAGATGGGAGGCATGTCATCCGAAGAGTGATTGAGTGCTCCGGTTCTGTACTGAATGGAGTTTAGAAGGATGAGGGAGGATCAGATTGAAACTTACAGAATACCGAGAGGCCTGGATAGAATGGACATGGAGAAGATGTTTCCACTTGGAGGAGTGACAAGGAACTGAGAGTACAGCCTCAGCGTGAAGGGTGACCCTTTAGAATTGATATAAGGAGGAATTTCTGTGACCAGAGGGTGATGAATTTGTGGAACTCTTTGCCACAAAGGAGGCCGAGCCACTCACTATATTTAAGACAGAAATAGATAGTTCTCGATTAGTAAGGGGATCCAAAGCTGCAGGGAGAAGGCTGCCGAATGGGGTTTAGAAATGTATCAGAAATGACCCAGTGGCAGAGCAGACTCAAGGGCCAAACGGACTAATTCTGTTCCTCTATCTTATGATCTAATGTTCAGTTCAGTTATATTGATTTTACACTGAATGTACTTCGTTTCACACATGTACACATCACTAGAAATTCAATGCTGGGAGAAAACCCACTGAAACTGGAGCATGAAGTAATACCGAAAAACACACACATGCTTTCAAAACAATTACATAAAATTCCAGTGAACGTGTGCCTCCTACAGTTTTCTAACTATGATAAAAACTGGATTGAATGATCAAGGTGAGAGTCACTGATGGTTTTATTGGGTATGGGGGCATTAATGGTCTAGCAGAAGGAATAGATGAGCAAAATCTTGGCTGCAGAGATGTTGCGGTGATTCCCTGCTGGGAGTACTGATTTTGAAAAATAAGTTAGAATTCACTTGGGGGAGTGAGTTTTGTCAGGAAAACAAGTTGGAGGCATTTGAGGTTAGAAGGATTGGGAGAATATGGGTACTGCAGAATAGAATATAAGTTGGAGATTATCTTGTAAGTTTTCTTGACCAAAGGAGTAGAAACTTCCTATTTCTTGGACTCCATTTACATAGTTATGTGCTATGTGCTAACTAGCTTCTGGCAAATATTTACTTAGTTCAGATGTTTACATACATAAAAAGCCATTTACATTTGACTTTAATAGAAACTAAACTGGAAAATACTGGTCAACTAGGCTGTAAGAGAATGGAAACATTTCCATTTAAGGCATTGCGTGAGTTTAATATCAAATTATTCCAAGGAATGTAAGTTTCTGGCATCCATGGTGTAGTCTCAGAAAAGCTCCACCATATTAAAAGGCTTTGCTTTCCAGAATCTCCGGCAAGCATACAGTGATACAACCACAAGCATCACAAGTTCTTATCCAAGAGACTATTCATCCAACAAGTGAGTTTTGACAGGCAATGCATCACAAACAATACCAGAGCTAAACCCAATCTAATCTTCACCTAATACACATGAATATTGTTTCCAGCAATGGATATTGAGTAGGGCCAAGGAGCACACATCCCTTCCTTGTACTGGTTCATTGAAATCAAAGGCTGGATATTCCCCATGAAGTGCAATAGACAGGGGATACTTGCCAGAAGCACACATTGAGAAACTGTGACTGTGATCCCCACAATGGAAAATCATGTGGAACACAGCCACACTTTCTTGGTACATGCCAAATAGTACATATTTGGAAAATCAACCCTTAATTGTATGTCCTCATTACCTCCCTGCAAGACAGCTAAGATATTTGCCAATGGGATGTGGAACTAATTACTGCCACTGCATAAAATTATGTAATTCTTAACCATGGACTCCTGTGCTGACCTTTTCTTAATCAATATCAATTAATTTTACAGTTGGTAATAATGCAATTCATTTAGGTCAGGAATTAATGGTGTTACCAGACAAAAATAATAGGAAAATAGGTTTGTTCTCTAAATCTGCTCAAATCAAAAAATATAGACCATTGATATTCATATCATTGATGCAACAATTATTTCATGCCACCTCGTCAGCTGGAATGGATATTGAAGCCTGGAAAATATCTGGCTGACATGAAACCTAGGAAGAGCTTGAAACATTTTAGAAAATTAAGGTAGTGGTATTTCTGAATTTCCACATCTATGATGTCATTACTACCCTGACTTAAGATTGGCTGTTGTGTCAATGCATTGCATCTTACATGGCTGTTCACTCTTTCAAGTCAAAGTATCCGTTGCGTTGAAGAATTGGCCATCAAATTCAATTTGAATTTCGATTTCTTTACTGGTACAACCATGACATTATTGGCAGAAAAATCTACTGCAGTGGAGCTTTTGGAGCTGAACTCAGTTATTAACATTTGCTTTCTGTGAAAGTACATATTTATCCATTTGTTGATAAGTTTTTGTTTGAGGCTTTAGCATTCGCTGGATACCCAGATAGCAACTGAGGTAAGTATTTTCCAATCAGTCTAATCAGAGATATTATTACATATCTGTGTAGCTGATGAGTCTTGTAGCCTAGAGGTAAGGACACTACCATTTCACCACCAGACCCTCACTTAATATGAATTCCAGGTGGTTTTGACTTTAAGGAAGCAGCCAACGTAAATGCCAACTGTGACTAAGTAACTTCTAAAACTCAGTAAGTGCACTGAGATGTTTTGTCTCAGCTTAGCAGAACCATGCCACATGCAAACAGGTATGATGTCTACATGTTAATGATGGGTGTTGGAGATTGCCAGTACATTAGTCGGCAGAGACCTTTTTTTTAATCATAGATTTTCACGCGAGGCCTGCCTGGCGACCAAATACATTGCGCAAAATTATAGATATTCCAAATGGGATATAAAAAACAATTTGTGGAATGTTATTTGGTCCCAGTACTCACCATTAGGAATATAAGTTTTCAAGAGCATTCAAATGTGCTTAGCAGATTTATGTTGGCTTTTAGCTCTGAAAATTATAAGAGGCCAAGAACTAGCTGCCTGCTGAGAATCTGAAGCAGTACACAGGGTTTCTTGTGGTTTGGAAACAAATGAGTTGAGTGCCTTGCTTCTTTCCAAAGAACTTCGACATCCAATTAATCAGTCATCTTATTCTTTTGAACAGCTAAAATTTCATTAACCCTTTTCTGTTACCATGATGTGAGCTTTTGAAAAATTTTAATTTTTAAAGGAAGAGGGAACTGCTATGATCACCTCAAGTCCTGGAACACCTTGTTGGACAGGATGGTAGATTTGTGCTCCAGTACTTAGCATTTTGGGAAAAAAGACATCACTGTTGGCACAGACCTTGCTAAAAGTGAGACTGAAACAAAGGCTGGGATTGTGGTGCCCCAGGTGCAGACTAAAAGGCAGGGAAGGTGGAAGGGCAGTATGCCATAAGCACAGTTCTGAAACTTTGCCAAACTGCTTCCACTCCCAGTAGCAATTTCACCTGCAGTAGCGGAAGTGCTGTGTGGCCCACTCACTCAAAGTTGAATTGAAGTCCTTAAATGGCCAATTCATTGTCACTTAAAAGCATCCTCGTGTGTGGTGTGGGGAGACAAGTGGCAAATTTGCAGCCCAGCAGTTTTCGCTGTTCAGGCTGGTGACTGTGCGAGGAGATTGTCTTCCTCCTGTATGCATCTCCAACAGAAGAACATCATTTGGCTCATCATGTTTGTGCCAGTTGATAAGGGGTTTGCAATCAGATGCTTCTTCCAAATTCTTGCTTTTGGTCCATAGCCTGGTAGGAATCAGAGCGTCCAAGTACAGGCCGTTCTGCTATAGTGTGCAAATTCACTGTAATGTGATTGATGAATTGGGAGCACTGTTTCTAAAGTGCAAACCTTTAAAACACACGTATTGACTTAATGCGATTGCAGCATCAACACTGTACGCTCTGTTTCTAAAGTGTAATTTTTCTATAACATGGGGTTGCACAAGAACACAACTATCACATTACGAAAGAACTAACTGTATGTATCTAAATGCTTTTTAAATGTGTTGAAGATTTCTTTTCTCTACTAGCATTTTAAGCCGTGAGTTTCAGACTCTCACTACACTTGCATTGAATTTATTTCTCCTAATTATCTCTCATTCTTCTGCCAATTATTTTTAGTGTATGTCCCCTGATTATTGATAACTCTAAGACTATTCTCATCCACTCTATGAAGATGTTTCAGTTTTATACTGAAACTAAATCTCAACTCTGTTCCAAATAAATTTCCTATAGTTTTCCAGTCCTGGCAATACCCTTGTAAATCTCATAAATATTCTCTCTTGAGTGATCACAATGTTCCTATAATTGGTAACTGAAGCTATGTACAGTACTTTCACTGAGGCCTAGGTATTGTTTTATACAGGTCTAGTATAATGTTTTATCTTCCATGCATTGGACAATAAAGAAAAGTGTTCTCAATGCCTTCTTAACCACTTTATCAACATATTCTTCTTCCTTCAAGAATTTGTGGACATACATATCAAGTGAAAGAATGAAGAAAAAACCCACAACCTCTACCATCTTAAAAAAAATAAGGGTTACAGATACATGGGAATACCACTGTTGATGAGTATCTGTCAAAGCCAGACATCATCCTTACTTGGGACTGCATCACTGTTCCTTCTCCTGTCACTGGTTCCATAGCTGGATCTCCCTTTCTAACAGCACTGTGGTGTACCTATTCTAGATGGACTGCAATGACTGAAGAAGAAAACTCACCACCGAGGTAATTACAATGGACAGTAAAAGCAGACCTGCCTAGAGATGCCCAAATCCCATGAATAAAGTTTTTAAAAATTAGAGCCAGGACCCTGGTAAAGAGGTTGAATATCAAAGAGGAGTGAGGAGTAAGCTTACTAAAATGCTTGGTGGATTGGCATTGCCAGAAAGCCTGCTATCAAGACAAGGAATATGAAGGAGCTGAAAATGTGTTGCTGCAAAAAAAAAGAAAAAAAGGTCCAATTTCTTATTTTTTCCAGCAACACATTTTTAGCTCTGATCTCCAGCATCTGCAGTCCTCACTTTCACCAAGGAATATGAAGGAGCCTTGTACTAACTTGGCTTAGGAGTTTGTAAAGAGCTTGCCAACATAGAAATGCTGCTACCTGAACTTAGCACTCACACAAGCTCTGCTTGACGCCT
Organism: Chiloscyllium plagiosum; assembly: GCF_037043375.1. Classification (NCBI taxonomy): domain Eukaryota; kingdom Metazoa; phylum Chordata; class Chondrichthyes; order Orectolobiformes; family Hemiscylliidae; genus Chiloscyllium; species Chiloscyllium plagiosum. Next base: position 36,494,417 of record NW_028270174.1, on the reverse strand, counting down.
TGATGACTTAGTCTGCTACCATCAGAGCAGTAGGTATCATATGTCACAGCAAACCAGAAATCCTTCTTGTAGCACATTGCTAGACTTGCTGAGATATTATCACAGGGAAGAGAATAGGTCACTTTGGAACACAAACCTCATGTCCTCTCATAGGACAACAGAATTCATCCTCCACCTCCACCACACTGTTACACCCTGGGTGTGAGGCAGCCAGCTTAAGACTGCTGCTGCCCATGCTGAGGCTGTGCAGCTTGACGTTGGCCTTTTTTAATCCACAGGCCTGATGAAGGGCCTTTGCCCAAAATGTCGATTTTCCAACTCCTTGGATGCTGCCTGTCCTGCTGTGCTTTTCCAGCACCACTCTAATCTAGACCCTACTTTTTAAATCCACGGCTAGTCTGGGCTATTCTGCAAGTCTCCACCACTGAACATGAGCAGCCTCCTGCCAGCCATTCTGCACCGTGGAATAACATTGTACAGAATCAAGAAGAAGGACACTAGGACAGGAAAAAAAAAAGTAAGATAAGCATTAAGGCAGTTTGCAAGTATGTTTAGTTGATGCTTGTATGCATATGACAGTATTTTATTTGTGGCCAGAGGACACTGCAGTGACAGTAACAGAGAGAAGATAAAGTAGGAACTGTTTGAGATTGCCTTCATGATACCCTTGTTGGATAAGTGGATCACAAAGAGCCTCTCCCTCCCTCCTTCTAGAACACAGAACATAGAACAATACAGCACAGAACAGGCCCTTCGGCCTTCGATGTTGCGCCGACTTGTGAACTATTCTCAGCTCGTCCCCCTACACTATTCCAAAATCATCCATGTGCTTATCTAAGGATTGTTTAAATCTCCCTAAGGTGGCTGAGTTGACTATATTAGCAGGTAGGGCATTCCACGCCCTTACCACTCTCTGCGTAAAGAACCTGCCTCTGACACCTGTCTTAAATCTATCATCCCTCAATTTGTAGTTATGCCCCCTCGTACACGCTGACGTCATCATCCTAGGAAAAAAAAATTCACTGTCTACCCTGTCTAATCCTCTGATCATCTTGTATGTCTCCTCTTTGCTTTCTTCCTTCACCATTGCTTCCATCTCTTTATTCTCCCACTTCCTCCTGCTCTTCTGGTCACTGTACATCTTATGATAGGACCTGTTTTGCAGTGATGGTGAGATTGTGCAGTGTGTAGTGGCCCATGACAAACTTTGACCTCTCACTCTGTTGGTACTGCATGGCTTCTGCAGAAGACTCCAATCAGTGGAGGCATTACCTAAGCACTCCAGTGATTGGATTCATCACATTTCATGTGATAACAATTCTGTCATTCTGTGCAAAGTTTCCACATAGTGTGGGTTGCACATCAGATTTATGAGTCACGCAGACATCAATGAGCCCTTTCCACCTCTAACCACCTTCTGGTTTATTGTGATATCTCAATGAGGGTATCATGACTGCTGCCAGAATACTAGGCATAATATGCTGCATAGAGAGTGTGGTGCTGGAAAAGCACAGCAGGTCAGGCAGCATCTGAGGAGCAGGAGAATTGACATTTTAGGCATAAGCCCTTCATCAGTTACACTCTCGACTCTGATCTCCAGCATTTGCAGTCCTCACTTTCTCCCATAGTATGCTGCATGATATGCTACTTGTGGTCACACGTCATCTGAACATTTTCAGAGTAAAGAGATTCCTGTTGCGGTGTATCTTAGCATTGAAATGCAGTGCTCATAAAATGACAAGTGTACTACCGGTAGCACCCTGCACTATGCAGAAGCCTGAAATCCAGGTAGGGGTCTGAGCTCCCTTTCTGCTTCCTTCTGAAGTGAGAGAGTGAGATATATTTCAGCTGTAATAGAACAGAGAGCTGCAGTGACCTCCCTTATTGCAACAATGATTTGAGGATGCCGGTGTTAGACTGGGGTGTACAAAATTAAAAATCACACAACACCAAGTTATAGTCCAACAGGTTTAATTGGAAGCACTAGCTTTCGGAGCACTGCTCCTTCATCAGGTGTTGTGTAATTTTGAACTATTGTAACAATGGATGGCAAACTGGGAGGTGTCAAAAATATCACTAGCTCCAGTTTGGACGAAATAAGATACATAAAAAAACTGCAGCAACAGTCACCATCACAGCCATTGGCATTGCTGCCCTCACTCTGCACTGAGGCTGCTGTCATGGCAGACGGAAGTGGGAAGTTTCAGTGAGCGCCCTCCTACTGAAGCACATCTGACATACATTTCCTTGCTGAGGCTTGGATAGGGGAAATGCTCGCTGGAGAGTGCTTGGCGGATGTGGCCTCATATGAGACCTCCTCTGTCCCTCTCCTCTCTTTTCTGCTTCTTGTCATCTGTCATTCTTCTTGTCTGCTGGAGACATGGGAACGCAGACATCTGGTGGAAAGCGTTCTGTGAAAACGTCTGGAAGTACACAGTTCTTCAGTAAATGCTGCACCACTCCCTGTAGACTTCAACAAATTTGTGCAATTCTGGAAAGCTCAAATGTCTGCAATTACAGTTGCGACCAGGAGAAATCAATCAGCAACCAAACTGAACCTAGTTCATGATCCCTGTAGATGGGACTGTTGAGGAGACCTTCATGCTGCTGAACATGTGCTCAGCTGTGCACAGTTAAGGGAGGTCATTAGCTATTGCATTGCAGCTCTGGTGTCAAATCAGCATTACACCCTGGTTGATATCACAATCTGCCTATTCTGCGTACTCCCGAGCTGGCTTTCAAGGAACGTGCTAATGCGCTCTTAAAACTGCAATCAGCAAGGCCAGCTCCAAACGTGTTCACATACATCACATGTACTGTTTTGAAGCCAAACATCTCCTGTAACCCCAACAAATCTGTCAGTTGGTGGTTCATTCAATCCAGCTTCAATCATAAATATCCACCAATAGGTAGGAAACTTGAACGCTGAGCCACTAAATATTTTTTGATCAAATACTGATGTTTCAAATAGGTGAGAAGGGTTAAACATCAGCCATTCTAATACAGAGTGTCAACCTGGTCACCAAAAAACAAGAGAAGCAATAGAAGGACGTAGCACAGAAAATGCAACACAAAGTGTTTTTTAATTTGCCTGTATGATGGCTACCTGGGGTTTATGAGCAGGAAAATCACATAATTGTACTTGAATCAGCAACAAACGTGACCTGCTGGCTCACGGCCATTTCATAATGAGTTACTGAAATGATTAAAGAAGAAAAATATTTATCTGTTCAATTAGACAGGATTCAATTTCAGTTATTAAAGCGAAATAGTACAATGTAACACAACTTGTTGAATGAATGGAGATTTTCTTCTCACTCTGAAGAGCAAGCTTTATCAGGTTCAACGTTTCTGAAAATTGTCCATTCTACTTGTAAGTCTTTTCCAGCTTTTAATTCTAAATTTTAGGAATCTCAGTGATAAACCTATGGATATAAAAGCAATGTTTGCTCAAAGATGGTTGTGTGCACTGTGTAAGTCAAGGGTCAAAATCAGCCACAAGAGGACAGAAGATGCTGGATAAACCTAGCAGGTTTGGTAGCAACTGTGAAGAGAGGAATGGGATAAATGTGTGAATGTGTGGTGACTCCTCTTTGGAACTTCCTGTTTTAATTTCAGATTGCAAGTTCCACAATATTTTGCTTGTATTGTCAGAATCATTGTTGTCTATTCAAAAATCTGTGTTTGGTTTGAAAATTCCTAACACACCTGGATTAAAGAGATTTTTTTTTTGAGCACATTGTGTACATAGCCATAGAGCAACATCGTATTTTGGATGTTAAATTACTGTAATCATTTGTATTCAGTCGCTGGCAAGGAGCCTAAAGTTAAACCAGATGGACAATTCTGTTGCTGTCAAACTGCAATAATGCAAATCCTTCATGCCAGGTATAATCTGACTGGTAAAGCTGTTGAACAGGATGAACTTCACAAGCCCTTACATTAGCACTTCTCAATTCATGAAACTGAAAAGCATAGAGACACAGCCAGTGGCAACCAAAACTTTGAATACGATAGTGAACAGTCCCATGGGATTCAACTAGTAAATGGCATTAAATGGTGAAAACAGAATGCTAAGGTCCAGGATGTAATTTAAATCCTTCCACCCAGTACACACCAAAAGTACACAGGCTGTTAAATTGGCGAGAGCGACTTAGGCCTATTGATACTGCAACTATTTAAAGTTATTAAAGCAATTTTGTTTGGGAGGACAAGGAAGTATTTGCAGTCGTTGATTTTAAAGCAGAAACACTGGGTTGAATGAGCGTGCAGTTATTTTCTTGCAAATTTACTTGCATCTTTGTTGAATAGAAAATTAAACTCATGCAAATTGCAAACCTTCTGTAAGTGCACTATTTAACATAAACCTTCTGCTTGATCTCAGCTCCCAACTCCCAACTTTCTCCTCCTCTGACCCCTCCACTGACTACATGCAAGAGTTTTGATTGATGTTTCTCCTTCCTTTCAATCCAGACTCAAAATTATTTGGGAAAGGTTTGCCATAGATTTGCAAGAATACTTTATCACATCAATGTAAAGTGTTATCTGTGTTGTTGTGACAATGTTTTTTCCTCAAGAGAAATCCAATCTGGCAATATGTGAAAGGCCTTTTTTGTTTATTGGATTGTAATGTGTGGAATTGTCTGATGTAAATCAATCTCTTCTTCCATGAATGCATTGCCACAAGAGTAGTATAGTCCTTTCATAGACTAAAGAGACCCTTATAAAGGTTTCATTAGGAGTCTATAAATAATCCTTTAGCCGTAAGTGCCTTGGCACACATTACCTTGTTGATGACGGATTCAGCATCTCACTTAAACTGTTAATTTTTATCAAGTTTTGTATCAAGCACCTGAAACATTGTCTCATTGTCAATTTGTGCAGTGTCAGGCCTGCCTGGTACTGCATCGCTGTATAATGGTCAATTATTACATTAAAATGGTTGATTTTTTTTTATAACAGTTGGTGTCAGTTCCTAACTTTTAACTGTGCAATTACATGACTAATTTTTGTTTTAATATGATCAGACATAAAATGCTTTTATTCATTATTTTAGCAAAGAGGTTAATCATTATGTGGATTATCATTAACTTCTCAATTAAAATAATGGGCAAAAGAATTTGTGTGGCAGCAAATGTTCTCATTGCACCCAATGTTTGGCTAGCTGCTTTCTCAGGTGATGTTCGCCACATGATATAGCATGAGCTGAACTTGGAGTATGCATACTTTCTGGGATAGAGGCAGATTCTCAGTAATTCTGTGAAGCTGTTTTGTGAGTGCCCTGTGAAATAAGAGTCTATTCCAAAGAGCTGTTGCAGGCAAGCTATTCAATAGGTGGGTGATGCTCGATGGAGTGTTGATTATACATCTTTTCAGACTTCATTTCTATTATCTTCCACGGAAAGGAAAACTGAGAGAGGTACTTAATTAGTGGCCCATCAATATTTCTGATTTTACTCTATCACCAAAGTTTTAGAGACTTTGTATGGGGTTACGTCAGAGGATTTACAGTATCTGTTTGAGAGATAACTGCATTTACGTGCTGGTACAAACTTGTACCCATTGCATATAAATTATGCACAGCTAATATGAATAGACAATATAAAAACATTGGAAGACAATGCTTCATTCTCTTACGGTCTCATAATCTTTATTGTGAACGATCATCTAAACAAAAAAAGAGCAAAAAGTCTGTTTTTTCTGTCTTACAGCCTTCTGTAAGCCATTCTTTATTTTTTTCTCTTTTGAGTCCTAACATCTCTTTGTGTTTAAAGTCAGTAGTTCAACTGGATGCTTGTGATTTGTATAGGACTAATCTTGAGAGCGAGTAATGAGCATTTTTCATTTAGCGAGCTGTTGACAAGGCATTTAAACTAATGCTCTTAGAGGGTCATTAGCCTTTTCAGAGTTATTCTGATAGTTAGTGGAAACACTAAAACCCTGTGTCTTCGGGCCCTGATTAGTGACACTTTGATAAAGTCATCTGAAGTTCCTTGGACTGAATTTTCTACCTTTTCTGCTGTTTCTATGGTCACTGTGAAACGACCTGTATTCAGGCTTTTATGCAATCTTTTTAAATGCAGCTCATTTAAAAGTTTTGTGTAATTCTGTGCATAAGATTTCTCACTTGGCCTCAAAAAGTGTATTTATAAACAATGCAACAACAGTGTTTTTTCCCTTCTTCTTCAGTTTTCTTAAAGTGACAGAGATTGACGAAATAGGGCTTTTTTAGTTGACAAAAGATTCAGGAAATCTTTACACTTTTTATTGCCGAAAGTTTCATGAGGGCCAAAGGAAACAAAGACGTTTCTCTTCCACTCGATTTAATAGGAAGGCGAGGATAAAGTTTGGGGGCGAGATATATCTTAACATTCCCTGAATTTTTCTAAGCAGAAAAAATACTATGGCTAATCAGTCACAATCAAATCATTCATGGCTATCGCAGATAGAAGGGATTAATGCATTATGTATTGGATAACGGGCAGACTCAACATTTGAAACACGTGAGAACTCGGTAAAAAAAATAACTGCTGGGAGTTGTTTCACAGGAGATGCGGAGTCAGGTCATTGACTTGATTTTCATGGGAAGACTGACTAAGGACTAGGAGCTTTCAGAGTGTGGGTAGCACAGTATTGACAGCTGCAGTTTTGCGATGGGAGTGTGCAGCATTGTGATATGGTTTGTTGAGAAAAAACAAGAGATGGTCTGAAACAAAGCTGTGAATGGAAACACTGGGCTCTGTGTCCTATCACTTGTTACTGCTTGGTAAATCATCACTTCTCCAATATAAACTGTTACATTTCAAAGACAGTAAAAAAAGAAACAAGCAAATGTTTATCTGGTTATACAGAAACAAATGCTCTTCTGCATGGTTAAGTGAACTGTTCAAGCTGATTGTTTTTTGTAGCAAGGTATTCTCAGAAGAAAAGCTTGATTTTCTTCAGTTTTATCTCTTAGTGATTATATTAACTGGTTTGTATTCATTGTAGTTCTTGGCTGTGAATTTTTTTCCTTCCATAGGATGATGGGAATTATGGTGAATATGATGACAAATAGGGTGAGAATGGAAAAAAAAAATCAGATTCTCGACATTGCAAAACATGTTCTTGATTTTCCCCTCAATACTTTAGTGATGACTTCAAAATCTTGCCCTGAGTGATAACTGTGCTATTTCTGTGCATTTAAATCTCATTCAAGTTCCAGCTCACCTTGTTTACATCTCACTTTCAATTCTCCACTCCATGCAAATTCCCAGCAAGTAAAAGAGATCTGATAACCTGGTGGCTGCAGCTCATGAAATGCTTGTTCTGACCATGAGGCTCCTACTTATATTGAACGTTGTCACTGCATGCTCCATAGCCAGTATCTTCCTCAACTCTTCATCCTCGCAGCTGCCCATCGGCAAATCATCATGCCTGCTTTAGGACCAACTGAAGACACTATTTCTGGCCTTCAACACTTTGGACACCTATGACTTGTTAGCTTCTGCCAATTCTCTTCACTCACTGGACAGACATACACAGTCAGCAGCAGCATTAGAATGACTGGTGACATCTTGAGTGTGAGGTAACAGAGAGAAGATTTAATTTTTACCTTTGGCATTCACCCATATGGAGCACAGATGTTCGGTGACATCCTTAATGGCATTTGCTGGGCATCCCATTTGACCTGGGACACAGCACTGACTGTTCTGCAGCTTTTATCCATGTTGCTGTGTTTGGTGGAGTGTTCTCCTTTAGTAATCAGTGTACTCCTGTCCACCACCTGTTCCAACTGTACTAGTGTATCCCTCTCCTGAAGTAGGGAACAAGCTTACATTTCCTTTAAGACATTTTCAGATACTGTAGTTTGAGGGGTAGTTCCTGCCTTGCATTGTCTGAAGTGGTATGTAGCTGGACTTTAAATATGACCCCAGAGCTGTGTGAGCTGGAAGGTCCTAGCAGTGGTGAACACTTCCACCTCTCTGGCCAAGTGATTCCTTTGGATACATGCTCGTTAGAGTGGTTACACACTTAAAGAGATGCAAAGCAGAAAATAGTGTGAGAAAATTTGCAGTGAGGTATGGCAGGTGATGCCACAAATCACTCATCTCTACATATTCAGTGCAAATCTCGCACAACATCTGGTACATTCTAACTAATATCTTTTAAGTTTTTCCAGGTTACTCACACCTTCCAGAATAAAATGTTGTTATGTTATTTCTTATTTTACCTTGAAATTGAAACTATTTTTAAAAAGAGGAAAATAATTGAAAGACGACTACTTCTTCTGAGTTCTAGAGTAGATTCCCTGGCAGATTCCCTGGCAACACTGCTCAATATAAAATGGCCAGAAGTATCCAATGTAAGTCTGGAAATATGAGATTGAAATGAGACGAATTGTGTTTCTTAATTCATGGATATGGATGTTACCAAGAAAAGCAGTATTTATTGCCCATCCTTAATTTCTGTTGAGAAAGTACTGGTGAAGAGATTCTAACTATGGATAAGTGATTATAAACTGTCAATATATAAACAACTAAAACTCAAACCCACTTGTAAACTCTCCCTGACTGAACATGCAGTCAGACACATAGAGGCACAGAAGATTGGATGCTATAGGCAGACTCAGGGGACTATAGGGAACTCATGCAGACTATAGGGAACACTCAGAAGGCAATTCAGTGGTTCCTATCCACTTGGTTTGCAAACATGATCCTTTTAGTGATCAGCGTGCTGCTTCTCAATATTCCTTCAAGTACTTTCACTTGCATGCAGGAGGCACACCGTAACGAGTTCATATTTACAATAGTTTGGTGACTTATTAATTAAAAATCCCATCTGACAGAGGAAAAAAGACTGGCTATCTTCAGGCTTGAGATTCCTTTTAATAACAGAGCAAGAACAGCTTCCCTTCTGATAGTTTCTGTCCCAAGCATTCACACCCTCAAGCTAGTCAGCTGCTTGGGAGTGGCTCCCAGTTGCTGGCAGGCAGGAGGCTTTGTCATTGAGAAATGGTCATAATGTCTTTGACCTATAAGGTACTTGTTGCCAGCTGTATCTTCATTCACACACAGTCTCCTGGCTCCAGCTCATCTGTAACTAGGCTTTGCCCACTGTTTAAACTAACAGACGTGTAAACATAACTTACAGTGAGTCTGACATAACGTCTTTTTAAAAAGTGTAGTAATCCTTCAGCAGTCTTTAGCTTTTAAATCAGTTTACAGTCAAAAAATAGCTTGATACATTTTTAACAAAATACATTATAACACAGCAACATAATAACAAGGAATTTGGCAAAGCAAATCTTTCTCTAATTTTTTTTGATCAGCTGTACTGCTGATTGGACTACAGTTTAAGCCAGAAATGATATTAATGTTCTCAAAATTAATGTTTACATTTGTGAATATCTAAAACTAAAGAACTTGAGTGCTGAAGGCTTTGTGTGTAGTCTATGCTTTGGTTTTGATCCCAACTCAGAATTGCAGGAGAGAAAACATTCTAAAGACAAGGTTAGTTAGGTCCGAACATGACATACATAAGCAGGTATGCTGATGGTACAAAGGTAAGGTAGAAAATAAAGTATGAGGAGGATGCAAAGAGGCTATAAATGCCTGAACACATTAAGAGAATGGGGAAGAACATGGCAGATGGAATGTATCATGGAGTAGGTCAAATGATCAACTTTGGTAGGAAATGTAGAAAAGCAGAATTTATTATGACATTGAGAGATTGGTGAATGTTGCTACTCAAAAAGACTTGAGCATCTTGGTAAATGAATCTCAAAATGATAAGTGAACCTTTACAATAAAGGGATTCAAACTGAGTAGTGATGTCTTATTGCAATTAAAGCCTGGTGAGAATACAGTGTGCGCTTTTGATCCCCTTACGAAAGGAAGAAACACTCACCATTTGGGAAGTGCTCGAATGTTGATTCCTCTGATAAGCAGATTGTCCTTTGAGGAGAAATTGAGTCAGGAGCGTTTGTGTTTTCTCCAGTTTGGAAGAATGAGATGTGATCTCATAGAAAAGCATTCTTTAGGGCCGAGATAGATTAGCTGCTGAGTATGTTTCCCTTTGCTGGGCTTCGAACTAGCAGTAGTTGAATATTGGAGTCCCTTAAAATCTGAATTTTCTTAGTAATGACTGTGCAACATGAAATTTCATTTAACAACAGTTACCAAAGTACTTGCCAAAACTCGAGCATATGAAAACAAAGGGAAGAATCACAAATAAACAGAGGTCATGATGCCCCGTTGAACTCACATCAACAATTCATCTGATGCCAAATGCAACTTATTATCAATGTGTTTTTGAAATTAGGCTGAGAATGACTGGTAAGCTAATTCTCAGATGAGGGCTGACAAGGGGATAATAACCATCCAAATATCTGTCCAATGGCCATTAGCCAAAATAACAGAGAAAATAATCTATCCATAGAAATATGACATAACAGCATATCAGGCTGAGAGCAGCAGTACTCAGGACAGGAGGCGACAGGGGTAACCAATGGGGATAGACCTCTTCCAATGCTAGAATAACCACATGCGGGCCAAGGAAGTTAGAGAAGCCATATCCAAACTGGAAAAACAGTGAAGGGGCCAAGAGAGTTTAAGGAGTCAAATTTCACACTGGAGTAACTGCACTGAGTCTAGGTCAAATCCACGCTGGAAGAACCATTCAGGAACCAAGAATAGAGTACACTCCGGTCAGAAGGAGTTTCTCTCAGAGAGCAGTCTTTAGCAAAAAGACTTAGTGGGCAGCACTGTCCATTGAGTAGTCTCCAATATGCAGAGGAGGAAGACCTTAGCGTTCCCTCGTACCTCAGCTGGAGAGCATGATGCTGCTCCCACCACTTTGCCAAAAGTCTGTAACTCCTCTGGTATCAGTGAACCATATCCAGTGGTCACGCTTGCATACATTCTTTATCTACCTATCTAATGTATTATATGTAAACTGCTGCTTCTTTACAAACTCAATAAGTTTTCAGAAAGTTACTTCTAAATCATTGCCTATCTAATTGTGATCAAGAACCCCTAAAAACATCAAAGGATTGAAAGCATTTAGGACCGTAATGTAGATTAATTTCTTCATTCAAATTATGAGGCAATAAATTTATTCCTCTGAGAGCTGTAGATGGTCAGACATTGAATATATTTAATCCATGAGTATCTTCAATCCAGAGATCAGTAGGTTTTTGTTTCTCTTGTTAATTCAAGGATATGGGGATAGTTTCCAAAGGTATATCAGAAGAACTGCCATAATCTTAGCAAATCACAGAACAGGTTCAAGATGACTCACTTCTGCTCTTACTGTTAATGCTCTTTTTATCTCACACTGTATGAAACTTTGTCTTCTACTTTGTCATCTCCATTATGATTGTCACCATTACCTTTAACACCAATGTGTATTTACTTAACATGTCTCTGAGAAAAAATGTCCAAGATGCTTCACCAAGAGAAACATACATGCTGAGCAAAAATAGGTGAGTTTCAAATTGGGACCAAAATCTAGCTCAGAGGTGGTTTTTGCTCCCAATTGGAAATTCACCTGTTTTTGCTCACCACGTATTTTTCTTTGTGAAGCATCTTGGATCTTTTCCCCAAGAGGCATGTTAGGTAAATACAATTGGTTAATGGGGGAAAATGAGTAGAAAGGTAATAGAATGTAGAGAGGAAATTCAAGACTGTGAAACTAGACAGCTGTCGCTGATGGTGGGATGAAGGTTGTAGAGGAAGACAGGAACAGGCTGGAACAGTTCAGATAGTGAAAAGCTTTTAACTTGAAATGTCAGAGGGAGAAGAATCATCTCGAACTCATTGAACCTTCATTCCCAAAGACAATTGAAAATCAAGAATTGATAAGGGGAGATGAACTTGAAGCAATCACCATGGAAATGATGCTAGGCAAACCTTTAGACCAAAAGACTGACAAATCCTCAGGACGACATGGCTTTTACCCTGAGGTCGTAAAAGAAGTGACAACACAGATTGTAAGTGCATTGGTTATAATCTTCCAAAATTTGCTAGACACTAGAATGGTGGTCACTACAGATTGGAAAAGATAAATGTAATACCTTTGAGCGAAGGAGGGAGACAGAATCCAGGAAGCTACGAACCTGTTAGCCTGACAACTGGTGGCTCAGTGGTTAGCCCTGCTGCCTCACAGCACCAGGGTCCCAGGTTCGATTCCAACCTCGGGCAGCTGTCTGTGTGGAGTTTGCACATCCTCCCCATGTCTGATGGGTTTCCTCCGGTTTCCTCCCACAGTCCAAAGATGTGCAGATCAGGTGAATTGGCCATGCTAAATTGCCCATAGGTTAGGTGCATTAGCCAGAGGGAAATGGGTCTGGGTGGGTACCTGTTCAGAGGATCGGTGTGGACGTGTTGGGCCGAAGGGCCTGTTTCCACACTGTAGGGAATCTAAAAAAAACTTTCACAGGAAAATTGCGATAATCCATTGTTGAGGAATTTATGGCAGGGTACTTGGAAAATCACAATTTATTCAGGCAAAGCAGACATGGTTTTGTGAAAGGGAAATTGCATTTAACTAATCTACTGGAGGTTTTGACAAAACAACATCCCTGACAGATAGAGGGGTACCAGTAAATGTATGTACTTTGTTTTCTAAACGACGTGCAGTAAGGTGTAACATCAAAGGTTGCTTCAGAAGTTAAAGAACATAATGGAAAGGTAAAGCTACCATAGCCTTACCAGACCACAGGATTGAACTCTCATTAGAGAGGGATGACTGGTGTTGGTTTAACCCAAGGGTCATCACACCTCAGGCAACGGGAGAGATTGAGAAGGAGAGTTGTTCATGGTAACGCCAACCAGTGTAGAAATTGAACCAATGGTTTTGGTAAAACTTTGTATTGTCAAACAGCCATCCGACCAACTGAGTTAACTAACTCCTTACCTGGCTGGTTGGTTGGTTTGCGGTGCTAACAGCACAGTTTGAAATTCCCACACTGGCTGAGGTCACCATGAATGTCCCGCCATCTGAACCTCGCCCTTTGCCTGAGGCATGATGAGCCCAACAGACCCCTGAGAGTATAGTAACTACATGGCATGGGGGTTGACATAGCAGCATTGCTAAAGAATTGACTAGGTAAAAGGAACCCGAGAGTAGGGATAAATTAGTCTTACTCCAGTTGATGAGATGTGAAGTGTCGCAAGTATGAACAATAAATCCTCGACTATTTACAGTCTATGTCAATGATTGAATGAAGAGACCAAATATATGCTGGTGAAATTTATTGTTGACACCAACATAGTAGGAAAGTATCCAAGAGGAAGTAAAGAGTTTGCAAAGATATACAGTGAGTGGGTAAAAAAATACTTGGCAGAAGAAGTATAACATGGGTAAATATGAACTTGAGCACAATGTCAGGAAGAGTAGAAAGTCCGTGTACTATTTAAATAGAGATAGTACAGGGAGGTACAGTTGGATCTGGGTTTCCTGGTACCTGAAATACATGAAGCTGGTATACAAGTATGACAAGTGATTAAGAAGGCACCTGGAGTGATGCTCATTGTAAGGGGTATTCGGGAAGTTATACAGCAGCTCCATAACGATTTGGTGAGACTACCTTTGATGTACTGTGAACAAATTTATTTTCCTTACTTGGAAAAAACATATATTGCTTAAAAGCAGCTCAAAGAAGGCTCATTCTGGGTTGAAAGGCTTATCTTATGAAGATAGGTTGAACAGATTAGGCATGTATCAACTGGAGTTTTGAAGAACAGGTGATCTTGAGGGGACTGGATAGCGAGAGGACTTTCTGTTTATTGGGGAGACTCAAATTGGGGGAACAGTGTTTACAAAGAAGAGGTCTCCCTTTTAAGCCAAGTGAGATTTTCTTTTCTTTCAGATTTTTGATAGGGAACAGAGTCAGGGGTTAAGGGGAACAGGAACGAAAGTGGAACTGCAACTACAACCAGAGCAGCCGTGATTCCATTGAATGGTGAAGCAGGCTAAAGGGGCCAAATGGCCTCTCCTGCTCCTAAATCCCATGTTCTTATGCACATTATTCAACTCAAATTAAATACTTTGATGTTCAAATTTGAATTGAGTGTTCACTGATATTGTTGGTTGAATATATTTTCTTACAATACTAATTCTGATAAAGGGAAATTATATGTGCACTTAATGCTCTATCTCATTAATTTGTGAAAATGGATTGTTGTTGGGTAATTTTATGGTGCTATGAAGAGCCTCTGCTTTATCTGGTGAAAGTTGCTGTGGTTGAGTAAAGTTAGGGTGACCAACCATCTGGACAGTCCAGTTTTTAGATGGTCTGTATAGTGTGTTAGAGTCAACTCGTACTAGACGTCCTGTTGTGGTCTATACTTATTTTCAAGTCTCTGGGGAAGCATTTGAAACTAAATGATTTGTCCTGTCTGCCTGTAAAGACAGGCTGGCCTTTCGTGTGTGTGCCCTTGTGAGACCCTCACACGACAGCACTACATTGTTAACCGCGCAACAAGCATAGACGTCAAGATTCACTGATATACGCTGCTCTCAAGTAGCCTTCGTGAGGAGACAAAACAGCAAGCTGGTTAAATAGTCTTCCTGCCTATGTCTTCCATTTATTCTGAAACTGGATGTTGCTACCTATTAGGCAGTCTCAACATTTCTATACACAGTTCCTGATTAAAGGCATCACTTGATATAGTATTCTTGATGTCTATCAGAGCCACGCTGAGCAAAGCACTGTTAAAGGCCAATCTCATTATTATCCTAACATAGCACATTTCTGGGTTCTGATATCAATGGTTTCTGAGGTGACCTGAGCAATGTGATCTGCTGACAGGCAGCCAATTAACAGGCTGACCCTGGGTTTGTTGTCCATGGTGGATGGGCTACACAGTTGGGAAAATAAGTTGAGCTACCGGAGGCTGTGGTCTGGTGAGGTTATCAGTAGGTAAACAGCGGGCAGGATCGTGAGGGTATTTCAAAGTGGAGTCTTGAATATTTTATAAATATAGTACAGCTGCAACTGCTAGACCATCATTGCAGAGGGAACCACTTCACATGATGCGCTATAACCTTCAAAACATTACAGCTCCAGTTTTATGGGCTTTAAAAGGAAGGTAGAAGGTTTCCTCTTTCCTTCAAATTGCCGATAGGGTTCTGCCTCCTGCCACCAGCACCCCATTCCCATCAACAGTGGTTAATCAGTTTTAATTAGCTAGCTGCAGTTGCCATGTCGCTAGCTGCTTCTGGTCAGACCCTACCTCCAAAACATCTGCTCAGTGACACAGCAGGCCATTCAGGAATGTTCTGCCTTCCTGTTTCCAACATTGCCTCAGCAAGGCTGATGAGATTCTTGTCCTAACCTGCTTCTCCCAATCACCAAATAAATTGTAACAGACTGACAGCATCATTAGTGATTTCAGCCCTGTACAACACGACTGTAAATTGGAGGGATAAACTAGTGATTTCAGGATCCACTGGTGCACAGAAATAGATGACTTCAACTCTTTCTCACAAGGCAATTGGAAGTCCACCTGAACTGTCTCTCGTTCGTGAACTTTCAGACCTGTTTCTCACATGTAAATCTACCTTTGGTTGTTCTGTGAACCAGATGTGCACCTTACAATGCCATTCTGTACTCAACCACCAATGCTACATATTGCCACAGTTTTCATCATGTGTCTCCTCAAACTATATCTCAAACACCCTGTGTGTATCATTCTTACACTTTGGTAGCACTATAATCAGTCTCAAATTTATGCTAGTTGTCTGCATATAGTATTTTTTGCCTATCTTTCTTCCTGCACTATTCCCTATCTTTCTTCCTGCACTAATTTTCCACCTTCTCTAACTCAATTATTGTTTATTGGTTTTTATCTCCATTGTTCATATTTTCCATATGGTCTCACTGTCCAATAAACCTATTTGATTTTTTAATGTCTAGGATGCTGCCTTGTGACATTATACAACTTGATTCACTTCTAAATTGGGGTGTGCATCCTGATCATGTCACTGTTAATAACTTAATTAGGCACCTCCATTGTGGACTGAGCGACATTCCTTACCCTAACTTCAGGTAAACCAAAATGGTGGGAACAGCACTGATTCCCCCAATATCGTGTTAGCCCTCCCTGCCTGCAGTGTTTCTGCCATGTCAGTGGGAGAGGGCAAGCTGCTTTTTGAACTTCTGATTCTTCCTCCACCTGTTCTCATGCACACGTCGTCTCATTTAAAGGTATGTAATCTGAGCAATATCATTTGTTCTTTTTTCTTTGATGTACTGAACATTTCCAATTACTTTATTTAAAATATTGAATATTAAGAATGTCTGAAAATTCTGTTTCTTTGTCTTACTTTGTGAAGAGCATGTCTTTTTAAACAGCAAAGTGCAGGCAGTACCTGAAGAGTTAATGGGTAACTGGTTTGATAATTTTTACAGGCGCTTTTAAAAAACAATGCTGTGCAAAATCCTGTTTCTATTTATAAAGAAGCTCTTGGTATTCTTGATCATTATTTCCTTCCTTTCCATGGATTTAAGTTGACAACAAATCCGAAGAAAATACTGGAAAATGGTACTGGAGATAAACCTCTGGAAATAAGTAGTAAAATAATGAACATTGTATCAGGGCTGATATTTCATCCACTTTTAATCTATTGATTACATTTTGCAGAACAAAATGTTTTAGTAATGCAAATAATGTGGAGAAAAATATTCTAAAATACATAACATATTAAAACAAAATGATATGCTTAGTGTGATTCTGCTAATCTCATTTTGGAGAATATCAACAACTTGTAGACTACAATAACTCTGGTACTTAGAGGCTGCATTTGGAGATATTTCCTCTCAGAAATACTATCCTATTAGCATCCAAAATTTAATTCCACTTATTCACGATGCCCAAATGGGAGAACTTTCTATAGAATATTCAAATTGCTGGTTCTTTACAAATGATAACACGGTTTTCATTCTGTACACCTGCAAACATTTTTTACTCTGCTTAAAGTTTTCCAAATAAAAATACTGAAAATTCCACATGGACTTTGTGTTTACCTCATATGTACTTCACATTCACTCTCTAGGTCAGTGGACAAAAGGCAAAATTTAGGGACCTTGTGATTAACTAGCAGAATCTGAATATCTTTGCAGTGCAGAGGTGTCCACTTCTTTTCCAGCTAGAATCATAGTATTGCATTGTTGTGTTATCTGGAATTAGTGCAGAGTGACAGGCAAACCTTTTTGTTGCTCATCAATGATCTTTGTTCACTGACAGATAATTAAGAGGCCATTGATTATTGGAAACTACCACTGAGGGAGTCATTCGGAAAATTTAAACTGATTTTCTAACTTGTCATTGTTAGACATGTTTGGGGTCATTTCAACCCCAATGAAGCACCAGTCACAAATATTTTTCCATTACTTGGGAGGGTATGATAATTTTGATGAAATGACTTCATTAAGAAGATTTATTTATTTATTTACCATCTGAAATAAATTAATGTATTTGTACTGGAACTGTAAAGTAGCAAATAATTTATTCAAAACACTTGGTAAGCCCTGTTAAAAATTAGATAGCCATACAGCAGATTGTCACCTTTCTTTTTTACGTTGTATCTCCTTAATGTCTTTTTTGGAATGTTTTTAAGAGAAAGCATTTGAAGAGGAGAATGTTGATAAAACAGACACCATAAATTAACAGCAAGACCTCTCTGCCAGTGATATTGGCCGACTAGTCATACAGTTTAATGGTATATATAATTGTAACAGGATAATCTTGCATGCTCAAATGTATGGTTGTTAATATTGTATTACTGAAATTCAAAGCCAGAGAATGAAAATAATGGTCACAATTCACAGCAATAAAGTTATTGGATGTAACCACGTCTGAACCCAAATGTACCTTTTTATTTATCTCTCAGATTTTCCTGCTTATCTCTATTCCCTGCTACCCACCCCCGAGTAGTGTTTGAGGCAAAACTGGAATTATGTCACTTTTTGGTGATCAGGTTTTTATTAGCCGTATTTAAAAGCTCCATAGTGATGGATCATAACAACATTTATGTGCTTGCGTCTGGGACTGTATCATTTAACTGTTTTGCTTTTTGGGTCTTGTTAAAGAGCCATCTTTTATTCATTTATGACAATGAGGCAGTAATCATTACCATCCAGCAATGTCATTCCTGTTTTAAATTTATTTTGCTTTTTATTAACTAATAAAGTAACCTCATCAGCATGCAAGCTTTAAAGATAAAACGAGGAACGGAAAATAGAGAAAGTAAATGAAAACAAAATGCTAGAAATGCACAGCTGGCCCATCAGCAAATAAATATGGGGAAAAGTAATATTTTAATTAATCTTTTTTATTTATTCAGGTGCTCTTAGACCTGTTGCGTGCTTTTTTCATTTTCTGTTTTTGATTTTAAAATTGAAAACACTTGATTGTTTTGAAGAGAGACCTCACCATCACCAACCCAGTTTAGTTTTGATCCATTTAATTCTGCTGATCTTCAGCATCCTTCATGTTTCTCACTGTTTCTGTTGTGCTTTATTATGAATTTCAAAAACTTTATCCCCCCCAACACCCAACCCTTCCACCTTGGGCTAACCAGTTCCCTTTTCGGGACACAGTTGCCTGGGTATACACTGCGATTTGGTAACTTGGTTAATGCAGGCGTCCTTCATGAGTAAACGGTGATAGCCAGCAATCATAGCAGAACCCAGTCATGTCCTGTTCGATTTGGGCACCCATGAATTTTCCAGCAGCACTTACTGGAGCCCCGCTGAATTTGTCCTTTCAGACTGAAGATACCCAAAAGCTAATGGTGGTGCAATTACTGCTGTCCTGGCTGAGATCACAGGCTGGGATCAATCTGGGACATGCTTTGTGTGCCCTTCCACAATGCTTTTGTAAATGAATAACAGGCTTTTTTTTAAGGAATCACAAAATGCAATCACATGACTGCATTAACATGCACACAACTGGAATTTCACACTTGCTAAGTCATTGAATCAAATGACCATAATTACCTGTGAAAGTTCAGACTACTCACTTCCCACACCTTCATCCACCTATTGTTTTCTCAGCTACCTTCCTCCCAACCCCGCCCATCTCTCATTTATCTCTCAGCCCCGGCCCACAAGCCAAATTCCTGATGAAGGGCTTATGCCCGAAATGTCGATTCTCCTGCTTCTCGGATGTTGCCTAACCTGCTGTGCTTTCCCAGCAACACACTCTCGACTCTGATCTCCAGCAACTGCAGCCTTTACTTTCTCCTATCTTCTGCATATATCGAGCTTAGTTGCGTCAGATGTTTCTCAGAAACAAAAATGTCACAGCATTATTCAAAACCAACAAAACAATTATTAGATCCTCAGAGTGTCTGAATTGGTAGGTTGTGTTATGAGGTGTCAGCTTCTGAGCCACAGAGACCAGAAAGTGATAGGTTTGATACTCAATCAGTTTGCATCCATCTACTCAATTCTGTTAGCTTCACACTGAAGGGCTCAAGAACTGTTCACAGTAGCTACCAGAATAGGAGGGAACAGAATCAGCCAGGGTCCTCCTTTGCAATTGCAAGCCTGCTTGAGCAGACTTCAGGTTAGACCAGAATAAGTGATACCATAGCCTGACAAGTCATTGTCCAAGACCAAATGATAATTCGACATTTGGGGAAGAAAGCAGACCATTATGATCTCCACAGCGGTACCTGACAACAGCTTCACTGTCAAGGTACTTTTCTTGGCAATGACAAATCAGCATTCAGTTTCAACTTCCTATTTCTTGATGGACTGCCTTGATCATGTTCACGTAAAAATCACTGCAGGTTTAAAATTTAAATTAATTTGCCATTTCTTAGACTACTTAATTGGCCCAAATTGCTTTCAAGTCTGTTTCAAAAGTGATTATACACTGAATAAGTTTCAGAGTTGATAGGAGTGTGGAAACTAAGAGAGAACAATTAGTGATAACACCAGGGTTAGCAGTACAGCCTAGAGAATTACAAATTAACAGGTGAAGTCAGAGCAAAGGAGAAAGAAACACAGTCTCAATCAAAACTAGAGTGCATATATGTGTATGCAGAGAGTATAGTAAGAAAGATTGGTGAGTTACAAGTGCAGGTTGTTATTATGCTGTGGCAATCACAGAACTGGCTCAAGGAAAGGCAAGCCTGGTGGTTAAATATTCACTTTCACCCTGTTAAATATCCACAGTTGGTGGAGAGCTGACCTCAGTGGGGCCAGGAAGGAATGGGGCAAGATTGACTGGATTGAGAGGTTGGTTAGAAAATCTGTAACTGAACAGTGCCCAACATCAAAGAGGTGCTGGTTGTGTGTAGTCAAGATCTGGTATCTCAACAGGGAAAGGTAGGACAAACAAATTCAGAGCTCCCTGGATGACAGAGGAGATGGAAATTAAGATGTGGAAGACAAAAGTATGCTTTTGACAGGTCTCAGATAGAAAATACAGTTGAGAACCAGAGGAAAGATTCAGAGCAGAGATGTCAAAGCCAATAAGAGGAATTATTAGAGAGACTCAAAATCTTTTATAGGCATGTAAATAATAGAAAAGTGGCAAAAGGACAACTAGAACTAATCAGAGACTGGAAAGGGAATTTATACATGGAAGTAGTGGGCATGGCTAAGGTGTTAAATATGAACAGTGCATCTCTTTTTACCAAAGACGAAAATGCTACCCAGGCTATGGTGACAGAGGAGAAAATTCTGGCACAAGAAAGGTTCAGAATTGATAAGGAAGAATAAATTCTTGGCACTTAAAGTTGACAAGGTATCATAATTGCTTTCAAACCCTGTTTCAAATGTGATTATGCAACTGGATAAGAATCAGAGTTGACAAAGAATGTGGAAACTAAGAGGGATGCACTCAGATGAGCAACATCCAAGGATTTTGAAGAAAGTGTGAATTGAAATTGCAGGGAAATTGACCACTACCTTTCAGATTTTTGTAGACTAGGGCAAGGTGCCAGAAGACTGGAAGATTGTAAATATTAGAACATTGATCAAGAAAGGTTTTAAGGACAAGCCCAGAAATTACAGATCAGTTGGTTTAACTGCAGTAATGGAGAAGCTTCCAGAAATAATTATTGGTGTTAGAATTAGTGGTCACGTGGGAAAAGATGGGTTGGTTAGGAAGAGTCCACGTGGATTTCTAAAGGGAAAGTTATATTTATCTAATTTGCCGTTGTTTTTTGAAGAACGAACAGAAAGGCTTTGTGAGCTTACTGATGTTGATAGATGCACTTTCAGAGGGCATTAGATACAGTGCCACACAATGGTTTTGCCAGGAAGGTTATAGGTCATGGAATAAATGGGGCAGTGGCAATGTGGATACAAAATTGACTGAGTGATATGAAAAAGAGTGTAATGGTCAATGGACAGTTTTCAGGCTGGAGGAAGCTTTATCGTGAAGCATCCCAAGGGTTCATATGGAGAACTTTGGTTTCCTTTATATATGTAAATGATCTAGACGCTGGTGTCCAGGGGACAATTTAAGAGTTTCCAGGTGACTCTATGCTTGTTAGAGTTGTAAATAGTAAAACTTCAAAAGGACGAAGACAGGTTGGAAGAGTAGGCAGACAAGTGGCAGATGGCGATCAATACAGAGAAGTGTGAGGTGAACATAGAACATAGAACAGAGAACAATACAGCACAGAACAGACCCTTCGGCCCATGATGTTGTGCCGAACATTTGTCCTAGCTTAAGCACCCATCCATGTACCTATCCAATTGCCACTTAAAGGTCACCAATGATTCTGACTCTGCCACTCCCACAGGCAGCGCATTCCATGCCCCCACCACTCTCTGGGTAAAGAACCTACCCCTGACATCCCCACTTTACCTTCCACCCTTCACCTTAAATTTATGTCCCCTTGTAACACTCTGTTGTACCCGGGGAAAAAGTCTCTGACTGTCTGCTCTATCTATTCCCCGATCATCTTATAAAACTCTATCAAGTCACCCCTCATCCTTCGCCGTTCCAATGAGAAAAGGCCTAGCACTCTCAACCTATCCTCGTACGACCTATTCTCCATTCCAGGCAACATCCTGGTAAATCTCCTCTGCACCCTCTCCAAAGCTTCCACATCTTTCCTAAAGTGAGGCGACCAGAACTGCACACAGTACTCCAAATGTGGCCTTACCAAGGTCCTATACAGCTGCAACATCACCTCACGACTCTTGAATTCAATCCCTCTGCTAATGAACGCTAATACACCATAGGCCTTCTTACAAGCTCTATCCACCTGAGTGGCAACTTTCAAAGATCTATGAACATAGACCCCAAGATCCCTCTGCTCCTCCACCTTACTAAGAAACCTTACCGTTAACCCTGTATTCCGCATTCTTATTTGTCCTTCCAAAATGGACAACCTCACACTTGGCAGGGTTGAACTCCATCTGCCAAGCTCTGCATCATATTTAAGTCCCTTTGCAGCCGACAACAGCCCTCCTCACTATCCACAACTCCACCAATCTTCGTATCGTCTGCAAATTTACTGACCCACCCTTTGACTCCCTCTTCCAAGTCATTAATAAAAATTACAAACAGCAGAGGACCCAGAACTGATCCCTGCGGAACTCCACTTGTAACTGGGCTCCAGGCTGAACATTTACCATCTACCACCACTCTCTGACTTTGACCGGTTAGCCAGTTCTCTATCCAACTGGCCAAACTTCCCACTATCCCATGCCTCCTGACTTTCCGCATAAGCTTACCATGGGGAACCTTATCAAATGCCTTACTAAAATCCATGTACACTACATCCACTGCTCTACCCTCATCCACATGCTTGGTCACCTCCTCAAAGAATTCAATAAGACTTGTAAGGCAAGACCTACCCCTCACAAATCCGTGCTGGCTGTCCCTAATCAAGCAGAGTCTTTCCAGATACTCATAAATTCTATCCCTTAGTACCCATTCCATTACTTTGCCTACCACTGAAGTAAGACGAACTGGCCTGTAATTCCCGGGGTTATCCCTATTCCCTTTTTTGAACAGGGGCACAACATTCGCCACTCTCCAGTCCCCTGGCACCACCCCCATTGACAGTGAAGACGAAAAGATCATTGCCAATGGTTCTGCAATTTCCTCTCTTGCTTCCCACATAATCCTAAGATATATCCCGTCAAGCCCGGGGGACTTGTCTATCCTCAGGTTTTTCAAAATGCCCAACACATCTTCCTTCCTAACAGGTATCTCCTCTAGCTTACCAGTCCGTTTCACACTCTCCTCTTCAACAATACGGTCCCTCTCATTTGTAAATACTGAAGAAAAGTACTCATTCAAGACCTCTCCTATCTCTTCCGACTCAATACACAGTCTCCCACTACTGTCCTTGATCGGACCTACCCTCGTTCTCGTCATTCTCATGTTTCTCACATACACATAAAATGCCTTGGGGTTATCCTTGATCCTATCCACCAAAGATTTTTCATGCCCTCTCTTAGCTCTCCTAATCGCTTTCTTCAGGTCCCTTCTGGCTATCCTGTATCCCTCCAATGCTCTGTCTGAACCTTGTTTCCTCAACCTTGTGTAAACCTCCTTCTTCCTCCTTACAAGATATACAACCTCCCTCGTCAACCAAGGTTTCCTCACATGACCATCTCTTTCCTGCCTGACAGGTACATACATATCAAGGACAGGTTGTATCTGTTCCTTGAAAAAGTTCTACATTTCAATGACATCCTTCCCTGACAGCCTGTGCTCCCAATTTATTCTCCTCAGATCCTGTCTTGCAGCATCATATTTACCCTTCCCCCAATTGTAAAACCTGCCATGTTGCACGCACCTATCTCTCTCCATAACCAAGGTGAAAGTCACAGAATTGTGGTCACTATCACCAAAATGCTCACCCACTAACAAGCCCATCACTTGTCCCGGTTCGTTACCAAGTACCAAATCCAATATGGCCTCCCCTCTGGTCAGACAAGTTACATACTGAGTTAGAAAAGCTTCCTGGACATACTGCACAAACACCGCTCCGTCCAATCTACTTGATCTAAAGAGCTTCCAATCAATATTTGGGAAGTTGAAATCGCCCATGACTACTACCCTGTGGCTTCTGCACCTTTCCAAAATCTGTTTCCCAATCTGTTTCTCCACATCTCTGCTGCTATTGGGGGGCCTATAGTAAACACCCAACAAGGTGACTGCTCCTTTCCTATTTCTGACTTCAGCCCATACTACCTCTCGAGGCAGATCCCCCTCGAATTGCCTTTCTTCAGCCGTTATACCATTTCTAATTAGCAACGCCATCCCCCCCTCCTTTTTTACCACCCCCCCTAATCTTACTGAAACATCTGTAACCAGGAACCTCCAACAACCATTCCTGTCCCTCTTCTATCCACGTTTCCGTGATGGCCACAACATCGTAGTCGCAAGTACCGATCCACGCCTTAAGTTCATCCACCTTATTTCTGATACTCCTTGTGTTGAAGTATACACACTTAAGCCCATCTCTGTGTCCGCAAGTATTCCCTGTCAGTGCTACCTTCTCCACAGCCTCCCTACATTCTTGGACATACTGGAAAACAGCTAACCTACTTGCTGGACCATCCCCCTGCTAAATTAGTTTAAACCCCCCGAAGAGTGCTAGCAAACCTACCTCCCAGGATATTGGTGCCTTTCTGGTTCAGGTGCAACCCGTCCTGCTTGTACAGGTCCCACCTTCCCCAGAATGCAGTCCAATTGTCCAAATACCTGAAGCCCTTCCTCCTACACCATCTTTGCAGCCACGTGTTCAATTATACACTCTCCCTATTCCTTGCCTCACTGTCACGTGGCACCGGCAACAACCCAGAAATGACGACTCTGTCCGTCCTGGCTTTTAGCTTCCAGCCTAACTCCCTGAGCTCCTGAATGACCTCCCCACCCCTCTTCCTACCTATGTCGTTGGTGCCAATGTGCATCACGACTTCTGGCTGCAAACCCTCCCCCTTAAGGATTCTGAAGACACGGTCCGAGACGTCTCGGACCCTGGCACCCGGGAGGCAACAAACCATCTGAGAGTCTCGCCCATGTCCACAGAACCACCTGTCTGTCCCTCTAACTATAGAGTCTCCTATAACTAGCGCTCTCCACCTCTCCCCCTTTCCCTTCTGGGCCTCAGAGCCGGACCTCGTGCCAGAGACCGGGTCACTGCAGCTTACCCCTGCTAGGCCGTTCCCCCCCAACAGTATCCAAAGCGGTATACTTATTGTTGAGGGGAACGACCAGAGGGGATCCCTGCACTGCCTGCGTCCTCCCCTTCCCACCTCTAACTGTTACCCAGCTACCTCTGTTCTCTGGCGTAACTATTTACCAGGTGACTGGTAGGAAGAACATTGAAAGACAATATAAAATAGCAGGTACAATTCTAAAGGGGGTGCAGGAGCAGAGGAAACTGGGCGTTTATCTGTAGAGATCACTGAAGTTGGCAGGACAGGTCAAGAGCAGTTAATAAAGCAGACTGTTTCCTCAGCTTTATTAACAGGGGCATAGAGTACAAGAGCAAGAAGAAAATCTTAAACATGTATAAAACACATGAGACCTCAGCTGGAGTATCAAGTACAGTTCTGGGTATCTATTATATGAAATATCTGAACGCATTGGAGAGAGTGCAGAAGTGAGTTACAAGGTTGGTTTTAGGGATGGGAATCTTCAATTATGAGGATTGATTGAAGAGGTTCTCCTTAGAGAGAAGAAGGCAAAGAGGAGATCTAATAGAGGATCTCAAAACCTTGAGCATGCTTGATAGAATAGGCAGTAGGCAGAAACTGTTCTCACTTGTAAAGGGATCAGGAACAAGACGGCATGAATATAAAGTGATTTGCAAAAGGTGCAAATGTGATACGGAAATAGTGTATGGAGTGCACTCACTGGAAGTGGAGTGGAGATAGATTCAATTGAGGCATTCAAGAGGCCATTGGATAATTATTTGGATAGAAATGGTAGGCAGGGATATAGGGAATAAGCAGGAGATTGGCATTAGGTAATGATGCTTATTCAATGAGCTGGTCTCGATCCAAATATTCTCCTTTGTGCTGTAAGACTTCTGCGATGATTTATTTTCTCACAGGCTGCCAATTCCAAAATGAAGTGTAAAATTAATCTGGGCACAGAGAAGTTGAAGACATCTCAAATTATAAACAGAGCATAACCTTTGACCATTGTTAACAAGGGAGTTGGGATTCTTTTTGTAATAATTTTACATTTTCTAAAATGCAACTGCTTCAGATTTCAGTCAGAGACACAAAGTAATTTGGAAGAATTTGATGGTTCAAGGTGAAAGGGGGAAGTGGATGGCATAGATATGTTCCTGAAGTGGGTCTTCCTAATCAGTGTACTGTGCTTAATTACTGTGGGCTTGTGCAAGTTACAATATGTGTAAAACAGGGTGATCGGTGTGATTAATATCAACCAAAATTAGGATGAATCAAGAGCTTAGTGGCTTTAGAATTAAATTGAGATTTGGATATGTGAGGAAAGTAAGTAGAAGTATTTACAATTTTATTTTATAATCAGCTTGTGCCTCTTGTATTCCAAGTTTGAAAACATCTCACAGTGGTGCTGGTGTATTTGTCTTAGCAAACCGGTCATTCTGAAATGTTGAACAAGCTGAATGTTATGAGGGATGAGATGCAACACTGATGTCATGATTGGCCAAGAAGCCAGCAGAACTCATCCAGTGCTGATTTCAAATGCAAAATACAAAGTTCCCTCCAGCGTGAAGGAAATGCACAGCATTGTTTTCTTGCCAAACCTTCCGATTCCCAGTCCCCTTGTGTGCTGCCATGTTTTTCTCCCCTGCAGAAATCATGGTTCCTTTGGTCCTCAAGGCTTTCTGTGGTAATATGGCAGTATCTTCCCATCGTTGAGAACCAGTTAATTACTTACCTTGCTGTTCCCTACAGTCCCTTTGCCTGTCTGTACTTCTTGCCAAAGAGTCTTAAAAGAGCAGAGAAAATTTATTTTTTTTAAATGGCATAAAATAAATTCTGTCTTCAGTCTTCCAAATATTCTTTGTCACTTGCTTTCCTCAATGAGTTGTTTCATGAATTCATTATGCATTAACAAGTAGAGGTTGATTAATGCAGACATCATATTGAGTCATATGTTATTGTAATTCATAAGTAGCCTCCTGTTGTTGTGCTAATGGCATATAATAATTGGAAACAAGTTGCTTGCCTCAGAGGACAGCCC
Organism: Chiloscyllium plagiosum; assembly: GCF_037043375.1. NCBI lineage: Eukaryota > Metazoa > Chordata > Chondrichthyes > Orectolobiformes > Hemiscylliidae > Chiloscyllium > Chiloscyllium plagiosum. The sequence goes on along the minus strand of NW_028270174.1, from coordinate 36,467,262 downwards.
TCCAATAAATAGCGAAGTATAAATTAAAAAGCCTGACAAACAGAAACTAATATTAAAAAAAAACTTCCAAAATCTCAAATGTTGGTTATAAACTAGATGAAATGCATTTTATGACCAGACTAACAGACTTCAAATTCAAGTTGAATTTGAATTGAAAAGCAATTTGAATATCAGTTGCAAACAACAACCCTGCATCTGGAAGGTATATTAACTTTGAGCATCATCCTGAGATTAAGCCATAAATAGAGCTACAAGACCCTGGAGCACATAAACAACAAGATGTTCCAGCAGTGGATTTTAAAAGGAGTAGAACAAGTTGTTTAAAGTGCCATTAATACAGAGCAATCAGCTTGAAACTTACATACCAGAGACACCTACAAATTCCAGCAGACTGGTTTGAATTATAGACCCAGAAACACAAATGGTTTGAATCCAAGACAAGCAAAGGCCACAAAAAAGATCAGTTCAATCCAATTCAAAAAAAAGTAAGAACAAAATGTGAATAGATTTACAAAGACAGCAAAACTTGATAGTCAGATAGTTCCACAGAGCCAACATCTGACAAAGGTTTGCAGCAATGAAAATATTATTGCTCTGCTAATACCACATACCACAAGAAAACAAAGAAGTTTCCAATTTCAGTCAGTTTTGATAAAGTCTGTGAAGAACGCAATTTTATATATACGTGATCCCAATGCAGAGAGAACAGTTTGGTGACAGAATATGTCCGCTGATCCATCAGACTAGCTGCACACTGACAATTAACTGGCCTCCTGCTCAATTTGCCAGTCCTAATCCGTCATTGATTTCGAACCCTGAAAGAACTCAAGAATCAACAATGTGTTGTAAATAAACCTCTGCCATAGAATGTACACCTTGTAGGGAAGCATCAATCAAAGACTACATAAAATGTGAAAGTGAGGACTGCAGATACTGGGGATTAGAGTTGAGAGTGTGGTGCTGGAAAAGCACAACAGGTCAGGCAACATTCGAGCAGCAGGAAAATTGATGTTTTGGGCAAACGTCCTTCATCAGGAATCAAAGACTACAGTCTCTTGCTCAACATCAGCAAAATGAATGAGCTGGTCATTGACTTCAGGAAGCAGAGTACAGGACTCATCCTTGCCTGTATCAGTGCTGCTGAGGTGGAGGTGGTCGAGAGCTTCAAGTTCCAAGGAGTAAATTTCACCAACAATTTGTGTGGTCCAACCATGATAACTCTCCACTCAAAAAAGCACACCAACACTTCTACTTACTCAGAAGGCTAAGGAAATTCAGCATGCCCATAATGACTCTTACCAATTTTTATAGATGAACCGCAGAAACTGAGCGATCTGAATGTGTCACAGCTTGGTATGGCAACAGCTCTCCCCAAGACAACAAGAAATTACAGAGTTGTGAATGCACCAAGCAATCATGTAAAGCAATGTTCCTTCAATTAACCATGTTTACACTTCCCACTGCATTGGGAAAGCAGCCAACATAATCAAAGGCCCCTCCGACCCCAGTTATACTCTTCCACTCTTGTCCATTGGGTAGAAGTCTACAAAGGTTTGAAAACACATACTAACAGATATAAAAACAGCTTCTTCCCTACAGACTTATGAATGGACCTCTTATGTATTAGAATTGATCTTTCTTGGCACTTTCTCTGTAGCTGTTATACGATATTCTGCTTCCTATTCTATTACCCCTGATGTATTTATGCAAGGTATGATTTGTTTGGATAGCATGTAAAACTATACTTTTCACTGTATCTTGGTACATGTGACAATAATAAATCAAATCGAAAATCAAATCAGATCACTTTCAAGGGAATTGCATATATAGATTTTTCCTTTAATTATTTTAACCTGGTCAACTGTACATGTTTAATGCAGTTTAGCAGTGGGAAAGCATGTACCCAATCCATGCAAACATTGGCATCAATTTGCATCTTGGTATTAACCATGTTTTATGTATTACAGTTCATGCCTCTCTATTTTAATGTGAGCTATGCTGAATCTAGTTCAAATAAGCACCCGGGCTAATTTCTGTATGATATACAATATAATATATAATCTCTGTATATATAATCTGAATTGAGCTTTTTTCAAGATGTTTTGCATTGAACTCAACAATTTATTCAACGGCAAATATCTTACATGAACCCTGTGAGAAATGGTTAGAATATGTGAATTTGTGTATGCCAAGCAGTGACAGTACTACAGGATCATGGCTGCTTTGCCACACTCAAGATTAAGATTTTTTGAAAGATCTTATTGGTAGATGCTACAGAGAGATGAGAATGTCCCCATAAGGAAGCAAAAACTTTGCCATGACTGTGACCTCTATCTCCACGCTAAATCATCATCCTGCCAGGGTTTATGTTTGGTAATTAGGTGACTATTTGGGACTTGCAAAGTTTTTCTGGGGTCTATTAAACCAGACCTCAGCAAGGGTAAGGAGAAATTGAATCACGTGGCAGCATTTCTGTGCATATTTACCGTCATTAAGCACCTTCCGCTGTGAAGTATCTGAAAATATTCTGGAGTGTTTTAGTGCCTTTACAAAATAGTATTATCTTATCTGCACAGGGATAGCAGAGGTGTAACGGACTTATTCACACAAAGGCTGTGAAAAGGAACGGGTTCAACAGTGACAGTAGAGGGATGGAGTTTTGGTGACCAGCAGCATAAAATTGGAGGAGGGTAACTCCTAATTGGCTGCTGCTGTGCTCACCATTCAATTAAAGGCAGTTGATGGGCTCCTGCTGCTGCTTGTCCAGTCATGGGCTGACAGATCTAGGACTTTGGCAGCCCTCACAAGGAGAGCTAGGGACTTTTAAGGCCACAAGAGCATCAATATGCAAGAACCTTGCTGGCCAACACGGAGAGGCTGTACTGAAGACAACCTAAATCTAATGCTGACATTAGAATGTTGTGGCCTTTCATCCATCTGAATCCTCATTTGGGCAAAGGTCTTTAGCTCTTACAGTACTTTCCTATTTGGCTCTCATGAGCTGGTGGTCTCTGCACAAGACAGAGATCACTGTGCCAAAAGGAAAATTCTAACAATACCAGAATAATTGCTCCTAACTGGGGCCTTGACTGCTCAGAATGGCTGCTTTCCTCTGTGCAGTGGACTGCCTATTCTCTTACTAGCAAAGGTTTCTCATTAGCAATAAAGCATTGGGACCCATCCCAAAACAGTTCTCTGCTATTTTCCTGACCCAACGTCTAACTCCAACCCTATCTGCGTATGTCAGCGGAATGAGATGGAGCTGAGGCTATGGAAAGAGTTAACTTTGCACAAGGCCCATTGTCAACCAGACCATTCTGTGCAACTTGACAATGACAGGAGACTTTCAGGCAGAGCAGTTAATGTAGCCGCCAGCCAGGTGTGCATACCAATTCAGTACTATCCTGTGTGCCCATTCATCAGGGTCCTCATTTGTGTCTTTTGCAGCTGCTTGCACCTGCAATCTCACCTCTGCAAGGTTAACAAGATTACAACATCCCTTAAACAGGTCTGCCTACAACTCGCTTGCTACCCAGAAGGCTCACTACAATAGTCACCACCAAGGTGGCTCGAATATCAAATTGAAGACTACAAGTGTCAGATCAAATAATGGGGCATCTTTGTCAGTACTGTGCTATTGCTCTCTCTTTGGGTTAAAAATAGCACAAAGACAAAATGTATGAGTAGAATTCTGGTTTATTGAGTGGAAAATAGAATCCTTAGAATAGTGTGGAAGCAGACCATTCGGTTCATCGAGTTTACAGTGACCCTCCAAAGAGCATCCCAGCCAGACTCACGTCCCCACCCTATAATCCTGCATTTCCCATGACTAACTTGCATAGCCTACACAACCCTGGAGACGATGGTGCAATTTAGCATGGCCAGTCCACCTAACCTGCACATCTTTGGACTGTAGGAGGAAACCGGAGCATCCCAAGGAAATCTGTGAAGACACGGGGAAAATGTGCAATCTCCACACAGGCAGTCACTTGGACGGGGAGTCAAAGCCAGTCCCTGGTGCTAAGAGGCAGCAATGCTAATCACTGAGCCATGATGCCACCTTCTGATGAGAGAATTCAATACAGCACCAACATTTCACTATCATTGTGCATCCACAACAATTCCAACATCAATATCTGGAGAGTCAACATGGCTATTGGAAACATATTTGGGAATGAGACATGACTTTGTAGTGGTAGTGGATCAGAGATTCACATCTAGCATCGTGTTAGATGAATAATATTAGAAAGCTATTGTGTCTAATGTCAGTAGGCTAACAGCATCATTCTGTATTTACCACATCAAATAATAGGCATGTTTGAATATTATGGTAGGACAAAGTTGAATACGCTGAACATTTGTCTTGTTTGTTGGTATAATGCTGACAATTGCATTGATACTGTTAAGTACTGAATGTCTGGTGCTGTGTAGAAATTTAGGAATGTTCTATTGGGTTTTACCACAGTTAAAGAAAGCATTCATAGGAAACCTGTACACCTCTGAAGAGATCCTTGGAATGGTATCACAGCAGCTGTGTTGTAAATGGAACTATATTAAAGGCAAAGATTCATATCATATCACAGTATCTCATTGAATAAAATAACACTGAACAAAATTAATATTTGCATGCAGGTATGTGAGTAATAGGATATCACAGCATATGTTCTTTCTTAAGGCTTTTACTTAGGAAATACAGCTCCTGGTCAGAATTTGTTAGTCAGTTATTTAATTGGAATTTAAAATACCGAATATCTTGGATTTCATGGTTAGTAGTGAAGTAATGACACTTGTTGTTGATTTTGATAAAGTTGCCTGCAAAGATCCAGCTTTTTCTGTGGCACAAATTTCCTCTTTCCCAACATCAGCTTCAATCAGGCACAAGGTCAAGGGGAACTCCAGGCATCCAGCAACTTTAATCAAATACAGTGAGCAGCCAATCACATTGCAATATTCTCACAGGCAACAAATCAGGAAGAAAAAGATTCAACACACATATTTGATTAAAGTAGCAATTAAAATATCACATTTTCTTCAAATAAAGTTTTCTTTCTTACTGGAAAGATGTCATAGTCTTCAACTATAAAATTAGTTTTTCAAAGCAGTTGAGGTTTTCAAGTAATAAAACAGTTAAAAACAGTTACATCTCATTCAACAAGTTACAACTTTTTTTCAAGAGTTTTTACAATGAGGCTGATAATGTAAAAGCCAAATTCTCATCAGCTCAAAACTTACTACTAATTATCGGCTTTGGGGACTTCAAGAGTACACCCTTTTGGAAAACATAAAATCACTGATGGTAACTTCAGGATTTTGGCATCAAACTGAAAAACATATGTGGATTCTAAAGGTTGCTATCATGTTCCAGAGGGATAACGATGGCAAGCAAATTTCAGACTGCTCTGTTTCCTTCATTGAACCCATCTTACCATTTATTCTTGTTTGCTTTTGATCCAAATGCTGTAAATTCACCTCGGTTGATAATGCAAAACGGACTGTAGTACATTGGCAGCCTGTATTATTCTGTCTTGGTTTTTATCCCTTTAAAGACTGAAGAGAATCAATGCTCAAAACAAATTTCATCCTGAAGCTGCCTTCTACCAACTTTCCTATCATATAAACCATTTTAGTATTTTTAATATTATTACCTTACTTATCTCTGATCTGTCACTGCTTTGGTGCCCAATTTTCTTTATTTTGTGTCAGCATATATGAGTGACTTCGCCACCTAATTAATGACCACCCTTCACCCCTATTACAATCATGCCCTATCCACCATCAGTTTGGTATGACAGTAGTAAAACAAAAATTGTTTTAGGAAATCCAAGGGAGATGAACTAGCTCACACCAGGAATCCAGAACAGACTGACAGTGCATGAGCAGCTAATTTTTCACCATGCTGGTTTTTATTTTCGATTGATTTAGAAAATATGGCTCAATAATTTTTAAATTCAAACTAAGTAGAAGTGACAGTGAGGTGACAAAAAGCATCTTTCAAACATTTATAGTATCATTCGGTGAACCTCGGAGGAAAGATGATTGGACAGGATTTGCTATGAGCCTGTTTCACGTTGATGACGAAAATCAATTTAATCCCCAAATTTTTAAACCATCTCATTCTTTTATATAATGGAGCTCTAAATTAGATGGCAGCATGACAACATAATTTAAATTCTAAGTTTAGCTAGTTAATTAATTATTGTAAACTCTAATGAGATTGTACTTTTAACCATGTTTGTTTTCTTAATGTCATATTAATCCAAGGAGAATATCTTTATATTCTTTATTAACAAACTAAAGGAAATGTGTGAAACAAAGGTCCATATTGCCCACTAGAGTTTATAACAATTCCAAGATCTGAGTTTTCTCTATTTAACTGCCAGTTACAGGCTTAGGAAGCTACTTTCTTAAATCTCCTATTCAGCACAGTATGCAATTAACTAGCAATGAATAATCATTCAGTCTATTGCACTGCTAACTTGGTGATTATACATAACATTTTATGAAAACCTGCAAGGTAAAGAGTGTACCAGTTAGAGCTCATATCTGAGATTGATAGATATTCCACATTACTCTTCAGCTTCTGTTAACCCATCACCATGTATTTACTGTACTCAATTTCTTCATAGTTTCCTTCATTCTTCGATGTTTTATTCCCAACAAGTCTCTAAATATCTTATAACTGGGATCATTTCCTAAGCACACTTCTTACCTTTGGGCCTTAAGAGCTCAGGGCTGGAATATATTTAGTATAGACTGTTCCAGTTTACACTATCAGATCTAACTCTATTCGTTAAAGCATTTTGTGAGAACTATTCTTCAGCCACCACTTCCGTGTTATTCTGAAGGGTAAGGGCAACCCTAACCATAGAATCTCTGCATTGTGGAAACAGGCCATTTGGCCTGTTACATCAAGTACACACTGACCTTCCGACGAGCATCCCACCCAGACCCATCCCCCTACTCTATCCCTGTAACCCTGCATTTCCCATGGCTAATCTACCTAGCCTGCACATCCCTGGACATTATAGGAAATTTAGCATGGCCAATCCACCTGTCCTGCACATCTTTGGACCGTGAGAGGAAACTGGAGCACTCGGAGGAAACCTACGCAGACACAGGGAGATTGTGCAAACTCCACACAGATACCCAGGGATGGGATCGGACCAGGATTCCTGGTGCTATGAGATAGCAGTGCTAACCACTGAGCTACAGTGCAGCCCCAAAACTCAATTTCACCTCAGACAAGATTTGAAACCACAATGCTTGGCTGAAGAAGCCAGTGTCTTAGTCATTAGGCCATTGGAGCCATTGAACATTCAGTGTTTGTACCACGCATCTTCACTACCATTACTAAATGTGATGACTTTATGGATTCTTAATTTAAAAGATTGAGACATCATAACTTTGGCTTTTTCATCACTCTTTACTGCTCCCAGTTTCTGTCTATTATTCTTTACAATTATTCCTCTTTATTCACAGGCCTTCAACTAGCTCAGCTTGTGGCACACACCTTCTGTTTCTTTATCTACTGTTGAATACACCTGCTGATACAATTCAGTCTGCTCTCTCCATCACTTTCCAGCAGCAATAATGACTAACTGTTATGTGATTTGTCCTTCTACTTAGACTGCCAGCATCAATCCTCTCACCATCTGGTATGCTGTCTGTAACATCCCATCTAACATTATCAAATATGCCATTTTCACAAAGCTCCACATTGACTTCAGCTGTCCCTCTGGTGATAGTCCAGTCCCTGATTGCCAGTCTCCTCACTTTAGCCCTTCACAAATTGTATTTCATTAAAATCTCCATCTACGTCTTCTGCAGTTATATCCTCCTTCCTCACTGTTTCTGTGCTCTCCAACCTCAAGGGCTCTCTATCGCTGTGTGCATCAATTTCAGTCTGCTTCTATACCTCTTGGACATTTTGGACCGAAGGGTCTGTTTCCTTGCTGTATGACTCTATCTACATGTCCTTCCTCCTCCTTAACTCTGTTTCCTCCTTGCACCCTCAACTCCTCATTTCTGGTTTCCTTTACATTACTAGTTCCTGCTATATTGTGTCACGCTTTCTCCGAAACGTTGTATGCCTTGTTAACTATTGACTTTCTCTCTTGAGTCAAATCTTGTTGATCGAACCTTCCCTCCAGTTGTCTCTGATTCCCTATCACCAGTGACTTTTGCTTTGCCTCTGCGAGGTTACTTGTGATACTTTATTACTTAAACTGGATTAAGTATGCTCAAATTACTTTAACAAATGACTGCTTAGATACCGTAGAGTATTTATGGAAATATAGTTTGAGAAACAATTTTGATGTTCCCTACAATGCAAAGTAAATAGAATGTACAAGAAATGGAAAATGTATAATTAAATCTTTGCATGTGTCAGGCAGTTCAGACACTACTAAAAGTCCTTTGGAAGTCTGGAAAACAGAAAGGTGCCAGAGGTTTGGATTTGCGCCTAAAATCAATATTTGCGCTTTCCCCATCGTAACTAATTCTCCTTAACTGATGTCGAAGGAAAGAAAGCTCTTTGTGGTCTTGGACTTTGTTTGTGCTTTTCTTCTGAATATCGTTGTGATGATGAAACTACTTTGCATGTGCTGCAATGCAGTTTTTGAAATTAAAAACATGAGTAAAACTGACTTTAAGGATCTTGAAACAAAATTCCATTGTGATTGAAGTCACATTGATGTTTTGAGGTAGATTATCTCTGTTAGGATTGTTTTAACTGTTTTCATAGTTTTAAATGATATGTAAGAAAGCTGAAAGAAGAGTAGATCAATGGTCTGCCTAAACTTGCTCAGCCATTCATTGTGATTGCTATTGACCTTCAATCTAACTGCATATTCTCACATTGTCCCATATCCTGTAATACCTTTGGATAACACAAAGTTACCAACTCAAATTTAAAATTTATAATTGATCTAGTATTAGTTGTCATTTGTGAAAGAGAGTTCAAGCTCGTATCACTTTGTGTTTGGAAGTGACTCCTAATTCCATCTTAAAAAATCTGGCTGCATTCTATCGCTTGAATTATCGACGTCCAAACCAAGGGAAGTAGTTTCTCTTGATCTGCCCGATCTGTTCTCCTTAATGTAGCAATTGTAATGATGTCAGCCAAATGGACCTCACAGAATCAGTGTTCCCTGATTTGGGCGATTAATCCGGGAGCCCTTAGCTCACAGATATAAACAGGAGTGTCAGAGGTTCTGTTCACCCTGAGAGCTGGTTCTAAGGGAACTGGATCAGTGTCAAGGATTTTTAAAATGTTAATAAAGGGTGACTTGGTGACAGCATGTCTGTCTCTGTAGGGTTATTTCACTTAATGCCTTGCAATCTTTAATCAGGTCACTCCCATAACTTTCTAAATCCCATGGAATGGTTTGTATTAGCATGCTACATAATTTAACAGTTACAATCCAGGTATAATTCTAATAATCCAAAAGTGCTGCATCTGCATTGACAATGGCATTCCTAAGGTGCTGCGTTCAGAGCCATTGGATGTTTGGTATGATTTCCACTCCAGGTGTTCTGGTCCTCAAGATACAAGTAGCAAAATTTGATTTAAATTTTTGATTATTTACTAAGTACACCTGCCTGTTATATTTTAATGACTTGTGAACCAAGGTCTCCAATGTTTCTAGGTTTTCAGAAATTAGAAAGTACCTTGTTAAATGCTTTTTACATCAAGTGGATGATCTCTTATTTGCCTACCTTTAAGGTCATTCATTAAATTAAATATTGCCTTGCAGTTTTACACTTCCTTCCATATTGTTTGCAGTCTTCATCAACTTTGGATACAGTTTCAGTAGTTACAATACAATTTCAATAGGTCTAAATTCTTTGATAATGTAGCATGATTCAAAACATTTCAGTCAATAAACATTACTGCTACTAAACAGAAGATTCTGGTTGAGTTCTGTGGACTGCTATGGCTGGTTTACACTGGCTAAGATCAACAAAGCAGCATGCAGATAGGGACATGTCAATGGTATTGAGCTGTCTGTACCAAAGCTCAGGTATGCGGAGTTGACATTTCTGAATCCAGTTAACCACACAGTATGTTTCTAGGCTAGCTGATGTGTTGGAGAGTTGAAGGAAAGAAGAGTGAGTCAGTTCGAGATGTTGGCACTGAAATCACAGCAGCCAGTGACAGAATGGTATTGGGAGAGGTTGACATACTTGCCAAGCCACTTTGTTGAGGAATGATAAAAGAGAGGGAAATGAAATTAAAAACAGCATTTTAAACCAAAAAACAACTGCAAAATGTTCATAAGGTAGCTTTTTTTTCTGTTACTTCCTGGCCTTTCTATAGTGGAATTTCATGAGTCAGCTATATAGTCACATATGATGTAAATTTGCAGCTGGAGCAGAAAATGGGTCTTTGCTGTGGTAATGAGAACCCTCCTTCAACTCAGTTTGTTGGAAAATGTCTTTGCGTGTTCTCATGAATCATTTTCGATGTCAGCATGTTCAGAACTGTGGCTGCTTTCATTTTTGAGCAATGACTGATTTCTGAAAGAATATACTAAATAGATCATGAGTGAGTGCAGATGATATTTCACGATTTCTGCAGATTATTTTGAAAATTTACACTTCATAGAAAGTGGCAACAAACAATTAGCATGTCAGTACATCTGAACAGTTTATTCAAGGTGGTCAAGAATAAGAACTCTCCTCTCCTCTATTTTAAATTAAAGTTCTTTCATTAGGTCCATCACAGTATCTAAGTGACTGGCTCATTACTGTAGATTAGACAGATAATGTGGTTGTCCACAGCATTTGCCAGTGCCATTCTGTAACTGGCCACTAAATAGTGGACAAGAAGAGTTACTGTCCCACTACTTTTGTCCATTTGAAGAAACTGCAAGGTTTCTACTTGTCATTTTCTCTACATAACATGGATAACATTGGAAGCTTATTGTAGGGAAAAGCTGTGCCATTGGGAGCAGGCTAAGAAATGGAACTGGTTGGGTGTTGTGTATTGGAGAATCAAGGAGGACTAAAATACTTCTTGTCGGTCTGACTCCCTTCAATTCAGACAAGAGCAGAGAAACTAGAGAGCAGCTTTCGCACCTGGAGATCAGTCAAGATCTTTAAGTGGCCAATTAATGGGCACTTCCCAATGGAAAAAGCTGGCAGACACCCTGGAGGTTTGTAAGTGGCCCTCCTGGTTAGACACCGTAGAGTCCATAAAAGGGTCTGTCGCAGCAATGACTGACCTTTCAAGAATGTCTGCTGCTCTCTTGTCCCAACTATAACCCCGTCCTCTTTCCTGGACTGCCTGACTGGTCTCAGCAATCCTCACATCACACTTTATTGCCTTTTTGCATGTGCCTGTTGCTTGCAGTGAGAGCAGTGCCACATCCCACTCCCGTTTAGACCACTGGGACTGGGGAGCTGCATTCATGTTCGGAACTCTCTGATTGACTGGCATCTCTTGGTGGAAAGATCTCTGTCCTTTAGGAACAGAAACCCCAATGCATATAATTCCATCAATTGATTGAGAAAATGACTGTGGTGGATTGCCCCAATTTTCTGGTCAGTGGTCAAGGCTGCCACGATGGCCATTAACTTCAGTCCAACGAGCGAAACAAGATGCTCCAGAACTATAGTGAAATACACTGTGCTTTCCCCACTACTCATACTTCTACTGAACGGTTATTCTTCCTATAAACTTTAGGCACAAGTAATTACAGTCGTCTTTAAAATTAGAAACTGAAGAATAATAGAGGAGCTAATATTGTAAGACCAGCCTAGCTAGATATGAATATGAGTCATAATCTGGCAAGGATATACCTTTAATATTGAATCTTAATAGATCAAAAGTATCTCATTTATGCATGTGATTTAAAACTTGTAGAAATAATGAGCCAGTATTAAAGTTCAAAGATTTATTTCTGATTTTTGAAGACCTTGTACATACCTAAGAAATGACCTAAAGGCGGTCTGCAGACTAAGGGCTTTTTAAGTGCTAAATTTGCACAGAAGAGGATTTTAGTAGCTTCATTGAGATGTGGTACTGGTTGGAACAATGAGCTAATTTATTGCCAACTGGAGGCACTACTTTACCACCCCAGCTTGGTGTTCTTGTAATAGTTTTACACTACTGCTGATCAGATTTCCATACAACCTTGTAAAAAAAGTGCCTCTATAAATGTCATTTCCCAGCACAAATAATTCTGCTTACACTGTGTTAAATGCTCTTAGAATACAGAATCTTCATTGTGTTTGCAGATTTCTGCTTTTGCACATTAATAGTAAGCTTTTTTTTGCTTTTATTTCACTGAAATATATCATGTCGTTCTTCAATGTTTCCTTCGTTTCCGTATGTATTCTGAGGCTTACTGAGGAGCATGCATCGAAAGGACTGAAAACAAAATCACAGTTCGGAACTACAGTCTCAAAATGCTTGTTGCTGTATTATGTTTGTGAGGTTGAAAACTGGATTTTATAATCTGGTGCAGGAATTTTCGATTATTTTCTGATATCCTTACCAGTGTCTCCTATGAACTACAACAATTAACATCATGTAAAGCGATGATGCTGTGAGGGAGCCGTTATCCACCAAACCTTTGTGTAAATTAAGAAAAGGAAAGTCAACTCTACAGGTTGAGGGATTGCCATGGGAAATTAACTAGGGGACGGTGCTTTCTGTTTAATTACAAAAAGTGGAAAGCCTCAATAGCACCTCCTTTTTCAGTAATGCTGAGGTTCTGCACTACTAATTGATTATTTATAAACCTGGAAATGGCAATTTTTGATGCAACAGCACTTTACATAATAACAAAATGTTATGTTAGTTACTACTAGTGTAATTAAATATGAATGAGATTTTGAGGTGGTTACTTCTGAGTTCTTAGAACTTCGGTCTGAGGAAGGGTCACTGGACCTGAAACGTTCACTTTGATTTATCTTCACAAATGCCGCCAGACCTGATGAACTCTTGCAACAACTTCTGTTTTTGTTTCTGATTTACAGCATCTGCAGTTCTTTCATTCTTTTTGCTTCCCTTTTCTTAAATTATTCAAAATAACGCCATATCGTGGTGATTAATGAAAGCTATTCATTGTTTTGTTACATTCTTACAGTAAAATACATATGATAATAAAATCAAATTCAGTAAAGGAGCTTGTTTCTGTCCTGGGAACACGGGGGAAAGAAATTAGCGTGGCATTGGCTCACAAGTTTAAAAGGGGTATAGAGCCCTGGATGGTGCCAGTCTGTGAATAGTGATCCTTTTTTTTCTGTTATAACCTCATGAATGAGGGCAACGTGTCACAGGCAAAAGTTGCCATACATAATTCATCATATCATGTGTCAGGAAGCATTAAGGTGTTTGAGTTTAGAAAGCTGCTGTTGCTTGTTACCTTCTAATGCAAGTAACTCGTGGTAAAGTTTACAGTATCTCCTTAGTAATAGGATTCTGTGACTTTTCAGGAATACAATTCCTTTTATTTTTAAAATAATAATTTTATTTAATGGTCATCAAGCCTGAACTGATTCACCCAGAAGCATAAACCAGAAAACAATGTTTTTAAAATAATCAAAGATTATACATGTAGCAGCTGCAGCCATTGATTGACAGAACAGTGTCCTTAAAGCAGGAGTCCTGCTGTTTTGAACTTGTTTTCTCTGCTGTCAGCAATGTATAGCAAGTGGTCTCTGCAGTGTGTCCAACAAACCTAAAGTGGGATAATAAAAGCTGTCTTGCCATTGAGCTGTTCTTTAGAAAGATTTGAAAGGGAACTGGAAAGCAGCTGTGATAGTGTTCACACAAACCTAGCATGGTGGTCTGTCAGCAGAAACAACAGGATACTAAATAACTGAGAAAATCATTAATATTTGCAATGCTAATTATTGTTATTGAAAAGTAAACTGGGGTCTTTCCACCAATTTATTAATTTTTGAGACAGTGAGTTGACACTGTATTTTCCTGAAACTATATCACAAAACCAAACAATATGCCAGTTATCACCAGGGACTGGACCTACAATTAAAGGAGGCAGAGTTCACATCTTATAGATGTGTTTACTCACAAAGGCCACTGCCCCACAACTCAGGGGGCTGCCTCTTAAAATGGATGCAGCTGTGGATTGGTGTGAGATTATACATGTCAGACATTGTTTGTAAAAAGCTATAAATTAATGAAGTGGCAGAGTTGGGAATTTCCTGCCCGTAGCATTACTGGAAATGTCTCAGAATACCTCCAGGGTTATAGTTTTTGTCCATAGCAGTAACAAGTTAATCTATGCCTTAGACAAACCATGGTTGTTTCTAAGCAGATTGTTGGAAAAGCACTGAAACTGCTGTAACTTCAGAGACATGAAAATGACATACATTCCTTTTTGTGATCGCAGGTCAATGAAAGGAAAATGAAACATAATGAGAACATAACTTTGAGAAAATGTCCTGTGTTCCAGGTTATAAGGCAGAAAATTCTGATTACAAACCGTGAGATATCAGAATATCAGTGACCTCTTATAACTTTCTGCCACTGACACTCAGCAAGAAAGATTTATACTAATTTGAAAAAAATGACAGTCCCACAAAGGTTTTCAAATCAAAATAGCATTCCCCATTTCAGTCTTTTTGCAACACAATGTATGATGCAACCATATTTTCAAATACCGTACTTGATTTTGAGTTTGATGCTTCAGATGATGCCAAAATAAAATTCTCGTACAGAAACAATTTCAGCGATTCTAACTTGTTATCAGATGTCCTTGGTCACCAGTCATAATGTGGCCACAGCCTGCCTTGATTTCACTGCAGGACAACACAAAACTTTTAAGCACTAACCTCATTGTCACAGAATTTGATGGTTCATTACACCTACATTTCATACTCTATGTAGCCTGTAGAATTAATCCATTCAAGATTTCTTTTGTTTGTATGTAGTTTATCAGAAGGTTTAGTTCAGCACTGATAGAAGGTTGCACTTTAAGATGCCTGTTGGACTGATGGACCTCGGATGGATTGACTTGCTGTATCTGATTAAGACCAATGCAAGCAACCAGCAGCTGTGCTTTGTCACCCTGACTAAACCCAACATTTGAAAAATTAATTCAAGGAATGGTATCCTTTTTTGCAGGGTTGTGCAAGTTTTATGTCAAACTAATACTGTACAAATAAGATCAAAACGACCTCTCTCATCTGATACATTAACCTAGTTGAACAGATTTCCATCTGTTTTTGTTTATTTTTTTTCTCAACTTAATTTTTGCTTTGTTTTGGATTAATGTTGCTATCACAACAGTGGAAACTCCTGCACTTGAAAATCATGATTAGTCTAAAAGTGGTGATTAAAATCGCATGGCCAAGTCATTTACAGAATGGCTCTCTGCTTCACTCAAAGGATGCTTATAAAAGCTTTTCTTAGCCATCAGATTAGTGGTCTAAGGAACAGAACATTTGTCTACGGAAACATTAAGAAAATATTCATCAATGTATAGAGGGATGGTTAGCATCATATTCAATTCCATAACCAATACTTGCTTTGTATTG
Source organism: Chiloscyllium plagiosum (assembly GCF_037043375.1). Lineage (NCBI taxonomy): Eukaryota > Metazoa > Chordata > Chondrichthyes > Orectolobiformes > Hemiscylliidae > Chiloscyllium > Chiloscyllium plagiosum. The sequence continues at coordinate 36,451,752 of NW_028270174.1, read as the reverse complement.
TAAGATTGGCCAGTCCTATTAACATAATGGACTAACTAAGACCAGGCTTGGTACAAATTATCCCTCAGAACAGTCATGCCATCATGTTGCTGAATTTACTGTAGATTTCCTTGCTATTAAGCTGGGTGGTAATTGAATAAATATATTAGAATAGAATAGAATCTTTCAGAGTGGAAGCAGGCCATTCAGAGGAATCTGAAGGAAAAGGTGGTTATTCCAAAAATAGCCCTTCACAACCAAATTCCTCTTTCCAATAAAGTATCTAAACAGTGCCTTCTGCTTCAGTGCCATATGGGTATTAACAGTTTGAATATTGCACCCACAGAATTAAGTTTGTTCCTTATCTGTACCATATCCAATTTTAGATTTAGAATTACATGACAATTATAGTCAAAGAATAACTGCATGGGCCCATAGTCAATTTCCAGTTTTTGTTTGGTGGAGGCAAGCCATGTTTGGGCATGTGTAGTTTGCAGAGACAGCTGTCCATTGACATTGGAGACCCAGTGTCTGGAACCCAGAATTGAAGAGTAAACTAGGTAAGAACAGGTCTGTTGTCAGAGCCAAAGCCCTCCCTTTTGGAGAACTGAGATACTCCTTTGTGAATGATCTCAGGACACCTTGATGGTGGCGTCAGGGATCCTTGGGTGAAATGTGTAAGGTTATTTTTGGAGGTCAGTGTCGGGGAGCCTTGTGAAGAGTAGAGTGCACCCGGTGCCCTTTGGTTTGCTGTGGAGAAGATGCCTAGATATCTTGGATCAGTCCATTGATTCAAGACCTGTCAAGAAGTGTCAAGAGTGTAGATGTGTCAAAAGCCTTCAATCAATATGAAGAAGTATCAAGAAGTGTCAAGACCTTGCAAGCAGTGTCAAAGTAATCAAGAGCTGTGAAAATAGTTATGCATGAATTAGTGTTTCTTTATAAGAGTGTAGTCAGCTAAGTTGAACTTTAAGTAATAGACCTTTATCTATTTTCATCTGTGTACCTGGGTTCTTGTGGATACTGGGTGGTTTGGGAAAAAAGGTGAACAGGAAAGGAAGATAGGTGGAAATGGGTACGATATTGACAATGTGCATGAGATAGGTTAAAAAGGCTGTATACGGTTTCATAGGGGATACACGGAGTCATAGTGAGGTGTGGTGTGAAGACTGGAGAAAAGCTTTGTATTTTATTCTTTTATTTTGCTATTTGGCCATAGTGCAGGAGTCTAAAGCCTGATCTGTCATACAGCCTGCATCAGGAACTGGCAGCCTCCTTATCTCATAAAGGTTCTCCTGATCTGACTTCTAAACCAGCTTGACTTGCTGGGAAGTGCATAATGTCGATTTTTAAAATTTGGGAATTGATTCACATCTGTGCACTCGACGCAGGAACAAATGTTTGGGCCAAAGTATGTTAGAACAATACTGTATAGTAAGTGATCCAGATCATTCCTGACCGAGGGTTAAATTCACATCTCCCACTCATGCATCCAGCTAAAAGTGCAGATGTCGTTCAGATGCTATTGGTAATAAATGGCTAACCATGCTCAGGGACCATGGGATGTACTGGTACAGAAAATTGGTAATTTTGTTCTTGTACAATAGTACAATCTTCTGAGTACGGGACAGAGTACCGAAATGTTAAAATGTATTTGATAGACTTATACTTCACCGGAGGAATGGTTGGTTTTCACTGCAGATGATACATATGCAAAACGTTTCTTTCCTAACACTGTTATCTATCATCTCCATGTGCAGAAGTTGACTCAGATGATTCAGAGCTCGGAGGTATGCGGTCAATCTGGCAAAAATATCCACAGTCAAATCAAGTGGTTCCTGTTTACATCAGAGAACTTAGAATGAAGCTACTGACAGCATCTACACTTCAATCTGAAATTGTGATGGGAGCCAGTGGAACTGTTAGCAAACAAAATAAAATCAAATTGTGGTTACCTTTTGGTGAGGGTTTGGGTGCTGTGCAAACATAGCTCACCAATCTGTCTCTGCTTTTTTTTTTCTTGTAAAGTGTAATTTTCTACTCATTATGTTGAATAGGAATTTTAGCAGCTATGGTGGTTATGTTCATTAAATTTACTTGTAAGTTCTAAAGCTTTGTTCTAACTTCAGCACACAAATGATTTGAAAAAATATGTCATTTTTATTGCAAACTAATTATTTCCAGAAATCTGCCAGGCTGTCTAAAGGATGCCACTTGCATCTGCAAGAATCTGCAAAAATACTGTTGTCTTGTTTCTTGAATATCATTTGGAGTTGTATTGTTTGGAGGGTTTGTGGCTTCAATATATGTTTGAAGCATTTCTGCCACCACTTATTTACCAGTATTTTGCCAATGACTGCACTTTATTTTTGGATAAGTGACTGGGAGGAATAGTTTGTGTTTCTGATGGGGTTTTTTTTTAGCCAACTGAAGTTTTAAAATTATATCAGGTTTGTAAACATGCCACTATTAACATGGTTTGACGATTAATTTGTACTGTATGAACATAGACAGATTTGCCAACAACAGTTCCAGTTAGCAAATTTTGCACAGTAAGAAGTTTCTTTTTCAAGCAATTTCTGAATTAAGGGAGCAAAGTGGGGAAAAAAAGTATAGGGCAGGATCTTAGGTTTTTTATTTAAATGTGAATTGTGTGAGTCCATCCTGCACAGTTCCTGATATTTGCTTGGGATGCGGTAGAGAAGGGGAAATTTGGTGCCCAGCTTTTGTGGGTTGGGGCCTGAAGGTCCGCCTGGATGGAATGGTGCAGAGTACCAATACAGGAGGTCACAACACCAGAGAATGATCTGAGGTTGCTACTTGGGCCAGTGCAGACTCAACCTCCTTGAAAAATGCACAGTACTATCGGAAGGAAGTAAATGACCTTCTCCATTCTGCCATCATATTCTCTTCGATATGTCACATTCAGTCTATCTCTGCAATTGTACCAACGTCCCATCAAGGCCCATGTTTTACCTCGCTCACTACTGCCTGTAGTGTTTTAATTCACTTGCTGTTACCCTCCCCAGCTCTCGACGGCACTAACCCTGTGTGTTATTGCACTACCTACTCACTCACTTGGGATACCTTTCCACCTGCATCAAAAGAAACAGCTGAACCACCAATTTTCGGCTCCATTAACACGTGTCACTCTCTTATTCCAGGAAGACAGTAGTTCCAATATGGCAGAAAGAGGGTGATGGGCTGCCTGACATTTATGTGGAGAGTAGCTTGGTCTGGCTGACTGACTGTGTCCTAGCCCCTGGCCTTGACTTCCTGAGCCAGGGACTCCTGAGTGAAGGCTATCTCCCTTTACTTGACTGAGGCCTGCTGGAAATCATAGCAAGCTTCCTGGCTTTGTGTTTGTGTTAGACAGCATGGACATGCAGCCCTGTGAGTCTGGTATCTCTAGCTGAGGGAGCAGAGCACAAAATGTAAGGCAACACATCATGAGGCAGGAGTGCTGTGAGCATCCAAGCAGGCTCAGAATGAGTGAGCACAGTGCCAGCAAATGAACAGGCTGGCGAAAGAGCCTGCTCCAGTCCTTGAGCAGGTTGCATGCCCCTGAACACACAGTGACCTTGCAGCATTTTTGCAACGATAATTGCTGGTCCAGCCCAACTGAAGTCTTGAAATGTAGAGGCATCCTGTAGGTGAATCGAAGAAGTGCCATGAGGATTCATAGAGGTTGGCACATGTTTAGATACCAATGTCCGTAGATGTAGGTTGCACTTAGTCAGTGCCCAAGGAGGGTGCCCGAGATGATGTGTGCAATGTCCAACAGGGAGGCACTTTGGAAGAAATAAGGAGCTGAAGTCTTCCTGACATCCATGTTGACAATTTTCAATGTCTTTGTCTTGCTTGTTCAGCACATATGGTAAGATAGGAAGCTGCATATTAATGAGGCAAGTTGTGGCATTAATAAGGCATTAAACAAGCAATAATTTACTCCTTAATTAGCATCTTGTTGCTGCTTAGTGCGCAACTTACTTTGCTTCTCAGCAAATGAACAAAAATGCAGTGTGTTGCTGTGCACATAGAAATAAGTCTCACCATAGCCCACATTGTTCAGTATTCTCTAAGGTTCCACCCATAATTTCTGATCTCTGAGATATCTGGCCTGATACCCCTCAACTGAGGATCACTGGGAAATGAATTTTGCATCAGCCTTCAAGTCTTAAAGGGGAAATATTCCTGCAACAGATTTGTTGTTACTTTTGTTTCATACAGATATTTGAATTTCGCTGCTTTTCTGGTAAAGATCATCAGCAGATGTTGCTTTCCTGTTGGAAAATATGAATAGATCACATTTTCTCTTCAGGTTTCCATGGTGATTGAAGAGGTTTTAACTTGAGTTGAAAAGCTCAGTGAGGTTTTTCTTGATCTCCTGCAGGTGTAGGAGATTGCCATTATTAGTAATTAGTGTTTTCTTGCCACTGATAACTTGATCTGAGATTCGATTTGAAATTATCTGTCTACCTTCTTTTGTTTAGCTTGGAAACAGGCAAATTTGATGGTTGGGCATTTTGATGTTGTGAAGATGTTAAATGTTTCGAAATATATATTGTATATTAAACCTGTAGGGCGGCACGGTGGCACAGTGGTTAGCACTGCTGCCTCATAGCGCCAGGGACCTGGGTTCAATTCCTGCCTCGGGCAACTGTCTGTGTGGAGTTTGCACATTCTCCTTGTGTCTGCGTGGGTTTCCTCCGGGTGCTCTGGTTTCCTCCCACAGTCCAAGGATGTGCAGGTCAGGTGAATTAGCCATGCTAAATTGCCCCATAGTGTTAGGTGCATTAGTCAGGGGTAAATGTAGGGGAATGTGTCTGGGTGGGTTACTCTTTGGAGGGTCGGTGTGGACTTGTTAAGCCGAATGGCCTGTTTCCACACTGTCGGAAATCTAATCCAAATTAAGGGTCAAAATTTCATGGTGCAAATCAAGGATGCAAGTTTTCAGTTTGAAAATCTGCAGGTGGGATTTTCTGACCCAGGCAACAATTTTTGCCACAAGTATGTACATGATTGGTGTTCTTGATTACTTCAATAAGCAAATTAACTTTGAAAAGAACACCGTCCTGATTATTTTCTCTACAAAATGTGGACTCCAGGTAATACTGTGTGATGACATATTGTTTTAGGTTTGCTGTGAAGTCAGATTTGTGAATAATAAAAATAACCCACTGTTTGACACTTTGAACTATTTATTTAGCAAAAACAATAAAATATATTCATTCTTCCAACGTTCCTTGTCCAAACATCGGACAGTCTAGTATTGGTGTCCAATACGTTTCATAGCTCCAGTTTCTGAAAGTGGTGTATATGGCTGTTTCTTTTTCCCTTGTGTTGTCCTTAAGTGTTTTGTTCCTAAATGGTATCGACCTTGCTTATTCTTTTCTATGTTTTAAATCCCTTTGTCTGTTCTTTCTTTTCTTAAAACTTTTATCTTTTTAGCATCTTTTTACACGTGGACTGCAGCAACTCAAGAAGTCACTTCAGCACCACCTGAACAAGGGTAATTAATGCTGGCCAGCCACATCCCATGGGTGAACTGAAAAAGAAACCCTTCCTGTTGTTTCTTTTCTACTTTCTTGTCTGTTTATGACATATGATCACATGTTTTATTTCTTTCCTGCCTGTTGCCTTCCACCTTCTCCCAATGGCTACAATCCCCTGGTGACTCAGAATGCTCTGCCATTTCAGCCACTCTGCACAGTGGCCTCTCTCAGTCCAAATATTTATGATTTTCTTTTCATTTATGTGGAGAAATAACTCAGACCGAATTGGCATCATAAAATGGTGAAACAAATATGTCAGCAAACAGCAAGTGATGGCTTTCAATAAATGATGATGAAAAGAGAATGATGAAGTTTATCGTACTTTCATTTGAAGAGACATAATAGAGTGTGAGGCAGCAACAAGTTAAAATAAAGAAATATGATAAACAGCAGGTAATGACCACAAGCATGAAAGAAAATAATTGAGAAAGAACAATGATACAGAAGCTTACAACCATAAAACTTGGAAACTAAGCTTTAAAGGAGGAAAATAAAAATAAAATGAAATGAGATCCATAATTTAAATAAAAGGTAAACTGACTAAAATGAGGACCTTCAAATATATTTAATGCCATGCTTAATAGATGAAATAAATTATTCTCTGTGTAAGTATACCTTGGTACACAATAGGTACTTTTAGATAGTAAATTAACATTGATGTATCATAGACAACTGGAAATTTTACTTTAAGTATTAACCATGATTACTTTGCCTGGAATGAAGGTGTTGGCTGCACATCCCCCTACACCCACCCCCAGTCCTGAAGAAGGGTTACATCCAAAACGTCGACTTCACCTCCTGATGCTGCCTGGCTTGCTGTGTTCTTCCAGCCTCCTGCTTGTCTACAGTGTATGAAATTTAGCTGAAGGCTTTTATAAAAGTTAAATAGTTCAGAAATAGCGTACCGTTGATCACAGGAACAACAAGCTAAATTAGGAAAAAAAAGGTTCAGGGTAAATCTAGCTCACTATGTGCTCTGAATATGTTTCTTGCATGCACAAATTTCACTTTCTGTTTTTTTTTTCATATGTATGATGAGATTCATCTGACAGAAGATCGGTTATTTCTTTTCATATAACTGTTTTAGAATTACTTGATCAAGCCAACTGAAATAATTCCTCCATTTGATTATTATTCCAAACTCCTGTCATTCAGGATCATCATTCACATTGCTTAATTACATGGTTGTACAATACCCCTGAGTCCCAGCATTATCAAGAGCAGAATTAGTTTCATGTTTGGTTTGAAATATTATCAGCATAAGATACTTTTCTTGAGATAAGATATACTTTTCTTAGAGCTTTTTGCTGAAAATTGTCTTAGTTGTCAGTAAATTGAGATAAGAGCCCTGTAAGTATTTGAATTCTTCTCAGTGAAATCCATATTTCTCTCCAATGAGTCTCATTACATGTTCTAGATGTCTTCAGTGTAAGATTAATTCAGCTCTGTCAAAGAAACCTGAAATTAATACCTTTTAGACTTATCATTTAGAGAATAAGGAATCTCAGTTATTAAACATGCAAAAGAAAATTGAATCAGTTACAAATCCATTAAATAGCTTTAAGTTAGGAAGAAAGATTAAAATTGGTTGTAGGTTGACAATGTGGTCACAAAAATAATGATTTTTGTTTTAACATACACCCCTTGCATGATAAGCTGCAGAATAAAACTTCCTTCACTAGAATCATAGAATTCTTGCTGTGTGGAAGCAGGCCATTCAGCCCATCGAATCCACACCAACGTCCGAAGAGCATCCAGCCGAGACCTATCCCCCCATCCAGCCCCCCTAACCCTCCATTTCCTGTGGCTAATCCACCTAGCGTAGACATCCCTGGACACTATGAGCTATTTCGCATGACCGATCCACCTAACTTGTACATTTTTGTACAAGGAAGTAACTGGCACACCCGGGGGAAGCCCACACAGAAATGGGGAGAATGTGCAAATTCCACACCGACAGTCACCCCTGGGTCCCTGCTGCTGTGATCGCCAGTGGTAACTGCAGCTGTTTCCAAAATTAACTCACTATTCATCTCATTAAGTATGAAAGTGAGATGTTGATCGCATTATTAAGCAAATGTGTGATGAATGAGACAATAGGTCCTGCCAGTGCATGGGCCTTCGGGTTTCCAAGGCCATCGAATTACATTGAAACCCCTACTGGATGAAAAGCTCACTTCGGATACTGCAAGTATATCTGCCCCTTACACTGTTGTACTCACCTTTAAAGTCCCAGGACATGACATTAAAGAAGACTGAGCTTGCTTCCAGCTTCCTGGAGAAAATACCTTCGATGAGCTGATAGAGAGAAGGTCGGTCCTCCTCTCTTCCCTGCTGACTGCAACAAGAGGCTACCCACAGACCCAGCCAGCAGAGATAACAGAATGGATTAATACTGTCTCCTCTGTGAAAAAGGAGACCCAGTCAGAAGGAAAGCTGCATTTCACCCATGAAGAAAAAAGTTGCTTACCATTTCCTGGACTTGTGAATTATTGGATGAATTACTTTGTAATTATAATTGAAAGGTATTACCAATAGTAATCTCCTAGGACAAAAAACAGCTTCATATTGACTTCAATTTGTGCCCATTGTCCTGACAAAATGAATAACTAAGGCAGTAGAGAGACAATTTCATTAGTTTGAGATGGGGAGGCTTTGAGGGAGGGGAAACATATCCTTACAAAGCGAAAGGATATGGCAAGATTGCAAGACAGCAATTTGGATAATGATACCCAGAGTGGAACAGGAAGAGACAGATTGTAAAAGTATTGAAAAATAACAGTAAAAAGGAGGGGGTGGGGAGGAGCTGGTAAAAAGGCAAAATTAATTAAATACATGTATTTATTGAGAACAAAATAAATTAATTCATATCATAAATAAGGTAAGTAGGTATGATCTTCCAGACATTAAAGTGTCATGGTTGCAAGAAGATTAAAGCTGAGAACTAAATATTCAAATGTATGTGACTTTTCAAAAGCAGTGGCTAAATGGAAAAGTTGATTGGGTAGCTCTGTTGGTACAAGATAAATAAATACAGTATCAAGAAATGATCTTGGATCTCAAGATTTGGAATTCATATGACTGGAGGTAGGAAATAATAAGGGCAGAGATGAGGGGGAATTCTTTTCTCTTGGAGCAGTGAATCTGTGGAATTCTTTATTGCAGTGGGCTGCAGAGGCTATGTCATTCAGTACATTCAAGACTGAAACAGATATTTAATCAGTGAGTGATTCAGAGTTTGTGGGGCTGAGGCAGAACAGTGGAGTTGAGGCTTATAAGGTCGGTCCTGATCCCATTGAATGACAGAGCTGACTATCTGGACTGAATGCTCTACTTGTGCTCCTATATCTTATGTGCTTGATCTTCAAGACAGTTTCAGTTCATTTTTGCCTGGAGGATGTCCTGACACATACAAATTTTCTGTTCATTTTTCTTTCTCATATAAATTTGGGACTCGTCTGAATGATCTATTTTGATCATCATGATTTGAAGTATATCTTCAGACTGAATGAGTTTCTTTAAGTTGATGCCACAGCTGAACCTGATCGAGAACAGTAAAGTGTGTCTGGTTATATTATTGGTTTAAGGTGCAGACTGTGCTTCCTTATTTATATAAATAACAATGGCACAGTCCAAACATTTGCTTTATCCTTTGTTGGCTGAAACACAAATTGTCACTACTTGTAGTTCACCATTCCAAAACCAATTTATATGAGAAAACAATGAAATGTAGTGGAAAAGAATGTTGTCATTCATCTGTTATCTTTTAAGCTGCAACCTTTGACCATTTCCTACTAGCTTATAGTAGAGATCAACTTCATTGCTCTAACTCTAGTTACCCTGAACCTGTAGCCCTGGTATTTCTGCAAAGAAATATGAGTCTTTCTGGCATGGACCAGTTGTTCCTACTCTCAGCAATGTTCAGCTCAAAATAGTTCATCACATGATCTACTGAAATTTGCAAAGTTGGCATAATTAGAGATGATATTATTTGTAATCACGAAACAGGACAAGAATTTAGTATTCCCTAGGATTCAGTTGTTCTTTAAATAATAAGTATTTTGAATTGAAAGGTTAATATCTAGGAATTTGGAATTCCCTAGCTATAATTAGCCTTAGGATTATAACTCTTCATTTGTAATCAAAAGTGAAGAATGACATTATTAAAGAACTCCCAGGTTAGAGCAATCCATTAGTTCCATAAAGATGGATAATCATTGTATTCATTTCTGAGGCTTATTGCTGACTCTAGTAAGTTTTCATAATACTGGACCCAGTTTTGATGAAATCAGGACTGAGCAAATCAACCAAGAAACTGTCCTGAAGAAGATATACAGAATGAATTGTGAATAGCCACAGTTACTGACTTAAGCAACTCTGTTGTTAGCTTTTTAAAACGTGCCTCCTTTCGCTCCCCTGTGAATATCATGAAGTTGATATGCTTTCACGTTAATTCTCAACTACATGTGCCACACAGAGTTAAGTTTTGTAAGTAGCAGTTTAATTTTAGCGGTATGATCATTTGTAAGGTCTGCCTTCACCTTCCAAGTGTTGCATCCCCTTCCTTCACATTGTGTGTTGTCTTAGAAATTTCAAAAATGCTAGATTTTGTTTGTTTGTTCTTGTTTCCTTTTCTGACGACTTTCTGTCATTTAATCTGAACTTTATTTTCCTCTTCAACACAAAAGTACCCCAGATGCTTGAACTCTGCTCATTTTTTTTCCCATTTGCTCTTTATTTATTTTCCTTTCTGTACCTGATTTGACATTACCCAGCCTAGATCACCCACCTCCTCAGTTCTCCCTCTGTTTATTTTCTAACCTTTCAATCTCATTAAGGGGATTCACTCTTGTTTCCATTCTTCCATTATGTCCTAAATGCACAGTTTCTCACAGTGCACTGTTATCAAGCCCAAACAAGGAGGTATTTTCCAGCAAAAAGACTTGAAATGATTAATTTTCCTTGCATAATCAAATTTATTTTGCTTACACATTTATACAGAATGACTATAAAATGATTGAGATACCTATTTGGAGGCTAGCTCTTATAGCATTCATGTTTGAACAATCTAGTTTACCAATGTTAAACAGTTTTTGTAGCACATAATTCACTCATGACACCCAATTGATATTTGTAACTTAATATTGATTTTCTGCTTGAGAAAATGATTTTTCTGTGTTGCTTAATACATAAATTCAAGAATTATGCTTTTTCAACAGAAGCCATTGAGTTTTAGCAGTGGTAGACATGAAACACTGAACACCTACTGTTATTTCAGCATTGTGACTTGTTGTTGGGTGGGCTATGGCAATTGCTGGTCAAACCAGTAGATGGAGCACTGTACAGTCAAAGAAAAATACATATCAAGAGGGAATTTAATCTGACAGGATTTATATTTGTCCTACATAGTGCAACTTCGAGGGGCTGCCTGCCGAGCATTGTTAAAATGAGAGTTGATGAGTTCACACCCAGACTATCAGATATTTCTAGCTGCAAAAGAAATGACATTTAACCATTGTAGACATTAAAAAAGCAAAAGAAAATTAGGAGTTGAGAATTTTTTGATTTTATACACTGCCTATGGGAACAAATTGATACTGTATGAATTACACATGTTTTGAGTCCTTTGTTCTCTGTCCTGCACACTGAAGAATGTGTGCTAAACTGTAAGATATCACAGTTTTGAGACAGTGGAATAAGTTTAAGTTAGGGCTTGAGCCGCAAACTTGTGGTTGTACAATCTGCTAAATTTTGTTTTCCACTGACAGTTTAAATTTTGATAGTGCACCAGACTTTCTGAGGGGAATGGGTAAGACAGGTTGGTAGAGTTTCCAATCCTCCTTAGATGTCCTGGAGTCTCCAGGAATTGCATGTTCTCAATTGGCACAACTGCAGCTGTCTGGAAGAAAAATGACGGAAACTGTAGTTCTTCTATAAATACGGTGGCATTAGTAATCGCGTCTACTTGTTGAATGTTATTTGTTCTCCTTGTCTAGTACTTTCAGCATCGTCCTACCCTGAGAAATAGAATTTTTAAAAAAGAATTTGCATGCTTAGTTTTTTTAATCATTCTTCTGCTTGTTCCTATTTTCTTGCAACTTGTAGTTTAACATTATGGAATCACTTTTCACTTTATGTAATGTCCAATCACAACTTTACATGTGGTATGCATGGTGATTGGTGTTTGATTACTTTTCCAGCAGTAGCTGGACTATCTCTGATAAGCTTTTGTTCTTTTTATTTATCATTTTTAACTAATTCTTCATTACAGTTAATAAGATCAACTCTATACAAAAATCATAAAATATTTTACTGTTATCTTACATGGAGTGACTCATTAGAAAACTTCTGAGTGGTATTTTATATCATAAAACTCAAGAGTCTAGAACAATGACATATGACATTTTGCTGTAATGTGTCTAGCAGATACATCTTGTTGCAGAATTCATCTGTCTTGACTGACCACTAATTTAACAGTATCTAAAATAACAAGATTTTCTATTGTTTGCACAGTAGGATTAAGTGGAACCTTCTTCAACTCTTACTATTTCGCTATTTTTCAATGAAATTATATAGCTTTTCAGTGTACGTAGCTTTCTGACTTTTAAGAAAATAAGATCATCCAGGGTCACAGCTAAGTTTTAGTGCATTCGAATAATGTTTATACTTAACGTTGCAATCTCAAAAGACACTTTTGTTGCTTATTCAGTCACTTGCACCCAAGTGTTGTTAAGTGAATCGTTTTCAATGATGGCGACACGTACTTAAAAGGAGTAGACAGTTCTGGAAAATGTATTTTACCTTTAACCCTCTAAATACTAAGTTGTATCTTTCAAGTACAAGATATTCCATCTACACAAGTGATTTGTAAATCTGAACATTCTAAAGCAGAGTTAATGAAGAGAATTACGATCAGGTGAGGAGGGGTTTATAGCTCTCTATTTTAACAGCTTCTTGGGTGGTCATAATTTTTTTTGTTGTTAGTAAGCAGCTTTTGTACTTCAAGTAGTGCTAGTTCGCCAGATCAAAAATGTAGCTGAGCCAATTATAAGGTATTCTTGAGTGAAAGGGAGTGAAATTTTATTATCTATCACTGCTGCAAGTTTAAAGAATTGCTAATAAACATTAAAATGAAGCAAAGCTTGCAAAGTGTGTGATAGGGACGGAGCATTTAGTACAGATATAAAGTAAGGGCAGAGCATCTTGAATTGTGGAAGTGAAAAATCCCAAGTCCAATTGTTTAGCTGCTACCTGATTACCTCGGTAATGGCAAAGCTGCAGATATCTGGGAATTCACAGTAAATTCTTGTTGTTCCAAGTTGTTTTTCTTCAGTGAGTGTTTTAACTTTGAGGAAGACTGGGAGGGAGAGAGACAGCCAGAGAGTGTCTCCCAGTTCTTATTGCTGAATCCATTTTTTTTCCTGTCTCTGTTCTTCAGTTTAGAAATATCTATTGAATGACTTCCATTTGTATATTCTTGAGTCAGGTCATTGTTTTTCCAAGCTGAATACTCCACAGACAACCTTTCATTTCAATATGTAATTTCCAGTAAGGTCAACTGGGAGATAAGATCTGTGTTTCATTGCCCTATTATAATGAAGTTAATTTTAACTCATACTAATTTTTGTTTACTCATGATTTCAGAAGCTTGGCTCAAAATAAATGGTCACAATGTTTATTTTAGATTTTTTATATTTTGTTTTTATTTATATTTTTAAAATCATTTTTGATCTATTCAAGTCTTGAATATTAAAATCAAATGACAAAAGTTCTAATGGTGAGTCACCAGACTTGAAATATTAATTGCCTTTTCTTCCCACATACATAAATGATTTGGATTTGAACATAGCAGGTATCGTGAGTAAGTTTGCAGATGACACCAAAGTTGGAGGTGTAGTGGACAGCAAAGAAGGTTACTTCAGAGTATAACAGGATCTTGATCAGATGGGTTAATGGGCTGAGGAGGGGCAGATGGAATTTAGTTTAGATAAATGTGAAGTGCTGCATTTTGGAAAGGTAAATCAGAGCAGGACTTATACACTTAATGGTAAGGTCATGGGAAGTGTTGCTGAACAAAAAGACCCTAGAGTGCAGGTTCATAGTTCCTTGAAAGTGGAGTCTCAGGTAGATAGGATAGTGAAGAAGGTATTTTCAATGCTTGACTTCATTGGTAAGTGCATTGAGTATAGGAATTGGGAGGGCATATTGTGGTTGTATAGGACATTGGTTCAGCTACATTTGGAATATTGCATGCAGTTCTGGTCTCCCTGCTAAAGGAAGGATGTTGTGAAACTTCAAAGGGTTTAGAAAAGATTTACAAGGATGTTTCCAGGATTGGAGGGTTTCAGTTATAGGGAGAGGCTGAATAGGCTGAGACTATTTTCCCTGAAGTGTTGGAGGCTGAGGGGTGACCGTATAGAGGTTTATAAAATTATGAGGAGCATCAGTAAGGTAAATAGGCAAGGTCTTTTCCCCAGGTGGGGGGATGCATTGGTTTAAGGTGAGAAGGGAAAGATAGGAAAGGGACTTAAGGGGCAACATTTTCACATAGAGGTTGGTGCATGTATAGAATGAGCTGCCAGAGGAAGTGGTGGAGGCTGGTACGATTACAACATTTAAAAGGCATCTGGATGGATATATGAATAGGAAGGGTTTAGAGGGATATGGGCCAAGTGCTGGCAAATGGGACTAGATTTAGATAGGATATCTGGTTGGTGTGGATGAGTTGGACTGAGGGGTCTGTTTCCGTGCTGTACATCTCGACTGTAGATGCTGCCAGACCTGCTGAGTTTCTCCAGCAATTTCTGTTTTTGTTTCAGATCTCCACTATCTGCATTTCTTTGTTTTACTATGATGTAAATTGATTGTTGATATTCACTACACTCACTACAAAAAGATGATTTATTAGTTCACTGCTACTAATCTGAAGAATTGCTATTGAACTGGACTGTATTTTAGTGAAACACACAATTGGTACTACAGCTAGTTTGGTTTTACATGCTTAAATGGCAACTACATGTATTCAATACGTGTTAATGTAAAAACTAAGAGCTCATTATAATCACATGCTTGTGACAAGAAATTTGCTGTGCCTCTCAGGTTGGTGCACGATTGTCATGGGCACAGGATAAAAATGAGCAAATCCATTTTGACACTAAAAACTCACATTGAAAAAGTCGTATGCAACATTGTGATAGAAATGCAATCCATATATATCTTTTGCAAAACTGTTAATTTTGTTATAATAGGAACTTAGGAGCAAAAATGGGACATGCAGCCTTTTGAAACTGCTCTGCCATTCGAAAATATGGCTGATCATCTGCCCTAACATCGTTTTCTTGTACTCTCCCCATATCCGTAATGCCATTAAAGGCTGGAAATATCCATCAGTTACTGGCTTGAATATGCCCAATAACTGAGCTTCCAGACCCTCTGGGGTACGGAATTCCAAAATTTCACAACCTTCTGAGTGACGAAACTCTTCCTCATCTCAGTCCTAAATGACCTACTTATTATTTTTGATACCGTGTCCCCTCACCCTGCAAAGTGCTGTACTAATTTCTGATTAGGAAGCATTGTTAAAAAGTTAGATAAATTACCAGGTGCTGTGTAGGAGATTAGTTACTTGGCCTCATTCAAATCACCGAAGACAACTGGAGGGGAATTTCTTAGCTTGGTTTCTATCCATGACTGGCCTTTAATTATTTGTCCTTTTTTTTGTCCCTCTCAAAAGTAGAAATCTCCTTCCTGCTAGCTGTAAATGATTAGGTGATTAGCTATTCAAGGTAGTCACCTCAAACACAACTCCACATTCACTAAATGTACCACATTCTTTACCTTTCTTCTATCACTAACCATCACGTTATTCTCCTTTAGATTACGCTAAAATAAGCACCACTAGAAAATATACAGTTCAACCTAATTTCTCCATTCATTCACGTACAATAAATTCGCCTAATTGCCCTTTGTACTCCCTTAATGCCTGTTCTTTGTATGCTACTGGATAAGAGGTAATGGTAATTCTGTTTCAGGTTGCAATCAGAGACTTTTATAGAATCACTACCGTGCGAAACAGGCTATTTAATCCAACAAGTCCACACTGACTCTCTGAAGACCATTCCACCCAGACTCACTCTCCTACCCTATCCCTGTAACCCTGTAATTCCCATGACTAATCCACCTAACCCACACATCCCTGGACACCATGGGCTATTTAGCATGGCCAATCCTTGTAACCTATACATGTTTGGACTCTGGGAGGAAACCAGAGCATCTGGAGGAAACCCACACAGACACGTGGAGAATGTGCAAACTCCACACAGACAGTTACCCAAGGCTGGAATTGAACCCATGTTCCTGGTGCTGTGAGGCAGCGGTGTTAACCATTGTGCCACCCCTTAATCAGTTAAAAGCTAATCAGACTTAAGAATGAGGCTGTGCACTAATGAACCATGTTGAAGCCTACACTCAATATGAATAATTGCCATCAGTATGAAGTTGCATGGTCTGCTAGTGCTAATGGGACTATACTGTCATATATTGTAATTCATTGCATCAATTGTCCACCTGAGAACCTCATTTGGCAGCAGTATTGTTACACTGTCCACAGACTTAATCGCAACAATGGCAGGTAGGTGGCATCATCATCGTCTAACTAAGTGCCCCTGCCACCAACCACACCACAGGGAAGGGCATTACAGTCTGCCTGTAATCTCTGACAAGTAAATGTGTGATTTGAATGTAAGTAGCCTTAAGTTAGAGTCTAAAAATATGAACTTAAGAAGAATTACTGTCTCATTATGAAATGATTCAAACATAATGTTTGACCTAGCCTAAACAGAAATGGAGAACAGTTTTTAATAATTGTTTCATTTAGTACAGAGTGAAAATGACTAAACATTTAGCTAACGTGGCAGTGAGAGTGCATCTGTAGTTATTATACTCAGCTGGAGAAGGACTGGGTTGGCACTGCTATTGTAGCCTTTTGGTTTTGACTCAGTGCCACCAGCTAACAAATGGAAATGTTTACTTTTCCATCAGTGCAATTCTGAGCTACTTTGGAGAAGCATTTTGTTATATGCTTCTAGGTACCCAGACAGGAAGTGCAGCTAAGGGTGTTCACAGAAAGGTCATTTCAAATTAACACAAACAAGCATGAAATAAACTGTTGTTATAATTGCTTCAGGTAACATGGGGCTGATCGGCTTTTGTCTTTGAAGCTGTTGTGTCAGCAGTAAGTTTTCATTGCACCAGTACAGATTTTGTACAATATTAGGTATTCAAATGTCAATTTGAGTTTTCACTGCAAGAGGTAATTCAACTTAACTCCAGCGATATTTATCACAATTGATGTAAATTGTGTTTAACATTACTTATGGTCAATTAATTTTATCATTATACTTTCCTGATAAACCTCACTTGTTATATTAACATAAATGTAAAGTATGCATTTTGTTAATAATACATCCTTTAGACATGGCTATTGACAAAGTGGTACTGGTGAATTTTCTGTTTAGTAGATGCTAACTCTTGTTATTTTTCAGGACTCAGTTTTTAGTGACTATTACCTAGTAACTCCTATCTTTAACTTGAGAAAGATAGAAGGAGGGTCAACGCTCGTAGTTCAAGACAGCACCATAATTGAACAGAGCAATGGAAGATGTGGTCAATGAGGAGGCACTACTTAGCTGTTGCAAGGCTTCCATGTTGAAGTCCTACAAATCATTTAAGACAGTAAGACTAAAGAACTGGACGTTGCCTCACATGTCAGGTTGGCACTTAATTGTTAAACAATGCATACATTACTTTGAGACTAAGCCAATTCCTAATCACGAGAAGAGTAGTTTCAACACAAGGGGCATTATTTCCTGTCTGACTTTACATTTACAGTTTTGTTGATAATACCTTGTTTCAAAATGTATTGTTAACTATATTTAAATGTGCATGTAACTAAACCGAAAGAAAACAAAAGTAGGTGAACCATAGAGGAGAAATTAAGCTGGCCATTTTTTCAAATAAAGATGCCCGCATAGCGAGAGAAATCAATCCTTGGATCTCAAAAGTGTTATGAAGGCATGCAGTGAGACAGGTTACACCTCACAGGCAACTTACCCAATGATAATGAGCAATTTAGGGTCACCTCCTTTGCTGACTGTCATGGATGTCATCATGTCTATTGCCATTAAGATTGCCTCTTCTAAATTTTACTACTTAACTTTTCTCAATAGTTGTTTCAAAGTGTCTGTCAAACAATGAATATAGCTGTAAAATTATCAAATGCTTTTTTTGTACATGAACATAGGGACGAAGCATGAGTCCAGCTGCACAATGTCACACTTGCATCCTGGCTCTTTGGGCATTGCCGGACATGATTCTGTATCTAACTTCCCTCCAGATAATAGAGCTATTTACTTGAAAACAAATGTCAGGGAAACAACATAATGATTCACCAAGTGTGAGTGAAGTTGCTACAGCTAGTATCAACCAGCAGCTGCATCACTTTCTCCACTCCCTACTTTTTGTTGTGACCCTCAACAAGAATGCATCACAAGGAGTTAGTTATCTTTTGCTGTGATGTCTTGTAATCTGTGAAATTGGCAATTTAAACTTTCTTGGTTTAATTCCTTATTTAGAGACTTTCTGATCTCCCTCTTTTCTAATTCTGTCCTTGGTTTTCCCCCTCTTTCAACCACCAAACAAATTAAGAAGGAAATGGACCAGGGTTCTGAAAAAAAATGGAATAACTCTGAGATATTTCAGACAATCAGATAGTTTAAAATTTTATTTGGAATTCAGAAATTATATAGATTAAGTCCACTTAATTAGACATAGTAACTTTTCTTGTAATGGCAGGAAATAGGAAGGGTGTACTTGGTAACATGGCAAACATGTCTCCCTTTGCTTTGTTGGAAAAGTGCCAAACTTTCTTTAGTGTTAATTAAAGTGAATAGATGCTTTATTGTGCATGTAAGTTTCCCTGGAAAAATATTGATAACAAACTTGCTTTACGATCAGTATGAGTTATAAAGCTATTACAATATAAGAATTCCTCCTCATCCTCATATAATTTATTGGTCAAAACACAGCATATTTATTTCACTTCCTGGAGCCTTGCCAAAGGTAATATAATATCTAGAGCCAGCTACTTGCACATATTCTTTTGGAGAGTATTCCCCATCTTGCAATGAGCTTCACTATTAACAACCTGCATTTGAACACTTTTGCTTTTACAAACGGAGTAATGATACTTAAAGTTTGGTTTCTCCTTATAAATATTTCATTGATTTGAGTGCCTGAATTTAGAGAACATTTCCACCATAGAAGTTTGGCAATTATTAAACACTGACAAATTATATACGGAAATAACCGAGAACAAGATTTTGGAGTGGGAAGAATAAACTTTTTTTATGCATCAATGGGGCATGGGTATTGCTGGCTGGTCAGCTTTTCTTCCTCATCTCTTTTTATCCTTGAGAAGGTGCTTGTGAGCTGCCTTCTTGAACTGCTGCAGTCCATGTGTTGTAAGTTGACCCACAATCCTTTAGGGAGGAAATTCCAGGATTTTGACCCAGCAACAGTGAAGGAAATGGCAATAAATTTCCAAGCTAAGATGGTGAGTGGCTTGGAGGGTAACTTCCACATGGTAGTGTTCCCATGTATCTGCTGCCCTTGTCTTTCTAGGTGGAAGCCGTTGTTGGTTTTGAAGGAGCTGTCTAAGGATCTTTAGTGAATTTCTGCAGTGCATCTTGTGGATAGTACATACTGCTGCTACTGAGTGTTGGTGGTAGAGGAAGTGAATACTTGTCGATATGGTTCCAATCAAGTGGGCTGCTTCATTCTGGATGGTGTCAAGATTCTTGAGTGTTATTGGAGCTGCACCTATCCAGGCAAGTGAAGAATATTCCATAAAACTCCTGTCTTGTGCCTTGTGGATGGTTGAAAAGATCTAGGGAGTCAAGAGGTGACTAGCCTCTGACTTGTTCTTGTAGCTACCATGTTTATATGGCAAGTTCAGTTGAGTTTCTAGTCAATGGTTATTCCAAGGATGTTGACAATGGGGGAAATTTATTGCTTACCATCGAATGTTAAGGTACAGTGATTAGATTATCTCTTATTGGAGATGGTCATTGCCTAGGATTTATGTGGCATGAATGTTACTTGCCACTTGTCAGCCCAATTGGATATTGTCCAGATGTTGGTGTATTTGCTTCAGTATTTGAGGGGTCCCAAATGGTGCTGAACATTGTAAAATCATCAACAAACATCCCCACTTCTGACGTTATGTTGAAGCGAAGGTCATTGTCCTGGTGCTGAGATGACTGACGTCCAAGAAACACAACCGTCTTTCTTTGAGTCAGTTATGACTCTAACCAGTGGAGAATTTGCCCTGATACTCATTGATTCCAGTTTTGCTTTGGCAATTTGATGCTGCAATTGGTCAAATGTGGTCTTGATGTCAAGGGCTGTCACTCTCACCACACCTGTGGAGTTCACCTGTTTTGTCTATGATTGAAGCAAGTCTGTAATATCAAGAACTGAGTGGTCTTGATGGAATCCAACCTGGGCATCACTGGGCAAGTTATTGGTGAGCAGGTGCTGCTTGATAGCACTTCCATCACTTTACTGATGATTGAGAGTAGACTGATGGAGCAGTAATTGGATTTGTCTTGCTATTATGTCCAGGACATACCTGGGCAATTGCCCTCATTGTCGGATACATTCCAATATTGTAGCTGTATTGAAAGAGCTTGGCTCATGGAGCAGAAAGTTCAGTAGTACAGGTCTTAAATACAATTGCTGCAATGTTGTCAGGGCCCATAGCCTTTGTAGTATCCAGAGTCTCAAACCATTTCTGATGTTACGTGGAGTGAATCAAATTGGCTGATTTCTTTAATGCTGAGGACCATTGAAGGAGACTGAGATGGATCATTCACTCAGCATCTCTGGTTGAAGATTGCTGCGAATGCTTCAGCATTATCTTATGCACAGATGTGTTGGATTCTTCCATCATTTGGGATAGGGATATTTGTGGAGCTTCTGCCTGCAGTGAATTGGTTAATTGTCCACCACAATTCATGACTAGATATGGTAGGACTGTAGAGCTTAAATCTGATCTGTTGGTTGTGGGATTGCTTAGCCCTGTCTATCACTTGCTGCTTATGTGTTTGACATGCAAATAGTCCTGTTTGACAGCTTCACCAGATTGACACCGCATTTACTGGTATCTTTGGTGCTACTCTGGCATGTTATCCTGCAGTCTCCATTGTGCCAGGGTTGATCCCCTTGGTTGATAGTAATGGTTAAAAGGGGAAATGCCAGCTCTGGGGTTATAGTACAATTCTGCTGTTGATAGTTCGCAACAGAACATCATTGCCCAGTCTTGAGCTGCAAGACCTGTTCAAAGTCTGTTCCCACACAACGTGATGGAGGGTATTCACAATGTGAAGGTAGGACTTGGTCTTCACAAAGACTGTGTGGCGGTCACATTTACAGATACTGTCATGGACAGATGCGTCTGCAGCTGATAGATTGGTAAGGTTGAGGCCAAGTACGTTTTTTTCCCTCTTGTTGGTTTCCTCCCCACCTATTGCTGACCCAGTGTAGCAGCTATTTCCTTCAGTACAGCTACTGAGCCACTCTTGGCGGTCGACTTTGAAACCCCCCACCCAGAGTACATTTTGCACCTTTGCCATCCTCAATGTTCCTTCCAAGTGTTGTTTAAAATGTAGAGTACTGATTCATCATCGGGGCACGATGGTACGAGGTAATCAGCAGGAGGCTTTCTTGTCCTGAAACCATGAGACATCAATGTCAGACTCCCAGGGCAACTTCCTCCTGAATGTATCCCACTGCACTGCCACCTCTAAGAGGTCTATCCTGCTGGTGGGATAGGGCAGCATGATTCTATGTGAATGACTATGTCAGTCTGAAGCTTGACTAGTCTGTGAGACAGTGCTCTTTATATTAGCACTAGCAGAGGAGACAGAGCTGTTTCTGCAGGTAGTCTGATGCCAGGTAGTCTGCTCAGTTTCATTTCTTTACTGAGACTTTGTAGCGATGAATACAACTGAATGGTTTGCTGGGCCATTTCAGACGGCACTTGAGATTCAATCATATTGCTGTGGGTCCGGAGCCACGTGATCTGTGTTGGGGTTTGAACCCAGGTCTCTGAAACATGAGCTGGGTTTTTGGATTAATTGTCTAGTGATAATGCCACTGGGCTATTACCTTCCTCTTAACCTAGTTGAGCAGTCATTCTAGTTTACCTGTTAATCTAGTTTTGTAAAGTGGGAGGTGCATATTCTTGGAAATTTATGGCTGTAAGCCATGTTCCTTTGATTATCAGTACTGTTTATGCTTTAATCTCATGTACTATATTGCTACAATAAGGTATTGTGATGGGTGACCACTCTCAAGAATGGCCTTGTCCTGTTCCTTACCACACATCAGCTCTATTCTTTTGTTCTCAATGAGTTCTTTGTATGTGGATATCAGTGGCAAGCCCAACACTGCTCAAACTTATCCTAAGAAGGTACTGGTGGATCCATTTGAATTTTATGCAATTCAAGCAGTCAGCTCGGAATTAAAATGTTAACTCTGTTTCTCTCTCCACAGATGGTATCAGGCCTGCTGAGTTTCTCCAGCACTTTATTTCAAGAGCTTCACCTATGATTTTGCAATCAGACTTTGTAATCTTGTATGATAGTCTTGCCCGGTTTATGTGGAAGCTTCAGTCAACATGTATTTGCCTCCAAAAAAATTAAAAAGTATTGTATTGGAATGCAGAAATCTGATCCATTTATGGTGGAAATTAAAGAAATGAGAAGAAAGGGCAGCAAGGTGGCTCAGTGGTTAGCCCTGCTGCCTTGCTATGCCAGGGACAGGTCTTCAACTCCAGCCTCAAGCAACTGTCTTTGTGGAGTGTGCACATTCTCTCCACGTCAGCGTGGGATTTCTCTGGGAGATCCGGTTTCCTCTCACAGACGGATGGATTGACCATACTGAAATTGTCCCTCATATTCAGGGATGTGTAGGTTAGTTGGATTGGCCATGGTAAATAAGGGTTTGTGGGATATGGTAAGGAGCTAGGTCTCGGAAGGATGTTTTTCAGAGGGTTGATGCAGACTTGATGGGCTGACTTGCCACCTCCTGTACTGTAGGAGTTCTATGAAAACTTATATTTGTATAGGATTTTCTAGTCCTCCACAAATTATAGAATTGCATGGTTAATTAAATATCTTTTAACATAATTACTGTTGTGAATTAAGGAAAATAAGTAATACATTTGCATAAACATGGTGCCCCAAACGACAAAGTGAATGTTATCTGTTCTAGGAATATTGGTTGAGGGTTACAAGCTAACCAAGAAATCAGGAAAATGCGCTGCTTTCTATATGGAAGAGAACCACTGGATCTTTAATATACCCATGATACCCATGATATGGTGGACGATGCTTTGCTTTAACATAGTTAAAAATCACACAGCATCAGGTTTTAGTCCAAATAAGCCAGTACCTCCTCATCATTACTTTAACATGTTATAGAATCTCTACAGTGTGGAAACAGGCCATTTGGCCCAACAAGTCCACACCGACCCTCCAAAGAGTATCCCACCCAGGCCCATTCCCCTACTCTACCTAAAGGATGGGATGTCTAGCAAAGCAGCATTCCCTCGGTATTGCTGAAAAATGTCAGCCTAGATTTTGGGATGGATTTTCATCTTGGTTGCAGCTGGCAAGAGTTGGGAAAGTTTCAGATTAGATCACCTGCCTTGGGAGACAGTGCCTGTAAAAGTAGGATTTTTGTTCCATCATGGGTTGCTGTTAACAGGATTTGGGCCTTCTGACCCCAGAAGGGGTTTGGTAACAACCATGATGGCTGTTGAGTTCGGAGTTGGCCAGTTAAGTGGCATGGCTGAGTGCTTTGGGAAATTTCTCAATTGTAATAAAAGTAATAGAAAAGAAAACAGCCTTCTAGCCCTTACTTCTCACACCCCCAACCTTAAATGTTCCCCAGGCCAACCCATGCTCCTCCACACACCCCTCTCGTCCCCCAGCCTCTCCATGCCAATCCATTCACCCAGCATACACTCTGTACAGAACCAATGAATCCTATACTAACAAAATCATGGATGAATTTAAAAAAAGACTTTTCACTCATAACATTCTAAAAAAGAAACTGTTTCTATTACAACCCCAAATAAATCAGCCTAATGTGTAAACAGTTCATACCTCTTTATCGCATATAAATAAATATTCAACAATTGAGAAATTGATCTCAGAGTAAGGGTGCTACGCAATCAATGTTTTCCCTTGAGTGTATCTATACAAATAGCTGGGCGTCTGGGTTCTGGGGCAATCCTCATTGCAGGTTGTTCTGTTACAATGTGACAGTTGTAATCCTTTATTACCTCACGCTATAGAAAACGCTATGGAAAACTGCGACAGAAAATCGCTATGCCCCTTGAGTAGAAAGTTCAAGTTATCCAAACAACATCCACAGTTTGTCAATCGCGTTATCTCAATTTGCGCTGATGAAACACACGTTATAGTGGAACAATCTGGATGCATTTTTGGAGCTAACCAGCTCAGGAGCACAGGATGCAGACTCTTACTCTACACTAATGGGAGCTGGAAATGTGGCTAGGAATCCTGGAATCAGATCCCTGTCTCATTTATAAGAGTCCATGGAGACGTCCCAATTCTGCTAAAATCTTGCGCTGTGATCTGAGAGTTCTGGATTCAGCTGAACCCACAACCTTCTGCCTCAGAAGGAAGAGCAATATGACTGAGCCAAGCTTGATACTCCTTATAGTCCTTCATTCTGTAAATTGTTTTCAGAACTGAGCTGTTAACAGGGAACAGGTTTTTTTTCTGAATGTCTTTTTGCTCTTCTTGAGCATTTTGCTTGTTGTTTGGTTTCCTGGAGTTTTTCTTCTGCTTTTTGAAATTCCCTTTTTGGCTGTTTATATTAAAGATTTTTTTGGAAACTCTGCCTTGCCTAAGTTCTGTATGGGAGCTGATCCATTGGCGATTGGCCATGAAATGTGGAGACATAATTTTGCCAGGTTTATGTCAATAAGTAATGCCAATGTCGTAATCTCTGCCAAGTCATCATGCTCAGCAGACTTTTTAAAATTTTTGCAGTTTGGTATTATTAAAAGAAAGTGAGACGTGTCATGTAACTAAATGTGAAGCCCCTCTAGTCTGTTCAGTAAACGCACTTGCAGTGTTGAACACCTGTTTTTAAAGTGCCAGTCTGTGGAGGACCAAGTGAATTTCATTATGGTTTTTATTTAATTGAGATATGGTGCTAAACTAAGAAACCCATTTATATGAACCTCACAGACAGTGCTAATGATTGCCATACTGTTTGTTTCCTCAAATCATCCAAGCAAGATTATATGCAGAATTAATTCGTATGTGTTCCATCATAAATAATAAATTAATTAGTCTACTGATTCCACTCAATATAATGGAGAACAGCTATGATAGACTTGTTGACTCCAATTTCAAATTTAAAAAATATTAAATTATCAGGCAATCACATGTTGTACAGTAAATGTCCAGCAACCCCTCGGGACTGCACGTGATTATATATGGAATCATAGGATAGACATTTCTAATTTTGTTTTAGACTGTGGGGACATACGTGTTAGATCGTGACTAACACACTGGTCCTAATGCCTTGAAAGCTCGCCAAATTGCTCACGAAAAAATAAGAGCTGACAGGGCAGAGCATAGGAAAATTTCTTGAGGATCATAGACAGAACACTGGCTTCCTGGATCACCAGAAACCTCTTGCAAGTCAACTGCTGGCAACTCTGTGTTCCTAACATCCACCAGTTTAGGCATACACCTGGGGAGGGTCCAGTGGCTAATTATGCTCTTCCCATGAGGTGGGGGACACAGAAAGAGGGATTTGGATGGTCAGAAGCAAAGGCAGGGAAGTCACTTTCAGAAGCCACCTACTTGCTTCACAAACCATGCCTTCAATTGCCTCCAGATTGAGGTTGGGGAAATGTGCCCATCGATAACATGCAGCACCGAAAGAGGTCATTTAGCCAACTACCTGCTCTCCTCTTCAATCTGTGACCTGTTTCACTTGGTTTGTTTCATCCTCACTGTTTGCTACTTCTCCAGCTTTCATATTGCTATTTAATTCAGATATCTTGCTCTCTGTTTCAATGTTTCAAGTCTATAGACTCACTGACACTTGTGAAATATCTCAGTATATCATCTAAAATCACGATATACCATGGCTCGCTGTTTTGGTTTTCAAGCCAGTTGACACTGATCTTCCTATTCCATGAGCATCAGGTTTATTAACCAGCTTTTTATGTGGTTCTCAAACCTCTCAAAGTGCCTGTTGATTGTTTTCTCTAATTATTGTTAACCTTATCCACGACTGATGTTAAACCAACTGGCTTAGAATTAATAGGCTTATCTTTTCATCCTTCTGCTAATAACGATGTCAGACTTGCTACTCTCTAATCCTCTGGCACTTCCTCTGTATTTAGGAAAGAAGGAAGCTTGTCGCCAGATCTTCTATCTCCAGCGACCACTTCCCCTAACACCTTGGCTTGCAAATTGTTTCTCAGCACTCTCAGCCTTTCCAGTTCCTCTTGCCAATCAGTTATTATCTAATTCATTACTTATAATATGTGTTCTTCTGCTGATAATTTGTCAGCATCATCTTAAGAAACACAAATTAAAATTCTCCAACAAATATTCTAGTCTTGCTCTGGCACTGTAACATATTTTGCCCTCTTTGTCCCCAGTAGGACCTGCTCCATCACCTTCTATCTTCTTAATGTTTGTACAATGTTAGAAGAGTTTTAAGTTTCCATTTACATTGTTTACCATTTTGCTCTTATTCTATTCCAATTTTCTCACCTTGCCAGTCTTTTTCTTCACTTCCCAGTTTAATTTTTGCTCTGGTTCTGACCTGAAGACTTCTTGAAATGCAAGATGCATTTTTGTTTAGGTGTATTCACTATCTCTTTTAAGCTTTGTTTTGCCATCCTACATTTCACTACTGTTCAAGTATAACCTGTATCTGAAGCTTCTCTTTAAAGGTTGTCTGTTCTGTTACATATTTTCCAGTCAGTCTTTCGATCCATCTTGCCATGACTAGGTCTCTTCTTATCCCATTGAAATTAGCTATTTCAATTTAGATGCTGTACTTAAGATTGTACCTTGCTCTTCTGCATTTCTGGTCTGAATCTTGTTTCACAATGATAACTCTTACCCAAGTGTTCCCCTACAAACTCCAATTAATTCACTTCATTCCCCAGTAGTTGATCCAGTATTGTCTCCTTTCTTGCTGGATGAAGAACATACAGCTCATTCTGCTATAATGCGCGTTTTGTCAGCACGAATTGGCTGTAACACGATTGACTAATTGTGGGTATTATTTGGATAAAGTAAACTTTCTGCTAAATGGGTATAGCGATTTTTTATTAGCGATCTTCTCTAGTGTGATTTTCTATAGTGGGTTTCCGTAGCGTGATTTTCTATAGCATGAGGTTGCAGAGGAACGCAACTGTGGTATTATAGCAAATCGACTTGTACTGGCCAAAGAGTTTCTCCTGAACACATTTCTGAAATCCTTCTAACCCTTTAGTTTGATATTATCCTAACTGGTACTTGGGTAACTGAAGATTTCCTATATCAGCAACCTATAGTTCTTGTACATCATTGATTTTGCACACATTTGTTTCTATAAAGTTCCCTCACTTTTTGAAGGCCTACAAAATATTATCTGATCCTCCATCACCCAGGCATAGAAAATAACCCAGGAAATAACCGGGAGATTACTACATTTGTTCTCCTTCTTCTTAAATGTCTTGCCAGCTTCTAAAAATTTGACTGTTCAACCTCAATTCCCACCCTCTCCGATGCCATTTGTACTGATGTGGACACAGCTGCTGTCTCACTCCCTTGCCCTTGCATAATATCCTGCCTTCTGTGTAATGCCCTTTATGTTGGCACCAGGGAGGTTGTAGCCCATGCGAGATTGCAATGACTATAATAGAAATTTTGGTTGTGAGTATCATGGTGGGTGCTAAGGAAGTGAGTGCTCTGAAAACAAGCAAGTAGCCCTGAGATGCAGCCTGGTTCAATGTGTCAGCTTGTCCCTGCTAAGTGCAAAGTATCCTTGCAGCAGCATTACAATGGGATGTGCTGGCGTGCTGCAATATTAAAGCACTGAAACACACTTTGATTGGATAGGAGGTGTGCAATGATGGTGCACAGAGGCTGGCATGTATTGGATACCAGACTGTCCGTGGATTTTGCCTTTGGAATGGTGTCTGAGATGCTGGTACCAGATGTCTAAGATGGAGGTCTAGGGGAGTGAATGGTGGGCTGGAGTCGCCGTATACTCATTCTGATTTTCATGTCGAGTGATCTCAGCATCTGTTTTCTTACTAGCGGGCAGTATAATAGGAGAGTGCATATTAACAAGGCAAGGTGACTAATTAAAGTGATAATGAGCAATAATCACCATTAAGAGGCCTCTCAGAACACACTTGTAAGAATTACATTTCTACATCCAGAACCAAGATGGAAAGTGTAAACCGTTGCTCCTATCATTGAGAAAGGCCTCGTTGAACCTCATGTAATTTTCCCACTTTTCTCACATTGCCAATGACTTTCAGGGCTTGGGAAGATTTCTTCTCATTTACTTTTTCCTTCTCTTTTATCTATGGCCCTTAATTCCATCTTTCTTTCCATCTGTTTATTTTGCCTTCTATTGGTATTAATTGAAATATTCTAATTCACATTGCTTGTTTCAGTTTCTGTGCATCTTCTTATGTGTAACGATTGGTTAAGGAGTTGCTGTCCATGTTCCGATAGTCCTAGTCCTCCTAAGGAGGATCCCATGCTGTTTTGAATTCCAAGTCATCTTAAGATCCATTGCAAAAAGCCAAAGGAAGTCTCTGGGCAAGTATTATAGTTAATGGTTGGTGCAATACATGTGCGGCTGTCCATAAAATATGTCTATACATTGAAATCAAGTTAATTTACATCAGCGAGGGACAATCTCTCAAACCATCTCCACTATGTTTTTATCTGTTTTGACAAAATATGCTAATACATTAGAACGTGCTCTATACTTTATAAATGCTAACTCCATAGCCACAGGCCCTGTGTATTACAACCAAGCACTCTGTGTTATGTAGCAGTTACTTCCACATAATATGTCAGCATTTTCAGTATTTATCCAATCAGCATATTTCAATCTAGGTTGCTGTTATTTCAGAGTGCAATCATTTTGTTAGCACCAATGTGCACTTTCTTTTAGTTCTCAATATTTACCATTGGTCTGCAGATCTCTATCAGAGGTAATCCCTTGCAATGGAACGTTTTGCTTTCCCAGAGAACTGTGTGTCATTTGCAGACTGTACAGTCAAATTACTTCCTTTGGAGGCCATTAAAAAGGGAATGAAGTACAGCAGCAATAATATATATTGTTTCCAATGTAATGTATAGTGTAACTGTTTAATGAAAATAGTAGTCTTCAGCATATCCAAAAACATGACTCCCAGCAATAATATCAAATTGAATTGGATAGCCTTGCACCAATTAATCAAGTCTGTTAGCAAATAATAATTTTAGTGGTATATCATTCAAGATTCATAATACCTTGAGTTGCAGTATAAAACAAACAAAAATTGAGAGGAAAAGCAAGGACAAAAGAAAGGTTTCTTTGCACATCATGGAGCCACATTTATTTAGTGTTTTTTTCAGAGACGACTTGTCACTTTAGCTTCACTATAACATTAATTGGTGTACCGGCAGGTTTTACATCTTTTCTGATTGCAGGGGAAGGTACCTGGGGGTTTGGTGGTGGGGGTGGCGTGAACCAAAGACTGTCGGAGCCCCCCACATCAGCGCAATAAAGACAGAGACCCCTTGTCCTTACCTACCACCCCACTAGTCTCTGCATCCAACGCATCACGAGCTCCAAATAGACCCCACCATTATGTATATCTTCCCCTCCCCACCCCTCTCTGCCTTCCACAAGGACTGTTCCCTCCGACAGTCTTTGGTTCATACCACCCCCACCATTGAACCCTGAGGTAACTTTTACTGCAACCAGAAAAGATGCAAAACCTGCCATTACACCACCCTCTCACCTCCATCCAGGGCCACAAACCGGCCTTCCAGGTGAGACAGAGGTTCACCTGCCTATCTCCCAACCTAGTTTACTGCATCAGGTGTTCCTGATGTGGTCTTCTCTATATCCGGGAGACCAAATGTAAACTCAGGGAATGGCTCACCGAGCATCGCAGCCTGACCTCCCAGTCACCACCCATTTTACTTTCCCCAACCACTTCCTCTCTGACATGACCATCCTTGGCCTCCTCCATTGCCAAAACAAACTACAGCTGCCATTGGTGGAACAGCACTTTATCTTCTGCCTGGGCACCCCTAAGCCCAGATACTCAACACTGAGTTCTCCAATTTCAAATAACCTCCCTCCTCATCCCCAGCTCCCTTTGCAGCCCCTCCCCCTCCCTTTGCAGCACCTCCCCCTCCCTTCCAATGCTCCCTGCCACCAACCAGATTAATTCCTTCCATCGACCAACCAGGCCATTACCCTCTACTTGTTTGCACCTATCTCCACTTCACCACCCTGCTCCCGCCTCCCTCTTTATCTGCAGCTCCTCCCCCATATCCACCCCCAGTCCTGAAGATGGGTTACACCCGAAACATCAACTTCTGCACCTCCTGATGTTGCCTGGCTTGCTCTGTTCTTCCAGTCTGCTGCTTATCTACATTACATCACTGGCAAGCAGACAGAACGTAGGATAGGGGAAGAAGCAATTAGACAGGAGGAAGTGATCCAGAGATGATAAGCTTTAGAGAAAGGCAGCTGCATTCAGGGAGTTCAGTTTGGTTCAGAGATAGAATTATAGAATCCCGACAGTGTGGAAG
The DNA here is from genome assembly GCF_037043375.1 of Chiloscyllium plagiosum. Taxonomy (NCBI): domain Eukaryota; kingdom Metazoa; phylum Chordata; class Chondrichthyes; order Orectolobiformes; family Hemiscylliidae; genus Chiloscyllium; species Chiloscyllium plagiosum. Next base: position 36,421,274 of record NW_028270174.1, on the reverse strand, counting down.
CAGGCCATTTGGTACATCGAGTCCTTTGAAGACTATCCCAACCTGTACCCTATCCCTGTATTTCTCATGGCTAATGAACCTAGCCTACACAGCCCTGGAGACTATGAGGTGATTTAGCATGGCCAATCCACCTAACCTGCACATCTTTGGACTGTGGGAGGAAACCCCACACATTGGCATTGAAGAAAGCTGAGAAATTTGCCCAGATATAATGCTTTTCGTGACACCAGATGTCTCAAAGTACATTACAGTCGGTTGGAATAAATAAACTGTGACAATCTGTCTCCATTCAGCCAGGTCCCATGAACAGCAATGTGATAATGACAAAATAATCCATTCTTCTGATGTTGATTGATAGGTCAGTGTTGTCTGGGACTACAAGAATAACTACCCTGTTGTTCTTTAAAATATTGCCATGGGATATTTTACCTACACCTGAGAGGGTAAACAAGATCTCAATTTAACACTTTGTCTGAAAGGTGGCCGTACCCACAGAGCAGGATTCCTTCACTATCGTGCTGAAATTTGTAATAGTAATGGACTACAAGCACCTACTTAGAGGCCAAAGCGGTGGGCTATAATACTAAGTGTGTGGAATTGTAAATAGGAACACTGGGAGGACAAGTAACAAATGTGGAATAACGCCTCCTGCTGGCAGATACACCAATGGTGGTCCTGCCATTGGAAGAGGCCCTAATGGTTTTAAATTTTCTGGACACACTTCCAGTCATAGCTGACAATATCAGAAATATCCAGTTTTGGCAAAACTAAAACAGCTGGTGGTGATGGGAGAAACCAATCAAGCCATCAAAACAGGAAACCTTTTTGGACCCAGAAAAGCCAGGTTTTTCAGAGGACAACATATTATTATGGAGAGAAAGGGTGATTGTCCTGAGCAAAGATCGCCTCCAGATACTAGCTGAACTCCACTAGAGTTATCCAGGGGTTTCCAAAATGAAGATGTTGCCAAACACTATGTCCAATGAGGGAGCTCTGGTTGACAAATAAGAATGGGGGTGTCAGACATCAAATTCATTTTGAGAGCTGGCTCTGAGGGAGCTGGATTATTGACAAGAACTCTGCTTGTGTAAATAAGGGGTGACTTGGTAACGGGATACCGGCCTCTGTGGAATTATTTCAAGTGACTTGTTGACAAAAACACCCATTGTACATCTACGCTTTACAAGCATTTACTATTTATGAAATACTCTGCACATCTGTTCCTCTTGCCAAAGTAGAGAACCTCACATGTTTCCAAATTATAATCCATCTGCAAGTTCTTGCTCACACACTAAGTTTGTCCAAATCTTCTTCACAATGCACATTCCTGCTTAAATTTTTATCATCCACAAATTTTAAAATATTATGTTTCATTCCTTCATCCAAATATTTGATCAATGTTTTAAACAGCTTCTGATTAATCAGAGATCAGTAAACAGTGATCATTGCAGTACTCCAGTGGTCACAGCCTACTAATTTGAGAATGCTTTGTTTATTCCTACTCTGTGCTAGCCAATCCTTAATCTGTGCCAGTTCATTATCTTCTATCCCATGTGCATCAGTTTTGCCAACCACCCTTCCATGGAGAACCCTATTAAAAGCCTTTTGAAAATCCAAGTACACTACATCCATCAATTCTCCTTTATCAATTTTGTTAGCAACATCCTCAAAAAAGCATTCCAACAAGTTGGTAAACATACTTTCACGTTCACAAATCCATGTTGACAAATCATGAGTCATCTAGATAGGTTTAATGGTCGGTGTCTTTTCCTTAAGATGGGGGATTTCAAGATAAGGGGGCATATTTTCAAGGTGAGAGGAGAGATTTAAAAAAGACATGAAAAGCAAATTTGTTACAGAGACTGGGTTGTATGTGGAATGAACGTCTTGAGGAAGTGGTGGATGGAGGCTCAGTTACAATGTTTAAAAGATATTTGGATAAATATGTGAATAGAAAATGTTTGGTGGGATATGGGCCAGGAAGAGATAGATAAGACTAGTTTAATTTGGGATTATGTTCGGCATGGACAGGTTGATCTGTGCTTTCTGACCCTATGGCCAATTGGATTATTATTATCCCTGTATCCATTTATCCCATCTCTAATAAAAATTCAAGTAATTTCCCTACTACTGATATAAGGCCAACTGTTTCATTTCTCACTTCCTTCTTAAGTAGTGGGATGACAATTGCTAACTTGTGCAGGAAGCCTTTCCAAATGTGTAGAGTTTTGGAAGATGATCACTAATGCATTAACTATCTATCTCAATCCCTTCAACACTCTTGGATATAGAATATTGGGTTTTGGAGACTTATCGACTTTCAGCGTCATTAATTTCTCAAGAACTTTCCTAATGGTAATTTCCTTCCGTTCCTGGTTGTCCCTCATTGCTTGGATCTCAAATTCTGGGAGATTTCACGTATCTTCCTCAGTGGAAGATAATTAATTAGTGTTTCTGCCACTTCTCCATTTCCTCTCCTTATCACTTTATTAGACTTTCTTTGTTGTATTAAAAATCTTCCAAATATTCAGACTTACTACTATTTCTGGCAACTTTGTAAGCTTTTTAATCTTACACAATCCTTAACTTTCTTTGTCAGCCACGGTTGACTGAACTTTTTTGACTTTTTGCGCCTTGAACGAATGTACAGTGGTTGTAAGTCATGTAATTTTTCTTTAAAGACTGTCCATTGCCTACGTACGGTCATGCCTTTTGAGGTTCCCACTCTACCTTGGCAAATCTGTGCCTCACGACTTCATAATTTCCCTTATTCAAATTTACTGCCCTTGCTTCAGATTGAACCAACTCATTTTCAAACAAATGTAATATTCTGTCATATTGTAGTCACTCAACACGGAAGGCTCGTTTACACCAAATGGTAATTAGCCTCTTTTAATGCCTGTCCACTATTTTGCTCCTGAACAAACTGCTCCAAACTTGACACTTTCTGCCCTATGGGTGTTGGCTGTTTGCCACCCAGAATGAGTGAGGTGGGGATTAAAGTCAATCGAAGTGGGTGACGTATCTGTTATTCTTGGGGCAGGTGGGGAAATGTTTCGACTAAGTAAGTGGAGAGCGCAGAGGGCATGCAGGATTAGTAGGTCAGGGGTTGGAATGAATGACAGTGAGTAAGGAGAGATGGTGCTGGCAATAGTGAGAATGATAGAGCACAAGCCTTGGTGGGAGTGGGTACAGTGGCAGAGATGGAGTGAGTGTTGGGGAGAAAATGGTGGCAATTACACCAGTGGAATGGGGAAGGTCATTGTTCTTTATTAAACCCTCATGGGATTCAATGCATCTCTTTTCTTGTGATGGGAAAGGTACTACACAAAATGAGACAGCTTCAGTTGAATTCCAGGTAGGTATTACTCGGTGTCAGGATTAGTGACACTAACAACTTTTGTATTGAACAGGGGATCTACTGAATAGTATTAAAGGAAATAACTAGGGTAATGTTTTATATAGGATTAATCTATAATACAATGTGAACAGCTTGATTGACAAAGGCATTTGTTTGAATACAACATTGATCAGCTTAGTGCATCAAGGACAATCCCAACTTGCAGAAAACATTTCAGCTGATTATCTTCTTTCACATATAAGTTAAAAAGGATTGTGCATGTTGCAAGTATATGCTGGGCTATCAGACAGAATTTCTGCATGTAAGCTGAGTTTTCATGAATGTTTCACAAACCTTTGAGTTATTGGGCATCCAAGATAGTGGGAATAGTTCAATTCACATTAGCCACGCTGCTGATCCTTTTCAACATTGTTTTGTAGCTTGGCTTAGATTTATTGTTCCAGCCTAGAGCAATAAATTAAAACTGTAAGGCACATAGTTCAGTAAGCCACAGACTTGACTTGATATTCTGCCTCGAGTTTTTGACCCTTGCATAGCTGTTGTACAAATTTAATGGCCAATAATTCTGGACTTTTATTACCGAAACACATAAATATTTGGCAAATAATTGGCAAGAGCATGTGGAATGTGTTTTCAATAAATGCAGGGAGAAGAAGAATAACATATTGTAGTCCCAGTGTTGTGAATCACACGTGTTAACAGTTGTCTGCTATTAGTGCTGCAACCCTCAATCTTTATGTGTTTTTCTTTTGTGGTTTGTTAATTGACCTCACTGGATAAAATTTGTATAAATGAGGTGAAAACTAACGTTTATCTGAAGCGTACAAGGTATCCAAAGTGTGCAAGGAGACTGACGGCTCCCACTCTAATTAAATGGCGAGACATTTAATCAAAACTGGGGGATTGTTTTTTCGCCGACGACCAGTTGCAGCCTGTTGGGTTAATGCTGTGTTTCAGACCAAAATTGCACGGTAAATTATTGGAGTAAGACATTTTCATGCATCATGCAAAGATTACAGGATGACCACAGGGTAAGTTGCAAAAGTGTTTACAGGTCCACGTTAAACAAAAATCAGTAAGCAACTTAATACATTTTATCAATTAATGTTTCTCATCCAGCTCCCAATTTTTAAATTAATGCTCAGTTGTTGTACTTGCCATTTTCTCCACACACCTGCATCTCTTTCAATATATCATTGTTACATCCGGGCCAACTAGCTGCATTAATTCAGAGATAAAGAATATACAAAGGTGAATGTAGAAAATATAGGAAAGTATTATACGTTGTACTATAATGTGCAAAATGTACTTTTTTTTCCCCTGAAGTATCCTATTTAAATAACTCTTTGCTTGGTTTCCCTTTTTCTTGACAGTGGATGTAATTGATTTGGTGAAAATGCCCTGAATTGAATCTCAAGTTTTTAGTAAGATTAATTTTCATTCATCACTTCTGAAAGTAAATTTGGACAGCCTGTGGTGATTTGCCTAGCTGAGTAATGGAAATTGACTGTTGGCGGAAGACAGAACTGTGCCGTTAAATGTACCTGCTGAGCTGAACAATAAATGAGATTGATGGTGTCTGTCAAACTAACTGGAGCCTTGATTACCCTTCTCTTTTGGAAAAGATAATCATGGAAGAGGTTTAAAACAAAGATATTTCAAACTTCTGTTACCTCAGATTTTGAAAAATCATTTAGTTTTATCATGTTTAGATTGATTTGTAGCTGTCTGCTTGAGTAGTTTGTTTCTCTACACAGATACCTTTTGACGTATCCATCCATATAAGCAAAAGCCTTAGATATTTGTCCATCAGGAGAGTAGTGAAAGAGTCCATCAGTTTCAAACGACCACATTTGATCAATGTTCATCACATTTGAAATGCTAACTTATTCAAATATATTTGCATAAACTTCACGGAACAGTGATGATTGCTTCTAATAGGACTAAACATTTGTGAAAGACACAGTGGTGAAAAAAAAGTCTCAGGAAAGCTGCCAGTAGTAATTCTTTGTCAGACCATCCAGTTCAAGCTCACTTCTGCAGCTGAGGATCCACTCCAGCAGCATTGGACAGATCTTTCCACACTTTATCCAAGCTGAAGTCCCAGAGTACAATTCAGTTTTCTACAATTTGTACTTTGCAGCACTGAAGCAATTTGTGTTAATATTTGGCAAAACCTGGACAATATCCAGGCTTAGGCTGAAAAGGGGTTAGGAACATTCATACTACACAGTGTCCTGCAATGACCATGTCCAACAAGAGAGACTCCAGCCATCACCTCTTGACATTCAGTAGCATTCCCATTGCTAAGTCCCTGCAGGCTACCATTGACCAGAAACTGAACTGAATAAGTCATATAAAGAGTGTGGCCACAAAAGCAAATCAGAGATTGGGAATTCAGCAATAAGTACCTTATCTCCTGACTCCCCAAAGCCTGTCTATCATTTACAAGTCAGGAGTGTAATGGAGTAAATCTCTGTTTGTTTGGATAAATTCAATACTAATAACATTTAAGAAGCTCAACACCAAGTCAAAGCAGCCCACATAGTTGGCACACCATCTACCACCTTAATTATTCATTCCCTCCACCATAGCACACAGTGGCAGCAGTTTTTTCCATATACAAGAGGTACTCATAGCCTTTGCCATTTAGAAAGACAAGGGTAACAGATGCAAGGGAACACTACTAGCTTTAGGCTTCCCTCCAAGGTAACACTATCCTGACTTGGAACTATATTATTGTTCTTTGTTGTCACTTATTCAGTTCAGTTTCTGGTCAATGGTTGCCTGCAGGGACTCAGTAATGGGAATGCTACTGAATGTCAAGAGGTGATGGCTGAATTCTCCTCTGTTGGGCATGGTCATTGCGGGACACTCTGTAACAAATTCCTAACCTCTCTTGCTAACAGCACTATAGCTGTGCCCCACAACACATACAGCACCATCTTTTCAAAGGCAATTAAGGCAATCAATGGTGGCCAGCCTGTATTTCCCACATCCTCTGAAAACAAATCTTTATAACTGTTAGATGAACCTTTCCTATGACACCGGTGGTTTATTGGCAGCATGGTGGCGCATCTGGATGGAAATTTAAACCTTCAGCATAATAGAGTGGCAAGAAAGATGCTTATGCTTGCAGTTACCTTGTCAGAAGTTTCAAGCCTCACCTCATTGCAGTGAGGGCTAGGAGATGGATCATCATTATCATCTCTTGCACATTTGAGTAAATTGTTCGCAGCATGCATTGTTAGATGTATGTTAGCAGGCTACTTACAAGTGTCTAATATGTAACAAGCCACTCTCTAATATGCAACTATTTATGACATAGGAAGACCAATCGGTGCCTTTCCATACAGATTTTAAAAGTTTTTTTGCATAAAAATTTAATTTTGAACGGTTTGTTTTTCTTTGGGGTCAAACGGGCACAGACATTTTAACTTGTAGAAAAAATATAAAGGATGTCATTGAGAAATAGACATGCTTTGACACCAAAATTTGAGTTTTCAATTTGTGTGATCTTCCATCTGAAAAGGGATTTAAATATTAAATCTTTTAGTGGTCCTAATGAGACCTCAATATGTGGAATTAGGAGACTAACAAAAAAATTATAACAGGCCGGTTAATAAACAGAAAGCAGAGAATAGGGATTAACGGTAATGATTCCGGTTACTGAGGACATAAAGCACCACATCACTGAGGTTAATTTGAGAGGGAAAGCATTGAAAATCAGGGACGTTACTTCAACCTCATATTAAACCTTGTGACCACATTTAGGTGATTTTATGTAAGATAACAGATCTTTTCAGCTGGTAGTACTGTATTACCTCCTTTGGGGGTAGTCAGTTGAATGAAGTATTGAATTGATACTCAGTCAGTGATAGGCCGACCTCATATTTAAGAACACTGTGAGCAAAACATCACCACCAGCACCAGTACCACCAGCATCACCAGTGCAGGTACCATCACTGCCTGTAGCATCACTGCCACTAGCACCTACACCAATACCACCAGCACCATCATTGCCAGCACCACCATGACCACGAGCAACACAGCCACCTTCAATACCGCCAGCACCACCACCATCCTTCTCCCCATGCCTGAAATCTATCTGTTAATATGAGACCAAGCAGCTATCCAGTGGCAGCTTCTGGCAATGCATCCGGGAGAGGTCACAGGTAAATGAAGAGAGGATTGAGGTTTTAAAGTGGGGCTCACAGTGGTTGGTGAAGGGTAGGGGAAAGAGGTTTTGGAAGAGCATCAAGATCAAAAGAGCAGCTGGGTAGCATTCAGTGGGTCCCTCCTTTCCTGATGACGGTTCCCTCAAACAGGCATTGAGTACCTCTATATGAACCCACAGCACCATCTGAAAGGGTTTGTATTTTGTGTCTCTCAATGGTGACTGAGTTAGTGTGAGCAGGGTGGCATGGTGGCTCAGTGATTAGCACTACTGCCTCATACTGCCAGGGACCTGGGTTCAATTCCCGACTCAGGCGACTGTCTGTGTGGAGTTTGGACATTCTCCCCGTGTCTGCGTGGGTTTCCTCCGGGTGCTCCGGTTTCCTCCCACAATCCAAACATGTGCAGGTCAGGTGAATTGGTCATGCTAAATTGCCCATAGTGTTAGGTGCATTAGTCAGGGGTAAATGTAGGGGAATGGGTTTGGGTGGGTTACTCTTTGGAGGGTTGGTGTGGACTTGTTGGGCCGAACGGCCTGTTTCCATACTGTAGGGAATCTAATCTAATCATAAAAGGACATTAGTCCATTGGCTTTCCCGCCGTGGACTTAATTGAGGCAAAGCAGGGTTCCCCACTAGAAACCTGGCTTAGGGCAGGGCTTTACAAACTATGCCCTTGTTGTTCCTGTGTACAATTCTGACCTCCATTTGATATAAAGCATGAATTGAGAGGATGTACATATTCATGGAAGTTTGAACAAGCCAGGATGTTTCTCCATTCAAACCAGAACAATGAGCAGTGATCTGACAGAGGTTGTTACAATATGGAAGGTCTTCTGAGGAAGTTATGTCTGAGAGATATCTATTTTCAGGGAGATCAGAACAATGGACCTAACTATAAATTACTCACATTAGATTCATTGAACAAATCCAGAGAAATTTTGTAACTAAATGTGGTTTGAATGTGGTGCTCACTATTTCATAAGGTAGTTGCACCCTCTAGCATTGATGTATTGAAGAATAAGTTAGACAAATCTATAATGGAATGGAAGGGTATCTTGATGGTGTTTGACAAACCAGGGTGAGTGTAGGCTCATGTAGAGAATAAACATTGGTCTGCAGCTGTGGAGCCAAATGGCTGTTTTTTTTAACGCCTTAAATACTGTTTAACACAATGTAATCTTCCTGCTGAATGATTAACTTCCTCATTTACTTTGTAAAACAAATGTGCATCCTCAGGTTATGGTGATTTTAAAGCAATCACAGTTTAAATTCACAGAAATAGGTGCCGGAGTGGAAGTTGTCCACAGCAGAGTCCACAAACTGATGGGATTTTCAGTTGTTTACAGATGTAATGGAAAGAGGCATCTTGTGTTTGATGCTGTCTTCTGTGGAGAACCAAAGGTAAACTCAGTTGCACTTGTCCACTTCTTCAGAACATAATATGAGAATGTGGAAGGTGAGGAAAAGGAGCTCAAAACCCTGCTTCCCAGGTATTCGGAATTGTCACTTCAAACCACCTCCCATTGACTAGACTGCCCTGACTAGCTACATGTTGAGGATGACTGATATCAATAAAGTCGAGAATACTGAATGACAAGAGAACATTCCCCCTTCCAACTTGTTTTCAAATATTAATTGCTGGCTGGTTACCAAAGAGTAAATTTACAGAGAGAGACTCTATAACCTAGTCATTCACTGATGTAATGTTGATTTAATTCAAGACAGACAATTTTGAGAACTGGAATGGGTGAATCACACTTGATCAATGTTAATCATCAGTATGCATGACATATACATAAGGATCAACTTAATACAAACAATGTATGAATTGCCAAGCCAAGTGAGGTAAAGCAAAATGGATATGAACTCTTATGCTCGGCTTTGGAGAAAACATCATCGTATTGATTGATGTAGCTATATAGATATACATAGAAAATGTTTAAAAATAGAAGTCCATGAGTGAGGCCTTTTGAGATAAACTGATTATTTTCTTCAAGGGACACTGTTTATCTTGTTTGCCTCAGACCAATGAGCTAATTTTTTTATTAATTTATGAGCTAGGGCTGGTTTTGCTCATTTTCTTGAGGAAGGTTATGAGTAAGTACTAATCAATCAATAAATAAAAGAATAATTTATTAATAATTAAACTGGCATAATTTCTCAAAATAAAATCAGGTTTTATCAATTTAGAAAAAAGATTTTGTTTTCCATCACTTGTAAATCTCCAATGTCATAGCAAATGTTTTGTTTTGTTTTGTTAGTTTTGCGCATCCAAAATTGTTTGCATTGAGCTGATCTTTATTTATATATCATGCACGCAAATGGTTAGCATAAACGAGGCACATTCATTCATCTATTTCTCAAAGTAGGGTAGCTTTACTCAGTATTCCATTGGGTAATATTTATTTTACCGGAGTTATCCCTATTAATGTGTAGTGTTGCTCTACCCACAGTATCACAATAGCGTATATCATTAGGTATGTGGCATCCTAAACACAATAAGAAGGTGAAGCTGTGATGTTTTGCAATGACATTACATTGACTATGCAGTATCCAGTAAAAGCTGCAAGGTGACATCATACAGTCATGTTGCACTGAATGTGTAGTATCTTGTTGCAATCTCAGAGAGTGTCATTGCTTTACTGTGCAGTATCCTGAAACAAGCCGTCGGGGTATAACATTTTGCAAAGATTTTATTGAATTTGCAATATCCTGTAATGAGTTGCAATGGTGGTGCAATCATGTTACTTAATATGGGTAATAGCCTGTAACAAACTGAAAAGGAGTCTGTTAATAGGTTGAACTGAGTGGTTATGGCCATAAATAATTTGTTTCAATATTTTGATGTGAAATAACAACAATCAATGAACTGACAAAATAGATAACGACTAACATCCAAACTGAGATTAGGGAAACCTCCAAATGAGGTGAGGGATATTGCATAGAAAAACAAAAAGGAAATGTTTAAGATATGGACTTGAAGACAAAAGGAAAAATACAGACATGACAGATCGCAAAAACTGTGAGCCATATAAAAAGAAAGTGAAAAATAGGCTGTGACAAGAGAAAGCTATTGAGAAAGGAAGGTAAGACCGGAAGAGTTTAAAAAAAAATTACTATTCGTGATCATGGGAGATCAATTAGCAACCTCAAAATAGTACATGCTGTAAGAAGACTTGTGCGTTAGTTGACTATCTTTGTTAATACCAAAGGATTGTTTACAGTAGGGGTGCAGTCTTAGAGGAGGTATTCTCAAATAGAAATAGGATCAGACTCCAGGTCTACTGATGACATTCTTTCACCATGGGCAGCAGAGTGGTTAGCATCGCTCCTTCACAGCACCAGAGACCCGGGTTCAATTCCCACCTCAGGCAACTGTCTGTGTGGAGTTTGCACATTCTCTCTGTGTCTGCATGGGTTTCCTCCCACAGTCCAAAAATGTGCAGGTTAGGTGAATTGGCTAGGCTAAATTGCCCATAGTGTTAGGTGAAGGGGTAAATGTAGGGAAATGGGTCTGGGTGGGTTTCTCTTCGGAGATTTGGTGTGGACTTGTTGGGCCGAAGGGCCTGTTTCCACACTGTAAGTAATCTAATTAATTATTTGAACTACTATAGAGAACAAATAACTTTACCAACAATTTTCATCTCCATGTAATGATTACATTTTAACACAAAACAGTTAATTATTGCTGCGTAAATCACAAATTATTCAATTTGTGTGTCAAATTAGTGATTCCATTTAGGGCAAAAAAATTCTTGTTGATTAAAAAAAAACTTTTCTTGTCACCGTTTGCTTTCTGAACCCTCTGAGGGACAAAGCCTCTGTATTTCTACCTCCTCAGAATCTTACTCAATTTCCTTAATAATGTACAATGGTATATTTGGCCTTAAAACAAGATGCAGAGAGTTAGAATACTCATGAGGGTAAGGGTGAACTTCTGTGAACATTTTCAAAAGCAGCTTGAAATATGAAATCTTTTATGGAATTGATTTTAAAAAAATAGATAACATCCATTGTTCTTTCAGATAAAAAATAGCGTAAAAGTAGTTATTCTGCCATCATGACTATCTGTTTCTCGACCTTACTTTATGTTTGTTGACTGTATTCATTCTGTAACTGAAACTTGCCTGATGTCTAATTGTCCATTTATTCTTAATGCTATTTATTGTATAAGATATTTGTTGTTCAGAGCAGGGTAAAGTTGGAGATTGCATTAGGCTCCACCCACTCTGATGACAATACAGTCTGGGTGGAGGATCAAGTCAGTCAGCTTGAGGGCCTGATGACAGTATACACTGCCATCTTTGGCTATTGATAGTCTTCATAGGAATGTCTAACTATTCTTATCATGTAATAAATTAAACCTTGTTAAGACAGGTGCCTCCTTGACAAATGTCACTTGTAGCTCATTCTCTATCACTGGTTAACCGAACAAACCCTTAGACGCTGTGTAGATGGGAGGATTGTGGTTTTCATTCCAGCCATGCCACAAGCTGCCAGTATTTGGATCCAATGACGTACACTATCACTCCATGTGTCTCAAAAGAACATGCCTTGAAATAGATCTAACAAGGGTCTTAATGTAACTACCCCATTGGCAAACAAAAGTTGCAAGAAAAATCCTTAATAATGATCAGCAATATGAAGCAAAGATGGAACAATCCAAGTAACATATCTTGGAGTAATTACCTCAGTTGACAATGGACTGTCGGATTCACTTGCATACATGAACAAAATGTGTGCTGTTGGGTATTGCTGAAACATCATGAATGAAAAGAGCCAAAACCATTCAATTACATCTTTTGGTGAGTTGCTTTGCTGATAGATTGTTTGTAAATGCTCTATAAAGGAACTGGATCATTCTGCAATAAAGGATTTATTTTTTCTGATTCTTAAGGAAAGGAAATTTCCTCCAATTTCCATTTTCATAAACCCATTAGGAATATTTCCATTATTTGCCGCTTTGAGCAAAATAATATAAAAAAATTACAAGAATATAACGATTATTATTTCAACAAAAGCAGAGAAACTCTTCCTGCTTTTCTTAAGTTTCTTGCTTGTGTTATGTAGAAGCTTCATTTGACCACACATGAAGTATTGCGTGCAGATTTGATTTCCCTATCTCAGGAAAGATTTTATTTCAATAGAGGGAAGTGAAATGACGATTCACCAGGCTTGTTCCTGGGATTGCAGGACTGTCCTAAGAAGAGGAATTGAGTAAACTGGGTATGTATTCTCTGGACTACTGAAGAATGAGAGGTGCTCACATTGAAATTATGTTGCCTAGACTGGAGGACATGTCGTATGAAGAAAGGTTGAGGAAGCTAGGGCTTTTCTCATTGGAGTGGAGAAGGATGAGAGGTGACTTGTTAGAGGTACACAAGATGATGAGAGGCATAGATAGAGTGGATAGCCAGCAATTTTTTCCCAGGGAGGAAATGGCTATCATGAGGGGGCATAATTTTAAGGTGATTGGGGAAGGTTCCGGGGAGATATCAGAGGTAGGTTCTTTAGCCCTTCTTCAGGAAATGCCCGAAACGTCGATTCTCCTGTTCCCTAGATGCTGCCTGACCTGCTGCGCTTTTCCAGCAACACATTTCCATCTCTGATCTCCAGCATCTGCAGACCTCACTTTCTCCTGCTAGTGGTGGAAGTAGTGTCAGATACATTAGGGACATTTAAGTGACTCTTGAATAGGCATATGGATGATAGTAAAATGTAGGGTATGTAGGTTAGTCTGATCTTAAAGTAGGATAAAAGATTGGCACACCGTTGAGGGCCAAGGGCCTGGTACTGTGCTGTACTGGTCTATGTTCTATGTAAATAGGACTGATGCAAGTAAACTGTCTCCTTATTTTGGGGAAACAATATAAAAAGAAGAGGGATACCATATTTGCCATGATGAGGAGAAAACATTCTTAGTCAGAGGGTGCTGAATCATTGGAATTCTCCATTACAGAGAGCTTTGGAAGCTCAGTCTTTGAGCATACATAAAGGAGAGATTGATAAATATTTGATTACTAGTGGCATAAATGGTTATATGGGTAGTGTGGGTAAAGAGCATGAAGTGTTCAATCAGCCATGATTGTATTGAATGGCAAAGTAGGACAGCATTGTGAACTATGTTTAGGTGGTTGATATATTGTCAATTTAATGTACAAAGACATTCTGTTACTTGCAATGTTAATGCAAGTACTGATTTTTTTTCACAGCAAGTGAGTTAAGCACTGCATACATACAGAGCAAATACCAAGCAAGAGATAGGAGAACACTGATGAGAAGATTGAAGGGTGGCAGGGGTGGAGAGGAAGGACTTGCTGAAGGAGATGTATAGAGTGCTTTGAAAGTAGAGATTGAGGTAATAAGAAATCAAGCATAATATGTGTAAGCTCTTCTTTTGCTGGCGGGGTGGAAAAAGCAAACAGTGGAAAGAGGAAGTAAGTTCAGGTTGAAATACGTGATTGCAGATAGTAATTGAGAAATGGTGCAGAAGAATAGATAAATTCAAAATTAGGTGGTGAGCCTTGAAATCGATGTGCAAGAGGCTGGAAGTCATGGATTTTACAATTGGATACAATGGATACATTGGACTTTGAGAGGACTGAGGCCAGTGTTCTGCTTTAATTATAGACTGTATGGATAAGAAGAGTGTTAGAAAATTGAATCTAGGACAGCCCAGTTCAGAACTCAGCATTTTTACTGTGCCTTGAAATATTCATGTATGGAACACTGCCCTTTGTGGGATGCAGTGTTGCCTTGGATCTCTTCTCTAATGGTTATGTACAATTCACTTGTTCCTCAGTCTCACGTTACAGCAACATTTGACTGGTTTGTTATCAGTAGGAACTTGCTTCTTTGAATTTCTTTGCTTATACTGAAATGAAGATCAGTGTCAAACCAACATAATTGTCAGGTCATAAGATTGCCAGTTAGTGAGACTTGCAAGTTCTCCAGGGAGCCTCAATGTCGGAACCTCTTGCTTCTAGCTCTGAGCGGCACGGTGGCACAGTGGTTAGCACTGCTGCCTCACAGCGCCTCAGGCGACTCTCTGCGTGGAGTTTGCATGTTCTCCCCGTGTTTGCGTGGGTTTCCTCCGGGTGCTCCGGTTTCCTCCCACAGTCCAAAAATGTGCAGGTTAAGTGAATTGGCCAAGTTAAATTGTCCGTAGTGTTAGGTGAAGGGGTAAATGTAGGGGAATGGGTCTGGGTGGGTTGCGCTTCGGCGGGTCAGTGTGGACTTGTTGGGCCGAAGGGCCTGTTTCCACACTGTAAGTAATCTAATCTAATCTAATCTAATCTATATCATTATGCAGAAGATATTGAAAAGATTATTATTGAACATATTCATTTATGCAATATGGGCGTCTCTGGCTATTCTTGTATTTCCTGTCTGTCCCATAAGATGTAGGAGCAGACTTAGGCTATTCAACCCATTGAGTTTGCTCCACCATTCCATCATAGCCGATATGTTTCTCAACCCTATTCTCCTGCTCTCTTCCCGTAATCCTTGATCCCCCTTACCAATCAAGAACATTCCTTTCACAATTGCTAGCTGTCTTTGTATGCATGTTTGATGTTGCATTTCTCTGAAAGGTAGCAGAAAACAAGATACCTTTGTCTTTCACTCAAGAAAACATTGATAACTGGCATCTTCAAGTCCTAGTGAAATATGTTTCAATTGAAACATGATTGCACAAAATCATTAATTGTTGCGACAGACCAAGATGTGGTTAACGTGAGGGAAACTGATTCACTCTCCTCACCTGATCATAACAAAATGGAGGCTAAGATGTGTGTGATGGACAAAATCTTGATAAAAGAGTGTATGTGTGAGCATCTAACCAGGCCCAGTAACATGCAACAGACAGAAGTTAACATCAATCAGTATGTGATGTTGATTTGATGCCAGAGCTGCCATTTTAATAAAAAGCACATTCCAGTCTATGCCCTTAACCTTTCACAGCTGAGCACATATGCTAACCTAAATGAGGGACACTATCGAGTGCCTTTACAACCCCCCCCACTTCCCCCACCCCCAACCCAAACTCTGATACTGCCGCACAACCAGCAATGCGATTCAAATGGGTTGTAAATTACTTACAAATTATCTGGTGGATTCTTTTTCTGGTGCAATTGAATATGTATTTGGAACTTTCCTATATGAAGCTAAAGTTTGAACATTTGACAGATGAGACATGCTTGGTTTTGAAATAGCCTTTTTGTCATTGAAGATGTTCCACTGGACCAAATTGTCTGTATCCTGAACATGATTGAGAGAACAAAGGTCAGATAAAGGGAGGACAAACTGCTAGAAGAGGGGTGAAGAGGATGGTTTATAAGGCTGTCAGGAAGAAGGAATATACACCAAGGGTCTGCAGGCCAAACTTCTCTTTCTGGAATTTCAGTGAGGACCCAAGTTTGAGACAACTTTGCTTCATAAATGATGCCTTGACAGAAATCTGTCAGCTGCTGGATGTACACCTGCAACCTGAATATCTGCAAGTGTAAGGCACATTGCCTGTGACTGTCAAAATCACTAACTTCCAACTTTTTAGCATCTTCCAGCTGCTTCTGGATATATAAAAATAAAAGTTGCAAACTGGCAGCTGCACAATCCTTTCCCCAGTCCTGACTATCACACGCTGGCAGTCAGTGCCTCACCACATTCAGACTCCCTACTCTATCCTAAACTCGAAGGTAAATGCAGTATCAGTTTCTCAGCAGCTGGCTGTATTTGTAAGATCAAGTGATCCAGTCTCTTCATCGTGATTGCCTTTTTTTTCTCTCCCTACTGTTCTCGTGTATCTGAAATGAAAACATGCAGAGTTATATGCGAGTGAGCATAAAATAAGAAATGTTCAGTGTGAGAGTCACATGAGATTGAAGGATGAAAGAAAAGTCAGATGAGAGGAGGAAGATTAGTGAAGTGAATATCTTCATTATCAATCCCGACAGCCTCTCCATTGGTAACACCTGGTCTTCACACTTTTGCCTATTCTGCCATTCCTGAAATGAGAGGGCCCAATTGATCTTTTGGCAGTGCATTATAACTCTCCTTTCAGAATGGTTGGATGCCTTGAGCGTTAACTACTTGCTGATCCATGGGACCAGTGAACATCATGGGAAGCAGTGATTGCATGCAGCAGTCATTTAAAGGCATCAGGATCAATATAACGTGTTGCCTATAAGACGGTGAACAAACATGAATTAATCATGCCCTGCAATCCTTACGCATTTTCTTCCACGCAAGCCAATTTCTCATTTTGGAAACAATAGGGAAGCAAAGCTCATTAAAGCTAACCCTTTAGGAGGCAGCACAACTATTTGAGCTATTTAAATTAATCATGTATCTGCTATTGATACAAGTATCTCTAAATGTAACTCCCATACACTTAGAGATACGGGGCAGCACGGTGACTCAATGGTTAGCACTGCTGCCTCACAGCGCCAGGGGCCTGTGTTCAGTTCCAGCCTTGGGTGTCTGTCTGTGTGGAGTTTGTACATTCTCCCCGTGTCTGCGTGGGTTTCTTCTAGGTGCTCCGGTTTCCTCCCACAATCCAAAGATGTGCTGGTCAGGTTAATTGGCCATGCTAAATTGCCCATACTTTATGGTACATTAGATTAGCTTAGATTCCCTACGGTGTGGAAACAGGCCCTTCGGTCCAACAAGTCCACACCGACCCTCCGAAGAGTAACCCACCCAGACCCATTTCCCTCTGTCTAATGCACCTAACACTATGGGCAATTTAGCATGGACAATTCACCTGGCCTGCACATCTGGTGGGCGGCACGGTGGCACAGTGGTTAGCACTGCTGCCTCACAGCGCCTGAGACCCGGGTTCAATTCCCGCCTCAGGCGACTGACTGTGTGGAGTTTGCACATTCTCCCCGTGTCTGCGTGGGTTTCCTCCGGGTGCTCCGGTTTCCTCCCACAGTCACAAAGATGTGCAGGTCAGGTGAATTGGCCATGCTAAATTGCCTGTAGTGTTAGGTTAGGGGTATGGGTGGGTTGCGCTTCGGCGAGTCGGTGTGGACTTGTTGGGCCGCAGGGCCTGTTTCCACACTGTAATGTAATGTAATGTAATCTAATCTAATCTTTGGACTGTGGGAGGAAACCGGAGCACCTGGAGGAAACCCACGCAGACAAGGGGAGGATGTGCAAACTCCACACAGACAGTCGCCCGCGGCTGGAATCAAACCTGGGACCCTGGTGCTGTGAGATAGCAGTGCTAACCACTGAGCCACCGTACCACCCCATTAGTCAGCGGTTAAAATAGGGTAGGGGAATGTGTCTGGGTGGGTTACTCTTTGGAGGGTCAATGTGGACTTATTGGGCCGAAGGGCCTGTTTCCACACTGTAGGGAATCTAATCTAATCATGGATTAACTAACTTGGTTTAAGAAACAAGGATGGAAAATGCCTGCAGACTGAA
The DNA here is from genome assembly GCF_037043375.1 of Chiloscyllium plagiosum. Taxonomy (NCBI): domain Eukaryota; kingdom Metazoa; phylum Chordata; class Chondrichthyes; order Orectolobiformes; family Hemiscylliidae; genus Chiloscyllium; species Chiloscyllium plagiosum. The sequence goes on along the minus strand of NW_028270174.1, from coordinate 36,403,304 downwards.
GTTGTTTGGTATTTTACCTACAGAGAGGGTTCCTCTCTCATTCAGAAGTGGATATGAGAGGAAAGTAAGGCTTCTATTGACTGCCTTACCTTGATGTTTTTACTTTTTGCAGAATTCAGTGAATAAAACTGTACACTGAACCATCAGTATGTTTATTAAAGTTTCTGCTGCATCAAAATTTAAATTAAACTGGGAATGCTATTGGTCAATGCCAATATCAGAACAAAGGCTGATCACAAATCTGTAGATGAAGCAGAACAGCTATACTCACAGTGATGCAAAATGGATGGTAGCTGTATTTTTTTTACTTGAAACAGAAATATCTGCTTTTTTGTGCATGCTAAGACTATAAGACTTAAGGCATTCTAAACATTCTAGACATAGTGACTCAGAATGGAAATTTACATAAAAATGCACAGTTGAGGTGAGAGTGAGCATAAAATAAGAATGATTTGGAGATGCTGGTGTTGGACTGGAGTGGCCAAAGTCAGAAGTCACACAAAACCAGGTTATATTCCAACAGGTTTTTTTGAAATCATAAGCTTTCGGACCACTGCTGCTTTGGCAGATGAAGTCCATAAAATAAAAATGTTCAGCAGTCTGCTGTGTAGCAAAGTTTTTATTCCTCAGAAAACTTGGAAGAAAAATCAAAGTCTATACTGTGGGATGTCGCAGAGCTATTTTAGAACAACAAGGAAATCTTGTAATGGTATGAGGAAGATCTAAATTCTATTTGGAGGGGAAGTTGTCTTACAATTACAGCTACATGGGTGTCAAACTGTGAAAAATTACCTATTGTCACTCCCTGTGAAGAGTAGAAAAGCAAAAGCTTTACACAAGATACAATGGAGGCATCAAGGCTCAAAATAAATGACCAGTCTACAATTCTGCTACAACTGTCTTAATAGTTTCTGATTTTAAGAAAAATGGTGTCCCTTTTATACTGCCTCACATCAGCTGTCAAAACCCAAATCAACGTATTATGCCCCATTATTCTCTGAATAGGCTACATACAATCTACCAACAGTTTATTTATAGTCACATTGTAGACGCTAAAGCAGAATTCGATGAAAAATAGCAAATGGAAAGGTTTCTTTGTCTCACCAAACTACAAAAGTCATGGCCTGAAAGAAAGGTAAGGCTAATGAGATTGATGATGACCTTCCACCCTGCCAAACCTTACATGGGTGAGTGCATAATTAGATGGATTTAAATCAACATGCATGGATATGTGTGGAAGAAATGGAACGTATTTTATTAATATCTCCCGTGAGAAAACATATTGCAGATGGTGTAAGTGAGTTGCCATTCTTGGTTATTTGAGCTGTTGCTGCAAACTTTCCTCAATAAACAGTATCAAATATTTTGACTACCCAGACAACTCACTTGAAATAGATTCTACTTCCTAAATTTCTTTTTCCTCTGGAATAGTTTGTTTAGGGTAAATGTAAAATGTAACTGTGACATGTTGTTGAACTAAAATTCTGGAGTTTATTTTCATTACCACCAACATTTAGCGTTGAAAGGGAGTAACTGAAAATTGACTTCATCCCACAGTACATTAACAGTGACTAATCTCTGACATTGGTGAATGTTGTCCATCAGTACTTCATGTGTGGAAATTTTTAGCTGCTGTCTTGAAATGAAAGGTTTGGAAAGCAAATCTGTAGATATGCCAATCATATTATTTAGGGTTAAGTAATCAGAGCTCCCAGGCTGTAGGATAATCGATGCTAGTGACTTTGGGTGAATGTTTTCAGGAAAGGCCTACACCTTGGCTTTCATATTTCTTCTGAAATTTAAGCAATGAATCCTCTTTGTAATGAAGTATAATTGTGATTTTTCTTTTTTTGGATTATATCTAATTAGCTTTTTCTGTTCTGAAGTAATAAGAATGCTTTGCCATATATGCTTTCAGTCATTTCTTTAAGAAAAGAAGTAAAGATAGGTGGCTATATAATGACTTTGCATATTTGCAATAGCCATTTCTTCTTACCAAATTCCACCAGATCAAATTTTTAGTGACCTATTTTCTTGATTCCTTCACCTGCTGACCCATACCCATGCATGTTACTAACATAGAGAACAAAACTGCAACGCTGCACTTTTTAAAATCTTTGAAATGTAAGACCTGACTATAAATTTAACTAATGTAATAACTGCATGACAGCTAACTGCACCTTTTAGGAACTCTGCATATTTTTAATGCATTTTGATGAACTGTCATATTATAGTCTCCTTGTTAGCAATTTTTGAGGAGATTTGTAGCTCAGGTTGATGATAAGTATGTAAGTTAGCTCACTGAAGTGGAAGGTTTGTTTTCAGATGTATTGTCACCATGACTACAGAACATCATCAGTGAGAGTCTCCAGTGAAGTGCTGGTGCTATGTCCCACCTCTGTATTCATAGGTCATGGTTTCTTAAGGATGATGACAAAACTTCTGAAAAAAAAAACCTTCCAGCTCAGCAAGCTAACTTACATATTTACAGTTTCCTTGTTCTTATTTTAATATTTAGCTTTATATGTTGAATTCATCATACATAAGCCGTGATGGTGTAATCAATTAAATGGTTTAATGAAGATGGCTTGCCTTCCCAACAGTGCTAATGGTCTTAACACTGCTTAAACCAGTACTGCACAACAACGGACGAACAACTCCCATCTGTATGTACACAGTTATCCTGACCACATCCTGACGTAGTCAAGGATAATTTCTGTGATGCTTCCCGCTTCCAGATTACCACTGAGCCAAAGTCAGATAAGCAAATGATTCTTCGTAACCTTAATACAAGATCACCAGATATCGGATAGGAGCCGTTATCACAAAAAATGGGACGGCGGTTATAACAACAATATGACTTTTGCTGAATGTGTGTTCTGGCCATGAGCTCTTAAACACCAACACAGTTTTCCACTTCCCTTGTCACTCGAAATGAAACACCCCCTTTTTGTGAAGTGGCATTTAATTGAACATGTGTAGTATTGAATATTGGACTGACCATATTATATGATTTCAAAGTGAAATGTCAAGATCTGTCACTTAGATGGCCCCAGCACATGAAATTCTGGAAGATTTCCCTGTGTCTTATGCTTAAAAAAGGCAGTTATGAAGGAACCTTGCTTCAAAATCCTGGAATTCCCTACCCATAACACATGGAGTGCAGAAGTTCAAGGAGGCAGTTTACTACTACATTCTCAAGGGCGACTAGGGAAGGGGAATAAATGTTGGCCTAGTCAGTGATACCCATGTCCCATGAGCAAATAATAAAAAAAAAATTTCCTGGAGAAACATGAGAAATTCTGTGCAGCAAAATTGGTCACTGACTGAGAATGGCTTAATGACCTTAGGAAATATAGTATACTCCATTGTTCTAGAGCCCCTTGACCCTGCCCCTTACAAACACCAAGCTTGGTTTGAGAAAATACAAGTTCAAAGAAGTTCAAGAATTTTGACTGAGTTTAAAAATGGACAAGATTCAATCATATACAGACGGCAAAGATTGGAAGAGGTTATATGAATCTCTGAAATCTGTCTGCTTGACCCAATCTACCCAGTGCCGACAGATCAACACACCTCACAAAAAAAGACCCAAATTCTAGCTAGCTGGGCAGAATTACATCTTGATCCATCAATAAAGAAGCTATCAATACACTGGAAAAGCTTGCCATCAATTGCTCCCTCACGTACCTGACCATTCTATTAGAAATGACATTCAAACTCCTGTCTGGCAGCTGAGGTCTACAGGCTGCAGGTCAATGTCTTGATCAGAAGTTCACTAAAACTTTTCAGTCTGTGTAGGAGAAGAAGCAATCTTGAATCCACTGTCCACCTGCAGAGTGGAAACTTATCAATCTGGCAATAGTCATAGAGGAATCTCATTCCTCTCTATCACCGGCAAGTCTTTGCCAGAATGTTCTGAGCCATGTAGAAATATTGTGGACAATTCTGGTCTCCTTCCAATTGGACGGATGTTGTGAAACGTGAAAGGGTTCAGAAAAGATTTACAAGGCTGTTGCCAGGGTCGGAGGATTTGAGCTATAGGGAGCGGTTGAATAGACTGGGAACTGTTTTCCCTGGAGTGTCGGAGGCTGAGGGGTGACCTTAGAGAAGTTTATAAAATCATGAGGGTCATGGATAGGATAAATAGACTAAGTCTTTTCCCTGGAATCGGGGAGTCCAGAACTAGAGGGCATAGGTTTAGGGTGACAGGGGAAATATATAAAAGAGACCTAAAGGGCAACATTTTCATGTACGTGTGGCACGTGTAGGGTGGTACGTGTATGGAATGAGCTGCCAGTGGAAGTGGTGAAGGCTAGTACAATTGCAACATTTAGAAGGCATCTGGATGGGTATATGAATAGGAAGCATTTGGAGGTATATGGGCCAGGTGCTGGCAGGTGGGACTAGATCTGGTCAGCATGGATGAGTTGGACCGAAGGGTCTGTTTCCGTGCTGTTTATCTCTATGACTCTATGTAGTATGTAATCTCAACCAGAATCTTTTCCCTGAGAATCACGTTTTGGAAAAAGTAGAGGAACCACTGACACTGTTTGGGATTAGACAGGTAAAGGGCAAAAGCTGAGAACAATACACAGACTTCTCAACCTCGTTTGTTGACCTGACCATGGTCTTTGACACAGTCAGCCATGATGATCTTTGGAAAGGCAATGGAGAAATTCTGCTCTCCTGAGAAATGCACCACATTCGTTGCATAGTTCCTGGAGGACATGCTCACCCTTGTCCTTGGTGATTGACATTCTTCTGAATCAGTCCTAATCAGTAATGAATTTAAACAGTGATGAGTGATCACCTTTTCAGCATGATTTTCCCTGCCAAGCTCCTCAGTGCCTTCTCTGATGGTAATTCCTGCATCAGAATCAGGTATTGCATGGCTGAGAAGCTGCTCAACCTGAGATGATTCCAGGCAGAGACTGAAGCTCTCAATGATATACTTCACAATTCCAGGTTTACTGATGAATGTGCACTAACTGTGGGTTCAGAACAGGACATGAAACATGTCTAGATTTTAGCTGATTGTAATACTGGAAAAGCCAGATCCCAGAATAAAACCTGGATGGATGATCATCGGCTTAATTTTTGTACTTGATTAATGTATTGGTTAGTCACTGACACACATTCACTCAAGGCTGAAGATGCTTCTTAACAAAGAATATCAGTTTATTGTATGAAAGGCAAAATTATCAGAGCTATATATACATAACAGTTAACATTGACATCAGATGGAAGTTTTGGACTGTTTTCCAATACCATCCATTACAGAAATCCCAGTCTAAGTCAGTTTTTATTCTTTATCTTCACTGATTTTCCCTAGTTTCTTCCTTTTTAACTGTGGTGAAAATTTTACACTTCCATTCTGAGTTCGGTTCTATGAATTTTTCACAATTCTAGGTCTTAATATTCTAAGTTCTAACACCTTGAAGAATTTCTTTCCAAACTCTCAAGACTTGGAAGCTCTACAGAGTAGAAACCACCTCTGCTGAGGTAACTGGTTGTCCTGAACTGACTTGATTCCCCTGCTAGGAGAAGACTACCTTCTGAAGTGAATTCAAGATTCTTCTGAATTAAAACATTGAACCTTTTGTTTTGGAATCAAAACTCAACTAATTGCTTTAAGGTGTTTACCTGTATTAAATCCGACAGTATAAATATTTTATCTGTTATCACTACCATGGTACTGTCAGGCACTGGTTTACAACCACATGCTTTCTTAAAGTTGATGCTGTTCAGTCACTGTCCAATTGGCTTTCTAACATTTAAACGGTGACCTTTGCGCAACTGACTAAAATCCATTTGCCTCTATTTTTAAAATCCAAATTCAAAATTGATAATATGCACGTTATCATAAAATGTAGTGTGGATTTGTTCTCTAATGCACGCAACAACAACAAGAAGCAAGCTGAAGTTGCGTACCAACCTACTCCAAGAACACCCTGTTGTGAGTCGAAGTTTTCAGTCCATGGCCAGAACATGTCAGGCAAGAGTAGGTTCACTTGTCTTGACACTATACTTTCCTGAGTTGTTTATATTGACAACAAGACAAATGCAAGAATTGCCAAAGCAAGTGTAAAGTTTGGCAGACTTCAATCATAAATCAAGGAATAAAGAGAAGTCAGTTAACTGACTATACTGAATGTTTGTGGAATAATAGTCTTGCCCACTTTGTGCTATAACATTATTAGATTAGATTCCCTACAGTGAAACAGGCCCTTCAGCCCAACTAGTCCACACCGACCTGCCAAAGAGTAACCCACCCAGATCCATTCCCCCAAACTAATGCACCTAACTCTAGGGGAAATTTAGCATAACCAATTCACCTAACTTGCACATGTTTGGACTGTGGGAGGAAACCAGAGCGCCCGGAGGAAACCCACGCAGACACGGGGAGAATGTGCAAACTCCACACAGACAGTCGCCCAAGGCTGGAATCGAACCCGGGTCCCTGGCGCTGTGGGGCAGCAGTGCTAACCACTGAGCCACCATGGACCATGTAACAGTGTCATGCCAAAAATCTCAATTGCTTTCACTTGAGGTGTCTTTAGAAACTTTTGTGAATTGGATGATAGGACAAAATGCCTGGCATAAGGTACTCAACCGAACTGATATGCCAACTGTCTACTCACACATTGAAGCAGTCACAACTGAGTTGCACTGATCCTACAACCAGAATCTTTGATACTCACTTACCAAAGTGGATCTTCTTTGGAAAGCTTGAGTCCAGCGTGCACTTGCATGATAGTCAAATCAAGCCCTGCAGGGAAACTCTCTGGAATTCCTTTAGAAGTTTGGATATTGACATTAACCTTGGGGATAAGCTTTCCCAGGATTGCCGCACATGGTACAGCCTCCCTTCAAAAGCAAATGCATGTAAGAGGCAGAGAGGAAGCACGTGAGGAGATTTTAAGCCAGCAATTCATCCAAAACTCATTGTCTGTGGTATCCTGCGTTATTTGCAGCAGAACATTCCAGGCACGGATCAGTCTTAGCAGTTCCCTACATATCCAGTGGAACACTAGCAAGCACCCCATGTGAAGAACATGCCTACTTTCACTTTGCAAGTTAAACAAAAAGTAACAAATTTCTCAATGATTTACTGTGCATTTTAAGAAACACTGTATTTTTTCAAGCCAATTTGATGAACAGTCCAATCCAAGTCTTTTTAATATTATTTTAAAATGAAGGCTTCTATAATGAATTCATCATGAGCAGCAACAGTATGGTACAATCGATTTAGTATGCCCAGTGTGAAGTGATGTGTGTGTAATAAGCCTGATTTTCACTTCATTTAACATGGTAATCATTTGGTGAAATTCACTTCCATTCTATGTCTGGACAGTTATTGAAAATACAGTCTGGAATTTCTCTGAAAACTTTAAAAATGACTTTTTTAAACCTACTGTCATATATTTGGTGGCTCAGTGGTTAGCATTGCTGCCTCACAGAACCAGGGACCCAGATTCGATTCCAGCCTTCAGTGACTGTCTGTGTGGAGTTTGCACATCCTCCCCTTGGCTGTATGGGTTTCCTCTGGGTGCTCCAGTTTCCTCCCACTGTCCAAAAGTGTGCAGGTTAGGTGAATTGGCCAAGCTAAATTGCCCGTAGTGTCCAGAGATGTGTAGGTTAGATGCATTAGTTAGGGGAATGGGTCTGGGTGGGATACTCTTTGGAGGGCTGGTGTGGACTTGTTGGGTCAAATGGCCTGTTTCCACACTGTAGGGTTCTATGATATTTACTATATATGTCGTATTGACTAAGAAGGTGTGAGAATTTTGTCCCTTGTCGTGGGAGTGTGCGGCTTATAAAATGCTGTCTTGTACTGAACAGAGCAGAACTTGGTTCCAGTAGTCTGTCATGTATGTAACCAAGACAGACATTTGTGTCAAGAATGACTTGGCTTTTTAGATTAGATTAGATTACTTACAGTGTGGCCCAACAAGTCCACACCGAAGCGCAACTCACCCAGACCCATTCTCCTACATTTACCCCTTCACCTAACACTATGGGCAATTCACCTAACCTGCACATTTTTTTTGGAGGAAACCGGAGCACCCGGATGAAACCCACGCAGACACGGGGAGAATGTGCAAACTCCACACAGAGAGTTGCCTGAGGCAGGAATTGAACCCGGGTCTTTGGCGCTGTGAGGCAGCAGTGCTAACCACCGTGCCACTTTTGATTGAGTGTTTAGCACTGAGGAGGGCTTCACTGAAATAGCTGATTTATGTAGTGACTATAACTTTGCTGGTACTCTCCACTAATGTATTTGAAATAGAGACAAAATAATCGTTGCATTTTTTAAGAGCCATACATGTGATAATCACACAGCCTACTGAGAAAATCTGGCAAGTTATATTTATGTTTTTTAAAATCCAATGGTTAAAACTCCTTTGCTAGAGTGCACAGACTAAAGTGAGTTATTTAAAGCCTTACAAAAATAATGTTCTATTCTCTATCACCTCTGTCATCAATTTTGTACAATAGCTAGATTGAGGTAACTGTATAGTGTGACAAGAAGTTTATGTTTTGAAAGTTTTAGTTACCTGGCAAAATCAAATCACGCCAATTTAATCACTGGCTTTCATGTTGTGTGCCATAACTAAATCTATAACAAACATAGTGGTATCTTTCCTCTTAGTAATATATTGACTCCAATAATCAGTCACAGAGAACTGTTAGAATTTAACCTTCAGACTTTGCAAAGTATTTTTATTTAACACTTAAGCAATGGATTTTATTGGCCTCAATACTTAATACAAACTGTTCTCTTCACTCAGTGCCTCACTGGAAGTCCAGACAGAATACTTAAGAATATTTTTTTTCTGACATACCATAAAATGTGAACATGGAAAATCACAGTCCATTTTTGTGGTTTAAATAAAATGTCTAATAGCTGAAGTCATTTTGCCTATACATTATCGGACTTCAAGGATATAAAGCTGCCTGACCACTGATTAACCTAATTTTGTGTTTTGGCATATTGGTGTAGTTTGAAATCTTTTTACCTGTTTTTTTCTTCCCTTTGTACCAACAGCACCCACCCTCCCATCTTCAAATTATAATGCTTCTTGCACCTTGCTGTGGTTGGATTTGAGACCTCCATGATGCACTGTCAGCTTCACAAGATAGGCAGCTCAGCAAGTTTATTTTCTTCTTATTCCAAATAACTAAAACAAAATATGCCTTATTCCACTTTATGGCCAAGCGCAATGATTTATTGTCCTCCTGCACTGAAACAAGCTGACCAATGCACCAATAAAATGCAAGTTTTATTTCAAACTAGGAGAAAAACATGTTTAAAAACCGTAAGCAGAAAGTGAATTGCAGTGGCCAACCAGCTTGCAAAACAGACTGTCTAGACAGTGTCAGTAATGAGGCATTAATGAGAAATGAAATGAAAGAAATCACGGTGGGGATCTTAACCTAGAAATCAAGTGTATTTGGGTCAGTCGGGGAGATTCAAGCCGAAGAATTCTTTTTCCCACCCAAAACCATTTGCCTAGTTTTTGGATTCCTGTGGAAACATGAATCCTCCTCAAGCCTGTGATTTCCCCTGCCCCCATCCTTTCCCAGTCATGATCTCCACCAACATCCTGAGGCTTCAAAAATACCATCTTCTCCCAGCCTTCAGCTCCCCAGGCCTCGTTTTCCCCACCTCTGCCACATCCTTGCGGCTGTTCCTCCACAGTCTCCCTTCCATCTATAATCCCCCCCCTCCTCCCCACCCCAGCCACCCACCAGCAATTTGCAATACAATGGGGAATAACAGTTTAATACAATGGGGCATAGTCAAACTGCTTGAAAATGAACAAACATTCCCAGCAAGAAAAACACGTAAATATGTTTGTTATTTATGACTGTGTGATAGCAACCGCATCATCTACTCTAAGTTTTATTAACAACGATCGACAATTTTGTGGCACCTGGGTGTGGGTAGACCAGGGTGGAGGGAGGGTAAAACTGACACCATCCCACCATCACTGGCCTTTTACTAAAGGTTCTTCTGCTTTGGTTGTGTAATTATCACAGATTAACATCTGCTTACCACCAACACCTGTTTAAATATTTGCAAATTAATCTGCTCAGAGTTGTGATTGCACACTTCAAGAGCAGGAGGAACTTCACCCTAGGCCTCATGGATCAGAGGCAGGGACACTACTGCTGTGTCACAAGAGCCCCCAACACATTTTTATTATTAACTTGGCTTTCAGTGTGATAATGACCAAATAATCTGCCTTTATGATGTTGATCAAGGGATAGATATTGCCCAGGATGCTGGGTTAAACCGGCCTGCTGTTCTTCGAAGCACTGCCATGGGATCGTTTGCACTTTTCTGAGCAGACGGTTGGGTCTTGGTTTACATAGAAACATAGAAAATAGATGCAGGAGTAGGCCATTCAGCCCTTCAAGCCTGCTCCACCCTTCAATATGATCATGGCTGTTCATGCAATTTGAGTATCCCACTCCTGCTTTCTCTCCATACCCCTTTATCCCTTTAGCTGCTAGGGCCACATCCAATTCCCTCTTCAATATATCAAAGTGGCTCCAAACTGGCTTCTTGGTAGAGAACTCTATAGGTTCACAACTCCCTGTGTAAAGGAATGCTACCTCATCCTTATCTTGAATGGCTTACCCTGTACAAAAAAATCTCAAAATCTGTGTCAGATAGGCTCAGTTGAGACCACTTACTAGTCTGAACTGTAAAGTCCACATCTGAGTGTATGTAAATCATGGCTAACAATGCTGTAGAGTACTGACAGTACGCTGCACTGATGTGCTGATCTTTGGCTCACTTCTAATTTTATTCAGTCCTTTTCTTTGGACATTGTAGGTATTGGGTACAGTAAAGATGCACATTGTGACTAACCCCTACCATTTTGTAAACCTCACCAATTCATCCAACCTATTTTTACTTGAGGGTCACTGAGAATGGGACAGGTTGCTTAACTTTGCTATCTTTGTTCTGCCAAACTGTCTGCCAAAATAACGGTAAGGTTGCCATAGTTCTACCAGACCCAAGGGCTGCTCTCTCACTGGAGACAGATGACCGGCGGTGGTTTACTTGAGGGTCAGAGGCAAGGGGCGAGGTTGAGAAGGGGAATCTGTCATGATAACTTCAGCTGGTGTGGAAATTGAACTTGTGCTGTTGACATCACTCTGCCTCCAGCCAACTGAGCTATACAATCCATGCTGTTGAGGCACAGCCATTCAGATAGCTTACGCTGCATGTACTGTTGCCTTCAATTAATTGCCAAACAATTCTCAGGCCTCAATGTTTGAGTATGCAATGGCCACACTGCACTGTGTCTAATTCTGAAAACCTGCCTAGGCTAATTTAAAAGCAATATTTTTGAACACTTTAAGAACTAAGACATGTACAATAATGTTCTTATCAAATCTATACTCCTCATTTCTCCTAATTGTATTTATAATTTAGGACTGCACATCAAAACATGAGTTTTTGGAAGCTTTTTCGGAAATTACCTGCCCAATTACATGGATTAATTCCTTCTGTTTATGTTATGTTCAGACACATTCTAACAAAAAACAGAAACAAAAATGTTGCATGAGGTAGGCAGTAGCTTTTTTTTTCCTTGACTTACTTGTGCTAATTTCTCTTAACTCTTACGAGCCTGACTGGAGAATGCCTTCTTTTCACCTCCTATTTTACAAGTTTCTATGAATCCAGGTTGAATGGTTTTGTGGCAGAGGAAGAGGAAACCTTGGAATTGAAATGTGTTACTTAGAGCACTGTGAATTGCAAATTATTTGTATGCTGTTGATTGATTTCTCATCTAATTGATTTATTTATCGTTTCCTGGATGCAAGCACTTAGGTGCTACTCTGCATCATATAGAAAACATTTTTTCACATAATTTTGCCAGTTAACCTTGTAACCTCCTCAAGAGTAGTTTAGAAACACTTGTGTCTTGCCCTCTCTCCCAATGTTTGTTTCCACATTCCAAATAGCACGTGTGGCCTGATTTCCAGGACAGTATATGCAAACAATGGCTTCACAAGTATTCCATCTTCCAAGATGAAGGATATTATCAAAAATTCTTTGACATTGGAATATTGCACATGATATTCCAGTGTTGGAATTCAGTGCATCAGTGTCAAATTCACTGAATTCAAATTGTTCTACAATGACAGGAGCCCTCTAATTCTCCAACAATTCAATTTTCAAGTTCAATTTTAAAATTAATTGAAGAAGAACTGAACAGTTCTACTGTTGGATGACTCTTAGAAATTTTATGAACAATTAAAAATAATTGGGCAGGGAACACAGAAATCAGAACAGAAATAAGCTGTTCAGCCCTTTGAGAGCTTGCACCATCGTTCAGTCAGATCGTGGATAAATTGATTGTGGCCTTAACCCAACTTTCCAACATTTTTCCAGCTAACCCCTTGATTCTTTTGTCAGTCAAAAATCTGTCTACTTCACCCAAAGTTACACTAATGCAATACATAACCCAGTTTGACAGTGATGCAAACAGCTACTGTGAATTGTAGTTGACTAATCTCAGTCCTGATCTCCATCTAATTTCTCTGCAGTTATAGCAATCATTCTTAAGGTTGATTGCTGTCCCACTGAGTACTGTAAATTGTATATTCTGTCTTTTATTCATTTTAATTTGGATCTAATACTTAAACGTCCTAATTTTCCACACAACAAATACTGCCATACTACTACCATTGATGCTGTGCTGGAAATCCACCTCTTAAGAAAAACTAGAATCACTCAGGATCAGTTGTAGTGTCTGGTTATATAGGCAGGCCATGAATTAATTGATCTACTTAGGACAAAACATTCCGCATGGTGGATTCACGTTCCCTGGGCTGAAGCGAAGTGGAGAAAAAAAAATAGTCAGTTGAGGATTTTTATTAATGGTTGGAGATATGAGTTCTTGTCCTTTCATCTCTGAGATCTATGTTCAGAACAAACCCACAATGAAAGGATAAGGTTCTAGCCATATCCACATAATCTCTAGCAATTCTTACTCTGCCTCTGCTTTACCCCAACTGTTTTGGAATGCACTGTTAACTCTTTTATCGGACTGAAAGACATTCAAGATATTCTACTTGATCACGTGTATGGGGTTAATTTTCATCTTCGTGGCTTGGGTGGCAAACTAACAGGATGGATGAAAATGTTTGCCTGATCCTTGCAATTAACACTATAGGAAAAGGTCATAGAGTCATCGAGATGTACAGCATGGAAACAGACCCTTTGGTCCAACTCGTCCATGCCAACCAGATATGCCAACCAGATATCCCAACCCAATCTAGTCCCACCTGCCAGCACCTGGCCCATATCCCTCCAAACCCTTCCTATTCATATACCCATCCAAATGCTTCTTAAATGTTGCAATTGCACCAGCCTCCACCACTTCCTCTGGCAGCTCATTCCATACACATACCACCTTCCGTTGAAAAGTTGCCCCTTAGGTCTCTTTTATATCTTTCCCCTCTCATCCTGAACCTATGCCCTCTAGTTCTGGAGTAACCTAGGAAAGAGACTTTGTCTATGTATCCTATCCATGCCCCTCCTGATTTATAAACCTCTATAAGGTCGCCTCTCAGTCTCCGACGCTCCAGGGAAAACAGCCCTAGCCTATTCAACCTCTCCCTATAGCTCAAATCCTCCAACCCTGTCAACATCCTTGTAATTTCTTTCTGAACCATTTCAAGTTTCACAATATCCTTCTGTTAGGAAGGAGACCAGAATTGCACACAATATTCCAAAAATGGCCTAATCAATGTCTTGTACAGCCGCAACATGACCTCTCAACTCCTGTACTCAATACCCTGACCAATAAAGAAAAGCATACCAAATGCCTTCTTCATTATCCTATCTATCCACTCTCAAGGAACTATTAACCTGTATTATAAGGTCTCTTTGATAGAAAGGAAATTGAAGGATCATGCCCAAGTTATATTCTTCTAGTCAACGCAGGGAGTAGAATGCAATATACTTCCTTTCAAAACAAGTTGATCTATTTGGAATTCCATGAATGAGGAATTTTGAGTGAAATGGTTGTGGAAAGATACAGATGGAAATCCTGCCTCCAGTTCCATCTCTGGCTATTTTCAACAGAATGAGAAAGGAATTGTGTCAAGAGTATCACTTCGAGCTGTTTAGAAGTTGTCAGTTTCCTTCTTGGGGCAGAACGCTATGGGGTTTGGTCAAGGGGTGTGGATTTGGGTTTGTGACTGCTCACCATCTCCAACTTTAAAGGACAGTTAGTTTCTGACTTGTCAGCACGCGCTGGAATCATGCCCACTGTTCAAAGAGGCATCATAAAATTGAATTTTTTTTTAAAAGAAGCATGCAAAATCCCCAAACTACCTAATTTATTTCAGGTCATTAGATTCTAGCTACAGGAAATCAATTAAAGTAAATTAAGTGAAATCTACAAATTAACAACCTCAACCTCATATAAACTCCCCATACATAGACACAAAAACACACAGACATAAACAAGAAAAAAAACACTTGGACATAGGGAAACTAGGAAAACTGTTCCATGTTCTCTATCTAAAAGATCTATTGGATTACGTCTTGCTAATCTAACGTTTTCTTCTCCACCTTCCTTTTACTGGTGTTTCCATTGGTTTGCTAGTGGTCCATGGTGGCTATTTCACTTATGAAAGGTCTCTGACTTTCCAATTAAAAGTCAAAACTTGCAGCATACATTGAAGGAAAACAAAGCTAGTTTTGTTCAGGTTTAAGGTGTCTTACTGCAGATAACTGAGAGAGGGTTTTCTTGCTGTTGCAAACCTACTGACTTCGCTTCTGGTTAGCTGAAGCTGTTCAACTAACCTGATAACCAGTCACTTAGTTATTGCCAGACAGAGGAAACTCTTCATTGATAAACCAATCAGCTTCACGTCTGAATAGCCCCTAGGCTCCAGGTTCATCTGCTGGTACGTACTTACATAAAGAGGTTTACCAAAGAAAACAAGTGCCTTGTTTTCAAAACATGTTGCCAACCTTGTAAATCTCTGGTATCCAAACTCCTCTTTCTTATTTCAGTACACAGTTTTAGAAAAGCACAAAAATAAAAAGACATGGTCCTTAGGGATCAATGAAATACATATCAGCTCCCTGCCATAATTCACTGCTGTTGCCATTAACAAGGCCACACTGGGTTTTTCGTTCCTCAGTGTGAGGAAACCCTCTCCTCCAATCAGATTGGGTGACAGCTCTTGCAGTCTCGGCATCAATAGAACATGGTGGCCAAGACCTGTTGGGTTTTCTCCAGCAATTCCTATTTTTATTTCCAACCTTCAGCCTCTGCAGTTCTTTGGTTTATTTTGTTTAAATAATCCCTGCCTAGCAATTATTGCATTTTCACTTTGATTGGATTCTATCAATCAGGGTGCATGTTTACAGGTATTTAATTCATACACCAAAATCCATAGTCTTGGTCCTGAGAGTATCATGTTTTATACTATTATTAATGTTCTTCTGTGACATGAATTACTATCAGAATACAAGTTGGGAGGCAATTGCCTTGTGTTATTATTGTTGGATTATTAATCCAGTGACCCAGGTAATGTTCTGGGCACCTGGGTTCAAATCCCACCACAGCAGATGTTGAAGTTTGAATTCAATTAAAGTCTAGTCATGACCATGAACCCATTGTCGATTTTTGGGAAAACATCTGGTTTACTAATGTCCTCTGACAAAGGAAACTGCCATCCTTACCTGGTCAGGCCTATATGTGGCTCCATACCTTCAGCTATGTGGTTGACTCTTAACTACCCTCCGGGCAATTCGGGATGAACAATAAATGCTGGCCTTGCCAGTGATGCCCTCATCCCATGAATGAATAAACAGAATACAAGTAACAAAAGTTAAGTAAAATCCAATGGGACATCCCTTTATATACAGCAAGAGATTCTGTGCTTCAATATGTATTGTAAGGTTGATTCACATAATATTGTCAGCTTGTTAAGAATGAGGCTAAAATGATTTCTAGACCAAAGAACATAGGCCAGTGAGTTTGAAAATGAAGAAGTGGTGAGATATTACTACTGACATAAAAGGTAGAATTTATTGCCTTCTCCTTGAAGTAGATTGGTGGTGGAAGGTCATGTAATTGGGCAGGATACCAAGGTGGGTGAGGGTTCCACTATCTTCCCACCTCTTTCCTCATTACATTTGGTGAGAGAAGACTTGTGAACCGCTTCCTGACCCACTACCAGTTGAGACCTGTACATGCAACAATGGCTCGTTACCCCTGTCCCCTCCTCTTCTCCCTCATCTGTGCCCTGAGACTCTTGATAATCCTAACCCTTAGGGAGGTGGGTCCATTATGCACCGCAGCCACCAACTTCCCATTGGTCCATTATGCACAGCAGCCACCAACTTCCCATTGGCTCTGCTGGAGACCTATGCTCCTCGAGAAGGGCCACCACTGTCCAGTTCAGTCTCTGTTTGGAACTTGCTTCAGTGCACCTTCCTGGAAGGAGGTAATGGAAGGCTCTTACCAGCTGTCCAATCCACAGTCAAGACCTTGTCATCCCCATCAAATACCAACAATAAAGTCCTGTCTGCAAAAAATACAAAAGATTGATATTTTGTGTCTGAGTCATTTGCTGTTTCTTCATGTGCTTATATTTGCCCTATGAAATAGACAGCTGAAGCAATGCACAGAACTGTATAGTTGACCCACCAAACTCCAGAGTGTTTAGAACAACATGACGATAAATCTTTTATGAAATTATTTGGCAGAGGATGTAAACATTTGAGTAAGTTATGAAAAATATGGGGAGGAGAGTACCCAAAGCACTGAACGTCTTTATTTTAAGACGATAAACAATTAAAATCCTGTATACACACTCTGATGCAGCTATGCCACTAACATTACCAGGATTACAGCGCATGTTGTGATACTGCATTTCAAATTCTCCTGTTGAATCAGTAACATACTTTGGTGGTACTTTCACATACGTTTTGTTTGCTAATCTCTCTTTATAAAAATAAAATTAGATCTCCATTTAATCTGGAAGGTATGGATTGTTCGTGCGCATTCAGAATAGCTGTATCCTGCGAATTGAGCTATAACATAAGACAATGCAACCCAAGTTGTTTAAAGTAATATGTGTCATTATTTTGCAGAGGAACGTTTTTAGCCTACTCCTCGAAAGCATCCAATTTTGTAAGCACCAGAATAAACCACGAAAATTATGAATTCAGTTATTTGAAAGTTACTGTTCACAAGTATTTACAGTAGCTAACTGATGAATGCTAATCAGATGAAGCAGATTCATTGGAGAAGTGCTAATGGGTTCTACATAAACAATGTTGTGAATCAGGAAAACCTTGCTGTAAGCACTTGCATAAATTTACCACACAACCATAACTAAAACAGCACAGAATAAATTCATTATATAGATGTAAAAAATCTATTTCTTGGGTTTTTTATACACATTTATTGCTGTCAGACTTTACTGATGGTATTTGATGAAGGTGACAGAGTGTTGACTGCAGACTGGAGAGCTGATGAGAGCCCTGCATCATCATCACCAGGAAGGTGCATGGCGCCAAGTTACTGTATTTACCACATTTACATAGATTTATCAGTCAGTTTAATTCTGCAAAATGTTGGATCAATCTTGGATTGTGCAAAATATTCTTTGCACTGATGTTTCCTGATTTTTAGTTGTTTTTCCAAATCTGGGCCAATTATTTCACCATCTGATACAACTTTGATAATATTATGTTCTGGCGATGGGCTGGATATCAAATTTAAGCTGAGTGCCATTTTGACACCAGGAAGTTACCAGTGGTAGGGTGGTGATCTGTTGCCCTAACTGCATGATCGCTCTCAACCACTAATCTCTAAGTTCCTTGTCAGTCTCTCCACCCTTTTAACCCCTCACCTCAATAACAGTAATAGTTAAGACTTTTAATGTAGAGCAGCCAAAACAAATGAAAGAATATTTCATGTATTATTGTTATTGAAAATTAAACATTTGAATAGTTGGTTAGATCACAGAAGATGTGCTTACCTTGCATGTTAAGGTTTATTTTTTTTTTATATTCATGAGATGTGGACATCACTGGATGGGTCAGTATTTATTGACCATCCCTAGTTGACAAGCTGGTGGTGAGCTGCTGCCTTGAACTGCTACAGTTATTTTGATGTAGACAGGGAGATCCAGGATTTTGACCCTGCAACATCGAAGGAACTGCAATACATTTCCAATTCAGAATGCTGATTGGCTTGGAGGGGAACTTGTAGAGAGTGGTGTTCCATGTATCTTCTACCCTTGTCCTTCAAGATGGAAGTGGTTGTGGCTTGAAAAGTGATATCTGAAAAGCCTTGGTGAATTTCCATAGTGCACCTTTTAGATTGTACATACTGTTACTTTTGAGAGTCAATTGTGAAGGGAGTGAACATGTGTGGGGTGTGGTGCTAATCAAGTGGGTTGCTTTGTCCTGGGTGAGGATCCTGGGATTGTATTCATTAGAGTTTTGAAGGTTGAGGGGAGATCTAATGGAAACTTACAAGATAATGCATGGCTTAGAAAGGGTGGACGCTGGGAATTTGTTTCCGTTAGGCAGGGAGTCTATGACCTATGGGCATAGCCTTAGAATTAGAGAGGGTCAATTTAGAACGGAAATGAGGGAGACATTTCTTCAGCCAGACAGTGATGGGCCTGTGGAATTCTTTGCCACGGAGTGCAGTGGAGGCCGGGATGTTAAATGTCTTCAAGGCAGAGATTGGTAAATTCTTGATCTAGCAAGGAATTAAGTGCTTATGGGGAGAGTGTGGGTAAGACGTGCTGCAATGCCCATCAGCCATGATTAAACGGCGAAGTGGACTCGATGGGCCGAATGACCTTACTTCCACTCCTATGTTTTATGGATGGTTTATAGCTTTTTTAAATGCTGTTGGAGCTGCACTCACCAGGCAAGTGGAGAGTGTTCCATCATATTGCTGACTTGTGCCTTACAAGTAGTGGACAGAGGAGTCAGGGGTGATTTAAATGCTGCCAGATTTCTTGCCTCTGATCTGCTGTAGGAGCCATTGTATTTATATAGCAAGTCTAGTTCAGCTTCTAGTCAATGGTAATTCCCAGGATGTTGATCATGGGAGATTTAGCAATGAGGGTGCCATTGAAAACCAAGGGACGATGATAAGATTCTGTCTTGTTGGAGATGGTCATTGCCTGACACTTTGTACTCTGAATGTCATGAAATTAATCATAAATGGAACAAACCAATTTCTTCATGTCAATGCTGAGAATTAACTGAAGGAAATAAAATACTTAGATATTTTCAGTAAATTAAACAAGAAATGCAAGTTACTATGTAATTTATTTGACTACAGTATTTACTTTTCATTTTTTGAGTGGTTTAGAATCCAGTATTCCCCGAAGCAAGCTCTCGTTTTAGTTTTAATTCCAAATATAGTTGCATGTGTACAATTTTTTGTAACCAGCTCTGGATTATACATAATTCTTGGTGGATGTTTATTGAGCATTAACTTTCAATTATTATAGAATCATAAAATCAGAGCTGTACAGCATGGGAACAACTCCTTCAGTCCAACTCGTCCATGCTGAATGGGATATCCTAAGTTATAGTCCCATTTGCCAGCGTTTGGCCCATATGCCTCAAAACCCTTCATTTTCATGTACCTATCCAGATGCCTTTTCAATGTTGTAATTGTACCAGCCTCCATCAATTCCTCTGGCAGTTCATTATATATCCACTGCCATCTGCATGAAAATGTTGCCTCTTAGGTCCCTTTTAAATCTCTCCCCTCTCACCATAAACCTATACCCTGTAGTTTTGGACTCCCCCGACCCTGGGGAAAAAAAACTTTGAATATTCACCTTACCCATGCTCCTCATGATTTCATAAACTTCTATAAGGTCACTCCTCAGCCTCCAATACCCGAGGAAAAATAGCCCCAGCCTACTCAGCCTCTCTGCATAGCTCAAACACCCCAACCCTGACCACGTCCTCATAAATCTTTTGTGAACCCTTTCAAGTTTCACAATACCTTTCATATGGCAGGGAGACCAGAATTGAACAAAGTATTCCAAAAGTAGTATAATCAATGTCCAGTGCAGCTGCAACATGTCCTCCCAACTCCTGTAGTCAATGCACTGAATAATAAAGGCAAGTATACCAAACACCTTCTTCACTGCCCTATTATTTTCTTGAGAATAAAACATGTCGCTTTTCCAGTGATAAAGATTCCTAAGTTCTAAGCCTCAGAGCTTTGTTTGCTCTTCAAAGCAACAAACATCAATCATGTTCATTTTTGAATGTACGAAGAAAGGATTAAAATGAGTGAGATAGATCATGCTTGGTATAGAGGGATAATCTTGGTTTCAAGTGCAACACTAAAAGTTGGGTTTCAGAAGACCAAGATCATTAGTGGTAAGGGTAATGCATTGTGTGGAACGTGTGCAAGAATGCTTGAATGCATCTGGTAGTGATATTCATTTGGTCTCTGTGAGCTTACTACAGGTGCTAAATAAAGCTTTGAAGCACAACAGAAGCCATGATATTTTTCAAATATTTGCTCAAACTTTATAAAAGCTCATGGTTCCCAAGTCTTACATGGGTTAACTGTGCAAACTTCTCAAGTTGTAATCACCAATAGACAACCTTCCAGTTAGTTAGTGACAATTGCAAAGTAAAACAGCAGAAAGCAAATGCCTTTGTTACTTTTTCCATCCACTTTGTAGTTAGTTCACAAAGTGGGCTCAGGTTTATGAATGCTTGTAAAAGTCAATCATAGTAAGTGGTTCCAATCAATACAAAAGTATGGGTGGAATATGTTAATACATTTTTTTTCCCCATTGGCATTAATCTTTTCATGAACTTCACTTTCAAGTGCCCAATTAGCTTCCCTGGCTGCAGGCATTATTCTCTGTTGGATGTAAGTATTCCAATTTTCCAATCTTGATCTGAAAAAAAGAGTAGATACTTACCTTTAGATGAAGTCTCTCCTCGAAGTTTCTGGCCAGTAGTCTTCTTTGAGAAGCAGCATAAACGAATCCAGGAGTCTGTGAAGACTGAAGGGACCTTTGTGGAAACCACACCCTTTTTTCAGCTGAAAGTGCTGAATTCTGTAATGTAAAGGTCGTGTAGTCAGTTTGAAAGCTTCCGGGAGAAGGTGAGCATGTAATGTAAATGTGGGGGTAGGGGGCAGACCGGTGAGGGGAAAGGGTTCCAGGTGGATTAGGGGAAAGGTGACAGATGGGTGAGTAAGTTAAGGTGCCAATGGTGAGAAGTTAGTTGGTTACAAATAGGCGAAGAGATTAGGTTACCAGATGGGTGATTGTCAGCTAAGTGGATATGCATTAAGGATAAATTGAGGGCTCGCCTCAGGGGGAGAAAGTGCCAGGTTTGACCTGTTTGGGTTGGAGGGATGTCACAGCTCACAGCATCAGGGTGGAGAGGCCAGTCAAGGGATGGATGGTGACAAGTCACGGATTTGGGCCAGTGGGTGAGAGATGCAGAGAATGGAGCATCAAGCTTTGGTGGAGGTGCATAGTTGGAGCAAAAGGATCAGTGCTGAGTAAGGGCTTGGTTGGTAATTACCCAGGAATTAAGAAAAGTTTTTATTCCTTTAAACTTTCCTGAGTAACTTTTACCATTAACGAGTCAAACATCCAATAATTCACCCTCTAACTCAGGCTTGGGAATTTCTTTGGAGTGTTCCCAATACCCATAATTAACACAACCAGAATTCACCTCCTCAGAGAATTCCTGCATGGTTGAGAATTGCAGCTTTAAACAATGCAGCGATGGTCTTCCCATTGACATTTCTCAGCAGGTCTTTACTCAGTTAAAATAGTTGAGGCTTGAACCTCGTCCTCTGAGCTCCTTCCGACATCCTAAACTTGATTACTTGGTGTTTGCTTGATTGCATTTGTGTCTCAAGATCTCCCATTTCAGTTGGAATGCTGACTGCGGGAAATAATCATACTATTTGTGAAGCCAAAAATGGACAGCATATGAACCAAATCATGTAATGCTTTAGTGTGCCAAGTTAAGATAACGGAGTAAATGACACGGCATATCGTTCATTCCTGCACTTAAATTAGCACTTATTCAAATTATGTCAAAATGAATTTTCAAGTTGTTCATTCTTGTATTTACCTCTGCCTTTAATATAATCAACTGCATTTCACTTTTCAATGATGCAAGAAAGTTTCTATTTCCCTGGAATTCTCTACTAAAACAGTCCTTGGGATTAAGTAAATGTATGCATGATTCTTGAAATCTCGCATCAGCTCAATGCATATTTTAAAAGCTGGTGTATCCAGACAGTGATCAGCAATGTTTCAGAAAGGTAACAAACCTTCCTAAAATAATCTCTATTGCTTAGCCTCTTTAATTCAGGAGAAAATCAAGTTGAAAATCAGGAAGCTGTGGTGAATATGTTAAAGAGGAGCCAAAATTGTTTGCTGAGGAACAGCAACATTATCCTTTGTTCCAATGTGTTGAAACAGAACTTTTATGGGGTTTTTTTAAAGCAATATCCCCTTATCACTTCTCAAACTGCACTTTTGTCATCCTCAAACTTAATAGCTGGAAATGGGTGGGACACAAGTCTGGACACCCAGCCTTTTACTGTCTGGGCTTGATTTGAACAAAGCGCAGACAGATCAGTAACAGGCATAACAGTCAGCTAGTAAAATCATAGAGATGGACAGCACAGAAACAGTTCCTCTGTCCAACTCGGCCATGCTGACCAGATATCCTAAATTAATCTAGTCCCATTTGCCAGCGCTCTGCCCATTCTCCTCTAAACATTTCTTATTCATATACCCATCCAGATATATTTTAAATATTGTAATTGTGCCAGCCTCACCACTTCGTGTGGCAGTCATTTCATATGTGCACCACACTCTACAGGAAAAAGTTGCCCACTTTTCCCTCTCATTTTAAACCTTTATCCAAATTTATCCTCAGGGAAACTTGATAGTTTAAAGAAGGTGAGTAGAGCTCTATCATTAAGGTGCCTTTCTAAAACTGTTTCCTCCAGCTATCCTGTAAACTACCCCCAAAATATATTTGAAATATTATCAGGTCCACCAACACCATCTGACACCTACACTACCATTGTTCCTGGTCGATCCCCTCCTGGGAGACAACTTCTCCCCATCGGTGACTAATTGCTCACAACCTCAACGACCATGGGACCTACTCCCTCACACCTCTCCGTGTTACTGCTGTCAGTAATTAAAACCTCAGAGACTTCATGTACTGGGGAATCTTTCCCTGGTATGCACATTACCATTCATGATTGGAGTATCCCTCGACTGTTCTTGGGTAATTTTTGTCATCTCCTTCCTTCCTCCCCTTCCTCTGTACCTTTCCCCATTATCCTCAATACATGAGCAATCTGGACATATCACCTCCATGAATTGAACCCATTCACAGCTCTGTGATCCAGACATCTCTCCATTCTCCTTTTTGTTACAAGCACCTCTGAACTTACCATCTCTTAGACTCATCACACTTCAACCTCTCTACTTTCTTCAGCTTCAGCCACGTTGCAGCCAGCTTCTTAACAGGCTCCAGCCATACAATCAGGTTGCCTGTATATGGGAACCCCATGTAAAGAGACTCTGCAATCCTTCAATTACATTTCTCATTGTCCCTTCTCATCTTCATTGTCTTGCGCAGAGTTCACTTCCAATTTAAAATGTAGGCCCATGCATCTAACGGGTGTAAAAGTATATACATGTCATTTCTGCTATAACATGTGTTTTGTCAATACGAATTTAAGAACGCTGTTTCTAAAGCGCAAACTTTTAAAACGTGTTGGCTGTAACGCGATTAAAGCAACAATGCTTTAAGCACTGTTTCTAAAGTGCTTTTTTAAAATAATGCGGGGTTGCACAAGAACACAACCATCGCGTGATAGAAGAACTGACTGTACCTCCAATTTAAATGTTAATCAAATGAAACCATCAACTGACTGAGGAAAGTAATGCAGTTCTTAAGTTTGGAATATTTCTGTACCACAGCACAGTAGAGAGTTAGTATGCTTTTATGATTCACTGCACAGTGAACTGCAGCCATACAGAGCATTTACAGGGTTCATACGAGTAGATGTGAACCTGAAAGATCTAGAGCAAATTTAAAACTGAACTGTTGAAAGAAGCCAATAACAGAAATTAAAATTTTATCTTACATGTTGTTGTATTCACTTGGTATTCTGCCTATTGCTATCTTTGTGATATATAGGGGCACATTATATGACTCATAATGATGTACACTTAGGTTTCATTTTTGGTGAGACACAGACAAAATCTCAGAGGAATGTTATTTTCACCACATATTGAGAGCACACTGCAGAACTTCTCAGTCTGCAGTTTTAATGAGGAGTCTATTATTCTATATTTTCTTTATAACGATGCTTACAGGACAGTAAAAGCACAATTTCTTTGTAAGCTATACTAAAAACATACTACAGCGAACACATGCTTTAAACAGGGGAGCTTTTGTAACTTGAATTTTAATGAGGGTCATGCGTAATATGTGCTGTACTACATTAGTGGGGAACTGTAACTATTAAGATGATGAAATAATGCAGGAAACATGACATTTTCACATACATTTTGATGACTGGTTTGGGTATAGAAGAATCCAGCAGCCATTAAAATGCCACACAGAGAGAGACTGCTGACAGGGAATGGACCATAAAGACAAACAGCATTGGAACGCATTGCCAAAAGGTGATTGATTAATAAAACTATTGGCAACTAAATCTAATGTTGCATTTTTGTGTCGCACTGAGGCACTGTAGATGGGTATATTTTGACAGTCAGGTTTCCAAATACTGGAAAGCCATTGTCTCTTTAATCTTTCTGCACCAAATATCACCCACATATAAGTTTTTAATGTCAACCCTCCTGGAACCAGTCACCAAGACAGCAAACTCTTGCTTGAAACAATAAATACAATTTTATGTATGTATATATTTATTTTTATTTTATGACTGTACTTCAAAACACTGTAAAGCATGTTGGGATACTTTGAAGTTGTGTAAGAAACTCTATAAATTCAAGTTAAATTTTTGAAAATTGCAGAAGTAAACTGTCTACAGGACTATGTGGTAGACATTTATACAATGTGGTAGATAGCTCATGTTATGGTGAATGTGAATGTGCAATTGAAGTTGGAATTATATTTGAGATGTGGAAGTGGTGCAGTATAATTACAGTGTATAGCACTGGGAATTTGGAGATAGGATAGGAATTTGGTGCAGAGGGGATGAAGTGCTTTTGACTTACTTTTTGTGGCTCATAGATTGTAAGGTTTTTATTAATTGGATTAATTGAAGCCTAGGATCAGGGGCCCAGCACAAATGAGTGACATCACAGGTAACCTGTAAATTCATTCATTGGTGATAGCTACTGATCTGATTATCTATTATAGGTTACTTTCAGATTGAAGGTGTAAAGGGGAAATATTTACAGGCTACACACTAAAAGACAAGTATGACTTTTTAAAAAATCAAATTAAGAACTAAGAAATTAAAATAGAAATGCCAAGCCAGGCGATGTGTTGTAACTGAATGGTGTGGAAGCTGGTAGACCTCACTTTAGTTCATAGTGACCACATCTGTAACACATATTGGTCACTTATAGAACCCCAGGTCAGAGCTGATGAGCTGGAAGCTTAGTTTTCAACACTGTGACACTTCAGTGGGAGAGTTACCTAAATGCTGTGTTGCAGAAGGCAGTCACACTCCTTAGATAAATTACCTCAAATTCAGTCAGTTTCAGGAACAGGAAGGTGTAACTGTCAACAAGGCAGGTAGAAGCATTCAGGGGGTAGTGCTGAAAGAACCTCAACCTTTTCAATTTGTCTGACAGGTTTGAGGTTCATGTTCCCTGTGTGGATGAGAGTGGGACTGCAGGGAGGACGAACAAACTGACCACAGCGCCGTGGTACAGGAAGCCATTCAGGGGTTGGAAGGGGGAGGGGGTGGTGGAAGGGGAAAGAAAAAGAAGTTTAGTGGTACTCGGGCTTAGTATAGTCAGAGGAATAGACATGGTTCATTGTGGCCAGGGTCGAGAGTCCTGAAGGCTGTGTTTCTTCCCTGGACCTGGGTTCAGGATATCTCACTTGAGCTGCAAAGGAATTTGGAGTGGGAAGGAAAATTTACAGCTGTCATGGTCCATGTAGGTAGAGGTTCTGCTGGGAGAGTTATAAGCAGCTATGACCTAAATTGAAAAGAAGAACCAAAAAGGTGGTAATCTCTTTATTACCACCTGACCCAAGAGCGAATTGGTCAGAGCATTGAGTACAGGAGTTGGGAGGTCATGTTGCAGTTGTACAGGACATTGGTTAGGCCACTTTTGGATTATTGTGTGCAATTCTGGTCTCCCTCCTATCGGAAGGATGATATGAAACTTGAAAGGGTTCAGAAAAGATTTACAAGGATGTTGCCAGGGTTGAAGGGTTTGAGTTCCAAGGAGAGGCTGAACAGGCTGGGACTGTTTTCTCTGGAGCATTGGAGGCTGAGGGGTGACCTTATGGAAGTTTATAAAATCATGCGGGGCATGGATAGGGTAAACAAACAAGATCCTTTCCCTGGGTTGGGAGAGTTCAGAACTAGAGGGCATAGGTTTAGCGCGAAAGGGGAAAGATTTGCAAGGAACCACAGGGGCAACTTTTTAACACAAAGGGTGTTGTGTGTATGGAATGAGCCACCAGATGAAGTGGTGGAGGCTGGTACAATTACAACATTTAAAAGGCACTTGGATGGGTATATGAATAGGCAGGGCTGAGAGAGATGTGGACCAAGTGCTGGCAAACAGGACTGCAGTGATTTAGGATAACTGATCGGGATGGATGAGTTGTACCAAAGGGCCTGTTTCTGTGCTGTATACCTCAGGGTCAACAGGATTAAGAGGTAAACATGTGGCTCAAAGATTAGTATGGGAAAAGCAGGTTCAAATTCATGGGACATTGGTACCAGTACTGGGGAAGGAGAGAGCTGTTCTCATTGGATAGGATCCACCTGAATCATTCTGAGACTAGAGTCCTTGCGAATCACCTAACAAGGGCCTGCGGAAAAGGCTTCAAAGTAAATAGTGAAGGTGGTAGGTTCAGTTGCATGGAAAATTCCAGAAAGAGTTAAGAGTGGGGGAGGAGGGCTGAACAGAAGTTATTAAAGTTTCCAGAACAGGTAATAGCAAAGAAAGTATGGAAAGGGTCAGGAAATTAACTTTAGGTCCAGCAGATAAACGGACAGCAATGAGAAGGGGGCAGTCAATGCAGGACTGAGCATGTTGTACTTAAATGCGCACAGCGCACAAAGGGAGGTAAATGAGCTTGTGGAGCAATTGAAATTGGCAGATACTGTGAGTATCACAGAGATGTGATTGAAAGGGGATCAGGGCTGGGAATGAAATATCCAAAGATATGTGTGTCTTATTAAAAAGGAAAGGTAGATGGACAGAGAGTGCGGAATTGCCTTGTCATTAAGAAATGAAATTAAATCAATAGCAAGAAGTGATAAAATTGAAGGGTGTAGAATCTGTGTGGGTAGAGCTGATGAACCACGAAGAAACAAAGATCCTGATCAGGTTGTGTATAGGCTCCTTACAGAAGTCAGGATGTGGAGAAGAAAATAAATCAAGAGATAGAAAAGACATGTAAGAAAGACACTATTAAAATAATCATGGGGGAATTCAATATACAGGTGGACTGGGAATGTCAGGATGGTAGCGGATCTCACAGAAAGGAATTCATGAAATGTTCCTGAGATTTCTTTTGGAGGAGCTAGTGGTAGAGCCCACTAGGAACAGGTAGTTCTGGATTTGGTGACGTATAATGATGGAGACTTGATTAGGGAACTGAAGGTGAAGGAACCCCCTAGGAGGGAGTGACAGTGATATAATAGAATTCTCCCTGTAGTTTGAGAAGGAGAAGCTGGAATCAGATGGAACTGCATTATATTTGAGTAAAGATAACGACAAAGACATGAGGGAGGAGCTGGCCAGAGTTGTTGAGAAGAGGCGCCGAGCATCATTGGCAGGAATGTCTGGGGGTAATTTGGGAGGCACAGCACAAATTTATCACAAGGAAGAAGAAATATATTAAGGGGCAACTATGGCTGACAAGGGAAGTCAGAAACAGTGTAAAAGCAAAAGGAAAAGCATACAATGTGGTGAAGATTATTGGGAAGCCAGAGGACTTAGAAGCCTTTAAAAACCAGCAGAGGACAACTAAAAAAGCAATAAATGGGGAGAAGCTGATATTTGAGAGTAAGCTAACCCATAATATAAAAGAAGGTTGCAGCGTTGTTTTAATTATTGAAAAGGTAAGAGAGAGGCAAGAGTGAACATTAGACCATTGAAACATGAGGCTGGAGAAGTAATAATAGGGAACAAAGAACTGCTGGAGGAATTGAATAGATATTTTGCATCAGTTTTCACAGTGGAAGATACCAGCAGCATACCAGAACTTCAAGCGAGTCAGGGAGCAGAGGTGAGTGTAATGGCCATCACTAAGGCAAAGGTAGTGGGGAAGCTGAGAGTTCTGAAGGTGGATAAATCACCCTGATTACAGCTCAGAATTCCTAAGGAGATAGCTGAGGAGATTTTCAAGGCATTAGTGGTGATCTTTCAGGAATCACCAGAGCCAGGGAGTGTCCAAGAGCCCTGGAAAATAGCTAATGTAACATGCCTGTTTCAGGGGGGAGATAGAACACAGGCAACTATAGGCTGGTTAGCCTGATCTCAGTCATTGGCAAGTATTTAGTCCATTCTTAAGGTTGAGATTGTGGAGTACTTGGAAGGGTATGGTAAAATATGGCTGAATCATCAGAAGTGTGTGTAATAGCCATCACCAAGGAGAAAGTGCGAGGGAAGCTGAAAGATCTGAAGGTAGTTAAATTAGGACTAGATGGACGACACCACAGGTTTCTGAAGGAGATAGCGAAAGACATTGGTGACGATCTTTTGGGGATCAGTGAACTCAGGAATCAGAGGACGCAGGGAGGGTCCCAGAGGACTGGAAAGTGGCTAATATAACACCTCAGTTTAAGTAGGGAGGGAAGCAGAAGATGCGAAATTATAAGGCCATTTACATGACCTCAGTCATTGTTTAGATTTTTGAATCTGTTATTAAGGATGAGATTACGATTACTTTAGATTTAGATTAGATTACAGTGTGGAAACAGGCCTTCAGCCCAACAAGTCCACACGGACCCGCCGAAGCGAAACCCACCCATACCCCTACCCCTACATTTACCCCTTACCTAACACTATGGGCAATTTAGCATGGCCAATTCACCTGACCCTGCACATCTTTGGATGGTGGGAGGAAACCGGAGCAACCGGAGGAAACCCACGCAGACACGGGGAGAACGTGCAAACTCCACACAGTCAGTCACCTGAGGCGGGAATTGAACCCGGGTCTCTGGCGCTGTGAGGCAGCAGTGCTAACCACTGTGCCACCGTGCCGCCCACATACTTGGAGGTGCATGGTAAAGATGACAGAGTCAGCACAGCTTTATCAAGGGGCGGTCATCCCTGACTGTAGTGATTGGGATCAGGTTGATCTTGTTAGCTACCAAGTGATTGATTAGGGTTGTTAATCTGGGCCAATCAGGAAAGCCATGGCTGACCAGATTAACCAGGAGATTTTGCCCGCCTTTTTTGTTTCTTTAAAGACCTTTTTTTTATGTTTTTGGTTGCACTTCAGTCCCATGCTCCTGATCTTCGGGCACCCGGTACAGAGGAGGGAGGGCAGGTCTGAAGACCTCCTCGTGGGTCTGCTCCTGGGCCTGGCCAAACTGGCCATCAACAGGTCCAGGCAGCGGGCCGTGGAGGGGGTTGTTAGGGCCGACTGCCTGCCCCTCTTCCGCGGTTACGTTAGAGCCCGGGTGTCCTTGGAGAAGGAGCGCGCGGTGCCACCAACACTCTAGAGTTGTTCAGGGAGAGGTGGGCGCAGCAGGGAGTGGAGTGCATTATTTCTCCCTCCAATTCTATTTTGATTTAGTCCCTACCCTCCCCTTCACTGTTTTGATCACACAGCACTGTCCCTTGATGTGAAGGGCAGTGTTTGTCACTGGCCACCCGGGTGTTTTCCTATCTTCCTGGTGGTGGAAATTGAATAAAGATTCGTGCACTTTGTGTCTTTCACTGTGACTCACACCTGCACACACACACCATGGGTGCTGGGGAAAAAATAAGCACTACCGCAGTTAGGTGGTAGTGTGGGGGTTAAAAATAAAAGAAAAAGAAAAAAGAAGAAGAAAAAAACAGAAAAAAAATGACCAGGAGGTTTTGCCCTCCTTTTTTGTTTCTTTAAAGACCTTTTTTTATGTTTTTGGTTGCACTTCAGTCCCATGTTCCTGATCTTCGGGCACCCAGTACGGAGGAAGGAGGGCAGGTCTGAAGACCTCCTTGTGGGTCTGCTCCTGGGCCTGGCCAAACTGGCCATCAACAGGGTGAGGCAGCGGGCCGTGGAGAGGGTCGTTAGGGCCGACTGCCTGCCCCTCTTCCGCGATTACGTTAGAGCCCGGGTGTCCTTGGAGAAGGAGCACGCGGTGTCCACTAACACCCTGGAGTTGTTCAGGGAGAGATGGGCACCGCAGGGAGTGGAGTGCATTATTTCTCCCTCCAACTCTATTTTGATTTAGTCCCTACCCTCCCCCTTCACTGTTTGATCACACAGCATTGCCCTTTGATGTGAAGGGCACTGCTTGTCACTGGCCACTCGGGTGTTTCCTTTCTTCCTGGTGGTGGAAATTGAATAAAGATTTGTGTACCTTGTGCCTCTCACTGTGTCTCACACCTGCACACACACAGCATAGTTGTTGGGGGAAAAATAAGCATTACCGCAGTTAGGTGGCAGTGTGGGGGTAATGGGAAAAAAAAGAAAAAGAAATATATATATAACCAGGAGATTTTGCCCTCCCTGGTTTGTTTCCTTAAAGACCTTCTTTTCTGTTATTGGTTACACTTCAGCCCTATGCTCCTGATCTTTGGGCACCCGGTACGGAGGGAGGAGGGCAGCGCAGAGGACCTTCTCATAGGCCTCTTCCTGGCCTGGCCAAACTGCCATAAACAGGTATCAGGATTTTCCTGCTCCTCAGATGCTGCCTGACCTGCTGTGCTTTTCCAGCAACACACTCACAACACTGCCCCTCTTCTGTGGTTGCGTTCGAGCCCAGGTGTCTCTGGAGAAGGAGCATGCGGTGCCTACCAACACCCTTGAGGTTTTCGGGGAAAGGTGGGCACTACGGGATGTGGAGCGCTCTATTTCCCCTTCCGACCCTACTTTGATTTAATCCCTGCCATCCACTTTCACTTTTTCATCAGTCAGCTTTGCCCTTTGAGGAGAAGGGTACTGCTTGTCACTGGCCACTTGGGTGTTTCATTGCTTCCTGGTGGTGAAAAATGGATAAAGCTTTATACACACGTTGTTCTTCACTGTGTCCTACACCTGCACACACATGACATGGGTGCTGGGGAATGAATAAGTGCTACTGCTGTTAGGCAGTCGTGTGGAGATTTTTAATTTACAGACAAACCAGGAGATTAGAATCTCCTCAGTTGAGAATAGATTCTGAGCTGGATGGCCACAACTAGGGTACTATGCCCTAGTAAATAAAGGGAGACCTGGTAATGGGACCTGGCATCTGTGCAGTTATTTAGTTGATAAATCTGTTAGAATTCCATGTGGAGGTAATGACCACTTTAGACAAAGGAGAGCTAGTGATTGTGAATCTGTTTGGATTTCCTGAATGTCTTTGACAAGGTGCCACACAGGAGGCTGTTAAAAAAAAAGATGAGACCTCATGGTCTTAGGGATGAGTTATTGACATAGATAGTGGACTGATTCGCAGCTCTGTTATGAATAACCTCAACGCACACTGACTCCACCAGAACTGCTTTGCACTTCAACAAACAGGAAAAATTTGGTCTTATTTTGTACCAAAGTGATCAATTGGGAACTCCCCTGACCGGGATTGAACCCAGGCCGTGATGCTGAAAACTCCAAAAGCTCCAAACCACCAGGGAAATTGCTCCACATCTGTAGAATTCATCTTACTGCCACCACTTTAACCATTTGATCAGTCAGTAGATCACTTGAGCCCCCCTACTCTGTGAATAAAATTCTCATAGGTTGGGTTAATAGACGACAGGCAGGATATTGCTGACATGACATCCAATTCTATAGCAGCCCTTTATCATCATGCAGCCCACCCATTGCATGCCATTTTGGATTGTAAGGGTGTAAAAAGTTCTCACTGGTAATTTTACCACCATATTGTCCATATATGGGGTTGGATTTTACTGATGCGAAGGATGGATGTAAAGCATATCAGGAGATTATGCCCATCACCTTTATGTCTACCCTGACATGGTCCCATCATACAGTTTGACAAGAACTGAAAGTAGTAGCCTGCCTAAAAATAATTGATGGACCATTGAGGAGCAAATTACTGCAGATGCTGGAATCTGAATTGCAAGTGACAAGTGCTGGAGATCACAGCAGGTCAGGCAGCATTCATGGAGAGAGAACAAGCTAACGTTTCGAGTCCAGATGACTGTTCATATGATGAAGAGTCATTTCAATTCGAAACATTAGCTTGCTCTCTCTCCATGGGTGCAATCTGTGATCTCCAGCATTTGTCATTTTCAGTCACTGACAATTGAGATGATTACCAAGCCAACAGACCGGAATATCATGCTGCCAATGTTAAAACCAGTTGGTGTGGAGAGAGAGATGAAATTGGAAGGCAGCTTTTTTTAATCCAACCGATTAAAAAGTGAATAGAAAAGAGGACGACGTTCTTTGATGGTGATTTATATGGGTTTGAAACTTCCTTCAAGAGGCAATCCACGTTGTTGCTTTCAACCGCCAGCCCTAGATGACCCGGTATCGTCCTGTTCAAACAGCCCAAGAGTCACCTGTTCCAGAATCCATCCTTAATCCACGTGAGCTTCTTTAAAGTCCCAGTAGTGCCAACAACTGAGTTTTGGCACTGATGGACACTGTCAGAGCAGTTGGCCAGGTTGGTTGACAGCTGTCAATGACATCGGCTTCCTCCCAGTGAAGAGCAGAAATCCACTTCCCATCTCCTCAACACTATGCAGAGTGATGTGTGGCTTTGATGCTGCCTTATCTCATGCTAGTCTGTTGAGGTCTAATTTTTCCACCAGGCAAGTAGAACACCAACACCCCCACCCATAAAATTTAGCCCAAATTCCTTGATGAAGGAGAGTGCTGCAATCTTCATAGGCATCTCTGATGCCTCACAGCGCCAGGGACCCAGGTTCGATTTCCGCCTTGGGTGACTGTCTGTGGAGTTTGCACATTCTCCCCATGTCTGTGCGGGTTTCCTCCGGGTGCTCTGGTTTCCTCCCATAATCCAAGGTATGCAAGTTAAATGAGTTGGCCTTGCTAAATTATCCATAGTGTTCAGGGATGTACGTTAGGTGCGTTAGCTAAGGATAAATGTAAAGTCATAGTGAAGGGGAATGGGTTACTCTTCAGAGGTTGGAAGGGACCTTTTGGACCTAATGGCCTGTTTCCACACTGTAGGAATTCTATGATTATCAAAACTGTTACTATGAGAGCTGGTATTAAACATATAACCTGTGGAAGCCAGATTTGCTGTTACTTTCAGTGGAATTTGAAATTCATTCTGCTAGCTCATACTCTTTTAATGTAAAGAATTTTACTTTTTCTCTCTTCACAAAAAAAACTGTGGTTTTTAAAAAAAGAATTTGCTGCTGAACTGCTGTAGTTTTCACTGTGGTCTGGTTTATAGAGTCAGCTATTTTTATAAGCAGGGAAACACAATCAAACACCAATATGCTGCCAGATGTCAAAACCCTAACATGGAAAAATCTGAAAATACCCAAATAATTTTAAAACTTATCTAATTTTTAGTTTACTGAGATGAACGTGAATTTATATCTCACTATAGATGAAATCCTGATGTTTAATATTCAAGACACCATAAGACCAAAAGATATAGGAACAGAATTAGGGTCTATCAATTCTGCTTTTGTTGATCATGGCTGATATGTTTGTCAACCTCATTCTTGCTCCATAACCCTTGATCTTCCTATCAGTAAAGAACCGATCTATCTCTTTCTTAAATACATTCAATGATTTGACTTCCATTGCCACTGATGGACAGGAGACACTCAATGAAGGTCTCCCCCCTCCTTGCCCAACACCAACTTGCACAGCTAAAATTGCAAAGCTCCCAGCATAGCACAAATCCTTCCATTCCATCGGTAAAATACTGGTGGCAATTAAGTGTAAACCATAAGTGACCATTAACTGATCACAATGTAGCCTCAATAGACCCGATGGGTGGGCTACCAGTGCCTCCATTGTGCCTTGAGGAATAGATGACCCAACAGCCTCTTGCATCATAGTCTCAGAGAACCAAGGTGGGCCTTTTAGCCAATCTGCTTGGGCACTTGACCATTTCCATGATTGCCTCCAGAGGTGACATGTTCAAATTGATCATGGTCACCACCCTGTGGCAAAAGTGCATGTGACAGAAACCTTTGTGTCAAAGCGGGTCTGCTTAGTCATGATATTTCTTTATTTGAGTTACTTGCCTCAGTAATGAAAGTCCAGCCCATTATCTCTGGCTGCTGCTTGTTTGATGATGATGCTGACTGCCTGAAATGGGTCAATATGTCACTCCCTGTAAGAACATTACTTGTCGTGTCGAACAGAAAACAGTTACCTAAAGAAAATGCTTCAGTTAGTTGGCAAGGCCCATGCTGCCTAATTTTACATCTTGAAATCAAGATGTTGGAATCTGAAACAAACACAGAGAATGCTGGAGAGACTCAGTAGGTCTGGCAGCATTTGTGGAGAAAGAAGCAGAATTATATCAGCTAATTGGCAATTCATGTGATAACTTTAAAAAGCCTGACTAATCACAAAATGGCTGCTGCACTTATTTACAAAGCCTGCAAACTAACTTATTCTATGTGAGATATTATTGGCATTTATTCAAGTCATGATAAAGTGTTCATTGTTATCTTGCTATTAAAAGTAAGCATTTTTCTCTAATGTAATCCAATAAATCGGTGTGATAGCATCTCAGTTAACTGCATTGCTGGGCCACTGAATTATCATTAGGTGTATTCAGGAAAACAACCATCCAAGTACCGGAGAGATCAGCCTATTACTAATCCATTTCCCAAAACAAGCATCAAACATTGAGTGGTATCCACAACCTCTTCACAGCTTATCTGCTGACAGGCTTCAAGGAATGTCCTGAAATTTGCTTGGCTGGGAGACCATCTTTTAATCGCCACAATGTCTGCTCTTCTGTCATAAAAAGGCTTTTGAGTTTGTTCATTCTAACCATAGTTGAAGAACTTTCCCAGTTGTGTAACCTTTTAGAATTTATAAATATTTACTAGTTCACTTCATATTTTAAAAAAATGCAGCAATCAGCTTTCCTATGTTTTCCAAGTTCGCTGTTTGTTTGGCTTTTGGGCTGGACTGATCTAAATTTGACTTGGCTGGGAAAGCTAAAGTTGTAAAATGTGCAAGATTTATAATACATTAAGTGGAATATTTAGAAATAGCATGACTAAATCAATCTGCTCAACTTCTGATCTCACTTTTATTAGCAGTTAGATGAATGCTCATCTTATGCTTGGTTAGAAAAGTGCATTTTCTTCCTGCTTGGTGGTCTTTGATGTTGAAACATTTCTTAACCTCATGGGAAAACCCATGCGTCAAAATGTTGTCAAACTGGAGAGACGACAGCTGCTGTCTTTATGTATCATCATGAAGAATGGAATGTGCCACAACGTGAAGACCAGAGCAGTTCAGTGAAGACCAGAGTTTCCAAGAGTTTGTCAAGTCTGAACGATACATGTATTATGATATGAGAAATTAGAAAAACTAGTTGAAGCCCGTCATCCATGTTTAAATATTAACTTTACTCTTCCCATTTATCTTCCAATGTCTGTAAATAAAAAGGCGTCAGGAAAAAATTGTTGTTTAGGTTTTTGACATTAAGTTTGGCATTATGTCTGGCGCTATCAATGTTTTATGGGAACTTGGTTAAAACTATTTTTTTAAGAAACAATAAGTATATTAAACAAAGTGGTCCAACAATTTGGGTAAGTTAAACAGTAATATGAGAATTTTATGTCAAAATCAAAGTAAATGGGGTAATGGCCCACCATGCATATCAAATTACATTTGATGTCCATGGTTTTGAACGCATGCTGAGCAGTTCTATAGTAGAGACTAGAATCTAAGATTGCATTGACGTTAGATCATTGGGTTAGTTTCAAGTAAAAACTGGGCACAGTCCATTAAGCATGGCCATTGTAACATTTGGTTTCAGATTAACATTTATGATCTGTGGGCTTCTTTAATGCTGCAGTGCAAAGCTGTAATTGGTTATAGCTTACGGTCCACCCAGTAGCTACTGGCATTTCACTGTAATGTAATTTCTGGGTGATTAGGTAACAAACTATGTTAAATATTGCTTTTGAATGTTTTGCATAAAAGAAAAAAAGACCATTCTCTCCGACAGCTGTTGAGACACGACTGAAAGTGAAATTAGCCTGAACAGGCTGAGTGCAGCTTCCAGTAGTCATGAGATCACATCTCCCAACTGTCCTCAAATCCAGCACTAATCTAACAAATTCTCAGAGATTAGAAGAATATAAGAAATGCAGAACAAGAACAGTCCATCCAGCTGTCATTTAAATCCACGTTTAGGAATCTGCAGTGTCTGCTTTCTTCTGCCTTATAGGGCTAAAAATGACAAGAGAGAAAAATGTCAGCATATTGGTGTGAGATTAGGGGAAACAGGTGTTCTTCTAAAGTTTGAAATCAAAGGTCATTATTCAGGGTAATATAAAGGATCTGACCATTCCATCTGCTTTGCACCACAGTTGATCCAGAATCCCTGATGCTGTCAGTGAGTGTAAAATGGAACTGGAGCAGTTGGCCTGATAACTCATAGCTTCCACATGGACCCACCCATAAGTCCAGCTGCTAACTGCAGTATAGATCTGAAAACATGAGGTCACCTTGCCCCTTCATTGTCCCAACTAAGGAAGTGAATACGAAAAGCCAAATCCATTCATCTGCAACAATCTGGTTAACACACTTTGGATAAAACCATGCTAAGGAGTTCCTGACTTAAATCAATACAGTGCGTATGTTTGAAGTTTCCTTATTAGTTACTATACTAGTTGAAGTTAGATTCAGCACCAACTCACGTGATAGTGTTTATTTAGACGAGAGGGAGCTTCAAATCCCTCACACCAGACCAAAACCAGATAGAGGGATAGCAGTTAAAACAGAATAGGATACTTAACAGTTGCTTTCCTGCCCTCATCTGGCTGACTACAAGTTAATGTTATGGCTGAGGACACAAACCCCAAAAAAAAGCGAGACCCTCTCGATAGATGCAAATGAGTATCCAATGAATTGATTGGTGCTTGAGCTTTTACTTTATCCTATTGCCTAAGCAAGAAAGCACTTGTGATCTACCTATCAGACCAGAATTGTCAGAATCAGAAGAGGCCTGACAGTTACGTTTTTTTCAGAAACTTTTGTTTTGATTTCTTTTGGAACGAGAAAGAGCAAGAAGACATCTGTTTCCAAAGCAAACGTTTTAGACTTTCCCCTCCCCAACCCTGACTGGGATTTCCCTCCTAAGATTAGCTGCAGAGGGCTCCAAACCACATGATTTCAGTGGCCAGGCAGTTGTTTATTGCTGAGTTACCAGCCCGTTTGATTGGGGAACCAGGACGTTATACACTGATGAGTCAGACCGCTCCTTCTGCTCCACCTTTGATCCTTTTGTTTCCAGAAAAGACACTTAACCTCCCCCATCTTTCTCTCTTTCCTGATACAGGACCCATCTTTGTTTTAAAGCATACAGACTTGAACTTAACTAACACACAGCTGGTTTCACCATCTACCTCTGTACCAGACTGGAAGGCATCAAAAGCTTTTGAGTCATATTTTCTTATACTAAACTGACAATTATGATAGATTCACCCTGATGAACAAAGATAGCCTGTGCTTTCTGTCACCCTAAAATCCCTCTCACATTCTTCCTACAACCTCATCAACTACGTACGCAAGTACCTCTTGGATCTTTTTCAATAAGATTGAGATCATCCTTTCAGTTGCCTTTGCTATTCGGCTTGTCCTTTGCTTTGTGAGGCAAACTTCCTCCAGACGGTTCCATTTGAGCTGTATACTTATGTTTCCCTTCTCTTTGTTTTCAGTCTCCCTTCATGCTCTTTGCAAGCTTACTTAACCCATAATGCCCTCTTCTTGTCTACTCTGGTTAAACCATTGAAAATCCAACTTCCAGCCCTGGTCCGTATACTAGCTGACATTGTAAATGTAAAAGCAGATTCCAGGACCTAAACCCTCGCAGCATGAAAAATTTGTTCCTCATGTTACTGTTGTTTCCTTTGTAAGGTACCTTTAATCGGTGCCCACTATTTCTAGATCCTTCCACCAATGGAAGCAGTTTCTCTATATCTATTCTGTCTGAACATCTTAACCTTCGCAAAGACCAAAGTAAAAATCAGCAATTCCATCTTGGGGCTCTCATGTTATCCTGTCATTTTTGTTATCCACCCCCTGTGTTATGAGCACCATAATGTTAAGTAAAAGTATCCTACTACAAGGAATTTTTTTTTAAGTGATCCCCAATCAAAATCAGGAAAGGTGAGGTCACCCTGTTAGGAGTCTTTTACAGGCCTCCTAATAGTCCTAGAATCATTGAAGAAAGGATAGGAAAGGTGATTCAGGAGATGAGTGACAGTAATAGGGTAGTTGTTATGGGGGACTTTAACTTTCCTGATATTGATTGGGAAAGCTATAGCTCAAGTTTGTTAGATGGGTCAGTGTTTGTTCAATGTGTGCAGGAGAGTTTCCTGACACAATATGTAGACAGGCCAACAAGAGGTGAGGCCATACTGGATTTGGTTCTGGGTAACGAACCAGGCCAGGTGTTAGAATTAGAGGTAGGTGAGCACTTTGGGGATAGTGACCATAATTCGGTGATTTTTACTCTCGTGATGGAGAGGGATAAGTGTGTACTACAGG
This sequence comes from Chiloscyllium plagiosum, assembly GCF_037043375.1. Classification (NCBI taxonomy): domain Eukaryota; kingdom Metazoa; phylum Chordata; class Chondrichthyes; order Orectolobiformes; family Hemiscylliidae; genus Chiloscyllium; species Chiloscyllium plagiosum. The sequence continues at coordinate 36,364,189 of NW_028270174.1, read as the reverse complement.
GCAAGAGTTATAGCTGGGGTCAGGGAAATTATGATGCGGTGAGGCATGACTTAGGATGTGTGGCTTGGAAAAGTAGACTCCAAGGCAAGAGTGTAAATGATATGTGGAGCTTGTTCAAGGAGCAACTATTGAGTGTCCTTGATAATTATGTACCTGTCAGGCAGGGAGGAAAGGGTCGTGCGAGGGAGCCGTGGTTTAATAAGGAATTGGAATCCCTTGTTAAATGGAAGAGGGCGGCCTATCTCAAGATGAGACGTGAAGGTTCAATTGGGGCGATTGAGAGTTATAGGGTAGCCAGGAAGGACCTGAAGAGAGAGCTAAGAGCAGCAAGGAGGGGACATGAAAGGTCCTTAGTTGGTAGGATTAGGGAAAACCCTAAGGCTTTCTATAGGTATGTTAGGAATAAAAGAATGACTAGGGTAGGAATAGGTCCAGTCAAGGATAGTAGTGGGAAGTTGCGTGTGGAGGCGGAAGAGATTGGGGAGACACTGAATGAATACTTTTCTTCAGTATTTACTCAGGAACAGGGCATTGTCGTCGATGTGAATACTGAGTCACAAATAAGTAGAATGGATGGCTTTGAGGTATGTAGAGAAGAGGTGTTGGAAATCCTGGAAAAGGTGAAAATAGATAAGTCCCCTGGGCCTGATGGCATTTATCCTAGGATTCTCTGGGAAGCAAGGGAGGAGATTGCAGAGCCATTGGCCTTGATTTTTATGTCCTCCTTGTCTACAGGAGTAGTGCCAGAAGACTGGAGGATAGCAAATGTGGTTCCCTTGTTCAAAAAGGGGAGTAGGGATAACCCTAGTAACTATAGGCCGGTGAGTCTCACTTCTGTTGTGGGCAAAGTCTTAGAGAGAATTGTAAGGGATAGGATTTATGCACATCTGGATAGGAATAATGTGATCAAGGATAGTCAGCATGGTTTTGTGAAGGGCAGGTCGTGCCTCACAAACCTTATTGAATTCTTTGAAAAGGTGACGAAGGAGGTTGATGAGGGGAAAGCGGTAGATGTGGTATATATGGATTTTAGTAAGGCGTTTGATAAGGTTCCACATGGTAGGCTACTGCAGAAAATACGGAGATATGGCATTGAGGGTGAGTTGGAGGTTTGGATTAGGAATTGGCTGGATGGAAGAAGACAGAGGGTAGTAGTTGATGGCAAAGTTTCTCCATGGAGTGCCGTCACTAGCGGTGTTCCGCAAGGATCTGTTTTGGGACCATTGCTGTTTGTCATTTTTATAAATGACCTGGAAGAGGGGTTAGAAGGTTGGGTGAGCAAGTTTGTGGATGATACGAAAGTCGGAGGAGTTGTTGACAGTGAGGAAGGATGTGGCAAGTTACAGCAGGATATAGAGAAGCTGCAGAGCTGGGCAGAAAGGTGGCAAATGGAATTCAATGTAGCTAAGTGTGAGGTGATTCACTTTGGGAAGAATAACAAAAAGATGGGGTACTGGGCTAATGGTCGGATACTTGGTAGTGTGGATGAGCAGAGGGATCTTGGTGTCCATGTACACAGATCTCTGAAAGTTGCCACCCAGGTAAATAGTGCGGTGAGGAAGGCATATGGCGTACTGGCTTTTATTGGTAGAGGAATTGAGTTCCGGAGTCCTGAGGTCATGATGCAGTTGTATAAGACTCTGGTGCGGCCGCATCTGGAATATTGTGTGCAGTTTTGGTCGCCATACTATAGGAAGGATGTGGAGGCACTGGAACGGGTGCAGAGGAGGTTTACCAGGATGTTGCCTGGTATGGAAGGAAGATCGTATGAGGAAAGACTGAGACACTTGGGGCTGTTTTCATTAGAGGAAAGAAGGTTTAGGGGTGACTTGATTGAGGTGTACAAGATGATTAGGGGGTTAGATAGGGTTGACAGTGTGAACCTTTTCCCCCCGTATGGAGTCGGGTATTACAAGGTGGCATAGCTTTAAATTAAGGGGGGGTAGATATAGGACTGAAGTTAGGGGTAGGTTCTTCACTCAGCGAGTCGTAAGTTCATGGAATGCCCTGCCAGTAGCAGTGGTGGACTCTCCCTCTTTATGGGCATTTAAGCGCGCATTGGATAGGTATATGGAGGATAGTGGGTTAGTATAGGTTAGGTGGGCTTGGATCGGCGCAACATCGAGGGCCAAAGGGCCTGTACTGCGCTGTATTCTTCTATGTTCTATGTTCTATGTTCTATGATCTATTTTCCTGTATTACCATTTACTGTCATATCCCCACAGTAGCTCTTTCCTTTTTTTAAGCATTTTTAGTAGCCAACATGCTCTTAGAGCTCATAATCCATGAATTAATCATGAATCTCTAAGCTTTGAGAGTTGTCCAATATTAGATAGACCTTCATTTATCATAATCTCTTCTAATGGTGTGCAAACAAATTTTACATCTTTTTCAGGTGGAAATAACACTACAGGATATTAATGACAACCCTCCTGTATTTCCCACTGATGCATTGGATGTCATCATTGAAGAAAACATCGGAGATGGCTTTCGAATATTACAGCTGTCAGCTACAGATGCAGATGAGGTAGGTAGTACATCTCCTGTTTTTTTTATGTTTTGCACAAAGAAGTTTAGTCCATATAGACAGATTTTTAACATTGGTGAGTGGATGAGGCTCATACTGGAGGGCAACACAAAGAAGACCAAATAAGTGGAGGAATAATGAAGTCTAATATTAGTTTGAGCATGTTCTATCCTTCAGGCCCTTTAACAGTTTGGTGGAAAATGAAAAGACAGCTTTTCTCAGTAAGCACTGAAAGTAGTGTGTTGTCAGTGTCTATTCACTTAATACAAATGTACCAGAAGGTCGAGGTTTGGAATAACATCCCAAGATTCCAGAATCCCACATTTATTAAATATTATGCAATATTCCACTGACAGCGAGTAAACATGGCTTCAGTCCATTTCATTTCTAATGTTTATGGGAATTTGAGTGTTATCGCTCTGTACAGATATCAGTTCTAACATCTTGAAGTTATTCTTTTTCTTACAAAATTATTTTGTGCACTTTATGAATATAATAATGGGATTATAGAACTATGCCTGGAAAAAAACAAGTGGCTTCACAATAAGCTGCAGTCACAGAGTCAGACGGCACGGAAACAGATCCTTTGGTCCAGCCAGTTCATGCTGACTATAATCTCAAACAAAACAACTCCCATTTGCCAGCACTTGGCCCATATCCCTCCAAACTTTCTTATTCATGTACTTATCCAAATGATTTTTAAACATTGTTTAGCTTCCTCTGTTCTGTCCTACATTCAAATTCTCCTCTTCTCATCTGAAAATGTCGACTTTTGCTAGTATGTGCTCACTTGAAACCTAGCTGCCCTGCTGATATTCTCAAATGGTTATTCCAAAAATGTGAGCTTTAGTATGTATATTGATATGCTACTGAATCACTTACAATCGAGTCGAGACCAATCCATTGCAAGGAAACAACTGGCACTTTACATTTGATAATGAGGATGCGAACCTGTGTCATTCAGCCTGGCAAAGAACTCCAGCTGAATGGATTCCTTGAATCAGACAATGCACGACAGTTTCATCAAATTAAGGCTTGGTGGACGCAGAAGGTGAGTGTGGACCTACTGAAGAGCTTCGTGCTGCTGGGCAGACTCCCGTTCCCTTCCTTTGGAATGTTCTGATGAAAAGCTTCACCCCCTCCCACCCCTAAACACCACCCACCACTCCGCGCGCGCACACACGCATGCACACACACACACACACCCCATCCCATCTTCCTCATGTAGTAGTTATCAATCTTCCTTTACCATGAAACCTTCTGTTATGTTGCTGACAATGTTCTAGTAGGCCGACATTCATCAGGGATCGATTAACTCTGTGGGTTAGATCTTTTCAAACAGTAAAATGCATTATAAATTACAACAAAATAGCTGTTTTCTTTGTATGCAGCTTGCATACACAAAATGGGGTATTTCAGGGGGGAGTCTGTTCAAGGCATCTTACATCCTTTCCATCAAGCATCCAATTTCCCTTGAACTACCTGTCAAACCGATGATGTCCCAAAGGTCCTCTCTCCCTCAGCCTCGCTCATAGCTCAGATATCCAATCCACACATTTCTGCCCCTGCTCCCAGCAATGTTCCCAGCTCCCTAGGATCAGAAACACACTTGCTGAACTGCTCTTGTTCATTAGGCACCAAAGTCATATTATGACCTCCCTTTTCCCCTACTGGGACTGCCTCTCCTCACGTCTACCACCACCCACATGGATTCAGGTTCTTTGAATGTAATTCTCTCTCTCTCTCACTCTCCCTCTCTTTATGCGTCTTTCTGTAGGTTAAATATCAGGATTGGATCAAATTACTCAGGCAAACATTTGAGACAATGTAACATGGACCAAGCAAATATTGCCTTTGGCACAATTCCAGCATAGTTTGGATACAGTGTATCATGTAGCAAAATTTATGGTTTTATGCTTACTTTAGACTGATAACATTGAGGCTCTTGAGTTCACAATCTCGCCTAAAACATAATAAAACTGAAATTGGTATTTGTTGCATTTGTTTTTCTGAGAGATGCCAGCCAATGCCTGAAACATGTGTCAGAGCTGTTCTTCTGATAATTGCTCAGTGGCTTAATGCAATCCTGCTCCTGGGTTAAATAAACCGGCTTAGATTCAGGTGCCTAAATTCTGCCATATGATGTTCCTCTGCACCCAAACCAAACAGTTCACTCATGTACACAAGACATGCAAAATTGCATGTTCAGGAAGAAATTTTATTGTTAATGGATATTGTTTTGCATATACCCATGTGCGTTTGTTAAAGAATTAAAAATAGATGGAAAGTTACCTGGTAGTTACAGCCTACATATCACCCTTACCTACACAACTACCACTCATGCTTAGATGATTCAGATTCTGGTTTTATACAATTTCATTTCACTTTTTAGTGGCAAACAGGAATGATAATCATTCGCCCATCATAACTGTGAGATGTCTGTATAGTTATACATAACTCATTCATTTCAAATTTCTCATCTGCTGTTGGAGTGGAGTTGTTAGCCATACATTTGAACTGAATTAAAGTATCCAAAAAAAGGAATATCCTATGATCACTCATCCTGTTAGTTCTCTGCTATTGACCTAGGAAATGCTCAGTTTCCAGGGACAAGGCAGAAGAAAGGAAAAGTGTGAACCAATGATGCGCCACCCATCCATGGCACCCTGGATTTCCTGGGCATTCCCCATTGTTGAGGGTAGAGTTGGTGAGGCTAGGATGCATGTATCTATAGTATGTGCAGTGAAAGTATAAGCGTGCAAATAGTGGAGGGAGCAGGCAAACATAACATTTCTCTCTCATGTTCCTGAGCGGTTTCTGAATCGAAAATTGGTAAAGAAACTACCTCTAACTCTTATAGCTACTATTACAACATGGGATAAAAACCCTCCTGCTATATTCAAACCAGTAACACAGAAAAGATTTATCCTGTGCAGTAATCTGTGAAAATGTGAGAGGCCAAGAACTATTTAAAGTAAAAATTAACAACTCTATTCCTTAAAGTATAACAGAGAATAATTAACGAACAATTATTTACAACTCCTTCCTCTAGCCCATCTTTTACCTTCCCTTCAATAATACTATTCCGATAAAACTCCCACCTCCAGATTAAGATTTACCAAAAATTCAGGTTTTCAGAAACCAGCCAGCCATCAAATCTTCTGTTTGGATCTTTCTGTGTTTGCTTTTCTTCTTCTTAGGGATTATGATTTACTTGTCAAAGATTGATAAAGGTGCCTGTAAGAGAGCTATTCCCCGAACAGTCTGCAAATGTCATTGACTTGACAGTTCTCCTTCCAACTGTTCAATTTTCCCTGATCTTATACCCCCAAAGCATCGGATTGTGTCATTGGCTTTTAAAATTGTAAATATACTAATTTCAAACTGGATTGGAGTTTGGTATTTTCCGGGGTATAATTTAAACTGGTTGGCCTAATTCAAATCTGTTCTGTTGTTTCTAGGCAACCAGCTAATCTAGCTTTCGACCAAGCATTACATTATTACCTGAATCAGAACACTTAGTGCTGTCTGCTAGCTTTTAACTCTCTTAAAGGCACAGTGCACCCACATTTTCACAACACTACCAGCACCCCGCTATACCCTCATTCCGACCCTGTACTTTCATCAGGTTGGATGGTCTGAAAGCATTGAGCAACAAGACAAAAGAGGCCAAAACAGGTCTAAATTTACAACAGGACAATGTGCCATCAAAGCTGATACCTTCTGACTATGCTGGACAAATGGCCTTGCAGCTGATGGATATTATTGTTGCAAGGATCATAGGCGTAGGCTTTCTGACTTTAATTCTGAATGCGGAATGCTCCCACCCCACACCTCCTGACCTCCAACCCCAAAGAAGGCACCTACGCAGAAGCATTCTGATGGCTGAAATTGCAAATGTTGCCAATTCAATGATATTTTCCTTAAAACCTGTTCAGAGGCATTACTACATGCTTTTGGAGTAGGTGGGACATGAACATGGGCCTCCTGGTTTAAATGAGAGCATTAACACAGTGCCACATGAGTCCCTTGTGACCAGTTTGGATCAGGTTCGGCATAGTGTACCAGGTGCGCTGGATGTAAACGACGTTAGCAGATTGGGAAGTGGAACATAGAGCTGTTCTGTGTCCTTTTCATGGAGCACTTTGCTGGTATCATCAAAACTCTTTAATTGGCTATTACTATCACATGTTATCCCAGTAAGCTTTATTGTACATCAACTATAATATATTTTGAAGACATTATGATTATTGCAGAAAAAGACACATTTTATCAAAGCTTTTCATTTTGCATTTGTCAGGAAAACAACTCTGGTTATCCTCTTTGTTGACATTTTTGAAAATTGTCCTGATAAATACAAGATAAAAACTTTGACAAAACATGTCTTTTTCAGCATCTGATTGTTGATTCATGAAAGAGAGAAATTCCCAATCATTTGTAGATCTAAATTTGTTCAAAATCAATTCAAAGTTTTAGCTTATACTTTGATGGCTGTGAAATTATGTGTTTAAAATATTCCCTTTGTTAAAATTGTGTTTCCTGTTCTCAAATACATTCCTTCAACTTTGATACAGTGCCACCTCACTCACTCTGCCCCACTCCCTGGACCCTTGCACTTACACAGTGCAAAGATACTTGCATAGCTGGTGTTCATTATGAAAAGGATGAAACCTCAAAGTCTGAGCTGAGACATTGAAGTCGCTGATAAATACAAATGCCCAGAAACTCCTTGTTAGGATCGTTTACTGCCCTATACTATGACAAGTATTTCAGTAAGCAGAGGCACCTGTACATACAAGCCCTCAAAATATAATGTTGCTGGACAAAAATACTGTTAAAGTACATGAGAGAAATTATGGCTGATAATGAAAATGTTTGACTGCATGTGTTCTAGTTTAGAATAGAACATTACAGCAATGAAAGTCGCTTTTTAATTCAGAACTTGTAGGTAAACTTACTGCCCGTTCTTTTAAAGACATCTCCTAATCTAGTAATTTGTAGTTTGTGATACTGTGCATTTCAAGTTTTTTTTTTCATCCGTCTCTGCTGCACTCATCACTCCAACTACATTTGGCACTTGGCTGTTTCTTCAGTTGGTCAGGTTATTTTTTTTTTAAACAGGCTTCTGTTCTTCTTTGTGTAAACAGGACAATAAATTTCTAGCTCTCCCGATGTTTGTTGTTTGTCAGTTTCCGGCAGATTTCTTTGGTTTGTGCGGGAGGATTTTGAGTACAATATTAACAGTGGACAGTTCTAGCTGGTCCTCTGGTTGTTTGTCAATTTGAAGTTCAGTCACATCAGCCAGAAGAAAGGCAGCCAGACCCAAAAGCTAATGGCACTGCATTTAAATCTGTGGCGTTTCAACAAAGAGCTGGAAAACAGATTTAATTTAAGAAATCCTACTAACAAAGCAAGGGATGGCACTGAAATAAATACACACTTCGTCAACTAAATGCTGATGACATAGAACATGTGATTTGTTTCAAGAGAAATATCAAAAGTAATTTTTCTCTGAAACAGGCTGCTCAACTCTGCCCTCTGACCAATTTTTGGACATCAAAGAGGTAACAACCTACTTCCTAATTCTTCAAACAAAATGTCCAACACACTTCACATGTCCCACTTCAAAGGGTCCACTGGAAGAGAAAAGGAAATTATTTCATGCTAAACTATGTAAGCTATGTGGTGATGTAACCAAGTCACATCTTGCCCTTGCATCTTGATTCTTCTTTCAAAGAAAGAAATATAAGAAGCATTTTGTATGTGTATATTATGGTGGCACTGTGGTTAGCACTGCTGCCTCACAGCGCCAGAGACCCGGGTTTAATTCCCACCTCGGGCAACTGTCTGTGTGGAGTTTGCACATTCTCCCCTTGTCTGTGTGGGTTTCCTCCCACAGTCACAAAGATGTGCACGTTAGGTGAATTGGCCAGGCTAAATTGCCTGTAGGGGAATGGGTCTGGGTGGGTTGCTCTTCAGAAAGCTGGTGTGGACTTGTTGGGCTGAAGGGCCTGTTTCCACACTGTAAGTAATCTAATCTAATTACCTTTTATCACCTATAGAACCCTCAAAATGGCATTGTTGGCAATCTTACTCACAGGAAATGGGGCAAACAATTCAAACATAATGAATTTTCATAAACTCTGACATCTGAAAAAGTAATTTGTTTTAGTGATTCTGGGTGAGGAACTGTAGAGAGAGTTTATCTCCTATCCTCCTTCAAAATGCCAAGGGACATTGTACACATACCTAAGAAGGAAGGTGGGACCTCAGATCACTGTCTCATCCAATAACAGAAGGTTTGACAGTGTAGCACTCCCTCAGTACCTCAGTGGACTGTTGGCCTAATTTTGCATTCTGGAATGGGTCTTCAGTCTTTTTATATTGAGGGCCCTGATGGTGGGACCAGAGGTGTGTGAGACAACTGTTCAAAGGTGGAGTCCGACTAGGGAATGAGGTGTTCTGGATTTGGTAATGTGCAAAGAGACGGACTCACTTAGGGAGCTTAAGGTGAAGGAACCCATAGGGGACAGACACGATAATATGATAGAATTCATCATTGGAGTGAAGAAGGATGAGAGGTGATTTGATAGAGATGTACAAGATGATGAGAGACATAGGTAGAGTGGATAGACAGACACTTTTTCCCATGTCGGAAATGGCTATCACGAGCGGGCATAATTTTAAGATAATTGGAGGAAAGTTTAGGGGAAATGCCAGAGGTAGGTTCTTTACTCAGAGAATGGCTGGTGTGTGGAATGCACTGCCAACAGTGGCCATAGAGTAGATACATTAAGGACATTTAAGCAACTCTTGGATAGGCACATGGAAGATAGTAAATTGAAGAGTATTTAGGTTAGTTTGATCTTAAGGTAGGATAAAAGGTTGGCACAACATTGAGTGCCGAAGGGCCTGGTACTGTGCTGTACTGTTCTATGTTTTATAAGATAACCTCACCTGCTGTAAGCCATCGGTCATGAATTTGAAAGCTGTCCTTTCTTGTGTGTTGCATTCTTAATTGTGGAGGCATACTTTGATCTGCCACAGTTGTGTTTTAGTGTGCACAGCTCCCCTGTGTTTCTGGAGTGTTGTGGTTATTATGTTTGCCTCACACACAAAGGGGGATCTTCGGTTCATGCCAATATGTCAAAAAAAAAAGATTCCTGCTGCTTGTTGTCAAAAAAGTATGATCCACCTTCAGTCCACTGGCAACTTAATGACTGACTTTCATCTGTCTGGGAAGCTCACTTTCTTGCCTCCCTTCCAGGTTTTTGTCCTTGCTTGCCTTGTTTCCCAGTCCCAGAAACCTCCCTGGATTCTGCCCAAGATTTCCAACGCTATCAAGCCTATCTGAGACCATTTCCATTTAAGCTTAAAACTTACACCACTTTACCTAAACATCATCCTCACAGATACCAATCACCCAGATTTCTTCTTCGTCACAATCGACTTGTGCTTCACGTGACTTCATCGATGGTATTGACCATGACATTGGATCTCCTGTCTGAAATGTTTGTGCTGGCACTAATCTCTCCCTCTTCACATTCTCTGTTAATTCTGTGAATCCCTCTAAAGTACCAATCCAACAACAGTCTCGGTCACAGATTTTCTCAATTTATCAGGAATTGAGAAGTTATAATCTTCATGCTCAGACTTAACCACAGAGTTTAAAAAAATATTGCTTTGTGTAGGATGAAAATGAATTTCATAGTTCAAATCAATTAATTCATCATATACAAGATTACATATTTCCTCTTGTGGATTACTTCTCTCAGCCTCATCATCAGTGAAATTTTTGTTCATATCTCGATTATCCACTTGTCCTGTTGATGTGTTTCAGGGTTTCTTGACCACTTTATCTTGTAAAACAAAAGTCAGCTCAAGATTTTTCTGCTCTTGTCTCACTAGTGTAATTATAAAAGCTGCTTTTGAAAGATTGAAGAAGTGCACGAACAGATTCACCCAAATTTGTGGTACCTAGGGTTTCTCATTATCATGATCCCCTCTAAATTCTATTGTATGGCTGGATAGTGGGTCACCATGACCACAAGTCAGTAATTTACAAGGCTTCGACAGGCCACATATTCTGGTTGCAGACACATGACCTTCCAGTTTTGGTGTTTGAGTAGCAGCTGGAGTCGCTGTAATGCATCTGTGAGGCACATACAGGAATGGACTACAGGACTCCCCAAGGCAATTTGTTCACTGACCGGTTTTCCATTCTGGGTACTGATAAGGGCAATGGTTCCTCAGAGGAGGGTAGGAAGACCCAAGCTCTTGCAATCATAGATAGTTCAGCCCCACAAGAGAGAAAGCAAAAGAGAGGAAGAGCAGTACTGGTCTTTCGCATGCACAAAAATGCACTCTATTTTGAGCACCGCAGTCGGTGAGGAGGGATAACACAGATGCTCCCCTGGGGTCAGCAGCTTCCCTGTGTTTCTGGAGTGTTGTGGTTATTATGTTTGCCTCACACACAAAGGGGGATCTTCGGTTCAATATAGGGCTGCTGCCTCATCGTCTCGGCAAGTTGTGTAGGCCCCCACTTTTTACACCAGAGGAGAATCCTGGAGCAGTGGCAGGTGTGAGCAGTGAGTCCCAGAACAGCATGGGCTGTGAGTCATGGAACAGCACTTGGGGAAACAGTCTTGGAGCACTGCAAGGGGAGCGAGTCCCAGAGCAGTGCGCAGGCAGCGAGTCCCAGGCGAAGACCAGCGCAGGGGAGGCAGTCTCAGAATTTACCTTGGAGCAGCTGAGTGCTGGAGCAGAGTGGGGACAGCTGTTGGACTGGGGTCTGGCACGAGAGGTCAGACCATGTGCGGAGGCCCTGTGCTGAGCTGCTACCATGTAATGTTTATTTAAAATTTTTTACCTGACTATAATGTCAATCCTTTAATGATGTTTTATTTCTAACTTATTTTTTTAAACTCTATTAAGTAATGCGACCACTGTTTATTCCTCTTTGTATCCAAGATTTATACCTAGATACTTGTACCTAAGATGGCACCATAAGAGGCAGACATTTATACTTCTACAATGGAGTACAAGTGACAATAAAGCCTATTCAATAAAGGATATTTTATTCCAATCTACCGTTAAGGAATTTCTTAGTTAGGGGAGCAGGTATGAGTTTTGGAAGCCAGGATATGACAGCAAGATGGTATGTTGCCTCCCTGCTGATAGCGTCAGTGGTGTCTCAGAGCAGTTGCAGGACATTGTTCTTGAAGAAAGTGTTGAGCGAGAGGTCATTGTTCATGTTGGTACCAATGACATAGGCAAGAAGGGGAATATACTCCTGCAGCCATTGTTTAGGGAGCTATACAGAAAACTAACAAGCAGAATGTCAAGAATAGTAATCCTCTAATTACTCCAAGTACCACCAGCAACCGAGTGCTGAAACAAGAGGTTAAGACAGATGAATACTTGGCTGGATGGATAGCGCAGGTGGGAGGGCTTTAGATTCTAGGGACACTGGAAATGTGTTTTGAGGAGTTGGCACCAGATTGCATCAGAACAGAGCCAGGGTTGAATTCTTTGCAAGCTGTTTTTCCAGTGCTGATGGGAAGGATTTAAATTAAATTGGCAGTGCTGCTGAAAGCAGGAGAGAAAATCAGAGACAAAGACCGAGGTGCAGAAAAATCTAGCAGAGACAGTTAAACTAGAATAGAGAATATCATGTTAAAAGTCATTGTCTGATTAAGGGTGAAACTAAGCAGGAATACAGTGTATTTTTGTGAAAGTATCAAGTATAATCAGTGAGATTGTTGAGTTATAGGTATTGTTATGGACCAGGCCAGACCACCTCAAAACATTTCAAGAAAGTAGCCCAGACCCTAACTTTGCTAGTTGTTTTAAGTAGGTGTGAAATGGATATTCCAGGAGAGATGCAGCTGGTCAAACCACTTAGTTTTAAACAAAACAGAATTTATTTCCAAGATTACCGAATCAAACACAAACAAAAGAGAACAGAATACAGAATAACAATCTATCTGAAAACCCAACAGACTATCCCACCTTAATGATGCTGTTCCAAATACTTGCAGCAATCCCCATAAACACCCCTTGGCACAAAAGGAAAAATCAAACACAGGGTCTTACAGGAGAGAAGGTAGAGTGAGGGTTTCTCTAGCTGTTCCATGTAGCTGTTTCTTGGATCAGCAGCCTCTAACCAGACTGGCAAAAAAAACCAAACCAGAGAAAAGCTGAGCTGGGAGAACTTGCCACTCTCCTTTCATTGTACAAGTGTTTTTTTTTATTTGAAAGCCTTTTGTCTGAGGCAGTATCTATTAGCTATAATCTAATTGGCCCTAAAACCCTTCAAAACCTAAACATTTCAGAGTCTGTGTCTTTACAACCTCCTGAAAATAAAACAAGGACAATATAACCTTGTTCAAGGAGCATCATTGCAGGAAAGGTTGTCATGTAAAATCATGGTATGGCCTATTACAGAGAGGTTGCTGAAGGGAGAGATTGGGAGTTATATATTACAGGAGGTGAAGTGTGCTGGAAAGGGGGAAAGGAAACAATGGAGGGAGTGTGGCAGCATTAATTAAGGAGCTTTGCAGTGCGAAAGAAAGAGACTGTCCCATAGGGCTTAAGGACATAAACATGTTTGAATCAGGAGTAGGCCATTCAGCCAGACTCATTATTGTAGAATCCCTACAGTGTGGAGACAGGCCATTTGGCCCAGCAAGTCCACACCAACTCTCAGAACAGCATCCCACTCAGACTCTCACCCCTTCCCTATCACTTTACATTTCCCATGGCTAATCCACCTAAACTATACATCACTGGATACGATGGGCAATTTAGCATGGCCAATCCACCTAACCTGCACATCTTTGGACTGTGGGAGGAAACCCACACAGACACTGGGAGAACGTGCAAACTCCACACAGACAGTCGCCCAAGGCAGGGATTGAACCTGCGCCCCTGGCGCTATGAAGTAGTAGTGATGATCACTGAGCCACTGTGCCACCCATATCCTACAAGTTTGTTCTGCACTCAATAAGTTCATGGCTGATCCAATTGTAATCTCAAGATCATATTCCTCATGACTTTAATCCCTTAACAAGAATCTATTTACCTCTGCCTTAAGAATATTCAAAGATTCTGATGCCACCAATGTTTCAGAGAGTTCCAAAGTCTTGCAATCCTGTAAGAAAAGAAAATTTGCACAACCTCTGTTTTAAAAGCGAGACCCATGATTTTTACACATTGCCCCCTAGTTCCAGCTTCTCCCATATGATGAAGCATTCTGTCCACATTTACCCTGTCAAGACTTCTCAGGAGTTTATATGTTTCAATCAAGTTGCCTCTTACTCATCTAAACTTCAACAGGTACAAGCCTAGCCAGAATGTTTTACAGCAATATGTGTCGGGTCCATGAGAGAGAAGGTACTGCCAGACCTGGTTCTTGGGAATGTTGTGGGCCAAATAGATTAAGTGTCAATGCGGGATACATTTAGATGTCAGTCATCATTGTACCCAGAGGACGAAAAAGTGGAAAAGGACGATTTAGAGGAGGAATAGTTAACTAGGGCGAGCTGGCTTCAATGATGTAAGAATAACATTGAGCTGGATAGATTGGAGGCACGGGTTGACAGGAAAATCTGCAACTGAAAAATGTGCTACCTTCAAAAAAGGAGATGGTTCAGGCACAGTCAATGTTTATTCCCTCAGATGGAAAAGGAAGGGTGAGTAAATCCAGAGCTCCGTGAATGAGAAGGGAGGGAGAAATTAAAATGAAGAGAAAAGTGTGCTTATGACAAGTGGAAGGTAGGAAATACAACTGAAAACCAGGCTGAATGTTCAGAAAAGAGTTGAAAAAGCAAATAAGAAAAACAAAGAAGGATTATGGGAAAAAATTGGTAGCTCACAAAGGGAATTCCAGAGTCTTCAATAGATTCATAAATTATAAAACTGATAGATTCATAAATTATAAAACTGAGTTAAAAAGAGGAATAGGGCCAACTAGCAGTCAAAAAGGGAATTTCCACACTGAAGCAGAGAACATGGCTGAGGTATTAAGTGTCTGCCTTTACCAAGGATGTTACATTACCTGAAATGGAGCAACATTATTTAGGTAAGGAACAGATGTTACCATTTGGTGTGTTACACATCCTGGCTGTGAGAAGGAATTCAAAAGGAGGAACTAAAACAGTCAACAACATTGTTACGGCAACAATGTATGAAACATTCTGCATCTCGTGTGGAAATGCATCATTACTGGATATGAAAATGAAACTTGATTTTTAACTGAAAAAGAAATGTTTCAGAGGTGTATCACTGAAGATGTTGGCTTGATGTATCAAAAACACCGAACTTTATTACTTGGAATTCATGTGAGTCTCCTTTTTCCTAACTTAGGGTCCAAATGCCCTCGTGACGTACACAATTATTAGCGGGGCGGACAACAGTTTTCGTATCGATCCACAATCCGGAGATCTTCTAGCCACAAAGCGGTTGGACCGAGAGCGCCGTTCCAAGTATTCTTTACTGGTCCGGGCTGATGATGGGCTGCAATCCTCAGATATGAGGATCAACATCACCGTCAGTGACGTCAACGATCACACACCGAAATTCTCCAGGGATGTGTATTCATTTGACATACCAGAGGACACTGCACCGGGTAAGAGCAGAAATTAAAGCAAACCTCACAACAATAATCATAATATTAGTGAAGAATTCACAAACTGATGGACTCCTTGTCAGGGCAATCGATTTGGGAGTAGCTTCCAAGATCCGTTTCATTATTTAAGTATTTTTTCTCAGGTTTCTACCTGAAGGCAGGTATTTGGCGGTTATTGAAAATAACATGCAAAGTGTATGCTTTTAACTACAGACAGGGTAAAGAGGCAAGTTCCAAGCAAACCTGAGCCAGAATAGCGAACAAACTCTGATAATCTGATCCACATTCCAACATCACGTTAGCTGTCTAAACTCACCAGCTCCTTCACTCTTTAATAGTCAAAGGAGATCCTTATTTGTGTCTGTTGGATGGTCATATTGTTACATAATGTGAATACCCTATTGTATGCATGACTATCATAAAATAGCATACTTCCCGGATATATGTGTATTCCAGGACTAAGACGGTAACACATTGGCATCATGCTGAACACGACTCCAGTCATCTCAAATCAAGTTCCATTGTGAATATGTAATTGTTAGTTACTTGCCTGCAAAACAAGAGGCCAAGTGCTAAGGGATTCCATATGTTATAAACTATCCCAAGCTGATCTGGGCTGTATCTTCTCTCTCTCTCTGGCCTGGATTGTGTTGTCGGCTGCCCTTGAGCAGAAATACATAGTAAACAAGCTCTGAGGCTTAAGTAGAATATCCTGTATAAATACATCTTGATAAATAAATACATAGGAGTGTTTTGAAATAATGCCTTCCATAAATAATGAGAAAAATGCTTCAATTTTACTTTCTTCAAAGAAGGGTCATGGGCCTGCATTATTCCAGGAGGTGTCTAACTTTAAGACAAAGGTAATCATAAACAATTGTCCCAGTATTTATGGGGAGGGAACAGAGGCATGTGTAATCAG
Source organism: Chiloscyllium plagiosum (assembly GCF_037043375.1). NCBI lineage: Eukaryota > Metazoa > Chordata > Chondrichthyes > Orectolobiformes > Hemiscylliidae > Chiloscyllium > Chiloscyllium plagiosum. The sequence continues at coordinate 36,348,112 of NW_028270174.1, read as the reverse complement.
CTGGGAAATCCAGAAATGTCAGGAATATGGATTTCCTGCTGAATTTAACAGACGGAGCACATTAGAACTTTTTATAACTCCTTTTGCCACTTGGCAACCAGCCACATTGCAAGTTGGCTCACTGCCAGGGGAGAAAGCCTGAGGTGGAGGTCCACAGCTGGGGACCACGAGGGATGAGTCTCAGCAATTTGAAAAGATCAGGAATCAGTGGGGGGGAGGTGGGGGACCTGGGTCCAGGTGCAGCAGAGACATCACTGGGAGGGTTACGTCCAGTGGGCAAAAGGATGCTAAATAGAGTATAGTGTGGGCAAATCTGAAGGGACAATAAAATAAAACAGTATTATTTAAATGGAGAAAGGTCTGTAAAAGCTGTAGCACAAAGGGACTTGAGGCTGTTTGTGCACAAACAGAAAGCTAGCACACAAGTGTTAGCAGAACAGCTAACGGACTGTTGATGCTTATTTCAAAGGTGTTACAATATAAGAGGAGGGAAAATCTTATTGTAACTGCACAACTGCCACTGAGATCATGTTAGGAATAGTGTGGGTAGTTTTGGTCCCCTTATTTAGGAAAATATTTTATTTCATTGGAATAGTTCAGAGAAGGTTCACTGGGATACTTCTGTTATGAAGGGATTGTCTTCTAAGCAAAGGTTAAACAGGTTGGGTTCATTAGAGTTTAGGAGAAAGTGAGGACTGCAGATGCTGGAGATCAGAGCTGAAAGATATGTTGCTGGAAAAGCGCAGCAGGTCAGGCAGCATCCAAGGAGCAGGAGAATCGACGTTTCAGGCATGAGCCCTTCTTCAGGAAGGGTTCATGTTCAAAACGTCGATTCTCCTGCTCCTTGGATGCTGCCTGACCTGCTGCGCTTTTACAGCAACACATTTTCCGTTCATTAGAGTTTAGGAAACAAGGAGGTGATCACATTTCAACATATGGGTTTCTTAAAGGACTTGACAGGGTAAATGCTGAGAGGATGTTTCCCCTCATGAGAGAGTCTAGGACTAGAGGGCATAGTCTCACAAGAAAGGGGCAATAATTGAAGAATGGGATGTGGAGGAATTTCCTCTCTGAGGGCCATGAGTCTTTGAAACTCCTTGCCAAAGAGAGCTGTGGAGGAGAGTCATTATGCAAATTTAAGGCTGAGACAGACTGGTTCTTGCTCCGTAGGAAAATCGAGGGTTTGGGAGAAAATGCAAGAAAGCGGACGTGAGGTGTGTCAGATCAGCCATGACCCGATTGAATGATGGAATAGGGGCGAGGGGCCAAATGGCCTGCTCCTATTCCTATTTCATATGGTCTTATGGAAACGAGGAAGAAGTAGCAGATAAGGAGAAAGCGATCATGGCAAATAGATTTTAGGGAGAGAGGGATTGTGGCAGGAGAGATCTTAGAAAGTGATGGATAGGAGTGAGATATTGGAGGAGGATAGGTCACAGAGTTGGGAATCAATGATTACAGGAAAGGATAGATCAAAGCAACCAAATTGCATGAAGGGCTAGCAGCTGGAAACACATCTTCTGTTGTTGGCTGACAACCAGCCCTGGAAAAACACTGTCTTGCTCAGATTGATAGCTCCTGTCCCCTCCAGCAGCTATAAATTCAAACAGCTCTCAAAGTCTGACACTGAACCTCACTTAAATAGAATCATTGAGCAGCCTCTTTGGAGTGAGTTATTTATAGAATTCCTAGAGTGTGGAAACCGGCCATTTGGCCCAAGAAGTTCACATTGACCCTCCAAAGAGTAACCCACTCATATCCATTCCTCTAAATTTATCTCTGACTAATGCACCTAAACTACACATCGCTGAACACAGTTGGCAATTTAGCATGGCCAACTCACCTAACTTGCACATCTTTGGACTGTGGGAGGAAACCGGAGCACCCAGAGGAAACCCACACAGACACGGGGAGAATGTGCAAACTGCATACAACAGTCACCCAAGGCTGGAATCGAACCTGGACCCCTGGTGCTGTGAGGCAGCAGTGCTAACCACTGAGCCATCGTGCCACCATAATCCAAAACAAATCAAATCCAGAACATTGAGCTCAACTCCTTCAGACGGTGAACCCATTCTCATTTCTTCCCTTTCTTGTGGCTTTACGTGTTACATTCTCTGTCACCATGTCCTCTTTTCTCTCCCCCACCCCAGTGGGATCCTCTGTTCTTTCCAGTCTGGCAGTTAGACACACCATTTTTCTACCATTTTTGCATTCCAATCACTTAATCTGCACTATCAACAACCTTTCTCCCCCAGTACTCCCACCCGCCTGCAATTGCATAAATGCTGCCCTCTCCACTCTTCATGTCAGCTCTGATGAGGAGTCATCTGACCTCGAAGTATTAGCTTATTCTCTGTCTGTGGATGCTGCCTGACCCGCTGTGATTTCCAGCACTTGCTGTTTTAAGTACAGATTCCAGCATGTGCAGTAATTTGTTCCTACATTGTGTTTAAACATAATCTTCTGTTGCCCTTCACGGGGAAGGAGATTGTGGGAGGTTGAAGTTAATCCAGCCTTGAATGCCTCTGTTGCATTCCCAGGAGAGTAACAACTGACCTTCTTAAAATAAATTCCTGGCCTTGTTCTCCACTTCCTTCCCTTCTTTTGGAAAAAAAAGTGCTACTTTGCATTAGTTTAACTCTTGCTTGAAAAAAAAATTCTAAAGACAGTAACAATGCATGGCCAAAGAAAATTAAAAAGATAACATTAAAAAGGTTCACAGTTAAAATGGAATTCGACTGTAAAGGACTTACAAATTGCTTGGTCATTTACAAAGCTGTGATAACCAAACAGAATATGTGAAGTGTTTTATCATAGTTCGAAACAACCTGCCAAACTACTTGTGTGATGTTATGTGTTTGTATATATGTATATTATGTATTACTAACATAAACTGAAATTTTTACAATAGGTTGTACAATAATAGAAAATAGAAGATAATTATTAAACATATGCAAAGTCAGACACAACAAAGGCACACCCAACCCAGACACAGATAAGAGACTGTGTTCTGTGCAATGTAACTCAAATTTTGACTCATCTTTTCCACCTCCACAAGACACAAATCAGGAATGTAATGGAATATTTACCACTTCCCTGGCTAAACACAGCTCAACCAACACCCAGTAAGGTCAACATCAACCAGGACAAAACAGCCCACTTGATTAACATCTCATCTGCCACCTGAAATGTATACACCCTCCACCATATGCACAGCATGGCTGCAATGCTTTCCATCTACAAGGGGAACTGCTGGAACTTGCCAAGGCATCATTGACAGCACCTCCCACACCTGCAATTCCTACACATAGGAGACATCAAAACACCACCAGCTCCAAGTTACACACCATCATGACTTGGGAATGTATAGTTGTTTCTATATCCTTGCATGATCACAGTTCTGGAGTGCTGTCCCTGACGGCACAGTGTGAATACTTTCTCCTCAGGGCCTGTAACTATTCAGGGAAATGGCATGTCAGTGTCTTTGCAAGCTAAATAGGAATAATTATTGACTTTGTTAGTGATATGGAGGAATTTTGTAAAATGTGTTATGCAAAATGATTCTGTACAGATTATTGACAGAATGCGGTGAGGTAATGAAATATTTTGATTTTAGTACTTAATAAATTAAACAATGACAGTTGTTTCAAAGTAGGGCAACTATGAGATAATGATAGAAACAAGATGTTCCTGGTGTTATTGAAATGAAAATTATTAATTGAAGATGAATAGTGCTTTTTCCTTTCGAAAAGAAAGTAAGAAAATAGAAATGGAGGGAAAGGTTTTCAAAGAAAAATCAATGTGTGTTAATTTTTAAGATACTGGTATCGATTTTTTAATGTTGCTTTTCATTGAATACTCTTTCTTTTAGGCTCAATTGTGGCAGCCACTTTGGCCAGTGATGCAGATTCTGGTACTAATGGGGAAATCACATACATGGTAGAAGAGGATGATAAAGATGGGGTGTTTTTCCTCAATTCTGTGACTGGTGTTTTCAATCTGACACAAACCCTGGATTATGAGAGGCAGCCATATTACATTCTCACTGTTCGAGCAGAAGATGGTGGTGGACAGTTCAGCACAGTCAGAGTTTATTTCAATGTGCTGGATGTGAACGATAATCCTCCTGTTTTCAGTCCATCTACTTATAGCGCTGCAGTGTTGGAAAACCTTCCCCCTGGATTAAGCATTCTAACTGTAAAAGCAACTGATGCAGACGATGGTATGTATTGCAGACAAATTATGGATAAATTCTGTTCTTACCAATACCAGCCAGTATCGCGATAAGTGCTTCATATCTGAAAATTAATCAAGGTGGTTTTCAGAGATTAAGTTTTGTTTTCCAGTAGGAAATAGCTGGAGTAAATCTGCATTGAGAATAATGCTTTTGAAGTTTCTGACAGACACATTTCTGTGAGGAGATGAAAAAACTGCAGATGCTGGAATCCAAGGTCGACAAGCAGGAGGCTGGAAGAACACAGCAAGCCAAGCAGCATCAGGAGGTGGAGAAATCAATGTTTTGGGTGTAGCCCTTCTTCAGGACTGGGGGTGGGGGTATGGGGAACAGCAGATAAAGGGGAGGTGGGGGTGGCAGAGGGTTTTGGGTGGGGAGGGGTGGAGTGCTGAGGTAGTAATAGGTGAACACGAGTAGAGGGTGCGGCCTGGTTGGTTGATGGGAGGGATGAATCCTATTGGTTGCTGGAAGGAAGGGTCTGTCAGAGGAAGTGGTGGACGCTGGGAAGGGATTCAGGGATGGAAAGGAGGTAATTTGAAATTGGAGAACTCAATGTTGAGTCCTCCGAGCTGTAGGCTGCCCAGGCAGAAGATGAGGTGTTGTTTCCCTAATTTGCGGTCTCATTTGCTGTGGCAGTGGAGAAGGCCAAGGATGGTCACTTTAGAAAGGGAGTGGGAAGGGGAATTAAAATGGACGGTGACTGGGAGGTCAGGTTAGCCCCTGCGGGCCCGGCTGAAATGCTCAGCAAAACTCAGCCCTGAGTTTATGTTTGGTCTCCCCGATGTAGAGAAGACCACTTCAGGAGCACCGGTTATAGTAAACTAGGCTGGACAGGTGAACCTCTGTCTCACCTGGAAGGAGTGTTTGGGGGCTGGAAGTGAGGGGGTCGTGTGCCAGCAGATTTTGCATCTTTTACGGTTGGGGAAGGTATTGGGGGGACGGGGGTGCTGTTCAGGAGGGTTGATGTGTAGAGTGGCGCGAACCAAGGATTGGTGAAGGGAATGGTCCTTGTGGAAGACAGAGAGGGGTGGGAGGGGAAGATGTCTTTGGTGATGCGGTCTAGTTGGAGCTGGTGGAATTGTTTAAAGATGATGCGTTGGATGCGGAGATGGGTGGAGTGGTAGGTGGGGCAAAGGGGGACCCTGTCTTTAATGCATTTGGAAGGGTGGGGACTTTCGAGCATTGGAGTAGGGAATGGAGGAGGTGCAGTGGAGAGCTGTCTGGGCGACACATTTCTATGAAATCTGACATTTATCATTAGTAATTTATTACCTATCCTAACTGCCTTCACAATTAATCTGAGTCATGATTTGCAATACAGAAAAGTGTGAATGTATTAATTCATTTTTAACTTATTCGGTATTACACTATGTCTTTTTTTGAAAGGGAATTTTTATAAAAAATAGTTTATCAAGCGAATACAGTACTAGTATTTATTTCTGTTTTGTAATGTAGAGAAATGTTTTGTAAATGTATTTATATTTCAGCAGTTTTTCTCAAGCCAGAACACCTTTTTATATTCAGCAAACACTCATGGAAAAATCAAATGTCCAGATTTTGGGACACATGTTCTGAGATCCTATGCTAATAACTATACTGCTCAGAGATTTCCATCTTTTGATTGAATGAATAGGATATTATGAACATGAAGCAGCTGTTTTCCTGTGCTTTACCTCTTGAATGTGTGGCCCCACCATATTCCTCATAGAACCAAATAAAATCTATTTTATTCATATGTTATCAAAAGTTTCTCTTACTTACCACTTACAAATTCTATAACTTTGAAATCACATAGTCTCATTAACTCTAAGAAAATGCTGACCATCTCCCAATGTGTAGATTTTTCAGTTGTCTTTATAAAATTTAAAAAAAGAACTTTTAATTGTATAATTATTTTGAGTCAGGTTTAGCCATAACACATCACAAGCAACAAATATTTTTTGAAGAATAGCCATCATTGTAATGTAGGAACATGTAATAATTAATCAGCGTACAACCAGATTCTATAAACAGCAGTGAGATAAATGTTTAGATAGTTTACTTCAGTGATGGTTCAAAAATGAAGGTTGCCTTTTCTTTAACATCTTTAGTGTGAACCTTAAGGTAATTGGAGGTGATGTCTTAACATCTTCTCTGGTGGATTGCAGCACTGAAGTGAAGCACTTTTTCTGTACTGCACTGTTGTATTGTGGACTATTAGGGAGTATTTTGCTGAATATTGTATCCCAATATGGGAAACTCTGAAAGCACAAGGTTGAACTATGTATTCACAGAATTATAAATGTCAGTAATGGTCTGACATGCATGTGACAGTAATGTGGTTTACTCTTACCTGTCCTCTGAAAAAGGCTGATAGGTTTCTCTGATGTATCAAAACACAACACAAATGACAAAATCAGATGGATTACAATGATTCCAGAAAGTTGCTCACCACCATCTACTTCCTCGAGGGCAATTTCTGGCCTTGTCACTGTTAACCATATTGAATAAAAGAACTGAATTTTTTTTAATGTTAGTAATTCATATGGCAACTTTTTAAAATTAAATTGGCTAACCCATCTGGTTAGTCGTGTTTTGATACTTGAGAAACATCAGTTATGTGGAAAACTTGGAGAAGTTGGGACTGTTTTTGTTGGAAAAGAGATTTGATGGAGGTATTCAAATTTACAAGGAATCCAGATAGAGTAGATTGCGAGAAACCGTTTCCATTGTGGGAAGGGTTGAGAATGAGAGACTACAGATTGGAAAAAGATGCAATGAGGAGAAACCTTTCTCATGCAGTGAGTGGTTAAGATCTGGGATGAGCTTCCTGATTCTGTGGTGGAGACAGGTTCAATTAAGGCATCCAAAAAGAAATTGGATTATTATCTGAAAAGAAAAAACGTACAAGTTTGTAGGGAGAAGGTGAAGGAATGATACAAGGTGTATTGCTCATTCAGGGAGGTGGAGCAGAGAAGGTGATCTGAATGAAATCCTTCGTTTTAATAGTTGTGTGATTCTGTGATATGTTGTACTTTCATAATGTTGCATGTGAGCTGTCTTCACCTTGGTCCGCAGTCATATCCACAAGCCATTATGCACTTACTTTTTGTATGACCTCTTTCAGCTACTGGCTGCATTTAAGCAGAAGTAGTCTCTTTAATTACAATCGCAGATGCCTGCTTATTTAATTCTTGTCATAATTGAGGCAAAGTTTAAGCAAAAGACAGGAGTTAACTTTACACAATAGGATTTTATCAGAGGCAGGTGTATTAGGAAACATATAGTGAAGAACTGAGATATTTGAGATGAAAGTAAAATCTGAGAAAAATAAAAAAATAGTAAAAATGAAAACAATGGACTGTATTTACCAAACAAATCTCTTTCTTTGTTTTACTATTTTGGCTTTGTTCATACTTATATAGCATTCTTTTCGAGAAGTCAGACCTGTTTAAGGTACAGATTTATCCAATTCTACTGAAACCAATCCTTATTGTCTAACTGGTATGTTCTGTTTGATAAAGTCAGCGGCATCCAACTTGAGGGCAGCATGATAAAAGGCCTTCGGACATTGTTGAGTATTGCATGGAAAATAAATCTCATGGTGGTAGGGGCTGGAATGGTTTGAAGTTGAGTGAGAAAAAGTGTAACCAAAGAATGTTGAGGGGCTAAATCTTAACTGAGAAGCTAGGAAGGAACATTTGAGTTTGAGTTCAGGCAACCCTGAAGAACAGGTTTCCTTCAGGTTCTGATAAGTTTAATAGGATCTTTGGCTCTGTTTCTTAGTTGCAGCCAACCAGATTGAGAGGACTGTTGGCTGTTGAACAGGTAGAGATTTGATATTGGACCACAACTGGGGAACTGAGAGCAGGAAAAGAGGGATCATAGTGTTTGAGGTGGTGATGAGATTGGAAGCTGAGGGAAGTCAAGATATGATCAAGGGCCCCATGGAGGATATCTATAGGGTCATGGAGGGAGATTTGAAGGGTTTCAGGAGGAGGTGATCAGAATGGTTCAGTGAGGAGATCAGAAGTGTTAACGAGGAAGAGGCAGCAATCACCTCAGTGTAGAGATGAAGAGAATTAGTGTTGAGGGAGATTGGAGACCTCATATGGAGATCGTGTTTGATCACAGTGGGTGAGTAAAAATAGCAAAGTGAATTCAACAGGTAAGTGGAAATGCATTGATGTACTGAGTCCAGATATCCTTGACTTCCTTTAATTACCAATTTTCCAAGATTGGAAAGCTAGCCTGGTGAGACTTGAGGCAGTGTAGATTGTTAAGGGTTTGTGACTACAGTTACTTCAGTTAGGCAATCGGCTGTTCATTATTAAGTTTGTTAAGAAGCAGCAGTTTTAGATGCGATGGATTATTTAATTCGGCAAAGAAAGGAAATGTACAATCTGTGACAGAGGAGAATACTTTACACACAATGAAGCTATTTTGTAGAATGAAGAGGTAGAGGAGGTGGACCCCCCTCGATGGGTCATGGGTTTTTTTGTCTGTAATGGTTCACAGTCTATGATAGCAACAGTTGATTTTGTTATCCCTCAGGCTATTGAGATAAACTCCTAGTCTTCTCCCATGATGGTGGTGGTTTTTAGCTGAAGACCTCGCAACTTCACTTCCGACCTAACCTTTCTTAATTATGCTTTATTTTTGGGAGGCTTGAAATCTATGCTGAGCTGAACACTTTTCTGAATCCTTTTAGTCAATGACCACGGAACAAGTACTCACAAGTTAGCCATTCCCCACTTGCCCACCTTCATCTTAAGGTTAGTTTTTAATCTATTGGGAGCAAATTTTATTTTCCTAAACATTGTACGGATAACAGGTACATGTAGGGCCATATAGTCTGTCCGCAAAATGAAACGTTGTGACTTTGATGATCCCGGTGATTTTTTTTGTGATTTTTCTTGTATCTTTTTGTCTTTATCTGCTAGAAATGTGATTCTGTTTGGAGAAGACTAGTTACTAAGACAGTAGCCATTATATGAGGTTTCCTGCTGCACAAGATGTACTCATAAAAGTACATTGCAAAACATTTTGAATTCGACATTATGGGAAGTGCTAGGAGAAACTGAGGACTGTAGATGGTGGAACGTCAGAGTCAAAATTTATGGCATTGGAAAAGCACAGCAGGTCAGGGCAGCATCCGAGGAGCAGGAGAGTTGACATTTTGGGCATTAGCCCTTCATTAGGAATCACATTGGCTTATACTCAAAACTTTGACTTTCCTGTTCCTCGGATGCTGCCTGATCTGATGTGCTTTTCCGGCACCGCACCTTTTGAATATGGGAAGTGCAACAAGGTTAAAAATTCCTTCATTGAATCTGTTGCATTCTAAGGTGCCTCAATTCATTGGCAACAGCTGTGACATTTACTATTTTAACTCAGTGACAGGCACACAACTCGGGGTTCTGTGACTTATCAGCTGCTCAGTTGTCTAATTAGTCAATATTAATGCTCAGTTGTCTAATTGGTCAATACTACTGCAACTTCAGACTGGATTTAAGAAATAATGATTAATTTGCCAAGGATTCTGGAGTCTGAAAAGTACACAATTAAAATCATTCTGGTGTCAACTTCCACCATAATGCTCAGAAAATTGATACACCTAATCTACACAGCCAGTTGGATATTGAGTAAGTTAGAGAAAGATGCAATTCCAAAGCAAACTTAGTGATGTTTGTCCTTTCAGCCCATGTGCAAAACATTAACCCTCTTCTTGTGACTTTGAACATTTGTTCGACACTAATGGAAATGAGTGCCCAATTTGCCATTGGAGCAAGCCTTTGATTTTCCATCGACTTATCTTTTGGCAACAAAATACCAGAACATTTGTTCTACTGCCTACAGCAATGCTAATACTGAAAATTTGATTCCATATTTATATTGAGGTTTCTACTTGAAGTAGTTGCACAATATGTTTCAAATCGGTTTGCTCAGAATTGATCTCGTATACTATGGAAGAACAGAGCTGTGAAAGGAAAATTACTGTGCCTATGCAGTTGTTCATAAGCCACTGAAGGTAACTTTGACTTTGTCAAACACCTTGGGACATTTTGCTGCATTAGAGTCACTATACGATTACAAACACTTGTTTTTGTGTGATATAAAATGGATATTGGGGAATCTTTTGCTTGGTTTACAGTTCTCTCATTTTCTTATTTCCTTTGAACTGAGTTAAAGAGCCTAAAATTTGGGTATCACCTATTTTACACAATAGCACAAAATCTGATTTGACTGCAATATGCCTTCAGCTTGAAGGAGCTTATAGCAACTCTCTGCTGCATTGTCTTGTATGTTTGCCATTAGCAGCATGGGAGTAACTACCTTGAATTGTAGCATACAACCAAAAAGCACTAGCAGTGTTTCCTATGACTGTAGTACTGCTGAAGAGTTCTGCAGTATAAATATACTATCAGACTTCAGGTTAGTGCAATATCCTGTGGTAAATCTTCCTTGTTACTGCATGGATGATAATGTCCTGAAGAAGGGTTACAGCCAAAATGATGACTTCTCCACCTCTTGATGCTGCCTAGCTTGCTGTGTTCTTCCAGTCTCCTTGTCTACCTGCATAATAATGTGGCAGAATATATCACAGCCTATTATAGAAATCATCCCATTTTCATTCTGCTACATTATGAGGTCTGCTGTGCCTGATTTACACCCATGTGGTGAGATGAACACTTAGGATATTACTTTGGATCTACACCAGCCCCACATTCAAAAAGAATAATAGAGTCAAGAATATGAGTTCTTGGACTTAACCATCAATGAGAAAATCCAACCTTTGCTTTTGAGTTGACATCAATGGATGATAATAAATAATGAAATTGTCTGTCCCATAGCTGAAAGCATGAGGTGAATTCTGGTCCACCAAAGAATCTATGTAAATGTAGGAGAGTAAAAGGAAAAAACAAAACATAATTCTCTTTTGTTTTGAGCAGACTTCAGGCAAATAGTTGGGTGAATGTAATCTGTTTCAATATAAACATTTTAATGAGACATCTGTCTAGTTTAGGACCACTTAAAGTATACATCCATCAATATGACACATTTTGTACAGATTTCTGTCCAAAGACCAGTCCCAATCCACTGAAAATGAGGTGCTACAGACATGAGGACCATCCCTATTCCAATGGAAATTAATTGCCTTTACCTAACTCGCTCCTAATAGTTAGCTTCTCCTGAATTACCACTGAAAAAATTGGTTTAAGCATTGTTGAAATATACAACATCATGTAAAAAAATTAGACTGTGATTGTGAATGGACAGAAAGCTGACTTCTTGTGATAAAGCAGTGTTGCTTCTCTTTTGGCTTATAATGTTGCTATAACCATTATGATTTCCTTATTACTTGTTAAAGTGGAATTGCTGTATATGCATGAATAGTGGTTAATTTCATGTTAACATCATCCCACAGCTTGTGGGCAAAAATCATTAATTTTGATATTCCCTACGTATAAATCGATTGCAACTTGTAGCCCAAAAATCCAAAACTCTCTGGACTTTCCACCACTCGCCACTTAAGTCAAGCCTGCTCTAGTGCAAACCCAAGAGAATTTTTATTTAATTTACTCATAGAATGTGGGCATCACATTCCTAGGCCATCCTAATTGCCCAGAGGGCAGGTAAGAATTAACCACATTGCAGTGGGTCTGGAGACCAGTAAAGGACGGCAGAGTTTCTTCCTAAAGGACATTAGTGAGCCAGGTTTTTTATGACAATTGGCAACAGTTTCATAGTCATTATTAGACACTTAATTCTGCATTCTTTATTCAGTTCACCTTCCAAAATATGGCATAGTGGGATTTTGAACCTAGGTTCCCTGGTCTAGCTGAGTTTCTGGATTTATAGTCTAGCAGGAAGACCACTAGACTATCACCTACTCCAATCATTGAATGATTCATAGAATAGCAGATCATTGAACACCATTGTTCAGATTCTCATGTGTGCACAAGCATCTTTGACTCCTTTTGCAATATTTTAGGGAGTAGGGTTAGTAATAATAGTAGGTAAAAGTGAGGACTGCAGATGCTGGAAACCAGAGTTTAGATCAGAGTGGTGCTGGAAAAGCACAGAAAATCAGGCAGCATCCGAGAAGCAGGAAAGTCAACGTTTCGGGCAAAAGCCCTTCATCAGGAATAGAGACAGAGTGCCTGCAGGGTGGAGAGGTGGAGGCTTCCTGCCTCTATTCTCGATGAAGGGCTTTAGCCTGAAATGCCTATTTTCCTGCTTAGCAATAATAGTCCTCGCTGTTGCAACTCTGAAACAGGAAGATAATGGGAGAGGAAGGTTTCAACTTCTTCATAATGTTATTCATGTTAAAGTCAATCACTTTAATGAAAAGTTTAGTGTTAGAAGCTTGACTCTTACCTGATTATGTATGATCAGGTTTTTTTTTAGTCATTAATAAATGTCTGAAAATTAGCAATAGTCCAAATCATGGCAGAAAGGCTTACAGCTGGAATTGTTTTATTTCCTCTTATGGTATAATCCCAGTTAACTTTTTTCCTGATTGTATGCATTAACATTGAAGATACTGATAGACCATCAGTTTCCTGAGAACAGCAGAAGATTATGCGCACAAGGTAAATATTTGGATAAATTTATATTTTGTGGTCAGATTTTGTCTCGGCATAAGGGGAGCAAGGGGGAATGTTCTCTGAGTTGAGACTGAAGTCTGAGTCTTAATGCAACTGTGCAAGTGAAAATGATAGTGCTTTATCAGTGTTTGTTAGAATAAGGAAATTTCGTCTTCAAAGTGCTAAAACTGATATACTTACAAATCTCTATCATACAGCCTTTAATACTCAACACACAAGTGTGTGAGGATATAGTTTGAACTCTCACAGTTTCCAGTTCCCATTTTGCTTTAATGGAGAGGGAACATCAAGAGGAATGGTCAAGCCACATCCAAACCGTGTACCTTTAAACAATAAAGAAAATGTTGTGGAAATGCCTGGAACCAAACCACGTGCTCTGTCTCTCTCAGCACAAAACAAAAGACCTTAAGGGTTTAGTGAACTCATAAATGTGGAAAGCTTACCTTAAAAATAACAATATTTTAAAGTAATTAAAGCAACAGCTGTATCACCTCCATTGCAGTGCTGCCATTGTGACATTCATATCACAGTTAACTGAAAAATTATTCAGTTCAGGACATTGAATACTGTTGGATCTTCTCATATCATTCAATGTATAAACCTCCATATCTCACCAATTTATGCTGAAAGTTCTACTTTTTTTTTGCCATGTGTGGTACAGAAGTAAAGTAAATATTGAATTTGCAATAAAACATTTTGGTGGCAGTCATGACCCTAAATAGCCTAAGAACATGAGCATTACTTCTGGTTGCAAAATAAACAACTGTAAATAATCTGTTGGATCTCAGATTACACATGTGGTACAACTGCTGAAAAAACACACTTGACAAGTGCAGGCAGGTCCGATTGTCATTCAGGCCTGAGATTCAGATTTACAAACCCATTGTGGAATTACTACTGGACCTTGCCAAACTGCTAAGTAAAAAACTACATTGCAGCGCGCCTCAAAGTTGGGAGATTCATTGGATGTCATTGTATGCTTATTAGTATCGTAGAATTCGGCCATTCTAAAGCCATTTGAAAATATGTAACCATCAAAAGCAATTAAAACCAAATCCCAAATGTAATGAGAACATTTTTTTATTAGAGTTGCAACACATGGAGATAACAAGAGTATCAAAAAGTCAGCTAAATTTTGCAATTTAATTGTTTAACAGGTCAGCCAACTGCTGAAGCAGAAAGCAAAAAAGATAACTCAAACACTTCTGCAGATGCATTACCTTTCCTTTCACAGCTTGTGTTTATTTCATGGTTCATAACTGATCTCAGTTTGTTTATTTTGTCAGATTTATTTTACGTTATCTTTTATTTTATCTTGTTGCACCGCCTGATTGTTCAGTGTTGCAAGTTAGAGTCAATGTGTTAACCAAGTGATTCTTTGGCAGTGTGCCATTGAGCTAGGCTGGAAAGCAGAGACACAGAGAAGTTTGATCTACCGCTGTTCAAGTTTCTGTAATAATTATAATTTTGTCAAGTCTTTAGCAAGAATTTGATGTTGTCCAGTATTGGTCAAAGTCAATCAGGACAGCTGCATAATGGAACAAGCTTAATTATAGTATTTGAGTGGATACTGATAGATAATGCTTCAAAAGTATTTTTAGCTTGTTAACATGGTGTGAGGAGGTTGCTACTTAGTAGAAATGCCTGGAGCGAAAAGATAAATATCTTTAATTCCAGTGTTACTGTTTAAGAAAAGCTGGTTGTATGTTTTGGTATGCCAACATTAATTTTCAATGCTTGCAGCATACATAGTGCACACAAGGCATGTATTACTTAATGCGGTGCAGTCACTTGTCCTGTCAAAATGCAGTAGTCTTTTCTTTTACAATAAACGTGTTCATTGGGGAACTTTAGACTAAAGCGTTCAAGTAATGTAATTTAAGTACACACCAGTTAAGCATGTAATTTGTTGCTTGTGTTTTGTTATAATGAGCTTGGAGTATAGTTGATTCTGTTAGGTGTTTTGGTTTAGCCAGGTATTTTATTCAGGCACTTTGAATAATAGCTCTAAACAAGGTATTAATGGTTCTGCAGACTTGTAATGCACATAGTAAAGTTGTAAGTATGAGAAATGAAATACCCCTGGCTTGCAGTAAAAATCAGAAGTGCTCTTCTACCGTGGGAATTCCATTCTGACATTATGAGGGAAAACGATGCTTTCTACCAATTAGGTATCAAGAAAAGAATTCAACGAATAGCCTGTTCATGTGTTGGAGTACATGTAACCTAGATATGACGGATGATATATGGTATAACATATTACCCAGCACAAAACCTATGGATTTTTAATGCTACAGCGAGTACCACAATTTACTGCTCAAGTAATATAAGTTTATAGAAAAAGACCTGGAAGCAGTGACCATGAGAATTTATGGGTGAGAGTAAGTAGTTAGAAACCATTTTCTGCAACAAATTATCTGTTCCAATTAAAACTAATGGCAGATGTAGTACTGGTGGTCTAATAAATGGTCGAGATATTTATGCTAAGTGATGTTGACATTCTTGATACATTCAAATCAAATTCCTTTGTCCATTAAAATAGCAGATAAAGGATTTTGATTGAGACCCTGATAACACATTACATTTTTTTTATTTGTACCTCAGAGCATTAGGCAGCAGACTACCATGGGGAAAAACATTCCAAGATACTCTGTGAATGTGCGGTTAGATGAAAATTAACAGAAAACCACAGAAGTGGTATTATGATGGATGATGAAAAGCTTGGGCCTAAGAAATAGGCTTTTAGGGAAGGTCCAATAAAAGACAAAAAAGAATTTTAGAGGTGGGATTCCAGAGGTTCAGCATTCATGGTGGCTCAGTGATTAGCATTGCTGCCTTACAATGCCAGGGACCCAGGTTTGATTCAAGCCTCGGGCAACTGTCTTGTGTGGCATTTGCATTCTCCCTGTGTCCACATGGATTTCCTCCGGGTGCTCCGGTTTCCTCCCACAGTCCAAAGATGTGCACGTTAGGTGAAATCACCATGCTAAATTGCCCATAGTGTTCAGGGATGTGTAGGCTAGGTGAATTAGCCAGGGGAATGTAGAGTGATGGGATACGGGAATGGGTCTGGGTGGGTTACTCTTCAGAGGGTCGGTGTGGACTTGTTGGGTCAAATGGCCGTTACCACACTGTAGGGATTATACGAAAATGTATTATTGAGCCCTTATTTCAATTCAGTGCAAATCGAACGAACATTATTGCAATTCCTTTTAGTTACAACACAGTGTATATTGAATTTGAGTTTACAATAACAGTGAGTAATACATGATTTAATCAAGATAAATACCTGTTGTTTCATGGTCAACATATGATTTAAAAATGTATTTTCATAACTCAAATGGCACACATGATAGGTTCTATATGATTTCACCATAACAAGCTACGTAAATGCAGAATATACACAATATTTCTAACACAATAGTTGTTTTAATAAAAAATTGCAAACATTTCATATAAAAATGTATGCTCACAATACTACAATTATTGAAATATTTTACTTTAGTTTGAAAGTATTTTATATTAACCCTTATAGCAGCAAACATAATGATTGAATTTTATGTTCGGGTTGAGGGAGAGAAAAGTGGATCCATGGTTATGAGCATAGGAAAGCAGATCTAGCTGGGGGAGGTGATGTAGCTGGTATTATCACTGGACTGTTAACCTGGAGACCAGGGTAATGTTCTGGGGATCTGGGTTCATTTTCACGACTGCAGATGGTGGAATTTGAATTCAATAAAAATCTAGAATTCAGAGTCTAATTATGACTATGCATCCTTTATCCATTGTTAGAAAAGCCCATCTAGTTCAGTAATGTCCTTTAGGAAAGGAAACTGGTCTGGCCTACATGTGACTCCAGGCCCATAGTACTATGGTTGACTCTTAACTACCCTCCAGGTAATTAGGGATGGACAATAAATGCTGGCCTAGCCGATGCCACACTCATCCCACGAATGAATAAAAGAAGCTAAAATAAACTTGCAATTTAGATTCAGGGATAGGTTGATAGAGATTCAGTTTCAAATACTTAAGGAGTTATTTCAGAACACTCAGAATATTGCTTATTTAAGACACATGATTTTTTTTTCCTCACAGTGAGTCTCGATCTTTCAAACTCTCTTCCTGAAAACGATAAGATATTTTTAAGGTTGGTAAATAGTTTCTACATAACCAAGAAGGTGAAAGGTTATTGGAACTAGGCGGACATATAGACTCCTCATATCATTCATGACTTATTGAATGACAGAGTAGGTTTGAAGGACCAAAGTGGCTAAATCCTACCCTGAAATTGTTTATTCAATATAACTGTGCGTTCTGCTTTTTCAATTTTAAAAAATCATTGAAAAAGTACAGCAAGACAGTCATAACAAGACTGTTTATGTGTAATCCTAGGTCAGAATTCCAGTTTTTTAACCAAATTTAATCCACCTGTATAATCTCATCCAAATTAAAATGGACTACAGTGTATCCTTCCATTTATCTTAGAAGTTTGGTGTGCTCATCATATTTTCTGACCTTTTGTTTCCAGGACCCAATTCCCAGTTGGCATACAACATTGCATCTGGAGATTCACTGCAGCATTTTGATATCAATAACAATGGTGTTCTAACTATTAAGCAACAGCTCGATCGGGAAAGCCAATCTTTCTACAACCTGCTGATTCGGGCTCACGATTTATCTGCTCTCCCAGCAAGTAGGCTTACGAGCACAGCACAAGTGTCTGTGATTCTGTTGGATGTCAATGACAGCCCACCCAGGTTTATTTCATCCAAGATGGCCTACATGCAGGAAAACTCGCCAATGAACACAATTGTCTATAAAGCTCAAGCCACTGACCCTGACAGTGGACCAAACAGTTACGTTGAGTACACACTACTAAGCCATGCAGGGAACACGTTCAGCATCGGGACAATAGATGGAGAAGTACGACTGATGGGTGAACTTGACAGGGAAGAGGTATCGAATTATACATTGACTGTGATTGCTACAGACAAGGGTGACCCTCCACTCTCCTCAACAATGGATGTTACTGTGATCGTGCTTGATGTAAATGATAACCCTCCTGTCTTTGAACAACTTCTCTATGAAGTTGAGCTTAGTGAAGATACACTTAGTGGTGTTGATCTCATCCAAGTTACTGCAACAGATTTAGATGAAGGAGCTAATGGTCAGATTCGCTATCACATTGCCCATGGCAATCTAAACAATGATTTTCGAATTGACTCCGTTACGGGTGTAGTATCAGTAGCCAAGCAACTTGATCGGGAAACAACACCCTCGTATAATCTGATTGTCCAAGCAGTTGACCGTGGAAGCAGCCCTCAATCTGCAACAGCTGTAGTAAACATTAATCTTGCAGACATGAATGACTTTCTCCCAGTTTTTGAACTATCGCCCTACAGTGTGCATGTACAAGAGGGTACACAGAGTCTGCCAATGTCCATCTTGCAGGTTGGTACTATGAAAACTGTATTCTTTTTTCTTAATCCACCATAACAATATTTGCATTTAGCTGTAAGGTCAGCATAACCCCCATAATCTTTATACTTTTCATAATGGCAAAAGTACAGTAAATCATATGGTCATATGAAACAGAAACAGAAGTAGACCTTTTGGTCCCTCAAGCATGCTCCACCATCCAATACTATAATGGCTAATCTGTTTGTGTTTCACATTCCATCTACTCCAACAACCCTTAATTCCCCTAGCTAACACAAATCTATCTACCCTTGTCTTAAAATGTTCAATGACCTCACTTCTAGCACCTTCTGAGACCAAGTTCAAAAGTCATACAATCCTCTGAGAGCCTTATACTGGCATATCACAGACATGTTTACTTAAGAGGACTTTAAAAACGCATAAAGTGTAGCTCATGTAACAGAATTTATGGTAAGTTTTAAAAGCTTATTTGATTAATATACATGAAAGTAAATATTAATATAAAGTTCTGTTAAGGAATAAACTGTTTTCATGCCACAAGCATAAGAAATAATTGGACGAATAGATTGAAAAAAGTCCATTTGTTAGATCAAGCCATTTCCTTCTCCCCAGATCCACCATATCAAAGAGTCCAGTTAACAGGCTTACTACTCTGAGGAAAACTCCAAAAGGCTTCCCCTTTTCACCAGCTACCCTCCCCACCAACTCTAGTCAACCTCAAAGTGGTCAAGTAAGATTGAAGAATAATTATCTATGCTTCCAACTTATATTGCTATCCCTAGTTATATGTGGATCAGTTTCAAAAGTAAAATGCATGTTAAATCAGAAATTATTTGCGATTGGTGTATGGATCCATCAGCAGTTCCAGCAGCCTGACAATATCTAGATAAATAAACGCATTTACAGTCACGGAACAGAAAAGGTGTCTTGAAATTTTACCAGTGCCTCTAAAATTTCAATGGAGCACATTACAGTTTACATAAACATCATCAAGCTGTTAATTCTTCAGCTGCAACAAGATAATAATACAGAATGTACTTTTATATTATTTAAATAGGTTTCCAGCTCTGACCATGAGCCAGCCCAGCAAATGTGCATCATCATCAAATGGCGTAATATTCCAGCATTATCTGTCTTCGCTTCTCTTTTTGTCCAGAACACCAAGTGTCGATGGTGCATGCAAAGTGTTGTCAAATATCACCTGGAGCATTTGTTAGTAAATAGAATGTTTAGGACAGTTAGTATATCTGCATAAAATATTTATCATATCTGCTTCTTTGTTGGATAAATGATACCTAGTTTAATTGTAGGCTTTCACTGAGTGAAATTCGGTTACCTCAGTGGCCCTCCATTTTTGAGAAATTAGGTAAACACGGCTCTTATTTCTGTAAAAGAAAGCTGTGTAAGCATGGGTAGGATATAAAACAGACCTTGCCTGTCAGGTTCACACTTATCCTTTTGATAATCATGGCAAGAGTTTAGTCACATGAAGAGTCACCACTTGAATTAGGAACCTGAGGATTGCTGGTCACTGACAGAACTGGATCAAAACAAGAATGAAGAATTTCAGGAAAGGAGAAACATGACGAATAAAGTGTAGTACTAATAAATATGTTTTCACTCAGAGTGTGACAGGTCACAGAGTGAGGTGGCATGATGGCTCAGTGGTTAGCACTGCTGCATCACAATGCCAGACACCGAGGTCTAATTTCTGACTCAGGTGACTGTCTGAGTGGTGTTTGCATGTTCTCTCTTATGTCTGTGTGAGTATTTTCTGGGTGCTCTGGTTTTCCCCAGCAGTCCAAAGACGGGAGGGTTAGGTGGATTGGCCATGCTAAATTGCCCATAGTGTCCAAGAATGTGCAGGCTAGATGGATACAGGTTTACAGGGATGGGCAGAGTGTGTCTGGATGAGATGCTGTTTGGCGGGTCAATGTGGACTCATTGGGACAAATAGCCTTCATCCAAAGTGTGGGAATTCTCTGTAAATAAAACCTTGGAGAGAAGAATGGACTGTCATAATTTTATGCTTCATTGAAATCAACCAGTATGAAGGCACGATGATAATTTAATGTTGAATCTTCAATATCAGCAATAAAATATAGGGATAAGAAAGATTGTTCATCCGTCATACATCATTCAATCTGGATCTAATTTCAGACATTTTATTCATTTCCAATCACAGACCATGACACCTTCCTTCCCTGCTGAACCAGGGATTGAGCAAAGTTTTTTTGAATGCTTCACCTGAAATGTGTGTCTGCCAATGCGGAAACTGAATAAGAATAGCAGGGGCTCAAGATCTGCTACCAAATCTGGCTGTGTACCCACTGACCCATTCTTTGGAAGCCCCAAGGGATTTAAGTCCCTGATTGGCTAGTGGGACTCCCAGTTTGTTCAGGACTTGTGGTTGAAATCCCACCCCTGAGAGCTGTTGGCTAAAGGGCAGGAGCAATGGCCGCTGTTGGTAATACACTAGGGCCCTCAGCAGGGATTCCTGGACCACAGTAAATGATGATATATGGAATGAACTGACAGAGGAAGTTGTAAATGCAGGTACGGTCACAACATTTACAACATTTGAACAGGTACATGAAATAGAAAGATCGAGAGGGATATGGGCCAGAGGAGGCAGGTGGGACTCATTTAGTTCAGGAAACTTGGTCACCATGGGCGAGTTGGACTGAAGGGTCTGTTTTCATGCTGTAAGACTGTGTGACATGATTGGGGTTTCTGGTGAGTGGAGTGGGGTATGTTGTAGAAAACGGTGATTGGAGGTTGCTGGTTGTCAGCCACTCTTCGCTTCTCAATGCTGGGTTCTTCATTTCGGAACAAAGCAAAGACTTACTCCTCCCACGAAATGTCAGTTGATGGTCAGCCTGTCCACTTGGAAAGTCCTCAACTAGCAGCATTGAGGTGGACCCTTTAAGTGGGTATTAATTGTTACTTAATGGTTTTGACATATAGGCAGGACATTCTCCCACAAGCTGTCCCTCCCAGACCTAATCAGAAGGAGAGAAGGTGTTCTCCACACGGAAAACTTTCATGCAATGAAACAATGCCTCACCTCAGATATCACCTTGGTTGGAAGTCAGGGTGTTCATTAATGTAAAAATATTTTTCGTGATGCAGTGATTTCCTCCCAACTCCCTCACTGGATTTGGTTTTGGTATCGGCACTGGTGAAAGCCCTGCAGTAGTGGATTGATTGCCAGTATGCACCCTGCCCAACTTCCCTTTTCATTGACAGCAATGGAATAAAGCCAGCAGCTTATGGTAGTTTTCTGGTCAAAATCAAAGGAAAATTATCCTCATCCTGTACTTTTCCAGTTGAATTTTGCTTTAATTATCTCCCTAGTTTGCCTTATTAATTCACATCACAATGTCATAGATCATGATGGTGGATGATACAATCTCCCTATATTTTTAAGATAAGAATGAATGTAAATTGTATAACTTTGCAGATAATTGCAGAGTCTTAAAACCTGCTTCAGACTCTATGGTCTATGGTTTTAGCCTGGTGGTGAGTTATGCATGTGATATATAGTCAAGGTAGCCAAACACACACACATTTGTAACTTCTTGCAGAATTTCTCCAATTGTTGAGGATCATGGTGTTGATTGTGATGAGTTCAGTTGTAGGGAAAGGAGCTAGTGGAGGGAAGCATTCAGATTGGAGTGGGGTTTACTGGGTAACTCATTGGACCTGGAAGGAAGTGTTATTCGCTTGGCCCATAAACAATGTGTGAAAGACAGCTAGTCCATCCTGCCTCCTTTAAGCTGCTATGTCTGTTGAGGCTTGAGAAACCCCTGCTCATGGTTAATGTGGAATTACTATTAATTGATGGCATGAAGGCTTATTATAATATTTAATTCATCATTCTATTTCCCCAGTACAGATTGGTTGCCTGTACCCTGTCCGACAACCTCTCCCCAAACCCCCATCCCCCACCCACTCCCTTAAATTAAATCAGAACTAATTGCATCAAGGTGAGTTTGGCTCCTATTTCAGACTTCTTACATTTTAGAAAATGATACAACCTCAACCCAAGTGTAAATGGGGGTTGAAATTCAGTTCTCTTTAAGTGACCATAGCTGACAGAGTGGTAAATGTGGAATCTCCGCATTGTTTCACGCATTACTTATACACTTCATTCGATTTATGTATCCTGTGGATTTATACCATAGGTTGTAGCTCGTGATGACGACCAAGGGCTAAACAGTCAGCTGACATACACCATCGTTGGTGGGAATGGAAAAGGAGCTTTTACTCTGACACCTAGTGGGCAGCTAAGTCTGGTCACGAACCTCGATCGGGAAACCATGGCACAGTTTGTCCTGACTGTTATTGCTACAGATGCAGGTAAAATCTCAACTACATGTTGAAGTAGCATGTGCATGTATTATACCTTGTTAAGTATGACCATTTTGAATTTGTTGGTTATGATGTTAAACTTCACGGCTAATGAGGACATACTTTAAATAATCAGGCAGCGATCAGCAAACCCTATATGCAGAGTGCAATTTTCCAGTCATTAAGTTTAATACATGAGAAAATTGGGATTTGTGATTTGGATAATTGAGTATTGTTGAAAAGAGGTCAGATTTTGTGTGAGTGTTTAATCTTACACTCATCAAGTTACTGCACTGATCGAAAGGGAAAGCCAACATTGAGACTGCACAAGAGGAGAGTGCAGATGGGCTCTGACTGGGATAGGCATTGCCATAGAAAATACACTAGTTAATGTTGATTGACAATTCACTGCCACCATTGGTTTAAATTTCAATCCAGGCAGGTTGACTGTGGTTGGTCAGATTTGAATCAGTGAATGGCTGTCACCTATTCTATTAAGTTGAAACAGGCCCACATGTACATATTTTTCCTGTCTGCAAAAAATGGAGTATTGAGTTTTAATATATGTAGTTTACAGTACACGCAAGAGTGTCACAGTATGTGCCTGATCATAAATTGGTCATCACTATAATTCTTCACATACTCAGAATTATCTATCAAATATTGTCCAAATACAGAATTGAATCTAATATTGGACACTGTGTTGTGAGTTCACAAGCATGGCCGAGTTGAGTATGTTCAGTAACTCACTTTTTTCAAATAGCTGAAGGGATGTATCGTTTGATACAATCAGCCCTGTCTTTGAGATTCAGATGAGCTGATCTCCTGCCATTGAGTCTCCAGATCAAAGCTGTCAGCAAGCAAAATCTTACAAATCCAATCCTTCATTACGGAAAGCCTCAAAGTTGCCCTCCTACTACAAAACATCTCTGCAACATATTCCACTGGGAACAATTGTTTTTGTTGGCAATTATTTTGAATGTAACCATGTGCCTGAGAATCATTCAGTTGGCTTTTAGTAGTTACACTAATGCTCCCAAGATACTCCAATCTGTCACACGAGAATACATATTTCACCCTTCTATTTTCACTGTTTTGTTATGACAACAGCAAATATGATCTCCATTGTCACTAGTTTGTGTTACTTGGGCAGCCTCACTTGCCTGTATCAAAAATTGCAAAATCAGATAGGCGCTGCTGAGAATTTTCTGACTATATGTATTTTAATATATGGGCATGTGGCACCCAGGTTGATGAATTCTACTGCTGATGGGAATGGCTGTCCAATTGTAGTGTGAACACCAAGTAACAATAGAGTATTGTTGAAAAAAGAAAGATGTTCTGGAAGGGCGTTGATTCATTGAAAAATTATGTAACAAATTGTTGTCCGCCATTTGGCACATTGGGCCCATGTTAGCTGTTACAATTGACATTCTGCCACTCTTCTTCTCTGTCCTCATATCTGTATGTATTCCATCTCTTAATGTATTTTAAACACTTAGAAAATGTAGGAAAAATTGTATAGAGGAGGTAACTCTGCCCAATTAAAAATGAGCCACCCGACCTAACTCCAGCCAGTTCACATCCTTGGAGGTTACAGGACTACGGGTACCTATCTAGATACATTTTAAATGATTGAGAGTTTCTGCCTCATTAGGCAGTGAGTTCCCATCTCCTACCACCTTGTAGTCAAAGATTGTTTTCC
This sequence comes from Chiloscyllium plagiosum, assembly GCF_037043375.1. NCBI lineage: Eukaryota > Metazoa > Chordata > Chondrichthyes > Orectolobiformes > Hemiscylliidae > Chiloscyllium > Chiloscyllium plagiosum. Next base: position 36,323,787 of record NW_028270174.1, on the reverse strand, counting down.
TCATGTAGCCTCTGGTCCTTCTATCAACCACTTTAAATCTGTGCTTTGTGGTCACTGGTCCCTCTGCTAGGGAATTAGACCTGATTAGATTAGATCCCCTACAGTGTGGAAACGGGCCTTCGGCCCAACGAGTCCACACCAACCCTTCAAAGAGTAACCCACCCAGACCTATTTCCCTTTGACTAATGCACCTAGCACTATGGCCAATTCACCTAACCTGCACATCTTTGGACTGTGGGAAACCGGAGAACCCAGAGGAAACCCACGCAGACACGGGGAGAACGTGCAACTTCAGGTACCTCCACATCTAAACCATCTAGGTCCCTTACAATCTTGAAAGCCTCAATCAAGTTTCATCTCAGCCTTGTCTTTTCCAAAGAAAGCTTAACCCGGCCTATTCACTCTTTCCTCATTGATGTAATTTTCCAGTTCTGACAACATGCTAATAAATGTCTCTGCACCCTATCCATTGCAGCTCCAGCCTTTCTGTAGTAAGGTGACCAGGACTGCACATAGTACTTAAGTTATGGTCAAAATAGTGCTTTTTTTCGCAGCTCCACCAAAACCTCCTTCCTCCTACATTCTGTCGATCGATTAATATGTCGTCTTATTCATCTTATTAATCAGTGCTGCCCCTTCAGAGCTCTATGGACATGCACTTCAAGATCCCTCACCTTCTTCTCATTATTTGTATTTCTTTGTTTGTTTGACCTCCCTAAATATATCATCTCACACTTCTCCTGGTTAAATTTGACTGGCCACTTTTCTGCACACCTTCACGCTTGAGAATTCCTCCTCGCTATCAAACCGTTTTTTGTGTTGTCTGCAAAATTATTGATCAAGTCCTCTACATTTAAGGCTGTTTGCAAAGGACAGGGACTTAGACGTATAAGTATGTACCTGGGTTCGATTCCGCCTCATGTGACTGTGTGGAGTTTGCACGTTCTCCCTGAGTCTGTGTGTGTAGATTAGATTACATTACAGTGTGGAAACAGGCCCTTCGGCCCAACAAGTCCACACCGACCCGCCGAAGCGAAACCCACCCATACCCCTACATTTACCCCTTACCTAACACTACGGGCAATTTAGCATGGCCAATTCACCTGACCCTGCACATCTTTTGGACTGTGGGAGGAAACCGAAGCACCCGGAGGAAACCCACGCAGACACGGGGAGAACGTGCAAACTCCACACAGTCAGTCGCCTGAGGCGGGAATTGAACCCGGGTCTCAGGCGCTGTGAGGCAGCAGTGCTAACCACTGTGCCACCGTGCCGCCCACCGTGTACTCCGGCTTCCTCTCACAATCCAAAAGTGTGCAGGTTAAATGAATTGGCCAAGCTAAATTATGCAGGCTGGGTGGATTAGCGATGGGAAATATGGGGTGACAGGGAGGAGGTAGGTCTAGCTGAGATGCTATTCAGAGGGTCAGTATGGGCAGAATGGCTTGCTTCCACATTGTATGGATATTCTATGACTCAAACAAATCACCAATATATTATGAACATTTGTTAACTGTAATCACGTAAAGGGGGATACTGCTACTCGTGGTCCAGCTGTTTAGAGTCTTTGACAGCCCTAAGGTTAGTGACATTCTTCAACAGTCTGTTCTAAGCGTTGGCAGCTGGTCACTATCTAATTCCGTCTGTTACAATATTTCATCATTGTACAGGCTCCAACAGCCAGTTATAATTGCTGATAGTTAACTATGCTATCTGAGTGCCAGTTACAGCCAGTGATAGTAAGTATGTTAAACCCTTGAGAATTTAGTCACTTACAGTCTCTGTTAGCATTTGCAGTATTCTGGTATAGTGCTTCAGGTTAGCAGTGTATACAATGATTGATGTCGATTACTTGCCGACTTACAATGTGCCCGGCTTGCCTCAGTCACTTGCAGTGAATGACTGTGGCTAGAAAATAGTTACAATCATGCAGCTGCCTCAATCTTATTAAATGGCGTATATTCTTTCAGGACAAAATGCATTTCATCAAAAAATACTAAATTACATTGAATCTGTGTGGGCAGACAACATCCATTGTACATAAGATTTGGTGTTAATTATAAGTATATCTGTAAGTCACATTTTCAGAGGTATCGTCTATTCCTAATCTACACAAGCTGATCTTCTCCTATGTGGAACCTGATAGGTCATGGGATCAGTAAGCATCCGATCTGGTAACCAGACGAGGGCCCCTTCAAATCCCATCTTTTTTTTTTGCTGACCAACTGTTTGTATTTCATGTCCAACCAGTGTTTTATTTATTGGCTGAGTCTTAGCGTCGTGAATCAGTATAGTCTGTCAACTCTGTTTTGACTCCTTATTGTAAAATAGTTGTAAACTGTTACTTGTAATTCTTTAAACTGATTATTTGTCTGGAGAGTATCCGTAAAATATGTTGGAGTGTAGGTTCCAGTTCTGATAGGATACAGTGCACAGCGACTAAAATAATGGCCGATGTTACATATGTCTACAATGTAGAAGGTTATAAAATCATGAGGGAGCTTGGACAGGGTGAAAAGCCAAGGTCACTTTCCCAGTTTAGGGGAGTCCAAAACTAGACGACATAGATTTTAAGTGAGAGCAGAAATATTTGAAAGGGAATGGAGGGGAAATTTTTCACGCAGAGAGTGGTACGTGTATAGAACGAGATGCCAAGCAGGTGGTGGACATGGGTACCGTTGCAACATTAAAAAGGCATCTGGATGACTACATGAATAGGAAAGCTTTAGAGGGATATGGGCCAAGTGCTGGGGAATGGGAGTATTTCGGTTTAGGATATCTGGCCAGTGTGGACGAATTGGACTTAAGTGTCTGCTTCCGTGCTGTACGTCTCTGTGATACTATTTAGCAGAAAAGCCAACACCAAGACAGTATGTTTTGCTGGTTTGTTTCTTAAAAATAACTTGCAAGCTGTGCTGCCATTAGATTTCACCTGGGGATAGAAAAAAATATTTTCATCAGCATAATTCCCTGGGAGTGAACATTATTACTTTTTAATTGTTGGAATTGAGCCACAATTGTTTTTCCATTGACTTTGCATTAGAATTTGGAAAGTGGTGATTTAGTAAAGTATCACCAAGGAAAAAAAAGACCAACTGCATTTCAGGGGTCCAGCTGTACAGTGTTTGTCTAAAAGGCCACAGTCAGTACAGGTCGTTCTGCTATAACACGTGTTCCGTTCACAGGAATCAGCTATAACATGGTTGACAAATTGGGGACACTGTTTCTAAAGTGTGAAATTTTAAAATATGTAGTGGTCATAAAGCAATTCCAGCCCCATTAGATGAAATGGTCCTGCTTTACACAATTTTCTTCTAACACAGGATTCCAGAAGAACAGAACTACTGCATTATAGCAGAACAGACAGTATTGAGGGTTAGATTCACCTTTCAGCAAAGAAATGAATCCCTTGGTAGTTTGCAACATGTTACTTAAATTCTGAGATCTCTTTGATCTTTACAATTTTTAAGGAAGTCATTAGTTGCTGAGATGAGCTGACATTTGCCTGCTTTTTTATTGGAAAGAAATTTGAATCCAAGCTTGCATGGACTGGGATATTAATGCATCTGTGAAGTTGTTTCTGTAATTTGCATGAGATTAGATTGTCAACTTTTCCTTGAACATTGAAGTAGTTTGTGGTGCTGCACATTTATGTGTGCACATTTAAAAGCTGGTGTTAAATTGAGCACTTAATGGCATATCCGCAGCATTAGTGTCCAATCAGTAGTAAATGCTGATTGACAACATGAACTGTGCAGCCTGCATACCTCCCACAGATGATCTCTGCATACTCAAACCACCAACATGCTATCTTACACACCTCAAACCAGACATGTATTTGTGTGCCACAGATGTCAATTTAAAGGCAACAAAAGAGTCAAATTTTGCAAACAGAATTTGTAGTAAACTATACTTTAGAACTTCCTTATGCATTAAAAGTGATCTTTAAGTGTAATCAGAATATTTTCCTCCTTCAACCTAGCATCGCAATCTCTGGAGTGACACATGATCCTAGATGGATATTTATAGCTCGGGGCCAGTATTACTGGGATCACATGGATGCTAGACAATACCATTCTTTAGTTTGACTGATTTGTTTTAATTCCACAGAGTTTCCATAACTCCTTATTTTTCTTCATGTATTTATAAAGTTAAATATAATGCCAGACTAACTATGTTTGTGTCCTAAGAGTAGTGATGCATCATTTGACTTTGCAGTAAGTGCCTGTGCAAATAGCACGCAATGTAGAAATAGGATGAAGATTTTGATCTTGAATTTCTTGCAACTGAAAAACAGAAATCCCTTTATAACCCCTCTATCCCATTTCCGAAGGAGAAAGCTGTAAGGAATTTGGGACAGATCTCACATTTGCTCAGGTTTCACCTGACTTGCTTTTCTCCTTGAAATTTCACCATGCATCCTTGCCTGCCTCTGAACATGAAAGGGGTGTACCTGGGTACATTTTTGATGAATTATCCCATTTCATTCACTACAACCTTCAGCACAATTTACCAAGAACTGTTAGGGGCCAGCTTTTCTTGAGAGACTTGTGGGGCCTCAATAGTGCTGTTGGTGTTATATGATTCTGCATCACGGTTTGTCTTTTTAGTGCACAATGTTGTTATGTTAGCAGTGGTAATGCAAACAATCCTATTCCCTGGGAGTTCTCATAGATAGGATTCTCGATTAGGACACGGGAAGATGGAAGTTCAACACAGCTACATTTGTGCCAGTGGAACAGACTGCTGGAAAGTGCAGTTTCCTTTTATCCACTGAGTAAAGGGTCTGTGATAAAATGAAAAGTGTGATCCCTTCCAGGGCTTCCATCCTTACATAAAGAGCCGGAGGTCAGTAATGCAATAGTCAAATATGTTGTGCACTTCTATTTCTGTGGATTCAAAAGGAACAAAAGTAATCCTACACCAAAAAAATCCTCCAGGTTGCTTTCAGCTTGTGTAATTGGTTCAGTGAGGTTTGTAATGTGATTTTGCTTCCAGCAAGATATTTTACCCAAGGCAACAATGCTTATGTTATTCCTCATGACAGAAGAAATTGGGCTTGGATATTATGGTATTGCAGCTCTGAGATGTTTATTCCAGGTAGTAATTATATTGAATCATTACATTCATAGGTATATAAGTGGCTCGGCTAACATTAAATTATTAATTTGCACAGAGTAAGATGCTTTTTTGTGGCCTATTATGTTTCAGCTAATCCTGGGATAAGATGAAATCTGAGATCTTTATACCCTCAGATTATGTGCTATAATACAGTGATGATATCATTAGAAAGCCTCATAAAGGTATAAAGAACAAAGAAAATTTACAGCCCAGGAATAAACCCTTTGGCCCTCCAAGCCTGAGCCAATCCAAATCCACTGACTAAACCTGTCGCCCAGTTCCTAAGCATCTGTATCCCTCTGCTCCCCACCTACTCATGCATCTGTCCAGACGCATCTTGAATGAATCTACCATGCCTGCCCCTACCATCTCTGCTGGCAACATGTTCCAGGCACCTACTACCCTCTGTGTAAAATACTTTGTGTGTATCCCCCTTAAACCTTTCACCTCTCACCTTGAATGTGTGACCTCTCGTTATTGAATCCTTCACCCTCGGAAAAAACTTATCTCTATCCACCCTGTCTATACCCGTCATGATTTTGTAAACCTCAATCAGGTTCCCCCTCAATCTCCTTTTTTTCTAATTGAAACAAACGTAACCTACTCAACCTCTCTTCATAGTTAGCACCTTCCATACCAGGCAACATCCTCATTAACCTTCTCTGCACCCTCTTCAAGGCATCCACATCCTTTTGGTAATGTGGTGACCAGAACTGTACGCAGTATTCTAAATGTGGCCGAACCAATGTCTTGTACAATTTTAATAAGACCTGCGAACTCTAATATCAGTACCCTGTCTGATGAAGGCAAGCATACCATATGCTGTCTTGACCACTCTATCCACCTGTGCAGCAGCGTTCAGGGTACAATGGACCCGAACTCCCAGATCTCCCTGCTCATCAATGTTTCTCAAGGCTCTTCCTTTTACTGTATAATTCGCTCTAGAATTAGACTTCCCAAAGTGCATCACCTCACATTTGCCTGGATTGAACTTCATCTGCCACTTCTCCGCCCAAATCTCCAGTCTATCTATATTCTCCTGTATTCTTTGACAGTCCCAGATGCTTTCTGCTACTCCACCAACCTTTGTGTCATCTACAAACTTGCTGATCATACCAACAGTGCCCTCTTCCAGATCACTTATGTGGCCCCAACACTGAACCCTGTGGAACACCACTGGTCACCTTTCTCCATTTCATGAAACTGCCTTCAACTACTACTACTACTCTGTCTCCTGTTGGTCAACCAGTTCTTTATCCACCTAGCTAGAACACCCTGCACACCATGTGACTTTGCTTTCCCTATTAGTTTACCATGGTATATTTGTACATTGATTGATTGTGAGACATAACACAATAGTTCTTAGGCCCCAAAATGCTCCAGCCAGTGTGATCAGTGCAGTTCAGAGAAATTAAGTTGCAGCAAAATACTTAAGACAAGCAATTCTTTAACACAGTCCACAAAAATCAAAGAACATAAGATACAAACGAATTGCATTCATGAACCAAACAAACTGAAAGATGGAGATCTTCCATCTTACTCCAGTTTGTTGTTATTTGCCAACACTGAATGATATTGGCCTCTTACAGAGAAGTGGTTGACTATTTTCTGAAGTCCACTTATGACATTATGGATGAGTATGGTATCCCAAATCTCCCTGACAGGATTCATTCAGTTTTACAAGCAAGCTGCAAAGCCATATAAAGGTAAACTATCACATGGAAACTTTTTCACACACAATGTAAAAGATATTGCAAAGAGTATTTACACAATAAAACATTTCTATTTACGGTAGGAAATAAGCACTAACTTTATTTATACTTACATCATGCAACAAACAGGAAGCTGTCCATTAAGGCATCTGTTGATAATGTGCAGCTGTTGTTGGGTTTGAAATGCAATATTAACAATTAAATGGGAAGTCATTTGCTCTCGCTACACAGAATACTCTTGAATATAAACAGGCAACTTGGAAGTAAGTTCCACTTACTTGATATCTATCTACTGCATCTTTGTTCTTGGTCGAACTTATGTTAAACCACCAATTGGTTTGCATATTGCCACTATAGTTTTGGCTCATATATTCTTTGGAGAAAGTGAGGACTGCAGATGCTGGAGATCAGAGCTGAAAATGTGTTGCTGGAAAAGCGCAGCAGGTCAGGCAGCATCCAAGGAGCAGGAGAATCGACGTTTCGGGCATGAGCCCTTCTTCAGGCCCCCTGAAGAAGGGCTCATGCCCAAAACGTCGATTCTCCTGCTCCTTGGATGCTGCCTGACCTGCTGCACTTTTCCAGCAACACATTTTCAGCTCATATATTCTTAATCAAGTGCAATATAGATAGTGCAGCATTGCAATTAGGTTCTAAGACAAAGGAGTTGTAGATATGACATAATTTGTGCTGAAACTAAAATGTTTGTAATTTTCTTCCACTTCTGTTTAATTTATGCTGATTGAAGATCTTAATAAATGAAAGGATAACAGAACTTCCCCTTTCAACAGGAACCTGTAGTCTCATTCGAAGCAAATAAAAAGAATTCATTAACTATCAGATTCCTGTGTCTGCTATATCGTGTAGAACTGACTGACAGAAGCAGATTTGATTCATACCATTTAGCCAGTCAACTAATCTCAGTCAGTGTGGCAGTATAGGGTATGTTGCACAGCATTTAGCAGGTATTTTACCGTCAATCCTGGAAGGGCTATTTGAGTTGGGCTGGTGGGGACCACATAAAATAGCCTTCCCACCCACCTCTGATCAGCTCTCTCATATGGTGGGCAGACAAGGCATCAGCCAAATTATTGAGGCTCTCAACTGCTAAATGAACAGCCTCTTTCTCATCTCAATGACATATTACTCTTGATGGTGCAAAATGGATGAGAGCAGCCAACCCAATTTTCCACCAAAGTTGTGAAAGGGCTGTGTAGAAAGAGTGGGCATTAAGGGAACCCATACAAAGATCATTTGCTGTCTCTTTCTTTTATTACCTTGTTGGCTGACACCCTCCAAACCTTCTTTGCCTAGCTTGAAGATTTCTCTACTTACAAAAATGCCCAATTTATTTCCCCTATATCATTTGATGATGTCTTCTTCAGTCAGCCAGATTGGCTGACAGCTCTCAAGCATGAGACTTCCTTCCACTGAGGGGTGCTATCTCCTGCTTGTTAACAATGTCACAATGTTAAATCACCACAGCCTGGCATTCCTGAAAGTCAGTCACTGTGCAACGTACACACCTTGCTTCGACGGTAGTCCTCATCCTTCGGAGTCAGAACGTTATGCGTTCAAGTCCCATTCCAGAGAGATGAGCTATGATATAGCTAGGGAAAGTAAGTTTTTTGTTTTTAAAGGTTGACAATGTATGAGATGCAGAAAACTTACCAAGAGAATTAAGCCATGTAATTCCACAGTTTCATGGAATCCACAGTAAACTTTGTTCCACAGTGTTAGAACAGTGATGGCATCTACAGTATGGATTAGATTAGATTAGATTACATTACAGTGTGGAAACAGGCCCTTCGGCCCAACAAGTCCACACCGACGCGCAACCCACCCATACCCTTACATTTACCCCTTAACTAACACTATGGGCAATTTAGCATGGCCAATTCACCTGACCTGCACATCTTTGGACTGTGGGAGGAAACCGGAGCACCTGGAGGAAACCCACGCAGACACGGGGAGAACGTGCAGACTCCACACAGTTAGTCGCCTGAGGCGGGAATTGAACCCGGGTCTCTGGCGCTGTGAGGCAGCAGTGCTAACCACTGTGCCACCGTGCTGCCCATTGTAGATTCCCTACAGTGTGGAAACAGGCCCTTTGGGCGAACAAGTCCGCACCGACCCTCCGGAGAGTAACCCAACAATTACAGCTAATCTCACCTAATCAGTTAAGCCAAGTTTTTCACCTGAGCTCCAACTGTGCTCAGTGGCATCAAGCAAAGACTGTTTATGAACTTTTCAACTCCCATTTTCTTACTGCATTGAAGTATTAGTGCTATCAGTCTTTTTCCAGGTTTCTCACAGCTTCCTCCCTACGCAGAGGAAAAATATCCTTTCCAATTTGTCACTCGCATAGACTTCTTACAGCTCTAATTCCAACACTAAGTTGCCCACTAATTCTCAAAACCTTACCCTTTGCACTGAGTTATCTAAACATTCTTCACTCCTCACTGAGTCCCCTACATAGAACGTGTCTAGTCCAGCTACCTTTACAGAAGTGCAGCTAACTGCAGCACTGCTAATAGAGAGGTTGTTTTTGTCTCTCTCTCTCATTCTCACCCACAGTGTAGAACCTTTTTGTATATCTTCAGTGGGCTCCAAACTGTTGTTCATGATCTATTGAAAGCATTTCAATTAACACATTTCTTGGCAGAATTGAATGTTGCCACTCAGTAATGCTTGGAACTCCATTTCATAAATAATAACCAGTAACATTTCTGGCTTGCTCAGTAATCATTGAATTGTTACAGTGTAGTATAAGGCCATTGGCCCATCATAACTGCAATAGCTGTCCTATTTAACATCATGACTTAGTTCCATTCTCCCACCAGTTTCCCAGAACCTTGCATCTTATTTTATTAAATAATGCCCCTTAGAATGCTTCAAAGGAACTGCCTCCATCATATTTCTATGATGTGGAGGTGCCAGTGTTAGACTGGGGTGGATAAAGTTAAAAATCACAAAACACCAGGCCATAGTCCAATAGGTTTATTTGGAAGTACAAGGTTTCGGAGCACTACTTTTTCATCAGGTAGCAAGTGAGGTAGAATCATAGGACACAGAATTTATAGTAAAAGATCCAAGAATCATATAACTGATGTAATGTCTTGAACAAACCTAGTTGCTGTTAAGTCTTTAATCACTTAGAATGGGGATGCAGGTATTGATTCATTAATATGTAAATCCCAGAATTTCTTTCAAGTCGCATTCCCAAAATAACTTAAGAATTTATTTAAAAAGTGACAGTTCAGTTCAGACAATGCATTAAAAGTGTGAGGTTGGAGTCTGTATCCCAACTTTGAGTCAGACTGGTTCTATGTTCAAAGTAGACATTTATAAAATGTCACATGGACTGACTGCCTAAAGATTGTGCTTTTTGAACAAATGCAAGTTCATCCCATAGGCATATACATGTGTGTGTGTGTGTGTGTATGAGGGAGAGAGTGAGTGCGTATGTGCGTGCATGTGAGGGAGTGTGTGTGTGGGAAAGAGGGAGTGAGTGCCTCAGTGTGCTTGATTGTGTGTGCATGCAAGTGTGACAGTGTATGCCTGTGAGAGGGTGTATGCCTGAGTGTGGGTGTGTATGTTTGTCTGAGAGACAGCATGTGTATGAAAGAGGGTCTGCGGGAGTGTGATTGTCCAAAAAGCACACAATCTGCAAATACAAATCTGCAAATGCAAGTTCACCTCATGGATTTATATGCAGGCATGTGAGGTGGAGAGAGAGTTTGTGTGCATGGTTGGTAGAGTGTGTGCACGAGTGTGATGGAGTATATGCCTGTGAGATGGTGTGCGCAAGTGTGGGTGTATTTCTGTCTGAGAGAGAGCCTGTGTAGGAGAGAGAGTCTCCATGTGTGTAAGTGAGATCGCTTGTAAGAGAGTCTGGGTGTCAGTGTGCATGTGTGTGTGAGTATATAGTGTAGTGGTCACCTGTAGTTTGACATAAACCTAAGATCCCAGTTGAGGCCATCCTCATGGGTACTGAATTTGGCTATTAGCCTCTGCTTGGCAGCTCTGCAAGTAGCCAAATTCGGTACCCATGAGGATGGCCTTAACCAGATCTTGGGTTTATGTCACACTACAGGTGACCCTACAACACTATACACTCTCTCACACGCACATGCACACACTCTTACAGACAATCACACTCCCGCAGACCCTCTTTCATACGCACGCTGTCTCTCAGACAAGCAAGCACCCTCTCACAGGCATACACTTTGTCACACTTGCATGCACACACAATCGAGCACACTCAGGCACTCACTCCTTCTTACCACGCTCTCTCCCTCACATGCACGCACATACACACTTTCTCTCTCCCTCATACGCTCACACACACACACACACGTACATGCCTATGGGATGAACTTGCATTTGTTCAAAAAGCACACCATCTTTAGGCAGTCAGTCCATGTGACATTTTATAAATTCCTACTTTGGACATAAAACCAGTCTGACTCAAGGTCAGACAGACTCTAACCTCACACCTTTTAAAGCAGTGTCTGAGCGGAGGTGTCACCTTTTTTATAAAACCTTAAGTTATCTCAGGAATGTGACTTGAAAGGAGTTCTGGGATTTGCATATTAGTTAATTGAAACCTGCAATCCATTCTAAAAGATGAAAGACTTAACAGCAATTTAGGTTTGTTAAGTACATTGCATCAGCTATATGACACTTTGATCTTTTACTATAAATTCTGTGCGCTGTGACCTTGCCCCACAAATTGCGTGATGAAGGAGCAGCGCTCCGAAAGCTTGTGCTTCCAAATAAACCTGTTGGACTATAACCTGGTGTTGTGTGTGTTTTTTTAATCATAGTTTTGGATAGTGCATGCCAGACGAAAATCACTCACAGCATGAAAAATGCTTATTTCACCAATCAGACCTACATCTTTTGTGAACCAGTTTAAACGTGTTCCCTACAATTCTCGATTCTTTACCAGAGGGTCAGTTTCTCTCTGCCAGTTCTGTCCTGGTCTCTCATGATTTTGTAAACCTCTATTGAGTCCATTCTCAGCTGCCTTCTTTCCAATGTAAACAGCCCCAGCTTCTCCAATCTGCCTTAATTCCTGACGTTTTGTCAAACACTAACCCTTGGGAACTCTGCTAAATCTTTGTTCAGTCAGAAAAATATGCATTAGACAATATTCTGTTACCAATCACTCAGCAGTCAATTTTGTATCCATTTTTGCTAATAACATTTTTTTATTCCATGGACTATAAATTTTCTCAAGTCTGTTATATGGCACGATATCAAATGCCTTTTAGAATTTCATGTATATCAGAACAGCATAAACCTTGTCAACTCTTTTGTTATCTATTCAAAGAAGTCTGAAATGTAAGCTATTCGTGAACTTCCCTTAACAAATCCAGGTTGGCTGTCCCTAATTAGCCATATACATCCATGTCACTGTTACATCTATCCTAAATTGTTATTTCCGGAGTTTTCCCCAGTCTCAAAGTTGAGCTGTAATATTTTGAATCTAGTGACTGTATATCAGACTCTGTTTTCTGTCCACAGTTGCTTCCAGATCTGCTGATTTTCCACCAGCTATTTCTGGTTTTGTTTCAGATCTCTAGCATCTCCAGTTCTTTGTTTTATGTTACTGAAATTAGGTTGACTGGTCTGTAGTTTCTAGGCTTATTCTTACAAGCTTTTTCAAACAAGCGTGTAATGTTTATAATCCCCAGCCATCTGGCACTACCAACAAGTCCAAGAAAGATTGAAAGACTATGCCATTGCAATTTCTACTTTCACTTTGTTCAATATCTTTTGAATACAAGTCATCTGGTCCAGGTGTCTTGTCAATCTTTAAGTCCCAGTGGCTTAGCGAATACCTCCTCCATAGTAATTTTGAATCCAACTTGTGATTGGGTTTTCTTCTCTGTCACCATGGTCTAGATAACCTGGTAAAGACAGATGCATACTTTTCAATTTAATAACTCAGGCGTGCCCTCTGCTTCTCTTTGTAAATCTCTTTTTTTTTGGTTCTGAAGCAGCCTCACTCCCCTTTTTTTCTACTATTTATGAGCCAGTAAATGGCTTTGGACTCTTTCTTTATGTCAGCTGCCAGTCTTTTTTCATAATCCCTTTTCCATTTCTCTTATTTGCTTTTTCACCTCCCTCTTAAGATTGTGTTTAGTTTGGTTCTCAATTATACTTTCTACCCAAAACCTATCAAAGCACACTTTTTTTTCTTTATCTTTATTCCTGTCTTATTTTTCATTCAGAGAGCTCTGGATTTGATTGCCTTATTTTCACTTTTTAGGGGAATGTACCTTGACTGTGCCTGAACAAACTCTTTCTTGAACCTTCCTATCGCCTTGTTGAGCTACAGTTTTTCCTATTGAACCTTGGCTGCAGACCCATTTCCTTTCCTGCCTCATTGAAGTCAGCTCTTCCCAAATAATGCTTCTTAATCTGGACTGTGCATTGTCCTTTTCCACCATCGTCTTAAACCTTATGATTCACTGGTCACTGTTCTCTAAATGCTCCTCACTAATTCTTGATCTACGTTGCTGGTCTCATTCTTAACAGCTAGATCTAGCAGTGGCTCCTTTCTTAATGGACTGGACATATATTACTGAAGAAAATTCTTCAGAATAAAATCTAATAATACTTGCCTCTCTCTGCCCTTGACACAATGAGTATGACAGTTAGCGAAAATTGTCCATCGCAACAATACGGTAATGCTTACATTACAGCCCTTGAACCCTCTGGGATATCCAGTTTTCCAGTACTGCAATTCGGTCCTTTAATCAATACCACCACCCCTCCTCATTTCTTCCTTTTTCACTCAGCCAGATATCTGTTAACACCACAACATCATGATTCCACATGGGAATCTGCATCTGTAACTCTCACCACACTTATGTACCATATTCTAAACACAAATATGCTGTGGAACCCTGATTTAGAAATGTTTTACTTTCTCCCTTATCCTGACTCCACATTTCAACTTAGCATTCTCTGTCCTAGTGCTTTTTGTGCCTCCAGGCATTTCGTGCACACCGATATTACTCTCAGATGATCTTTTCTGGTTCCTAACCCCCTGCAGAGTTAGTTTAAACTCTCTCAAACAGCACTTGGCAACATGCCCTCGAAGGAACTCAGGCCTAGCTCTGTGCAGGTGCAATTCCCTCCGAGTACAGAAAAATTCTGGATTTCATCACAGTGCCTATAATCAAGGCTGGTATTCAAGTGCATTACGAAAGGAGTCCAGGATGTTATCTTTCAGATGAGAATTACATCCAGATCTCATCTTCCTTCCAATGCGGATGCAAAAGATTTGATGACACCCATCTTGAAGAACAATTGGAGCTTTCTCCCAATGCCTTGCAGAATAATTATGACTCAGCTAACAATACTTCTAAACTGTAACGTAAAACAAAGAAGTGCAGATGCTGGAGATCTGAAACAAAACCAGAAACTACTGGTGACGATCAGCAGATCTAGTAGCATCTGTGGCCAGAAAATAATCTGATGAGCGGTCCCTGGTTATTAGCTGTTTATGCCTTTCAGGATCTAGCTTGTACAGTTATTACCCTGTATCTCCAATGTTGTAATACTTAAAGTAACATTGGTAAAGTACTCTGAGGGTTCTTGAAGAAGTGAATGGTGTTTCTTAATTTTCTTTTCTTCCATAAAGTCAAAATTTTTTAGATTGGTTTTAGAAATAACTACTGCTTTTGAATCCGACAAGGTACATATTGTAGATCTAACTCTCCAACAGGAAATTTAAATGGTCAGTTGAGCATGGATTGGCTCAATCTTGCCCTAATTTATTTCTCAAGTCATTGCCAAACAACCTATCTGTTCAGTCTCTTTTTTTTCTTGGTAATTGTTTTACAAACAAATGACTTGCTAAGCCACTGAAAAAATTCCTAACAGTGAGTAATACTAACTTTGATACATTCCTTCTCTGACGAATATTAAGCCAACCACGTGCCATTTTCCGACAACCTTTCAATTCTAATTAAACATACAAATGATTAGAAATTGATGAACTTGCTTGCTTCATGATCTGAACTCGTTACCTGTAGGTTGCCATAGTCTGTTAAATATTGTAACCACTTCATACACAACATAACTGATACTTCACTGCTGTTACATGTCTGCATATTCATATCTGCATCTCTCACTTTCCTTTTAGCTTGTGACATTATCAGTCCACTGCTGTTTCAGGTTTTGTACAAGTAGCTAATATATAGCTAAATATGTTTCATGCTCCCTAGAAATTTTCTGCAAATTCCTTAACTCCAACTCTTTTAAAGATTTCCATCCATTTAAATGTGAAACACACTTAATTTCACCTTTTACCAGAAGTATCAGTCCAAGACACATCTGAGTTTGTACCTAGATTTGTGAATAATAATGCAATTGAGCTTAGAGCAGAAAATTTGCTGCTATTTGCACCTGAGATTTAAACGAGTTTTGAAATGGTACAAAACAAGTTTAGATTTGACGCAACTCTATAAATGAAAATCATGGTAACAACATTTGATATAAAATTATGTCTTATATTTTGAGATATTTACTGCTATGCAGGCTAATAACTCTTGTACTGTATCTTTGAGAAGACTTGATACTAATGGCTCCTCAGTCTGGTCAAAGTCAATTAAAGGATTTCCACAGTAATTCTAATTAAGCTCAGGAAGAACTCGCAAGAAAGAATGGAAATGCCCATTTCCCTAGATGTTCTGCCAGTCTCTACATAGAGTTAAATTGGGACACCACTGAAAACTCCACGTTTTAGTTCTAAACATCGATTATTTTCCTTAACCAAAACTTTCATGTTACTTTTGTCATCCGTGCATCTGGTGAGCGAGGAAAATATATTGAGGCCACCTGAACAAAGCTTGCAAATGGAGTCAGTATATTCAGGGTTTGAGCAAACATAGGATTTGAGGGAGCACTGTGAAGGCAAGCATCTTTGATCATTCTGTTTTAATCTTGAATACAAGACAGAGCAGACTAAATCTTTACATTTCACTTTTCTTCCTTTTGACTTGATAGTCATTGTTTTAAATTTTTCCTTGAAAACACTTTGACCAAATCCTTATATTTATACTCAGTGAAATGTTAAACAGCGTCATTTTTCTCCATAATACTTTGGTTGAAAGGTTTTTTTGGGAAGCAAAACATTTTCCCTTGTTTTAGATTCAGCTGTCTAATCAAGCTACCAAGGAGGAATGTTGAAAGCTCTTTCTAATATGTTATTCATTACTATGCAGCCTGAGGATTGTGCTAGCGTTTACCCCCGTGTTTATACAAGGACTTTAACTGCTTGTTTTGAATTCATTCAGCTGAATTTTAAGTAAAAGCAACTGAACAAAATGTTAGATGTGTCCACCAGCTTTTTTATTTTTCGCTCTGGCCATCTGTTCTTCTAACATTAATTTTCCCAAGAAATTACCCTCTATGTTTCATAATTGAATCTCAAAAAAAGTGCTCATCTAAAAATAGTTGCCTACTCGTAGGGTTTGCAGTTTCAAATCTCAGTAAATACATTGGAAATGTTTTTTGATTGCTTCTTGATATAATTTGAATATATGAAATAAGAACATTACAATAGCAGTTAGGTCAATGCTACAGACCATACAAAAATGAAGTTGAGAATGATATATAAATGTATCCAGCAATGCCCACCTTTCTTGCTGAGATTTGTTGGATTTGACTTCAACCAGGAGCCATGTGCCAAAGCTTCCAAAAGTCAGAGGACCGGGCATGTGGCACAAAGCAATGTAGCCTCTTTTTTTTAATGCCCCCCATAGTCCGTGGGAGAAAGCTGCACTTATTTCATTAAGTTTGGCACACTAATACTGTAAGCACACAGAGACTTCTTCTACCACACAGATCCATTCATTCAGCATTTGATCGTAGCATCAGAACTCGTTTTTCGTTACGCAGCAACGCAGACACAGTAGGAAACATCCATAATCTGATTGCTTGTCATCTAGGAAATTAAGCCAAAAAATGTTTAACTACCATGTCATTTAAAAGGGATTATTGTTTCTTTAGGAACTGTTCAACCTTCACATAGTTGTGGTGATATGGGACATTGGTGTAGCACGGAGTTACCTGCTAACATTTTTTTATTGAATAATAGCGGCTTACTTGAAGGTAATTTTTCACCGTGGTGGACCAGTGAGAGATGAAATGCATTCAGATTTCAACCTTTCCCACAGTATCGTTTTCCCAGGTGGCCTTCCACATTTATTAATGGGATAATCTCACTTCCAAAGAGTTTTCCATTGTTTTCTGCAAAGAAGAAAAAATTAATTCCTGCCTCAGTGGAAAGTACAAATGGAGGCCAAATGTTGCATCATGAAATGGAGAGACTTCTTTTGAGGTCAGAGGTGGACTTCATGTACCACATGATTTTAACCATACCTACTTGGTGGAACCCAAATGGAAGAACAATTTTAAAAAAAAATCTAGTTCAACTTTGCTGCTTTCTTCTAATAGTTTCCAATTTTAACTTGTGCTTCTGAGCAGGCAGCATGTAAGGTGCTGCCTGCTTAGAGTGCTCCTCTGGGCTCCACAAAATAACAATTGGGCCTTCCCTTACCCTCCCCATTCCAGTTCCTGATGTCCAACATTCCCTCTCCCTCTCATGCACTGCCCTGCTGTTGCCTCCAGTTACTTCTGAGAAGAACTGACTGGACCTTAAAAAATAAGAAACAGGAACTAGCATCTCCCAACATTTACAATGCTATAGTTTGCCACACCCTTGATACCCTATACTCCACGACTGCTGCCTGAGTTATAATCAGAATTTCTGAATGCATTAGTGTAAACAATAGTATTCTTCAGTACTAAACGATCAATGAGCCCATGTGCCTTTTTAAGGGACATGGGCTATGGCAAGGTATACGCCAGAATTGGACAAGAAATGCAGTGAGACCTTTTGCATCAACTTTATGGTTTTCGTAAATGGTGTAGTGAGATTCTCATCAAACAGTGGGAGGAATTGCCTACTGATGGAGATTAACATTTGTTAAAAACCTTGTTGATGGCTCAACTTGCTGCATTAATATTCCAGTTGTGCTTTACAAAACTTGCCAAACAAGCTAGCACTTGGGAAAATCTGATCTGAAAACCAGAGTGGGTGGTCAGCAGGGTTATTTTGCCACCTCCTCTGAATGACCTCCACATTACAGAGACAAGCATGTTCAAAGACCACCAACTGTATGCATCCATTACCACTGACACTGGCAGCCAATTCTCAGGGAGCGATTGACATTGTTTTGATATTTCTCCATTGCATTGGCAGTGTGCCCTTGAAGCCCAGACTAGTCTTACAATATACACCGACAATCAGCTGTGTCTGACTGCACTGGGTAAATCTACCACTTCGAGACAAGCCCCCACTCCACAGCATGAATCCGGCTGTGCAGCAGGGCTGCTCTCTTCCTCTCCCAGTGTGCATGCCTTGCCTTGTCATAATCTGCCTTGCAGTGGAAATTGGTACGTTCACACAACCAGTCACGTAGCTGTGCCATGCAGCAATCTTCAGTCAAGACCACCCTCCGCTTGCTGCATGTCAGTGTGCGATGTCGGTCAAACACCAGCACCATGTGGCAGCAATGTTTGCACCAAACACAATGCATCTGTAGTAAGCATTGAGACATGTCTGAAAGTTTAAGGGCAGTAGTCCATGGTGAGATCCATGAGGGCACTCATCGGTCAGGGCGGCCTAGCACTGTCCAAGGGCAGCCTC
This sequence comes from Chiloscyllium plagiosum, assembly GCF_037043375.1. Lineage (NCBI taxonomy): Eukaryota > Metazoa > Chordata > Chondrichthyes > Orectolobiformes > Hemiscylliidae > Chiloscyllium > Chiloscyllium plagiosum. Next base: position 36,305,223 of record NW_028270174.1, on the reverse strand, counting down.
CCACACCAGTCGCGAGCTTTGGTTGAACGTTCATTTGAGTCCATTGCGCACAAGTCTGTGCCTCTGCTTCAGGGAGAAGATCACAGTCAATCCATATCTAGGTCAAGGGGAGATCTGCCACAGTTGGGGCCTTTTTTGGGCACCAGTCGGGGTATTGCCAGGTTGGGTCACTCAAGGACATATGCCACGTTCATCCTGTCACCTCCCCATAGAAATTAAGGGGATTGGGAATTGAGCGATGGGAACATATAGGCAAAAGTAGACTTAGGTAATGAGCTGGAGAAATGGGAAGCTTGGGGAACTTCATTGATGCTTTCTCCAGGCCTTGCGACCTGCTGTACATAGAGGTCAAGGATGTAACCGTCAGGAAAGACAGGCAGCTCTCCGCAGATGTAGTCAGAAAACTAGCTGTATCTAGTGTTAGGGTAGAAGGGATGGGGTGTTCCAGGAATGGTATATGATAAGATGGGGTGGAAGTTGGACGGGCACATGCCATGAAGCGGCAACAGATGAAGTGAGAAAACTTGCTTAGCCTTGAGGCAAGAATCAATTGACCAGACTCAACATGCTTTTGAATTAGCCGAAAAACTAAGATTCAACCCTGTGCATTCTTCCATTCGCTAATTTTAGTGACAATATTGACATCAGTACAAAGTGAGGACAGTTCATGAATAAGGAAAAATATACACTTGTTGGTTGATTTGCTATTATCTGGGACTAATTAATTCATTAGAGAGAGAGAGAGGGAAAAAGCCAAAGTAGACCCAAATTACTTAAATGCATCACTAGCAGGCTGTTGGTCAGAGTCCAGGAACAGCCCATTTGTAACTGGAAAATTATTTACACAGGGAACTATTGTAAACTTGTTAATGTATTTGTATTGCTTTCTAATATAGACTAACCATGATTCAAACCATGAAGGTGTTTTCCCCTTCCGATGTTACCACAATACTCCAGCTTCGTGCATTTTTTACACTTATCGATCTTTGTGCCAATAAACTGAATGTCATTTGAGTTTGGTTGGTTAGCAAAAACCCAATAATAGAAGAATTTAAGGCATGTAAGAATATAAGGAGGTCATTGTGAGGCTGTGGTGCTGCCCTTACCACTGGGCCAGAAGATCCAAATTCAGGCCACTCCTGTAACACACGTGTGTCATAATCTGCATAGGTAGATTATCTTAAAAAAAACTTGAAGGACAGGAATATGGTTTTGACCTCTAAGTCCAGCTGTTCAAGCTTAATGTTCGACTTGGTTCAGAGGTACATCTTTAATAATGGATTTTAATCAACTTGTTTAATGAAAGCCCTGGAGCTTGAAGGGTGGCGTCCCTGCATCTGAGCCAAGGTCTGAACTGAACTTCAACCTTACTGGGTGTATGTTATTACATAGCTTGATTAAAAATATACGAGAGGTTCTTGTAGCACAGGGGTAGATTCCAACCTATAGGCCAAAGTGTTTGGGCTCAGATACTGCCTGTCATGGAGGCATTTCAGAACATGTCTAAACAGTTTAATTTAGGAAAAAAAAAACGTATAAAAGACTATGGTTGCCATTCTGATAATGCACTATTTGTTGAATACAATAATTGCACTTCATTTTATGAATTATTCACTAATTTTTTTTTGCTTTCTCAACGGCCAGGAATATTATTTGGAGCTATTTCCTTGCTAGGTGGTGAGGAATTATAAATACAGAAGCTTTTTTTCACCCTCTGCAATAGCTGTGATAGCACAAAGAAATGTTTCTTCTCTTTTTAAAAGACTATAAGTGCTGCAAATGCCACCTCGAGGTGGCACGAGGTGTGCATGCATGCAAATAGTCACCTGATGCCACCCTGAAGTGATGGACAAAAGCCCTGAATTGGAGTGGAGGCGGCTATGCAGAAATTCTCAGCCATATGTTTTTAAATATGTAGGTACATCAAAAACAAATCAGTTTTGACGATCACTAATGCTTTGTAACAATGGGGAATAATCATTTTTAATTCATGTGTTGCATTGCAAGTGCTTCTATTGAATTTCTAGAAGTATGTATTTCAGCTTTTTTAGCTTTGTACAGTTTGTTTGCACCTATTCTTATTCTGAAAATATAATGTTCAGTCAGGACACTATCTCAGACACAGATATTGACACCAGGTTAGATAAATAACACTTGCAGTTATAGCACTTGGTTATCGGACAGCAAGTACTGACAATGACAAACAGATGGCTGGCTCAAATGAACTGACATTTTTTTTTAAATATGGAAATGAATCTGGGGAACCATTTGCTTCAATTTGTGAAATGGTTGCCATTTAGATTAGCTGTAGATGTGATGGCGAAAGATATAATTTTAAATCATATTTTAAAATTAATTTCTACAAAGAAAATTAGTGAAGTTAACAAAAGATAAGCTACAATTTTGGGCATCTTGCAGTGCATCCCTTTGGTAGATTTGGCCTTGAACTCTGGCCAAGAGGTAAGGACACTAAAACTGTACCACAGACCCTGTAAGTCAGTGAGGGCAATGTTGAGCCTCAGGTTAATGATCTTAAAATGCTGAAAATGTAATTAATTAACTAATGTATGATTTCCAAAAATGTGTCAACCTGTCACAAAAGTACAAATAAAAAGCTGGGTTGCTTGTAGCATTAGGCCCTTGTTGGACAGTGATCGTGTCCCTACTGCTGGATGAGAAGGTCAGAGTTCAAGTACACTTCAGGTAGTAATAACGTGTAGTATTTTAACAAGACGGTAAGAACTTATGTATACAGGAGTTTTACTTTCACCCTTCGCAATAGCAGGTAGGACATTCTGACCGCACAAGGGAATGTTTTGGGTAGGGGATGGCAGGGGGTGTCACACATTTTCAAGCAGATTGATTTTAAAAAGTACTATCATGTAACCAACTTGGTCCCCTTCCAAAAGTAAGTAAGCAAGGTGTAACACACTTGCTGCATGGATAACAGTTGTGCATAATGTAAAATTTCAAAATGTGCCCAAAATGGGACATCAGATCTTTCCCTCTCTGATAAATTTGTACATATGTTCACCTCAGGGTTGTTGGTGGGGTATTGTTGTCATGGATAGCAATACAACAGCACTTCGAAAAGTAATAATGTGCAGTGGTTTGACAAGGTGATGAGGAATTACATAGACAGGATTTTTTTTATCCTCTACAATGGATAGGACACTGTGATCGCAGAAGAGAATATTTCTTCTTTATAAAAGGCTGGAAATGCTGCAAACGCCATGTCTCGGTGGTACAAGGAGTGCACATCTGCAAATAGTCACCTGATATCTTTCTGAAGTGAAGGAAAGCAGCAACCAATTTTGAAGATGGCACTGCTGGAAGCTACTTGTGATACAGGACTTGCTGGCCTGAATCAGATTCCGCATTCAATGTGAGTGAGGAGCGTCACTTTGTGAGGACTTTGAAGAGTGGCAGCAGACTGAAGTCCGCGCAACAGCACTGTACTGTCTGTGGACAGCCTGGAACCTGGATGAGAAGGTGGTGCAGGGGAACAATAGTAATCACTTGTTGAAATGTTGCAGAAGTTGGACTTATCCAAACAAACGGGGAGTATTCCATCACCTACCTCACTTGCACCTTGTAGATGATGGACATGCTTTAGGGTAAGTAAGAGGTGAGAAGTCATTCAGGATTGCTAGCCTTTTGACCAACTGCTCCAACCACGATTTATTGTGGTTAGTCCAGTTCAGCTTCTGGTCACTGGTAACAGCCAGGATGTCAAGAGTGGGGGATTCTGCGATGATAATGCCAATGCCAATGAACGTAAAAGGGCAATGATTAGATTCTCTCTAGTGAAGATTGTTATTGCCTGACACTGTGTGGCATGAATTTATTTGCTACTTGTCTGCCCAAGCCTGAATGTGCTGGTCTTGCTGAATTTGGTATTGGACTGCTTCAGTACCTAAGGAGTTGCAAATGGTGCTCAACATTGTGTAAGCATCAGTTAAGATCCACATTCTGACCTTATGATGGAGGGATGGCCATTGATGAAGGAGCTGACGATCACTGGGCCACTACCTGAGGAACTCCTACAGAGATGCTCTGGAGCTGAGCCAACCAATCTACAAAATCACAACCATCTTCCTATGAGTTAACTTGATCTCCAACTAACAGAGAGGTTCTCATTGACTCTAATTTTGCTATAGAGTCCTTGATAATAGACTCAGTCAAATGAGGGAGTGGCAATTTCTGGAGCACAGGCCTTCAGTGCTATTACTAAAATGTTGTCAGGACCCTATCTTTTGCAGTATTCAGTGCTTAGCAGCCTTTTTACATGGAGTGAAAAATTGAATTGGCTGAAGACTGGTAACTGTGTTGCTGAGGACCTGTGGGGGAGGCAAAGGCCATGAGTATGCAATTTGTCTGGAAGGACAATACTGTGGTGGCTGATGGCCCACAGCACTGATTGGACGTATGTCTTAAGTTGCTAGATCTGTTCAAAATCTATTCCTTTTAACACTGAAAAGGTCATACAACACGATTGAAGGTGTCCATAATATGAAACTCGGACCTTTTCTCTGCAAGAATCATGTAGTAGTCACTTCAAGCAATACAGTAATGGACAGATGTCATCCACGGCAGAGATTGGTGCAGTTGAGGTCAACTTTGAAGTTCTCTCTGTATTGGTTCCCTCTCGACTTGCCACAGATTCAGTCTAGCAGCTTTGTACTTTTGGCATCAACCAATTTGGTTAACCATGGAGCTGCTGAGACACTCCTGTCAAGTCCTCTAGAAAGAGACATTCAACACCCTTGCCTCGCTAAATGCTTTGCCCAAACCATGCCCAGCATGGACTGAATCATCAGCTCGGGAGTGTGGTCAGGAGAGGTGGGGGTGGTTGTGGTAAGGAGTCAAGGGGGAAGAGATTGGAATCAGCAGGAGGTTTTCTTGTCCATGTTTGACCTTATGCTACATCCTGCCACATCCACGTGATTGTTAGTTGTTAGTTGTACAGTTCACTGGAGGAGAAGGTTCCACAAATATTCTTTTCTGCTTCCTGCATTCCACAGTACATGTTGAGAACTCCTTGGTCATCTTCCTCTCAGTTGTAAACTGGGAAGTGTTCCATATTCCAGTGTCACTGCTCATCACACGGATAAGCAAAACATTAAAAGAAATTGATAAACAAAGCCCAAGATACTTCACAATCTTTTGTCCATTATGTTTGTGTACGAAGTGCAGATTTTTGTCACCTAGCCATCTCCAAAAGGAGATCAGTCAAAATTGCTGCTTATGAAATGCAGAAATGTGGTTATAAACCAAAGATAACCAATTAAATGAGTCTTTAATCCAAAAAAGGCCTGACTTGCAGATGGATGTAAATCCAATAATTTTCCTCAGACGTTGTGTGAAGATGTGGGTTATATAACAGTTCTTTTGTAGTGGTGATTAACTGGGACTCCTTCCAGCCAGTCTTTACAATATGTGATGTGTTCTTTGGTCGGCTTGAATGTGAAACAGAATTGTAGATCAGCACGTCTACTTCTTTAATTGAAATATTCATGAAGGTCACTAAGGTGGAACAAGGGCTGTTGTGGGTATGGTTTTATCATTTGTGCACCTCTTGAGTGTGACTGATAGAGGTCATGTTGTGAGGCAGTGAGGCACTTTTTCCAAGAACTGCAGTTACACTGAAACCCAAGTTTGGATAGCCTGGGACCTGGATGAGGTAGTGGGTGACCAGGAAGCAATAGTAATCAATTTTCTGGAATGTTGCTGAAGCTGCTTATCCAAGCAAATGGGGAGTATTCCTTCATGTGCCTCACTTGTGCCTAGATGGATATGCTTAGGGTCAACATGAGGTGAGTTTCAAGATTACAGTGATGCTGGAAAAACACAGCAGGTCAGGCAGCATCTGAGGAGCAGGAAAATTGACATTTCGGGCAAAAGCCCTTCATTAGATGGTGAGTTTGACATTTCATGGTTGATAGCTTCTGACTTCCTGTTGTAACCACTGTATTTATATTGCTAGTCCAGTTCAGTTTTTGGTCACTGATAATACCCAGTATGTGGATAGTGGGAGATTCACTATCTCACTTATTTAAATTGAAGTAGTGTGGAATTTTTGTATTGTCTGCAAATATATTAAACAACCCACTTACATTCCAGTATAAATCACTTTTTTAAAAAAAAAATCAACTATGACCCCATGGGACCCATTGAACACAGACATCAAGTAGGAAAAAAATCCCTCCGCCATCACCTTCTGCTTCCTGCCTTTCAGCCAATTGTAGAATCAATTTCCTTGGTTACCATGGGTTGTTAGCTTTGCTTTCAGTCTCCTATGCAGGACCTTATCAAAAGCCTTGCTGATGTCCAAGTAGACTACATCACAAGCATTACTCATCTACAGACCTGGTCACCTCTGGAAAAATTCAATCAGGTTGGTCAGACATGACCTCCTCTTAACAAAACCACACTGATTCTTCTTGATTAATCCCTGCTTCTCCAAATGCAGATTGAGTGATTCTGTCCTCAGACTTGCTTTCAATAGTATCCCCACTACCAAGGTTCAACTGACTGGCCTGTAGTTGTCTGGTTTATCCCTTGTTCTCCTCTTGAATAAAGGTACCACATTGGCTGTCCTCCAGCACCTCCTCTGTGGCCAGAGAGAAATTAAAAATTTTTGAATGCATTCCTGCTCTTTCCTCTCTTGCCTCACTCAGCAACCTCAAAGATATCCCATCTGGCCCTGGAGATTTGTCTAATTTGAAGCTTGTCAGACCAGTCAGAACCTTGTCTCTGTCTACACTAGTTTTAATCTGTGACTGTATCATAGACCTCCTTCTGATTTCTATGTTAAATATAAGAATAGTTTCTCCAAGGAAAAGAGATTATTTAGATTAGTCAATGAAATAAGTTCCTCAGTGTGAGGGTTGGAATCTGTGAAAACTTCCAGATCAGGAGTGTTTGGTTGGAACTCTGCAACCAAATGAGACAGGCGGCCAATCTGAACAACAAGTGTCCCTCTTAGGGTTAATTTTCTGGTTCTGGTTCTACTGGCATTTTGCCAGTGATGGAGGACCTACACCAAATGAGAAGAGGGTTCCTACTTCAAGTCACCAACCTCATGCAACCATTCAGGTGGTGGTTGTCACTGCAGGCTGCAGGCCTCCTCGGGTTCCATGGGCAGGGAGGTCACATCCTTGACCTCACCAAGTCACCCAGAGGTGACAGCTTGGTTGGTCTCTCCTGACCTGTCTGAGCAGTAACACCTCTCTCAATGGGATTACTGAGGCATTCACGTTACTGACGCATTGATTCCTGCTGTTACAAGGCCACCCTTTCACCAATGCCGGTTGACTTTAAGTACTGATAATGTGCTCATGGTATCTTTCTCCCTACTGATATGTGCAGCCAAGGAATGGGTTATGCTAGCTGCATTCAGCATTCATGTTATACTGCAGGCAGCACCAATTTAAGTGCAATCAGTGGGCTCCCCAAAAATTAACCAACGAGTTCAGGCCTATTATGACACAGCTGCAGGTCATGTGCACTTGAACCTGAACCTATTTTACCAGAGGTAGGGACACTACCACTGTGCCATCAGGCCCTGTTGACAAGATCTGCCCCGACGTAGACTTTCTAGACTTGTCCACCTTAAACGCAATTGTCTCTGCCATGACTTCAAGCTTATTCTGTCACCTAGAATTTCTGCTCTCCCAATAGCCGTAGATTTGACATATACACAAAGGTATGGCTAGGGATTTCAAGGATGTCCCAGTGCACGGATCCTGTGGGAATTGCCCCCGGAAGTTTAAAATTCATGTGGTCAATTCCACAGCTCCCCATGATCCTGAATTTCTATCTCCTACAATGACTTTGAGATGGGGACTGAGGGGTAGATCCAATCTACTCACTGGTGGTGACCTAGGAATATTTGACAGCTCAACAATGCCCAATTCCTCATGTAATGATACAACTGATGTTCCCTCATAATTCATCCATTCACTCCAACAGCAAAGTCCCTCCCCAGTGCTGCCCCACAACCCTCAGCCCCACACCTTGCAACCATCCCACTCTGCTCCCGATATTCCCTGATCACTGACTTCACCTGACTCAACCTCCACTTAAAATCCACCCTAACCACCCCCCCCCCCCCCCCCCCACCCCCCACTAATCCTCCCAAAAATGGTGTTACCCTGCAACTCCCTACCCACTGATCCTTCCTTGACCCTACGGTAGCTCGTCAACTCTCCAGTCAAGATCCTCCAAAGTGCACTCGACCTTCAAAGTCTCATCCTTGACACCCCCAAACACAACCAGACCCAGCCTCACTACCTGACTCCCCTCCTGAACATTCTTCTCCACTGTTCAACTACCCTTCAAACCTACAAATCGCCTCACCCAAACCAGCCTCAACAACGTCTGTACCTGTCCTCTAATCACACACCAAGCTTCCATCTTACTTGCCTACCACCCTACCCATCTGACACCTATCCTAACTCCCTGCTTCTCACCTCTCCCTATATACGCGCAGTCACGCACACCACTCACCCCCCCCACCATCAGATTCATCCATTCGTTCACCCTGTAACTAACACCATGTTCTGGGGTCTTTAAACTGCTAGTAGCCGTCAGATTCCAGCAGCTAGTGTTTTAAAAAGAGGGCTTGGCTTCTGCAGAAGCTCTTTGCACTACTCTCTGTGAGAATTCCTACACTGAAGGAGTTTTACAATGGAGGATTAACCAGAAAAATCAAACCATGGTCGATCTTTTCTGTCCGGTCAATGTCAGAGTCCCAATGGTGACCAGAATATTTCGAACTATATCAGATAAGTCTAAGCATAAAGACTGCCAGGAGAAACAGCAAACTAATTGCTATCTCTTCATATTTCTTGCATTCAATTACAAATTTGTAATAACATTGAACCATGACGGACTATACTATTATTCATGGTGATTAATCCTTGGGCTGGAACTTAAGCACCTTTTCTGAAAGAGACACAGACAAATATATGCTGTCAGTCTCAAAATGTTTGAATAAAGAAAGTGGCAAAAAATAGCTCATTATTGCCAATAAGTGCTTTTGAGAATGCAAAAGAAATTGTGTCATTGCTATACAAAATGGCAGTATGTTATGAAAGTAACTACAGTTGTAAATTTCAGCAACTGTGAAAAAGTATAAAATTTAATACTGAAATATTTTCCTGCTATGTTTTAAATTACATGTATGTCTGATTCAATTTTAAAACCACTGAGCATATCTCCATTTGGAGTGTGCCAGCATTTCTGCTGCTTTTATTCCATTCCAATCTCTCACACAGTTTGTTCTTTTTTTTAGTGGAATGTTTTGTGCCAATGTTGTGGTGAAACCTGTCTTTGGACCACCAATTTAAAATAAAGTTGTCCTCTGCTTAGGTCTGAAGCTACAAACCACAAATTGGAACAGGGGAGAATGTGTTTGAGTGAACTTTTCCATAAGGCTGTTTTGTAACCAATTGTTTAATTGTTAGACTCCACTGCTTTTGTAATTTTCTAAAATATGTATTTATTATATAATCAAACCTAAACAGTTATCTTTGTTGTGAATACATTTTTATAAGAACTATTGAAAACATTGAAAGTTGTTTAACAAAAATCAGTATAAATCAAAGTTGTACCAGATCTGAGCATTATTGAGAATCAGAAGGGAAACCTTCAATTAATTTTAAGGTAACTTAGACCAAAGATAGCCATAAACAATGTATTCATAGTGGCAAATTTTAAACAAACCTGCAATTTTAGTACAAATCTTCTCTAAATTTCAATGAAACATATAGGGAGCAGCAAATTACTTTGCAAAGTTAATTTCAATTATTTTTATTTAAAATTATGTATTGTCACTCATGGCATTGTAACCAAAATGATCCATTGAACAAAACTTCTTAATCTCAAAGTAGCAACACAGAATTCAATCCTAAAAGTGAATGCAAGACACTGAAAGCCATTATTGTTCTTCAGCATACGTAGCAAAGAACATGTTCCACATGGTGTCGTTCTTGTTCATGGTAATCAACATTGTGGTTTTAAGTAATAGTCATTTTTAAAGAAGGTTCTTGATGAAAAACACATTGGCAGTGCAAAGTAAAAAATCTTGCAAAATAAAAAATCATTTCGTTTTTATTTGACTTATGGTTTAACATTATTCTAAATGCTCCTTGAATTATTTAGCTGGTGAAATAGCTGCCCAATGTCAAACCAAGAGTTGAAGATCCCTATCTGGTCATGCATGAGATGGTGGATCTGGCAGGTTCTGACTTAAGGTCAATCCAGCACTGAGCTCAATGGTCAAGACTGACATTAGTCCACTATTGTCCGTGGTACTGTCTTTCAGATGAGGCATTATACTGAGGCCTCATTATGCCTACTTATGTGGCTATAAAAGATACCATGGTATTGTTTCAAAGAGAAGTGGGAATTTATCCCTGGAATCTTGACCCCCTCCTTCAATATTACGAAAGCAGATTATCATTATACCTTTATTATGTTAGTGTTTGTGGGAACATCCTATGCTATCCTATTTCCTACATTAGAACACTGATACACTTGAAAAGCAATTCATTGGCATATGTGCATTGAGATGTCTCATGCTCATAAAGGTCTTAAATCTTTATTTCAGTAGAGATGTCATCACTAACTTCAACATCCTGGGATTAAGAAAGGGGAGAAGGAAACAATCAGCCAGGTTTTCTGTTTCTGTTTTTTTTACCCAGTGATTCTGTTAAATGTTTGCACATATGGACATTGGATAATGACAACATTGAATTTGTAGCAATGATCCCATTGTCAAATAGTCCTGACAATCACCATACATAGTCTTCATATGAACAATCACCATCTGAGCCCTCATGAACATGCAGCAGGAGTTGATGGTTTGAGGGAAGGGAGTGGAGAAATTTAAAAGATTAATAAATATAATACTCCCTGTTTAGAAATGAGCAAAGTTAGTGGGAAATAATTCAAATGTAATTGTAAAACTTTCTGAATTATTATTTCTATGTTAAAAATGTGTTACTTGGAATTTCAGTGAGGAAAGTGGACAGTAGACATTTTGATAATACCTTAGACTTTTGGAGAACATTCAGCAAATAGAAGTGGAGCTTTACATTCGTGTCAGAAAGTCTAAAAATTTACTTCTCTTACAACAGTTGGGTTTTTATTTCACCCCTTTAACATGGTTATTTGGTTGAGAACTACTGTCTTTCAGAGACATGCAGCCAAGTCAAACCATTTTCAATCAATCTTTTTCTTCCACCACTATGTAAGCTTGATAGCAAATAGGTTTGGTGCTTGTTTCCTGTTAATCAGGCACGATTAAAATAAAAAGAAATTCAACGTAATACAACTTTTCAACTGAAATTACATGGCATATCACTTTCACTCTGTTCACAATTGTATTTTTGTGTATCTGAAACCATTGTGTGATGCACAGATATTTTCTTTGGTAAGATTCCCACATGTACAAATTCCAAATGAAAAGCTGACTGAAATCAATGCCATGTGATGCTTTTAGTGCATTTGGTTTGTGTGCTGGTTGTTATTGTCATGCAAGGTGGCACACAAGTAGGATCCATTTTAACTCCTCAATGACGGGAGTATTGCGTTGTTTGAAAAAGACATGGTGATGCAGCTATGAAAACTTAAACTTTTTCAAACAACACAAGCGCCAGGTTAAAACTGTGTTGTTTTTTTTAGCCTGTGGGAGTATGTCCGTGCACACACTCTTGCATTTATAGGGGAGGAATTCATTATGTTTAGAATGAATATGGGTTAATCCTTGATATAGTTAACAAATTACAAATGTTTAATGACATTATTTGGTTCCTCAATTCTGCTACATAATATTCAACTGTAAAAATTACTGAATATCATTTTTTACAGATGTTCTGAGATCAGAACCACATGCATATTTTCAAAAATGGCAAGCAAATTTTAGAGCTCAAGGATTTAAAACTAGGCAGTGGGAGAGTAAGATTGCCTGAGAGAAACTGATTTATATTAATAAAACCTTGACTAAACTAATAATTGTGGTTGATAACTTAATAACGTACTTTCAGCGTAGAGTTTACATGGAATGTTTTAGTTGGACTATTAAAGTGACTTTTGTCCAATTTAAAAGACTGTAACATTTGTCTCAGAGTTGTAGTCTTCATTGTAACAGATGGACAGTCAAAGGCAATTTACCATTAGCAGGGCCATAATGTATTTAAGAGTTCACCATATATTGCAAAGCAAGACGACCAAGCTAAATGATGGAGGATTAACTGTCTGAAATTAAAAAGTGTTCCAAAGAAAACTTTCAATTTGCATTTGCTTTTTTAAACGTAAGTTTTTGTGTTCATTTTGTGATTACATGTGACCTCGTGAAGAGTGTGCTTCTAAAGATTACACAGACTTATGGTTCTGTAATTGCATAGAACTGGTTCTGTATATTCATGTTCCAGCGTCTCCTGCTGTTAAAGTTGCCCCACTGGAATAGTATTAACAATGCTGGAATAAGTAGCAACAAATTAATACAGGTGCCAGCCTAAGTTGCTGAAATCGTTATGTTTCAACAGTTGTGCAGTGATTCTTAATCACTCTGGAAGTTATGCAGCAAAATAAGTGGACATTCTTTATGTGCCAGCTTCAGATTGAAAGAAAATTTGTGAACAAGCTAAAGCAAATTTTAATATGCATCAAGTGATTAAAAGGATTGGACACAAAGCAAGTGTTTGAAATAATGAGTTTTGAATGTCATTTCTCTTTTTTTTCTATACTATATTGTTGCTGAGGATCTGGTTGCTTTCTCTGCCAAATATTTTTACTGTGAATAAAAATCTCAGTTGTTGGTATTTCTGTGCAAAAAGGAGTTTTCTCAAAGCGATGTACTTGGTACATGCTATCGTGTAGTGGTCTTCACTTTGATGGAATGAGATTTTCCATAAATGTGATATGCGAAGCTATGTGAAACTTGCGGGAAATACAGGTAAATTGATAGGGCTGACCACAGAACTAGTAAGTTGGTACAGCAGGTGTGCTCATTTGCAGTGAGACAGTATCTGTATAAATCACTTGGGTATTTTAGAACACATCTCTGGGTAGGATCAATCTGTAGTCATCAAACACAACCTCTGGTGACAGCAAGGAGAAAAAATAAAATGGAAGGTGAAAAGGTGAATGAAACATCATTGTTTTCCCAAATGGGTGGCTCAGTGATTAACACTGGTGAATCACAGCGCCAGGGAGCTGGGTCTGATTCCACCCTTGGGTGACTGTCGCTTTGAGATTTTCTTATTGTCCCCATGTCTACATTGGTTTCCTGTCACAGTCCAAAGATATGCAGGTTAGGTGGATTGGCCATGCCAAATCACCCATTGTGCCCAGGGATAAGCAGGCTGGGTGAGTAAGCTGTGGGAAATGCACAGTTACAGGGATAGAGTCGGGGACCCGTCTGGGTGGGATGCTCTTCGGAGGGTTGGTGTGGACTTGATGCGCCAAATGGCTTGCTTCCAAACTGGAGGGATTCTATGATTCTTGTGATCTAAAAGAAAAGATGAATGACCAGAAAATTAGTTTTTTTTTAAGGATTTAACCTACTGGCCACCATTCCCAATGTTCAATTCACTTCACTTTCCCATTGAGAGAGACTTCACACTTGCAGTACAAAATCATTGCAATTACCTACATTTTTAAGTGAATGCCTCTGAAATGAGGCCACAGATGATGGAAGCTGAAACTTTATTGCTGGAACAGCACAGCAGGTCAGGCAGCATCTAGGGAACAGAAGATTCGACGTTTCGGGCACATGCCCTTCTTCAGGAATGAGCAGAGAGTGTTCAGCAGGAGAAGATAAAAGGTAGGGAGGAGGGACTTGGAGGAGGGGCATTGGAAATGTGATAGGTGGAAAGAGGTCAAGGTGAAGGTGATAGGTCGGAGTAGGGTGGAGGCGGAGAGGTCAAGAAGCAGGTCAGGAAGGCGGTGCCGGGCTGGAGGGATTCGGCTGAGACAAGGTGGGGGGAGGGGGGATGAAGAAACTGGTGAAGTCCAAGTTCATCCCCTGTGGTTGGAGGGTTCCCAGTCGGAAGATAAGACGTTCCTCCTCCAACCGTCGCGTTGTTGTGGTTTGGCGGTGGATGAGTCCAATGACCTGCATATCCTCGGTGGAGTGGGAGGGGGAGTTGAAATGCTGTGCTACAGGGTGATTGGGTTGGTTCATCCGGGTGGCCCAGAGGTGCTCTCTGAATCGCTCCGCAAGTAGGCGGCCTGTCTCCCCAATATAGAGGAGGCCACACCGGCTGCAGCGGATACAGTAGATAATGTGGGTGGAGGTGCAGGTGAATCTGTGGCGGATATGGAAGTTTCCTTTGGGGCCTTGGAGAGAAGTGAGGGGGGAGGTGTGGGCGCAAGTGTTGCACCTCCTGCGGTTGCAAGGAAAGGTGCCGGGAGTGGAGGTTGGGTTGGTGGGGGGTATGGATCTGACAAGGGAGTCGCGGAGGGAGTGGTCTCTACGGAAAGCTGATAGAGGAGGGGAGGGAAATATATCCTTGGTGGTGGGGTCCGTTTGGAGGTGGCGGAAGTGACGGCGGATGATGCGCTGTACATGGAGATTGGTGGGGTGGTAGGTGAGGACCAGTGGGGTTCTGTCCTGGTGGCGGTTGGAGGGGCGGGGCTTAAGGGCGGAGGAGCGGGAAGTGGAGGAGATGCGGTGGAGGGCATCGTCGATCACGTCGGGGGGGAAATTGCGGTCCTTGAAGAAGGAGGCCGTCTGTGTTGTGCGTATTTTGAACTGGTCCTCCTGGGAGCAGATGCGGCGGAGACGAAGGAATTGGGAGAATGGGATGGCATTTTTTCAGCAGGAGAAGATAAAAGGTAGGGAGGAGGGACTTGGAGGAGGGGCTTCAGCAGGAGAAGATAAAAGGTAGGGAGGAGGGACTTGGAGGAGGGGCTTCAGCAGGAGAAGATAAAAGGTAGGGAGGAGGGACTTGGAGGAGGGGCTTCAGCAGGAGAAGATAAAAGGTAGGGAGGAGGGTTCAGCAGGAGAAGATAAAAGGTAGGGAGGAGGGTTCAGCAGCAGCATCAGGAACGCCTCATCTTCACCATGGAACAACGCCTCATCTTCACCATGGAACAACGCCTCATCTTCACCATGGACATCCAGTCCCTGTACACCTCCATCCCCCATCACGAATGACTCAAAGCACTCCGCTTCTTCCTTTCCCGCCGTACCACCCAGTACCCTTCCACCGACACCCTCCTTCGACTGACTGAACTGGTCCTCACCCTGAACAACTTTTCTTTCCAATCCTCCCACTTTCTCCAAACGAAAGGAGTAGCCATGGGCACCCGCATGGGCCCCAGCTATGCCTGCCTCTTCGTAGGGTATGTGGAACAATCCATCTTCCGCAACTACACTGGCCCCACCCCCCATCTTTTCCTCCGCTACATTGATGACTGTATCGGCGCTACCTCGTGCTCCCACGAGGAGGTTGAACAGTTCATCCACTACACTAACACCTTCCACCCCGACCTCAAATTCACCTGGACAGTCTCGGACTCCTCCCTCCCCTTCCTAGACCTTTCTGTTTCTATCTCAGACGACCGAATCAACACGGACATCTACTACAAACCGACCGACTCCCACAGCTACCTGGACTACACCTCCTCCCATCCTGCCCCCTGTAAAAACGCCATCCCATTCTCCCAATTCCTTCGTCTCCACCACATCTGCTCCCAGGAGGACCAGTTCAAAATACGCACAACACAGACGGCCTCCTTCTTCAAGGACCGCAATTTCCCCCCCGACGTGATCGACGATGCCCTCCACCGCATCTCCTCCACTTCCCGCTCCTCCGCCCTTAAGCCCCGCCCCTCCAACCGCCACCAGGACAGAACCCCACTGGTCCTCACCTACCACCCCACCAATCTCCATGTACAGCGCATCATCCGCCGTCACTTCCGCCACCTCCAAACGGACCCCACCACCAAGGATATATTTCCCTCCCCTCCTCTATCAGCTTTCCGTAGAGACCACTCCCTCCGCGACTCCCTTGTCAGATCCATACCCCCCACCAACCCAACCTCCACTCCCGGCACCTTTCCTTGCAACCGCAGGAGGTGCAACACTTGCGCCCACACCTCCCCCCTCACTTCTCTCCAAGGCCCCAAAGGAAACTTCCATATCCGCCACAGATTCACCTGCACCTCCACCCACATTATCTACTGCATCCGCTGCAGCCGGTGTGGCCTCCTCTATATTGGGGAGACAGGCCGCCTACTTGCGGAGCGATTCAGAGAGCACCTCTGGGCCACCCGGACGAACCAACCCAATCACCCTGTAGCACAGCATTTCAACTCCCCCTCCCACTCCACCGAGGATATGCAGGTCATTGGACTCATCCACCGCCAAACCACAACAACGCGACGGTCGGAGGAGGAGCGTCTTATCTTCCGACTGG
This sequence comes from Chiloscyllium plagiosum, assembly GCF_037043375.1. Classification (NCBI taxonomy): domain Eukaryota; kingdom Metazoa; phylum Chordata; class Chondrichthyes; order Orectolobiformes; family Hemiscylliidae; genus Chiloscyllium; species Chiloscyllium plagiosum. The sequence continues at coordinate 36,288,790 of NW_028270174.1, read as the reverse complement.
GAACCCTCCAACCACAGGGGATGAACTTGGACTTCACCAGTTTCTTCATCCCCCCTCCCCCCACCTTGTCTCAGCCGAATCCCTCCAGCCCGGCACCGCCTTCCTGATCTGCTTCTTGACCTCTCCGCCTCCACCCTACTCCGACCTATCACCTTCACCTTGACCTCTTTCCACCTATCACATTTCCAACGCCCCTCCTCCAAGTCCCTCCTCCCTACCTTTTATCTTCTCCTGCTGAACACTCTCTGCTCATTCCTGAAGAAGGGCATGTGCCCGAAACGTCGAATCTTCTGTTCCCTAGATGCTGCCTGACCTGCTGTGCTGTTCCAGCAATAAAGTTTCAGCTTTGATCTCCAGCGTCTGCAGACCTCACTTTCTCCTCACAGATGATGGAAGTAAGTTCCAAAATGCCCCATTGGTTACATTGAGAAAAAAAAAGGTAATTAAATCCTTGCGATGAACACTTGAAATGCCACTATATATAAAGTTACAGGCCAAATTCAAGAAAATAGGATTAGAATAGATGGATGTTTGATCAGCGTGGACCTGATAGGCTGAAGAATCTCTTCTCATGCTGTAAAAACTCTGACTCGTAGCAACGTAGCGCAGATGCTGCAAACCAGAAAATTATGTGAATAACAGGTTAAGCAACAATGGAGAGAACAATAGGCTTAATGGAGTGGAATTTAATGGAGTCTACTGGAGCCAGCATAATAATGGGATGGGGTATGCTGAGAGAGTTGAACAGGAGTACCTGCAACAGATTCCCAGCATCAGGAACACTGTCTCCAATTACGTTCATGGCAGACAGGCTTCCCTGAGGAAACCTACCCACCAGCAATATATCAATTAGTCAGTATTGAGAACCACTGTGTGTGGGTCCACTGGAATTCAGTGGTGTCTTTGGAGTTCCGTAAGAATTGCATGGCTCTGCAATGCCTCTTGAAGCCCCTCCAGCAAACCCTGCCTGTTGCACTGATAACGCTTACCCCTGCCCTTGCTCCACATTTGCAGCCCTTTCCCCAAGACCCTATCCCACCCACATACCTGTATCCACCAGTCCACTGGCAATCCTCAGGCTGGCATTTGAGTATTACCGGAAGTCCAGGATTTCCACTCCACTGAAGTCTTGACTACGTGGATGACGGCATTGGCTAGTTAAGTGGCTGAGCATATTTAGATAGAGTCCGGCTTTTTGCACAGAAGCCACCCAATTCCCATCAGTCTTTCCACTGGCATGGAGAGGGCACCCCCGTCACTTGCACTCTGGTTAGTAATCTTTCAGCAGTTTCAACTACAGAGGTTTAGAATGGATGTGATGGGCTGACTTGCCTCTTTATGTGGAACCATTTGATTGATGCAATACCTAGGTTGGTGGATTAGGATGGATGGCACTAATATGCTGCCCCAAGTGTTCATATAACTTATTCTGTATTTTTTTTTCCTTTTTTTTAGAAAGTGGTAAAGCAGGATGATTAGAAGTTCTGATATTTGACTTGGAATTTTGACCACCAGTTTACACTCATTGATGTTTATCATGGATATTATGTTGTGTTCAAAAATCCTCTAGATTTGGCTAGTGTCAGAAGAGATTTACCAGAATGTTGCCAGGAGTGGACTGTTTGCCTTATAAGATTCTAGATTAGAGTGGTTCTGGAAAAGCACAGCAGTTCAGGCAGCATCCGAGGAGCAGGACAATCGACGTTTCAGGCAAAAGCGCTTCATCATCAGAAATCCAGGCTGGTTCTCTGGAGACATGAATTTGAACCCCAACCTGGCAGTAGTGAAACTTGAATTCAATAAAAATCTAGAATTAAAAGAAAGTTGTGTTGATGGTGACTGTGGAACTATTGTATATTGTCAGAAATGTCTATTTTCCTGCTCCTCGGATGCTGCCTGAACTGCTGTGCTTTTCCAGCACCACTCTAATCTAGAATCTGGTTTCCAGCATCTACAGTCCTTGTTTTTACCTGTTTGCATTATAAGAAGAGAATGAATAGGCTGGGATGTTTTTCATTGGAGTGTAGAAGGTTGAGGGGTGACCTGTAAGGTATAGGTAAGGTTAAAAGCAGGTGTCTTGTCCCTAGGATGGGAGATTTCAAGACTGGGGGCATATTTTAAAGATGAGAGGAGAAAGATTTAAAAAAAAGACTTGAAGAGTGGTTCATGTGTTGGAATGAACTTCCAGAGGAAGTAGTGGATGCAGGTACAATTACAGCTAATTTCTTATTCATGTACTTATACAAAAGGACATTTGGATAAGTACATGAATAAAAAGAGTTTGGAGGTATATGGGCCAAGCACAGGCAAGTAGGACTAGTTTAGTTTGGGATTATGGTCAGCATGAACTGGTCGGACCAAAGGGACTGTTTCTATGCTGTGTGACTCTTGACTATGATTGCTGTCTGCTCACTCAGGTTTGGAAATATTCTTGTAAGAATGAGTTGGGAAAATAATCCTTAACTAAAATGGATTGGTGAGATTTGGCATTAAAAAGTATCTGGTGCCCTTCATCAATGTCAAAGCACACGCTAGCCCTGCAAACAAACTACAAAGACCATTTGTTTCCAAGTCAGTGTATCAACAATCTTTCATCCCAAGTACGATTCTACAGATAACAAACTGCTGAAGGAAACAGCCCTATCACTTGAAATCTTCAAGATCTTCATCATGAGATTATTTCCACATAAGAGCTTTCATTATCAGGACTACCATCTCAGCAGGTCATGACTGATTCAGCTCGTGCTACCCTGATAAGATGTTGAAAGATATTGTTTGTGATGAACTGAAACAAATGTATTAATAATGACATTGCTCTGTGTGTGTGTGTGTAATGTATCATTAGATAGTGGATGGCTTTGATCTACCTACAGTTTGTAAAGCTGGGGCCTAATTTTGCATCATTAAATCCAAATTTATGATTATTTCAGAACAGTTTACAGAATCACAGTTATTACAGTACTGAAGGCAACAATTTGGCACATCCTGCTGCACTAGTTTTCTGAAGAAGCAGTTCATTTTGTACCATCCTTCAACTTGCTCCTCAAACTGTCTGTTGGTTTGAGTCAGAGCTGGCACAAAGGAATATGGCTGTGGTTGTTGGAAATCAGTCATTCTCGTTCCACCTTTGCAGGAATTTCTCAAAGAAGGGGCATTGTGGTGATGTCACTGGACTATTTATCCAGAACTCCAGGCTGGTTCTCTGGAGACATGAATTTGAACCCCAACCTGGCAGTAGTGAAACTTGAATTCAATAAAAATCTAGAATTAAAAGAAAGTTGTGTTGATGGTGACTGTGGAACTATTGTATATTGTCAGAAAAAACACATTTAGTTCACTAATGTCCTTTTAGGGAAGAATATCCTTACTTGGTAAGAATCCACAGCAATGTGGTTGACTCTTAACTGACATCAAAATGGCCTTAGCAAGGCATTCCGGTCAAGGGGTACTTTAAAGATGGGCAATAAATTCTGGCTCAGCTAGTGATTCCTACATCCCATGTATGAATAAAGAGTGTCCTGGGCCCAGCTATCTTTGGCTATACCATACTTTCTATCGAAAGGTCAGAGCTAGGATTGTTGGCGGAAGACTGCACAATTTTCACTAATATTCATAACCTCTCAGATACTAAAACAGTCCATGATGAAATGCAAGACCTGGACAATATCCAGCTTTGGGCCTACATTTGGCAAGTAATATTTGTGCCACATAAGTGCCAGACAATGACCATTTTCAATCATAGAGAATCTAATCATCACCCATTGACATTCAACCTCCTGGAGTTTACCATTGGCTTTAAGCTGAACTGGACTAGCCAGATAAATATTGTGGTTACAATAGCAGGTGAGGAGCTAGGAGTTTGCAGCAGATAGCTCACTTGTGACTCTCCAAAAACTGTCCATCATCCTCAAGGCACGGGTCAAGAATATGATGGAAAACTCCCCATTTACCTGGGTGAGTGTAGTTCCAACAACACTGAAGAAACTTGAAGAAACCATCCAAGACAAAGCAGTCTGCCTGATTGGCTCCACATCCACTAACTTTCACCTTGTCCACCACTAACATACAGTAGCAGCATTGTGCACCATCTACAAGATGCCCTGCAGAAACTCAGCAATGTACCTTAGACAGCACCTTTCAAGTCCATAACCACTTCCATCTAGAAGGACAAGGGCAGCAGTAGCAGATACATGGGAACCCCAACAGCTTCAAGTTCCCCTCAAAGCCACTCACCATCCTGACTTGGAAATATATTGCCATTTCTTCAGTGTTGCTGGGTCAAAATCCTGGAATTCCCTTGCTAACAGCATTGCATGTCTACCTTCACCATTATAATTGGAGCAGTGGGAACATGCAGTTCACCACCTCAGGGCCAACTGGGGATACGCAGTAAATGTTGATCCAGCCAGTGCAGCTCAGAAGCCAAGACTTAATAAAAATAAAGAAGCTTCACCTTTTCAAATGAAGATGGTTATTGTAGATGGAGCCTCCTATTCAGAAAAGAAGATGGGACAGATGAGATGATGGTACAGCTAAAATATTTGAATATCTGATTAACCTTGATATTGGATGCTGTCTTTGATCCTCGATATGATACTATGTCAAGTTTACAGTGGCATTTCAGAAAGTGGACTGGGAAGTACAAAGCCAGTGTTGTCTGTTGGATTGGATTTAGCAAGACAGTGTCAGCCAGACCTTTTAGCTTCCTGGCAACAACCCCGGTCCATCGTGACATTCTTGATGAATGTTTCCAAACTTTTTCTCTAAATGTTCTTTAATTGTGCCTATCACTTTAAATGAATAATTTTGGTGTAATGTTCTGCTCAGAAGACTAATAAGCCTTTCTTTACACACCCAGGACTGCACCTGGAGATGTAGATACTTGTGAAAATGAGCTGACGCTGAAAATTAGGTTCAAAAAGCAGTGACAATTTTGCCATCACACTTTCTTGATTGGTGTTAAAGTTAAAAAGCAGAAAGCTGGAGAGGAAGTGCTAGGAACTTCAAAATCAACAAGAAATTAAGCAATTTGAAAACCTGTAATGACAACCCGTTTGTATTGGCAGCTGACCAATGTTCAATGATTGGTCAGGAGAACCTACCTTTTTATTAAGTTATAGTACATTTGATCACTCCGAATGCGTTTGGAAAGTATATTTCACTTTCTTCCCTCTGTTACTGGAAATTGCTTCCATTCAGAATAAGTGGTCAACAAAATAACCATCACCATAGCAACAATTGCTAAAAGAGCTATTGGACAAAGTAACCTTTTCTCTCTGGGTTGCTGCTCTTTTGAGTGCAAATTTTTTTTTGTTGTTGAGAAGTTTTGCTGTATATTTGCTTATCACCATGGAAATTGCCCATAGTGTCCAGGATGTGCAGGCTAGGTGGATTAGCTATTGGAAATGCAAGGTTATAAGGATAGGGTAGGGGGGTAGGTTTGTGTGGGATGCTGTTCGCAGGGTTGGTGTGGACGTGATGGGCTGAATGGCCTGCTTCCACACTATAGGGATTCTGTGATTCTATGATATATACCACATATTCCCAGTTACTGTCAGTTCTAAAGAAGGATGACTGTACCACATTTCTTCTCCCTTGTCTTACCATCATCCATTCCATTGTCTGTCATTCTCTGTCTGTTGCCACCATTTTCCACCTATCCACTCTCGTGCTCTCGCTCTTGCTCTCGCTCTGTGTTCAGTATATACATCAGCTTCCAAGTTTTAAGTCTGCTTTTTGTCTGCAAATGCTGCCAGCCTTGCTGAGTTTCTCCAGCAATTTCTGTTTTCATTTCAGATCTCCAGTTTCTGGAATTCTTTGTTTCATTATCAGTTCAATACTGGCCTTGTGCTCTAGTACCTATGGGTAAAATCAGCAACTCAACCAGGAAAGCTCCAAAGGGTTGTGGCAGAGCTCTGCCAGGCAACTGCAGGTTTTTGGAGCCACCTGTTACATCTGTATTGAGAAGGGGAATATATTTTGGTTACGCAGTGCTGCTCCTGAGCTTTGGCATAGGAGGATGGCACTTGATTTGTCGCAGGAGTGCTGAGTTTGGTGGCACTGAGGGGCTATAATTGATCAACATGGAATTAGTTCCTATGATTCAGCACCACAGTGGAGGGGAATCTGAGGTTTGGCAGAATTGAAGGCTGGAATGCAGGCTCTGGCGCATGCTTGACTCTGTCTGTCTCTCAATTCCTGTCTGTCTTTCTGTCTCACACATTCAGCTGTCATTAATTAGGACATTTGTAGTACAACTTCAAATAATTAGACACTTTTTTTTGCTTTGCACCATGGAACAGAATGCCATTCAGTACACAGTATTTGGACCAGCTCTTTTCCTCTATATTTATGACTATTGCCTTGTCTTTCCCTGTAACTTTCACTGCTGTAAAATATTTTCTCTTTCGAAACAATGGTGTGACATCTCCTTCCACTGCTACATCTGCTAGAGAATTCCAGTCCTCTACTTTAAGAGCAAACTGCTGCCATTGATTTTTGAATGATGGTTTTAAATTTGTGCCAAGTTGCAGAGTCACTGACCAGTGGAATTGACTGTACCCTATGTACCTTGTAAAATTCATCCAGAGCCCTCTCTGCTCTAATCAGAGTATGGACCAGATTTTCACTGCCATGGTGGGCGTTTCCCAACTCACCAGATGCACCTCAATTTAAAACGCTTAGGGTTGGGCAAAAATAGATGATGAAAAGGCAAAATGTGAGAGGGATACAAACAGTTTACGGAGAGATATTGATAGGATAAGTAAGTGGGCAGAATGTTGGAAAATAGAGTATATGTGGGAAAATGTAAGGTGGTTCCTTTTTTTTTTGGAAGGGAGAACTAAAGAATGGATAATTATCTAGAGAGAAAGCTGCAACGCAAAGAGATATGAGTCTATTTGTGCATGAAACGCAAAGCTAGCACACAGGTGCAGCAAATCGACAGGATGCTAATAGAATATTGGCCCTTACTTCAAGGGGTTTCGATAATCAGAGTATGGAAGTTTTACTGCAACTGTACAAGGTGTTGGTGAGACTGTCTGGAATAGTGTGAGCAGATTGGGGCCATTTATTTAAGGAAATATATTATTTAATTGGAGGTAGTTCAGAGAATCTCAGTTATGAGCATAGTGGCCAAGCAGGAGGCTGGAAGAGCACAGCAAGCCAGGCAGCATCAGGAGGTGGAGAAGTCAACATTTTGAGTATTACCCTTCAGGATTGGATGTGGGGTAGGGGGAGCTGCAGATAAAGGTGGGGGGGAAGGGTTTTGGGTGGGGTGAGGGGCAGAATGGTGAGGTAGTGATAGGTGAACACAGGTGGTGGGTGCAACCTGGTTGGTTGATGGGAGTGATGAATCCAGTTGGTAGCTGGAAGGAATGGTCAGTCAGAGGGATGGAAGGAAGCAGGTTCACCTTCCTCTCCTCCAACCTAGTTTACTACATCTGGTGCTCTCATTGTAGTCTTTTCTACATCAGTGAGACAAAATGTAAACTTAGGAAATGTTTCACCAAGCATCTTAGCCAGGCCCACTGACCTGTCCTCCCAGTTATCGCCCTTTTCAATTCCCCTTCCTCCTCCCTCTCTGACATGACCATCCTCAGCGTCCTCCATTGCCACAATAAATCAGACAGCAAATTGGAGGAACAACACTTTCTCTTCCACCTGGACAGCCTACAGCCTGGAGGACTCAATGAGTTCTCCAATTTCAAATAACCTTCCTACCCATCCCCTGACTCCCTTTCCAGCCCCACCACCTCCCATCCATTCCACCGACCAACTGTTCCTTCCAGCTACCAACACTGGGTTTCATAGAAGAGTTTGAAATTCTTCAAAGACTTCCATGGTGTTCTCTAAAACTGCACATTTAGAATTTGTGTTATTTGATTTCATTGTTAAATAAGAATATGAAGCATAGAGTCATAGAGATGTACAGCATGGAAACAGATCCTTCAGTCCAACCCATCCACACCGACCAGATATCCCAACCCAATCTAGTCCCGCCTGCCAGCACCCGGCCCATATCCCTCCAAACCCTTCCTATTCATATACCCATCCAGATGCCTCTTAAATGTAGCAATTGTACTATCCTTCTCCACTTCCTCTGGCAGTTCAATCCTCTGTGTACCACCCTCTGTGAAAAAGTTGCCCCATAGGTCTCTTTTTTTATATCTTGCCCCTCTCACCCTAAACCTATGCCCTCTAGTTCTGGACTCCCCGACCTCAGGGAAAAGACTTTGCCTATTTACCCTATCCACGCCCCTCATAATTTTGTAAACCTCTAAGGTCACCCCTCAGCCTCCGACGCTCCCAGGGAAAACAGCTCTAGCCTGTTTGGCCTCTCCCTATAGATCAAATCCTCCAACCCTGGCAACATTCTTGTAAATCTTTTCTGAACCTCTTTCAAGTTTCACAACATCTTTCTGATAGGAAGGAGACCAGAATTGCACACAATATTCCAACAGTGGCCTAGCCAATGTCCTGTACAGCCACAACATGACCTCTCAACTCCTGTACTCAATACTCTGACCAATAAAGGAAAGCATATCAAACACCTTCTTCACTATCTTATCTACCTGCGACTCCACTTTCAAGGAGCTATGAACCTGCACTCCAAGGTCTCTTTGTTCAGCAACACTCCTTAGGACCTTACCATTAAGTGTATACGTCCTGCTAAGATTTGCTTTCCCAAAATGCAGCACCTCACATTTATCTGAATTAAACTCCATCTGCCACTTCAAATCCATGCTGAGTTTTTGTATTTTTCTATTTATTTGGAAATTCAACATAACTCCGTCCAAGGCGATTAACTCGCCTGCTCCTTCAATGCTACCTGACCTGCTGTGCTTTTCCAGCACCACTCTGATCTCCAGCATCTGCAGTGCTCACTTTTTTGCCAAGGCGATTTAAAGTAAGGGCTAGATTTTTAGCCCATGCTCAAAACAGGAGACTCTGACCATTAATTGATTCTGAGAAAAATCACGTTTAGTGACTGCTGGATGGTATAGTCTCTACGCCTCCCATCCCCTCCCACCAACCTCCCCAGCTTGCACTTGATTTGGGGTGGCAGGGGGAGCTCAGAAAATGGAAGACATATCCGGCTCGTGTGTTATTCCTGAAACTCTTTTGTATACTAAGCTGGTTGTTGTTGTGTGTATATTGATACTAAGCTGGTTGTTGTTGTGTGGATATTGATACTAAGCTGGTTGTTGTTGTGTGGATATTGATACTAAGCTGGTTGTTGTTGTGTGGATATTGATACTAAGCTGGTTGTTGTGTGGGTATTGATTCCATGTAGAAGCAAGAGTAAATCATAACTTCCAAGAGAATGACTGACTGAATTATCAACATAAATACAAATCCCAGGGATGCTACAGGTGAATTACATTGCAGCAATGTACAGTATAATTATGCAAAAATTGAGACATGTACAAATTACCAAATATTACAAATTAATAATGTGAAAACTGTTAATCACTGATAGCAGAACACATTCACAGAGCTCACCTCAGAATGCATAGGGACCTATATCATGCTAAAACTATCAAAAGTGCAAGATACAAATCAAATGATGGTTGCCAGTGGATTGTGCAGCAGAAATGCTGTCAAAAGCTTCTCATTTTATCGTAATTTGTCCACACTTTCACTTTTATGTTTTAAAAAAAAAACATTTCTGGCAACTTTCATGTCAGGATAGGGCTAAATCAAAGAAGACCTCAGGTTAAGAACTGGATAATAAATTAATACTAATTCCATCCTGATCAATGTTGCTTGCTTTCTTAAATCAGCTTATCTGGTTGGCATGCCATGTGCTTAATTTACAATCTGCCAATACTGGAGTTGGAATATATTGTCTACAAATTAGAGAGGGTATCAAATTTTATACAGCTGGTACTGTGCATGATTAAAAGACTGAGTATTAATTCAGGTTTATAACACACTACATGAGGGAATAACAGCACTGAAGAGCTTCTATACAGGTTAGGAAAACATCAGTGGAATGGTTTAGCAAACCTTCATCCATCTGTGGTTTGGATGACCTGAGCTTCCAAATTTAAGAGTTTAGGCAATCATGTCTTGTGGAACCACTAGAACCCTCCTTCTGTTGTGTATAGCAGTGTTGTAATGTTACATGCCAGTTTCCCTTTGATGTACTGTGAAAATTTCAAAAATGACAAAGTGAATCACTGATTATGAACTATCTCAGCTGTCATAATATGGATGTAGTTATAAAGCAGAAACTAGCAGAACGGTTTTCTTGTAAAGTTAAGAGTTACATTACTTTTTCAGAATAGATTTATGGCTGGTCAGACCTTCATCTACCCCAAGAAAGAAGAAACGAAAGTTGTGCATTTTTATAGTGTGTTTCACATTCCAAAGTGTTCCTACATCCCAGTTTAGATGAAAGGAGATACTTCTGCAGCTTAAACAATGAGGGAAAGCAGCTTCCCTACAGTTTAAAGGCCACGACTGTCAAACCCCTGCAATTTTCTGAAGACCAGCATCCTAAAATCATTTGTTAATGACTGCTTTGTTTTTAAGCCCATCAAATCTCTTTGGCATTAGCCAATAAATAGTGATTTCTTTGCATCCGGATAAGAGGTCAGAGACAAGGGCAGAGGGATGGCTTTTGGCAGTGTGTCAAGAGTCTGTTGCTGGGAAATGTCGATTCTGCTGCAGCTCGGATGCTGCCTGACCTCCTGTGCTTTTCCAGCAACACACACTCTTACTCTGATCTACAGCATCTGCAGACCTCATTTTCTCCATTTTTGGCAGTGTGTACCCATACAGGGTCCCTTGATCAAGCACTGGGTGACTGTGTATGAGTGATCCCACTTTAGATGCCCGGGGCAAGGTTTATTGGGTGGTCATTGGGAGTTATAGGAGACCTGTTAAATCCCTGAGCCATGACTAAGTTCCAGTAGCCTTGGGGATCATCCAATATTAAGTGGCTTATTAATAAAGCATGCTGCTGTTAATGGCTGTAATTGCTTGACACTGGGAACATCTGTTGCATCCACAGAACCAATGTTTAGGTATTATTTGCCATTTGTTGAGGGCATTAGTAAGTCGTTGGAGGGTATGCGTTAGATCCCCACTTTATGCTCTATTTTAATGGTGACACAGAACAGAATAGAAAGAAAGTTAACAATGAATATTGTTATGAAGGTACAGCACACCGACATCTTCATAATAATATTATTTTCTATGTAAAATATCCAATTTACACTTACTATATTTATCTGGAGCTCGCTTTTTAATTATGTTCACCTAAGTTTTTAATGTATTTGTTTATGCTTGGATGAAGCTCTTTGTAATCAAGTTCGATAGCATTTTTGGGGAACCAGGCATATTGTAGCGTATTATAGATACTGTTTTTCAGATTTACCTTATCAGTCGGGTGCCTGCCATATGGAGATATCCAGCTTCATTTTTTTGAATTCTCCCAATCAATCTGGAGAAATCCACAGAAGCAGAGTTTGTGCTTGTCTTGAAAAGCAGTACAGAGTCTCCCTATAGGAATACAACCATTTACCTAAAACCATTTACCTCATGCACGTAGATTGGCTTGAGCCAAAGTTTAGACCCTTTCAATTATACACATGATTACTGCTGGATTCTAACCAGCTAAAACACAAAGCACAGTGCACTGATAACCTTTCAACTGCTCGTCCTGCTACAGTATTGTCAACCAACAAGGAAGAGCCTTAGTCTGAGCTGAAATGAGAAGATTCAGAACCTCCCGTGACAGATTTAATCCAGGCCTTAATGTTGAGTCAGCCTGAACTGTTTTTGATGAATTAAGCTCATGTATTTTTTTCTGGCATCCAGCTGCTGAAGTATTGGATTGCAAAGATGAGTGGAGGCAGCTGACACAGCTCCAACTCTGTTATCACCATAAGTATTATTCTGTTCATTAGATGATTGATTAACAAGACATTGACACATTAAGTGGACAACAGTTGCCAGGAATTCGTCATAAGCAGGACTCAGCACCTCACAAGTCATTGTGAAGTATCTGAGTGCATTGGCACCATCATTCTAACTGCAGCATGGAGGACCCATCAACTAGCAGCTCTGCAAATTAGTTATGTGGAGCTTCAACAATGGTTGCTTGAATCCCTGCACCATAAACTTATTCAATGTCAAACCTGGATGTGTGAGTTCTTGCTTCCATGTCAGGTCTCCACATATTGTTTCCAAAGTGTCCCATGTTTCAGAATTTACTCTTCATTTGTACAATGAGCATTCCCCTGCTGTTTTGTTGTATGAACCTATCTATACACAGTGTCTTGTAAACTGCCAGCCACATTTATGTTCTTTTTTTTTCCCAAGTCTAATACTGCACACTATGCACATGTATATATGAATCCTCACAGGAGGGATTTGCAAAATCTACCCAGTATGAGGTTAACTCCCCTTCTGCTGTGCTTAGTGATAGGCCTGTGTAGGCCAGAGCTGTTCCTATCTCCCATAGGAATAGGAAGCATTTACTGATGAGCAGTCACAGGGGTATCAGATTTTACCAAGAATTACAGGGTGGAATGTAGGGAAGGATGATCATTCAAGTAATTTCAAATTCTGGATTATTAAACTCAATCTTTCATAACAGTCTCACAGCCACTAGCAAGTTAGCTCTCACATATCATCCTGACTTGGAACTGTATTGTAATTGAAATTTAAATATAAGATCAACGCTCAAGCAGTCAATATGAACCCCAATAGTGTGTTTGAACCTGAAACACACTTGTGTCCTAATATTTCTCTCTCAGTGCAAGGAGGGAGCCTGGGTTTCCCTGTATGCTGTGGAGTTTGACTACCTAGCAGCTGCTTTCTTTCTTTGATGGCATCCTTATTGAGATGTTAGCCTGATTGATAGGCTTAGCTCCCAATCAGGTGGGGAATCTGCAGCTGCGACTGGGAAAACTGAGGTAGTCTGGGGTTCTGATGCTGAGGAAGAATGGGGAGGAGTCTGAAGACAGATTAGAGGAACATCTGATGGCTGGGAAGGTGGTTTAATATACTAAGGAGAAACTCCTCCAGGCCCACAAGTGGAGCTGTAAAAGCACTTACCTGTCCCAAAGCCATCTTTTAAACTATCTGGTTTTGCAAACCTTAAAGTTGCCAGGCTAGGGGTTAAGCATGAGATTCCCAGGATAATCTTTATATTCAATTGACCAATATACTTCCTAGGAGTGAATTGACTGCCCATCCTCTAATCCATATCTGTTATACCTGGAAACAAACAGGTTGGGATTAGATTTGAGATTTTTGAAATTATTGCATTTCACTGGATCCAACCTGCACACTCTTGGTTAAAATTATTTATTTTCCCTGCACTTTACTTTGGTTTTACTTTTAGAATTGGATTGCATGATAAATTTGACATTAAAGTTTGAGGAATCAGTTGCTATTCAAGCCAAATGTCCAATTACTGTGCATTGCCGGAATGTTTTTCATTTAAACATAATATACAACGGTGATGTTTTTATTTGCTACCAGCATCACCCATTCATTCCAGTTACCTTTTTCACCTGAAGGAGATTTTTAAATGATGGAGATGATGAACCTACTGAAGTAAAAAAAAACAGTATCAATCAGATTTGTAAGATTTATATTCCAGAATGTTGGGAATATGTGCAGTCACTAACAAAAAAGAAATGGAGGCCACAGGGCCAGAAATGTGAATTTCTGGCTCAAAAGGGGCCTCACTCAATATTCCCATGTGGAGAAGTTTTCAGATTGGGTTTGGGTCACAACCCCATCCCAAATAAGGTTGGGTCTACCTTACAGGGGAAATTTGTATTTACTATTCAATTATTTTTGTTGGCTCTAATAGGTTTTGAAAACCTTTGGAAACTTTGCCACATAAGAGAGCTCAGGAACCTTGGCAAAGTCTGCTGAGGAATCAGTAACATATTGACAGTTAATTGTGGGCAAGTGGAGATGTCATGATGAGCTGATTTTAAGATTATTCCATTGCCAGTACATGTCTGTTCGATACCACAGGCAGCCTCATCAGATTCTTCCATTTCTCTGTGACTTTAGCAGATTGAGTGTGACTGCCAACATTTGGCCATCATTGACCTATTGTGCAACATGGATCTGGCCACCCACAACCTTTCAACTGTGGGTGTTCTCGGCGTTCAGAGTCTTGTATCTGCATCATCTGTAAAGACCAGCGTGTGATCCATTTTCGAGTTGAGATGATTGGAGCTGTGCTGGTGTTTGGAGTGGAAGGAATGATGTGAGCCGGTCTCCTCTGAGATGCTCTTTGCTGTAGCCACAGCTGTAAAAGAACAGCACAATCAGTTAGCTGTTTTAATATTCATCACACTATCGTCACTGCTGTTACTTTGCAGCTAGAGTAAATGAAAAAGATCAAATCTTCCCCACACTCAAAAAACATCATTCTAAACTGAGCACCAGAGATGGAATGATGTGTCTTGCCCACTGGTCAACTCGAATCCCCATCTCAATGGAGGTCAGAAAATAAATGGCTGGACTCCTTTAACACTTCCTGAAGAAGGGCTTATGCCCGAAACGTCGATTCTCCTGCTCCTTGGATGCTGCCTGACATGCTGCGCTTTTCCAGCAACACATTTTTCAGCTCCTTTAACACTCTGTCTTATCATATTTGTTACGGGCCTTTTATAAGCTGCAGAAGAGAATCCCTTATGTCCTAAGTAATCCCTGGTCTCATGATTGATAGGTTACTGTGTCTATATGTCTTTCCCAATATTTTTCTGTCAAAGAGATGGATTCGATGGATAGTGAGAGAAAGTTGTCTGTGACCCACATATATCCAGTTCTCCTAAGGCAGCTGGTGAGGGGGCAAAGAGGAGTTATCTCACCATCCGAACCATGAAAAACTGATCCTTCCCACCTCATGTCCACAGATTGCATATCATTCACTCAGGCTCAACCTTGCAGCTCAGCGTAGTTCATTCACCTTGCTGCATCTCACGGCTGCTCAACTTGAGTACAATCTCCATCCAGCTGTTTAGCTGCGAGGGTCTTATATCAGCTGGGAACAATCTATTCTACCATCCATAGATTGCTGGAAGAGGTCACCAGGAAATGTATTGCAGAGTTGTGGGTCCGTGCTCTTGAGTATCGAGAAAATCCCTTTCAGATTGATAGTATGGAACAGCTGACTGTAACTTGTTTTGTCCCTCTATGGGTACAGATCAGGGCTCAGACTAAATGGAGGAGAAGGATCAAATCACCCCTGAATGCCAACAGAATGCCTGGGAAAATTCAGTTGATGGGGGTGGTGGTGCAACTGATCAGAGATTCATCAGTGATTGCAAGAACAGTGAATAGTTAGAAAAGTAAGTGGTGGCAGTGAAGGAGAGCTAAGGAACCACAGCCCTTTTTTGCCATGGGCTGTGCCTTTTTCCAGGGGTAGTGTCTCTTACTGGGGCCTGGGATGAAGCTTTTTGCTTGGGCTAATAGTTGCGCCAAGCCACTCACCATCTCAACTTGGAAATCTATCGCTATGCCTTCAGTGTCGCAGGGTCAAAATCCTGGAACGCCCTCTCAAATCCACACCAAATGATTTGCAATGTTTCCAGAGGGCAGCTCACCACTAAGGCTAAGGGGGATGGGTAATAAATGCTGGCATAGTTAGCAATGTTCATGTCTGATAAGTGAATTATAAAAAAAGAAAACAACCTGGTTAAAATATTCCACCTTTGTGTTTACACAACAGAAACATATCAGCTATGACCTTACCAGTCTGCAGAAAGTGTGTTTTGAGTGATGGCGTTTTTGTGTGTCGAAATGTGTTTGGGAAGAAAAATATTGTGACTAACTTATACTTCGTAATGCCAATTTAAATACGGTGTCTAGAAATTTAATGCTTTATTTATGTGTTGTGGCTTTAAGTTTAATGGAGTGTTGGTAATCATTGAGAAGAGCCATGAACTGTTTCAATTTCTGTTTCTGTATGAGTCCAAGTATGCCCAAATCAAATGTAGAAGGTGTTACTACGTGATTGTGTCAGCTATTAAATGAATTAGTAGGAATCATAAAGAGTCCCTTAAAGCCAAAATTTAGTGACAAAAATCAAAAGGTAGCCCCTGGGAAAATCTCAAGAAGAGTCCTCAAAAGAAGAAAACAGATTTTGTACACTGATGCAGGATAGATATTTAACTTCTGAGGTGTCCAATTTTCTCAAAAATATGTCCCTGAATTGGGTACTGTGGGCTATTAATTTGACATTTTCTTTTTCCTGACTCTTCAACTTGCAGAGAGATATCCAAGTGCTTCAGAAAATTCAGTCAGAACTGGCTTCTATTGAATACTAGAGCCACCTCCTATAATAAATCCACCTGATGCAGGATTTTTGCACTGAATTGCATAGATGTAAAGATACCTTTCCTATCATTTAATTTAATGGCTCTCACACGACAAAAGTCTGCTGGCTGTCATCAATCCCTCTAATATTATTTTTTTTCCACTGAGCAGATCTCTGAGGTCACAGTGCAGCAGGGGCTTCCAGAAGCCAATATGTTGGCAATGCACAGAACTTCCCAGCCATGGCCACACAGCTTAAGTAAACATTGCTGGTCAGTGTACACCTTCTCCGAATTCCAGCCAACTTCCCATTTTGGATCTGTACCATAACAACTACAATTTGCCAAATGGCTAATTGACTGAAGAAACCTGATTTTGTGCTTTCTGTCAAACTGGGTCTAAAGGACAGGCATATTGCAGATGTTTCAATACTTTTATAAAATCTTCAATATTTATGAAATCTCCAGCAATGGCAGAGCTTCATTTTCAGCCAGGTACCAGACTGAGTAATTTGTTATTATGATAGGTGGTAATGCAATACTATCACTAACAAATTCAAACATCATTCACAACAAGGAATTGGAAAAATTTTCTTCAAATGTTGTCAGTAGCTTAAGGCGAGATCTTCCCAGCCCTTGAATGAAGCGTGTTATGGTAAGAAATTTGGGAGAATCATGAGAAGTCGCCCACTGAGGCTGTTTTAACATCAGGAGTTACAAGTCACATTTTCAACTACATTCTGGACGTCAAGGCAGGATTCTAACTAGTGACTGGTGACAGGCCTATTAATGGGAACTTATTGCTCAGTATCCATCTCATTATGACTTAGATTTGCCCCATGACTTTGTACTGCCTTATTTTACCACCTATCTAATGGGAACTGAACACAAATTTCCCAGCACTGAAGTCAGAGTGGGGACCTGATGACTCCAGCTCACTACTCACTTCTCGGAACTTCGATGTTGGACATTTGGTGTTCATGTCTCAGGGCACATTTCATGGGCAGCAGCACATGGCTCCCACATCCATGGACCCTGGCACATGCATGTGGCATAGCTCCGATCCACTTACAATATACTTTTGTAATTTAATAATGCTCTTTGGGGGTGCATTGATAACTAACATTGGAATACTAATGCAAGCATACTGTATGCTAATGGAATTGCACTCAGCTCATGGATGTATCTCAGTGTTGATCACTTGTTATCTCTCACTTGGTTACTTGCCTACTTTAATGTCCACAGCATCCCTGTCCAACCTTGTCTTTCAGTACTTTGTCCCTCAGCCAGAGCTAACTGTCTTTACTTGTCTCTTACAGCAGATACAAAATCAGAAACCTTTCATGGTTGTCAGTAGTTCTCAGTCAAGGAGTGGACATGTTACTGTAGGCCATGTCAACCTCACACCTGCATCATATGCCAGCAGCATATACAGCGGAAAACAGTGCATGTGTTTTGGGCAAATGGTCATGTCTCAAGGCCACAGTGGAGTACTCCTCAGTTAAGTCAGAGGAGACATTCTTCACTCTGAAGGCCCCAGCCCAGTAAGTCAAGAGCAGTCTCCAATATCAGTCTGTGATCTTGGGCCTGGTCATTCGGCGAGTCAGGTTGGTCAGGATCAGGTTCCTTTCCTCGCAGACACCCCACCACCCATCTTGTACACTTATACACATTTTACTGTATTTTCATGTAACAATGCATTTTTTATTATTATTATTATTATTATTATTATTATTATCTTGACACTTCCTGCTCTACTGTGAGTTCTTTTCTTCTGGAATGAGTGAAAGGGAGACATTGAATAAGATGGAAGGGGATGGCACAGTGTGAGTGCAAGTGTAGTAAGGGTGGTTAGCTGTCTTGAGTGAGTGAGAAGGCACCTTTGTAGAGTTAGTGGTTTGGGAAAATTGAGTGGCTAAGAGTCAGTGAGGGAAGATGTTGCGTGCATTAGTGAGAATGTGAGAGCATTAACCTTTTATAGAAGGTTGATGCAGAAGCAGAGCTGGAATGAATGTGAGCTAACAGAGAGAATATGGTGGTACTTACCTTGGCAGGCAGAGAAAACTGTTGAGTGTTCCTGCACGTGTGAGACCACACTGACCAGGTGACAACCTTGGACCAGGCTGGTGTAGTCTGATTACATAACCTTCTCTGCCAATCCTGTGTAGCAGACATTCCTCTTCTATACCACCCATTCTCAAGGGTCCTGTCTGGGAAACAAGTCACCAATTCCCTTAGCTGCTATGTCTCGTTCAAATGTAAACCATGCAAGGCATCTCCAGATGTAATTGTGCACCCAGTTGAGGACTATGACCTTTGAAAGGTGGCACTGATGTGAGGTACACCAGGATATCCCACCTTCCAACTATGGCAAGTGATAGAATTGGCTAGCGTTGGACGGGATGGGCACCACGAATGGCCGTGTTAGATAGTTAATGGGGCGAGCTTGGGAGGATAGCCTGAGAAAACTCACTTGGCATCACTGACCTTCCATGAATTGGAATTGAAGCTCCCTTTGTTTAACGCTTTCACGAGTATGGTAGTTTATGTGCTCTCACAAGTTTACCCCCTCAGGATGAGGAGGTCTTCAAACCAATCAATTCCATTCGGCAGCAATTTGAGCACTCAGACAACAGCTCACCAGAAACTTTATAAAAATGACAACTTCAGTTAATCATTTTGAAGGTGACTTGTCCAGTTGCCCATGTTTGATACGTAGTGGCCGGTAGTTCTTTTTGTTTGCTGAAGTTGTCATCTTTCTATGCTGCTGAAGTGAAAGCTACAGAATAGTTAGGCATAGTGTTTTAGAATGAAGGAGCAAGAAACCAGACATAGTTTATAATCACTCCAACACATGAAGATACCCATTCAACATTCTGTTTATAATCTGAGGGAAAGAACGGATTTATTTCCAAATACATCTGTTATAAATATTGTTCAAAGTTAATTGGAACCATATACCAATGGTTTCAACTGAACTTTTAAGTAGTCCCCATAATGTAGCACATTAGAAAAAAAAAGTTAATCTAAACATTGTGTTTTTAAATTCTTCATACGAAAATCACTCCTGCTGCATGAAATGTATGCTTTTTAAGGAACTGCCTATACCCTGACAAGTTGACAATTCTCATGTCCGAAAAATGTTAAGTCAGCAAGGTTTGCTTTTGATAATTTTAGGCATTATCTCCCAGGGAGATTGATTAGCTCTGGAATGCCAAATTAGTCTATACAGTATGTGCTGCCAGCAGTTGTGTGTGGTGTGTCACTTTTATGGCACTGTATAATGTTGTTGTTTAAAATAAACCCCTCGACTCCTGAATGCTCAACTCCATTTTTTCCAAAATATGGGAACATAGTAAAATACTTAAAAAAGATGCATATGATTAGCCTCAGCAATTAGGTGTTTGTGGGAATTTAATTTTTAAAAGAAATATATACCAGGAGTGAGGTCACGTATACATAGTCTTCATTGTGGTGAATTCATTCATTAGCAAATGTAATTTTAACATTTTATTGGCCAGTTTCATTTGACCCTGTGAAGTCTGTCCCTCTGTGCATTTGCACACATTTGTTATTATACCTGTAATTGAATCCAATGACAGCCATAATCACTCTCCAACATACGAGATTTGGTGCAATCCTGGATAAATGCAAATATGCAGTCCTGTTGGAATTTCTGTTGATCCTAATTTGAGAAACATTCAAATTAAAAGTTATTATGACACAATGGCTCTGCCACAGGGAATAGTCAATTATAACATAATTTCTTTAGTTCACAGATTGGAGTAATTTGACACCATTGTATTAGAATCAGTAATGAACCAATTATGACACATTGCTGGCTTAGAAAGCACAAAAGTATAAATAATATAATTAGAATTTGGCAATGGATTCAACTCTTTTCATTTTTTAACATTTCTTTCCATAGAGCTTGTTCCAGCATATTGTCTATCAGATATATTCAAAAAGGAACTTGACCGGTTGACCTAACATGAATGGCAGGATAACCTTTTAGTAATATTTACATGAGACAAAATTGATTGGCACTTAGAAAATAAGGAACAATAAATTAAAGGCAGCACAGATTTGTTAAAAGCAAATAATGTTTGATCTACTTGATTAAGTTCTTTGAGCTAATGAGGAGGATTGATGAAGGTTTGTGATTTATGTTGCACATAAAATTCAATAGTAGCAGATTCAAGAAGAGTTCCCAAAAAGAACTAGATGAATACTTAAGTGGGAAAAATTGCAGGGCCATGAGGAACGAATAAGGGATTAGGATGAATTAGATCATTCTTTCAAAGAATGGTTTCCTTTAGTTTAGTTGATGTCTCAGTGAAGCCGTGGTGAGGTAGGCCTTTACCAGGAGATGTTTTCTCAGGCCTTGTCAGAGTATTACACAATCAAAGCCTACCTGAACTGAGAAACCTTATCCTAACTTGATCCTCAAACCTCAAGTGAATTTTCAGCTGGCACCGGCTTACCTGACAGGTAGTTCAATTCAACAAAGATACTTATTCCCTGCAGCTGAGCCAAAAATGTCATAATTACTTCAAATTTGAATATTTCTCAAATTAGGATCAACTAAAATTCCAACAAGAGTTCCTTTATCAAACATAGTACCAAACCCTATGTGTACTGAATCCCTCAGCTATGTCTCAGGATGGAGTGCTGGAGCAGTCTGTGAAAGGGTTGGACAATTACAATGCCCATGAAGTCAAGGGGAGCCCTATTCCTTCAGGAACATTTTCTTCAAGATATGTGAAGGACCTAACGGATACTTAAGGAGTCATTAGGAATGTTCATGGAAGGCAGGAAAAAACAAGGCCATGAATTTAGCTATGGAACTAACACCTGTACAGAGCATGAGCAGGCATCTGAGTAATATGCCTGATTTAAACCCCTCAGAAACCATGGCAATGAGTTTGCATTTTTCTCATCACCTTGAATATTATGTTGTGTTGTATCTTTATTCATAATTTGAAGGACTAAAATTGCAACCTCCAAAACAGCTTTAGTTTAGAAACGCCTTCAATGATCAGCCATGTAGACAACTCTGCTCTAATGTAACATCAAGTTTCTAACACAAAATCATAGGGTTACTAACCTGTTCATATGTCCAGCACCCTGGACAGAGTGGAAAATGAAGCACCCAGTCACTGCTACTGGTAAATTGTGAGCACAATAAAGCTGTGACTTTTAAAATTCCCTTCACAGCTATGTCTCTCACACTTGCCCACTATTCCCAGACTCTGGCACACTTAATTCTGCTAAGTCTTGTCGTACTTGTGATTTTCATGTGACACATCTCCAGCCAAGCTGATGCATTTTACCTATGGGTCCTGCATCCAGAGAACTCTCGCAATAATGCGAGTAATAAGAAAATCTGAGTCACAGCTGGACTTGTACCTATTGAGTATCAGGATCACTTAGTTCATTCTACACCAAGGGGAGCAAGAGAGAACAGTAACTGAGTTATCCTGTCTCTGGAAGACTTGTCTCTCAGTAACCCGCTAGTGACGTCATTGCTGTAAACAGGCCATGCTGAGTTGAATTAGAACTTTTGTTTCTCAAATGCCTATACTTCTTACATTAGGAGAAAGTTGGGGACAAACATGGCATTGGTAAAACATTATAAGTGTATCATGAAGATTTTGGATCTGTATAGGGTCTATTTCAGTTATGATTTCCCCAGTCTTGAATAATACCTGCCAATAGTTTGGATTCCTCTATGAATAAGTCACTCAAGTTAAACAGAGTTCTGCTGGTTTCATTTTTTCAGCAAAAATCATCTTCAACAAAGAAAAAAAATTGACCTTAGTAATTATAGGTGGTGGATTGATTGTTAACAATATCATAACTGTGATGAGACTTATCAGATATAGTAGCAGATTCAAGAGGAGTTCCCAAAAAGAACTAGATGAATACTTAAGTGGGAAAAATTGCAGGGCCATGAGGAACGAATAAGGGATTAGGATGAATTAGATCATTCTTTCAAAGAATGGTTTCCTTTAGTTTAGTTGATGTCTCAGTGAAGCCTTGGTGAGGTAGGCTTTTATCAGGAGATGTTTTCTCAGGCCTTGTCAGAGTATTACACAAGAGAGACAAGTCTTCCAGAGACAGGATAACTCAGTTACTGTTCTCTCTTGCTCCCCTTGGTGTAGAATGAACTAAGTGATCCTGATACTCAATAGGTACAAGTCCAGCTGTGACTCAGATTTTCTTATCACTCGCATTATTGCGAGAGTTCTCTGGATGCAGGACCCATAGGTAAAATGCATCAGCTTGGCTGGAGATGTGTCACATGAAAATCACAAGTACGACTTATCAGAAACCTGACAGCAATAGGATGGGTTTACATCAGTCTCTGTTCAGACATAAATAAACACGAATCCAAAGGCAAATAGAATGAAGTCTGGTAGACAGTCACAACTTTGAGAAGACCAAGTTTAGAATGGAAGTGTACTTTGAACAGGAAAGTGGTTGTTCCGACAAATTAAGTTGCAGTAGTGTAATTGGCTTACTGCCCAGATTATCTGGGCTCAGTGTTTGAAACTGTCACCAGATGCAATGAAAAAAAGAACGGTGTCTATTCCTTTGGGTGAACATACTCTTATAATAATCTCCAATCCAAATGGAAGACAGACTTCTCCTTTTCTCCAGAGTTCTGGAAGAAAAGCAAACTTAGTGTGTGCACTCAATTAGTCAACTTGATGACATTAGCATAGATTTTCCATTTGGCAGAGATGGCTATGCAAAATTAATATATTTTGAGCAGATTTATCACTGGATTAATTTTTTCAGTTACTATTATCAGTGGTAACAGTTACCACAGAGTAATTCAAATCTAATTAAAGCAATAGTTTTATGGCCCAAAATGTACCCATTTTCTAAGTTAAACTTCAATATTAAGTGACCAATTTAGATTGTTCATGAATAGTACAAGAGAGTTATAGAAATCACATATTTCAATGTGCCAGTTGTGCAATAAATCAACACTTGCCTCTAAATAGCCACTTAACAGCCACAAAGTGCATTGCCCAGGTCATAGTCGCCTATCTCTATTTTAATATTTTCACTTTTGTAATAGTTAACAGGTGAGTAGTTGTTTCATGTGCAGCTGTTCGTGGGAAGGTCCAAGGTATTTTTGTGGTAGCACAGTTGTTTTTTTGCCATTGCATTTACTAATAATGAAAATGTCAGTACAAGTCGGAAATGGGAAAACTTTATACTGTCAAATTCTATCCATAGTATTAGCAATTAAAACTGCATTACATAACAGTTAATATGTTATGCACAAGCATTCTCAATTAAAATTGCAGTGGTGTTGGATCATATTACAAAGAATGTACTGGGAATACATGTAAAAGATTGGCAAAGTAACAGCTTTTTATACAGGGAGGAAGTATGGTAATGCAGTTATTATTAAACCAGAGGTGAATTGTTCTGAAGATGATCCAACTGAACGCACGCATAATACTTAGCGTTGAATAAAAATGCACATTCCAATAATTAGAAGGAAAACAATCTGCTTTTGTAGCTGTCCTTAAAAATATTTCAGAACTGAAGCAGTACATTTTTGAATAACTGGAAAATATTTAAAGCATGAGTAGACTGTCAGATTTCAGTTCATTTCATTGATATTATTTATTACTCTTAACGCTTGTAAAAGTCATATCAGTTAACTTAAGAAGTGATTTGTT